>NW_004567107.1:60025972-60068401 GCF_000260355.1 Condylura cristata | reverse complement strand
AATGATAATTTATGAGATATTACTTACTGGTGCAGATGGGAGGGCCAACCAGTCAAGGTTTTGAATCATGAAAAGGGCAGTATTTCTCTCTCTCTCTCTCTCTCTCCTCTCTCTCCTCTCTCTCCCCCTCATCCTCTCTCCTTCTCTCTCACTTCCTCTTCCTTTCTCCACACTGTCCTCTCTTCTCTCTTACCATTCCAAAAATATTTGCAAGCATAACTACTATTCCTTATCTTTCAGAACTTGGAAAATCTTTCCATGAAGTAAAGGAAATTATTGGCATGCCCTTCTTCTAATGCCACCTATAAGGAGAAAGAAAATAAAGTAGTCTTGCAATTAAAGTAGAATGGATATATGCTGTCACATCATATATCTTTATTTAAATTATCTCAGTTAATCTTATTTTATCTCGATTAAGTTCCAAGTTTTTAGAAACCTCTATGGGTATTAGAAGAGAAAAACTGTGTATATTCCAACTGAAATATTCTGGCACCAACACTGGGAGATCAGATGAGCTGCATCCTTTAGGAAGGAGTAGTCAAAATAAAGCTCCTTCTCCTCAGTGTGTGCCATCCACTGTATATGCATGCAGAGCAAATCTGAAAAGTAGTAAAAATGAAAATAAAGAACAAAAACAAAGTGCATCTTCTGAAGTATGCTTCATTGAAAATACTTCTACCTAAAAGATAATTTACATCTACCTAAAAGACAAGTAAAGACAAATAAATCAATCCTCTTTTGATTTTCATGCCTTAAAATGTACATCTCTTGGCCCCTCCCTGGTGGCGCAGAGTTAGGATACAGTACTACAAGCTAGCCACAGCTGCTTGAGTGCGTGTTCCATTCCCCGCCCAGGAGGTGATCCACATGGCCTGGAAGACCTCTCCTGACTCGCCTGCTGCTCTTCTCAGCAATTTATTTTGTCAGTCTGCCTGTTCTGCTCCCCACTCGCTCCCACACTACCTTTGGTGAAGCTTCTCATGGCCCTTGCTCCTCTGGCTTGTACCAGAGGTATGTATGAAACAAATATTTTTAAAAAATGGCATCTCTAAAAGAAAAAAAAATTGTTTTTTTGGGGTTAAAAAAAAATCCTTAAATTTCTCAAATGTAAAATATTCATTGCATTTTTTGAAAAGTCAAAACCATGCATGTCTAGGTTTCCAAACTTCAGAAGAAAAACAAATTCTTTTTGGAAATGATATACATGTTGTGTAAGCTATGGTATGATTGGCAATTCGGTGACCATGGAGATGAGAAGGGGAAAAATAATACCACGATGGTTATCAAAGATGTTCCTTGTTGCAGTTCACAGCTTCCATTGGACTGTAGAATTTGGATTTATTTCTAACATTCTGAAGAATCTTTCCTGGGAGTTAATTGTTAATCTCAACAGTCTGGGGAAAAATTCCTTGAAGATATTTTCAATGAAGCATACTTAAGAAGCCTAAGTTGAGCAGAATATTAAAGACAGAACAGCATAATTTTAATGATATTGGGAGTATGTATCTGTTGTTAATATTTTTTAGGCCAGTACAGTTTTTTTTTAATAATGACTTTAAAATATATTTAGTATGACAGTAAGGTGTTTAATTTAATTTTAGATATCTCACATTTATTTTTTTCCTGTAGCTCTCTATTTGCTCCTAAATCCTCACCGTGAAAAAAAATAAGGGAAGAGTCATGTGAGTGGCTCCTTTCTTGAAATGGCAGAGGTATTTTTCTTCTCTCTCATAACGTGTAATTAGAAATATATTTTTTCAGAAAGCACTTTTCCTCCAGTGAACATAGATAGCAGCCTTATTCAATATTTTTATAGCCTTTGTATTTGTCAAGTACTTTAAAATGAGCTTGATCAGACACCTACTCTATCATCTAAGAAAAAAATCGATATGGTGTATCATTCGCACCTGACAAGAGCATACATGCATCATCATAAGGGTGTATTTATTTAAAAAGAAGTTGAATTGCCTGTTCAAGTTGCTTTTCCAAGTCAATGGAAGACAGGGGAGTAAAATTTGTTATTCTATAACCTCTAGTATATTGCCTTGGTTGCTTAGTTATGTATCTGTTTTTATGCATTAATCAACAATGCCATAATTATCAGGAATGACAATTATACATCAATAATTCATCCTCTATTGTGAGTCCATAAAGGATTAATGTTACATGGGCTCTGAAATATAGAGAAGGAAAGGTCACTAAATGATGTATTAGAACAACCATGATAACAGACAAACAAATTGAGGCCAACAGGCAAGATCAGCATTTGTTGGATAAACCTAATAAAATCTTGTAGTTTATTGATGTTGTTCCTCCACTGGGCAGAAATAGCTCTAGGATAAGATAGAAAGACAACAAATAAGCATGTGGATCAGAGAGAGTTGTTGAAACACATACGGAGATCAAGGTAGCTCAAAGTAAAGGTGTAAGTACAAATTTCAATAGATCCATCATTGCCAAAATCATATCTTTGGAATTATTTTCTGTTACTGGTTTGTAAAGGAACCAAGATTTTTTTTTTTTTTTAACTCTGAATCAATGATTTCTGGTAGTCATAATTTTGGTGAGACTCTGAGATGCCATTTTCACTAAAGACATTTTGAAATCCACAGAGAGTTCTTTCTCTTTTAAGGACCACTCTACTATATACTAGAATAGTTTGTCTTGATGAATTCTTTTTTTTTTTTTTTAAAGATTTATTTATTTGTGCATACAGAACTGGGATACATGCCAGAGTCTCAGGGGTGGTGAGAGGCTTCACCAGAGACAGAGTGGGGGAACAGAACAGGCAGATTGACGAAGTACACTGCTGAGGGGAGCAGCGGGCGGGTCAGGAGAGGTCTGCCACGCCATGTGGTCACCTCCAGGGCAGGCGGGAATCGAACTCATGCGAAGCCGCTTTAGAATCTCAGTGTTGTGCTTTAACCGCTGCGCCACCAGGGAGGGCCCTTGATGAATTCTTTTAAAAGACTAGTGAATGAATATCTATTTTGAATATATTTAACTTAAACAGTAGAGTAAAAATAACTTAAAATATTTTGTGTTACATTGGCTCTAGTAAATCTGACAAGGCTCTGTGTCAGCATTTACAATCAAAATTAATTCAGGTGCCGAACTGCCAATCCAAAACCATATAAGGATAATGGCCAATATAGTTCCAAAAGTATACTGATCACAGAGTTTATTTCAAAGAAGAAGAAGAAAAAAAAAAAAACCTAAAAGTCCAACATGGGGACGATTACATAATGGATAATTCTATTGTATGATGGATTAATTTAGATTTTATCAATTATATTTAAGAATCATTTTTTATGATCCAAGAAAATGTTACTTGCAATTAAATAAAAAATGAACAAAAAATATACAGTAGTATATTGCACACCTTTGCATTTGCTATATAAGTCTTTAAAAATTCTGAGGAAATATCAAATAAACGCTGAAAAAGTTTTATAGGGAAATTTTATTTATAGACTTTTTGTGTTCCAGATTTTCTACAACAGGAATAAAATATTTCTAATCAGCTTAAAACAACTAATATTTTGACTTCATTATCTTTTAAATGAATTGTTTCAGTTTCTGAAGCATGTTAAGTTTGTTTTTGGTACTTACTGTTGCTTCTGTCTAAATGTTATTTTCCTGTTCTTATTACTGATGCTTTATATCATTTTACTTCTATGTTCAAACATCACTTTCCAGTAAGACTTGGTAAAAGTAACCCATGTAAAAATGACCAAAAATGACCATTGTCATTTTTATACATCTATCTTGAGTTATTTTCTTGATAGCACTACCTGAAATTATATTAACCTATTATTCAATCTAGTTATTGCTTAGTTTCTGTCTATTGCATTAGTAAGAACATCTATGAGAGCAGAAGAAAACATGCTTATTTAATTTTAAATCCCAGGTTCTAGAACTCTATCTGGCATAAAGTCCTCACCAGATTCATATTTGTTAAATAAGTGGACAGAGTTCCATTTTAGCGGCTCATAGAGTTTGTAATCTCAATTTAGTTATTATTTCCAGACAAGAAGATGAAATAGCAAAATAAAGGTTTTTTTTTTTTCAAGTTAGAGAACAGCATAGAATTTCAGATAAAGCTAAGTCAAAGATGAATGATTGCCCCACTCTAGCAGGACATTCAAAGTTTCTTAGAAGAGATGTTGTCTGAGTTATAGTAATAGCTTGTGTTTATTGAGTGTGCTCCAAATACGAGGCATCCAGCATATGTTTACATACATCATATTTTCTAAATCCTCACAATAACCCTAATTTATCAGAAAAATAACTGAGAATTTCAAAAAGGCTTAGTAACTTGTCCTAAGAGATCCAAAAAGTGTAAAACCAGGGTTCAACTCTAAGAATTCTGACTTACGCTTTCTCATTGTAGAGGCTTGTTCTGAAGGCAGGTGAGAGTTTAACCATTAGAGAAAAGGGTCAAGGACATCCCCAGTGAGAGACATTGCAACACATATAAATTGCTGTATGCCTACTTAAAACAATGTAAGATACAAAATTAACTAATTTCCTTGGTCTGTACATAAACCTGTTTCCACAACTATTTTGAAATAAAATTGAAAGGAGATATTATCAGTTTCTAAAGTAAATAATGGAGGAGCTCTAATAAATAGAGAACTCTACTACATTTACATTTTACATGGATTTATGTATTAGGTTTGGTCTTCCTATTGATGCTTTTAAGTTGCTCGAGTGACATCCTTCAGGAAGCTATATCTTTTAGACACACATGAAATTGTCTTTCTATAAATGGACAGATTTTCTCTCACATTTATAAATAAGTTAAAAGTGAATATGATGGAAGTGATACTTCTTATGGTATTTAAAATACCTAAAAGCTGACAATTGCTACACACTCTTAAGACTTTTTCTCACTGAGTGTCATGATGATATAATCTTTACACTGAATGTAAGGTAAGTGCATATATCTTTCCCTTAGGTAGGTAAATCAGGTACCCCAAAAGTAATCTCTTTATTCTGAAAAATGGGATGGAAATTATTAAAAAAATAATTGAGGGAAGGAAGCACAATGGACTGTGGTGGTGAACTATAGGTGATTTATTGGTGAATGCACTACAGTGGTAATTCCTGACAGGAGTATCCAAACATTACCTAAATTACAAAAAAAAAAAGATAGATAGATATCAAGAATTGAGTAATCACAGGTAGCCTTTCAATATGCTTAAGTACACTGCTGAGGGGAGCAGCGGGCAGATCAGGAGAAGTCTACCACGCCATGTATACTATATATTATAGTATATTTGTTATGAATATTATGACAAATTTTAGAAATAATAGCATTAGTATCAATTTATATATAGTATCAATTTTAAATATATATATATATATATATTTATATATCCTATAAAACCTTTAGTTTTGGGGGAAGTTGAGGCTGTCTCTTAAAGTTACTCTGTAAATTAATGCTCAATCTACAACTATAAAGTTACTCTGTAAATTAATGCTCAATCAACAACTCTCTCTCTCCATTATATATGTGTGTATATATATATATATATATAGTAAGTTAAATTATATATATATATATGTAATGCAAGCAGAGGAATCATTTAACTTACTACTAAGAATACCCAGGAATATCTTTACTCTTGATGATTGAATAAAGAAAATAAAATGAAAATGCCTCCTTCTTTACTTTCTATGACAGATTATCATAAATTTTAAAGTAATTGGTATGAGACAGTCATTGTTTCTAATTTCCACAAGGTTAAGGGTCATGTCTTCTATTTCTTTGTGACACCACATTGTGTTTAATACAGTGCCCTGCAGAGTTAAGTGCTCAAAAAATGCTTGTTTATGGACTTTCTCCTTGAGCACCTTTCAATATCCTACAGTGTCATTTTAAGATTTAATGAAACTATAGTCTTGTAAAAGAAATGTGCATCTGTTCTAATATCCCATGAAAATCAATACATTTACTATAATAATTGGAAAACATTCATTAATTTTTCTACTTTCTTACTATTTATTAAAGAAAATAATAACCATGTATTTTTCAGCAAGTGGAAACTCATTGAAGTTTGATTTGATAATTATCCTAAAAATGTTTTGTTGTTTACCTTCATTTTTCCAAGTATCCTATATAACTTTTAATTGTTAATGATAGCTTCCTTTATTTATTTTGAGTTTGGGGAAGAAGAGGCTGTCTGTTAAAGTTACTCTGTAAATTAATGCTCAATCTACAACATTATTTGAGTATATTCTACCATATAAGTTTAATAAGGTCCCAGAAACCTGTATTTCTTTATCTTGCGCTATTGCTATCCTATAACTTGAACTCTCTGCATTTAAATTTTTTCACTTATTTAAAGTAGAAGTTGGAAGAAATTAAGGTTTTTGTACTCTTTTCTGTTCCTATTGTACAATATATTAGATATACCATATAATACTATTCATACAAATATATTCTATATTTTACTGATTATACCAACTTGAATGGATTTTTATCAGGTATCACTCATGATTGGAAGAGCAACGTAATGTTGACTCCAAGTAGAAATATGGTCTGCTGAATCTTCTCAAGCATGTTTCCTATTTTATTTTAATAGTTTAGCCCTCTTTATCCCTGGTAATCTCCTTTCCTTTCCCTCCCCTCTACTCAGAGTCCTCATGTTTACTGATATCCACTAGTCTTATAATTATTTTTGCTTTACCATGTTATCTGCTATGTAAATGTCCAGTATTTGTTTTGATTGCTTTGACTTGTATTATTATACACATCTCTCAAGTTCACTTCATTTTACAGAAAATTACTATTTCATCCTTTCTTACAGCTGAGTAGTATTACATAGTATAGATGGCTCACACTTTCAATTTATGATCAGTATTTGTGGGCATTTAGACTGCTTTCATATCCTGGATAATGTAAATAATGTTGTTACTGATGTCATATTCTTGGGATAGTCCAAGAGAAGGACTAGGTTATGCATTATTTCTGTTTTGGGTTTATTAATATGAATTCAGATTGCTTTACATAATGGTTGTACCAGTTTACATTCTGACCATTAGGGTATTTGTTTTCCTCTTCCTTCATATTCTTCCCAGCATTAATTCTTGCTGGAGGTTTTTCACAGGTGGGAGATGTTATCTCATTTTGACTTAAAACTATATCTTTTTAAAGGATTAATCCTTTCATCACTATTTATGTCCCACTTTGTTTCTGATTTTATGCTGCATTCAGTGTTACCTGATATTAATACATAACATTGTATATTATTGTTATATAGCATTGCACATACTGTGTATTAATAGATACCTATATATTAACATAGCCATTTTTTTTGTCTTTAGTTTGAGGCTTAGAGGAATATAGTTAAAAGTAAGATCGTTCACCAACCCAAACATCTCCACAAGAAGTAAAAGATAAAAATAAAGTTTTATCACTGAATAATCATTAACCCATTATGTGGTACACATCATAAATAATTCATTGACAAGTTAGAAAACAGAAAGAAATCTTGCTTTTCTGATAGGTGTGTGTGTTTGTATGTATGTGTGTGTGTTTTCAGGACAAAAGGCAGTGGGCATAACATTTGTCACACTTAGTTCTTCCTAATTAGCCTGGTAGCTAGGGTGAGAATTTGTATTTACTAATTATCTTTATCCAAATGATAATTAAATACCTTATATTTTCAGATGATAAGGTAGTTTTGCAGCTTTGCTGAGAAATTTAAGCTCCTACCTTCCATGGAAACTGGGACACTATCTTTGATGATTATAGTGCCTAGAGATGGCTCCAGGTCCTTTTAAAAAGAGAAAATTCTAGAATTTTGAAATTGCCAAGAGTGTTATTTAAGTCTTAAAAAGATTTCCATATATCTCAAAAGGAAAAGAGAAAGAAATCACAGTGCCAAGTTTTCTAAGTGAAGAGTGTAAGAGAAAAGATGGAATAGTTTTCATCTTTTTGCACCAGAGAAAATTCATTGTTTTCTTTCCTAAATTTGCGCTGAATCTTACAATCAGGCAGGGTTCTCCACTTGGTTTATGTTGACACCTGGTGGGGAGGGCTGCTCATTAATGCCATGTGCTCCTTACTTGGACTCCTCTTGGATGAGATGATGCCTTTGTCTGTTAACCACTGGGCACTGGTAATGGTGGAATTCCTGAGTCTCCACTTACCTGCTCTGACCGCAACTCACAGGGGAGCAGGAGTTTCTTTTTACTGCTGACAAGGGAGCAGACACTTTATATGATGTAACTCTGCCGTTTTCTGACACTATATTGGCGTGAGTGGTAGGGTACCATGTTACATTCTCACAGGGTGATTAATAGTCATGGATCCCAAATGTTGTCCATCTAATCAGAATATGTGTAGCACTTCTTTTGAAAAATTAAGATAATTGTTTGATCAGAGAAAAAGTGTCCACCTTTTGTTTAATTGAAATAGTCTATTCCTTCTATTCAGGGAAAATCTGAAAGGATTTATTTTTTTAAATATCAAACAAGTCAAGTTAATGATAATGATAAGGGAAGAAATTTTAATTCTGACTAAAAGAATGATAACTCATTTTTTTCTTTAATGAGAACAGTAAGTAAAAATAATTATTCATGCATGCTTGCCATCTCATTTAGCACTGATATGAAATTCTCTCCAATAAAACTCAAGTGTTTTTTTTTTCTTTTTTTTTTTTCTTTTTTAAAGAATGTGCTTTAGGAGGTTTATTATTTCCATTAGGCTGTGGAATTTGATTATTCAATCAACCTACTTCAATCCAGAAAAATCTCTTATGGCCCATTAATTTAAGAAACCATCTCTGTAAAACACATGATTGTAAAATTAAAAAAGGAGAAAGAAAAAAAAATAGACTGTTCTTATTGCTTTCCTTCCTTCAACATTTATTCTTTGTTTTAAATAACTCTTGTTGCAATTCACTTGCCATAAGCTCATTAAACACATTTCTAGCCATTTTTATTCTAGAAACTTGAATAATAAAGATTAATAAGCTGATCCAATCTCAATTATGGCGTGAGCATATCAAATATATTAAATTTCTTTTTCAGAATAAAAAGTATATTTTCACCAGAAGAAATGTACATTTTTTTAGGCTTAATTACTCTAGAAGGCTTTATATAAAACTTTTGTTAGATTTTGCTGTGACTAAAACAGTAGTATGAACAAGTGATTTTAGGGAACCTATATGAATATTGAATGTGAGAAGTCATTTTCCAAAGTAAAATATACTCTGCTTCATGCTTACTTTTTCCTGAAAATATATCTTCCTTCCAATCATGTGAGTAAATATGTGTGTATGTGTGTGTGTGTTGAGCCATGTTCTAAATGATAAACAGTAATAACTCTAGATAAATGGTAGTAGCTCTAATAGTGGCTATTCTGTTCACACATGAATTGCATTAATAATGACTTTCTTCCAGCTTGGCATTACAAAAGTTGATTGATACCTGATCTCTAATTCTAGGTTATGCATTAAAATTGTTCTCTCAACACTAGTATCATAGATGTGAAACCTATATGAAGAGACTTTTTGTTGAATAAACACAGGAACTTTGAATAAAAACTAAATGGAAGAGATCCCACAGCTCAAACCCATACTCATTCCACTACTATATAATGATAAATATTTTTTTTTCTTTCTAAATCAAATCAAATTTTAATATACATGTAGAATATATGGTTTTCTATGTTTTTATATTAGGTATTTAGGAGTATCCTTCCAAATATCTTTTTAAATGGCAATATCATCATGCCCCATCTACCTACGTTTCTGATAATTTGACTTAAGAATACAATGACATTGGGCCCTCACTGGTGGCACAGCAGGTTAAAGCACAGCACTAAGAAGCTTAAGCCACTTCTGCATGAGTTCCATCCCTGCCTGCCCCGGAGGTGACCACATGGCAGGGCAGACCTCTCCTGACCCACCGGCTGCTCCCCTCAGCAGTATGCTTTGTAGATCTTCCTGTTCTGCTCCCCACTCTGTCTCTGGTGAATCCTCTCACCCTCCACATCTCTGGCCTATACCCCAGTTCTGTATGAATAAATAAATAAATCTAAAAAAAAAGAATACAACGACATTAACAATATCAAAATTTTGTGAAATCAGATTTGGGCTATACACTTAGCTACCCAAACTCACTGTAGTTCAAATTTGTTCAATTATTTCAGTCATCTTTTTTTTTTTTTTTTCAAAAGATGGGCCAGGGAATAAAGGAATATTAGGAATATACATGTAGTTTGTGTCAATGAAAATACCATGCTTAATTTCAAATGACATGCTGCCTCTTTTTATGAGAATTATCTATCCTTATTCTCTTGGTTATGGGATCATAAGATACTAAAGATGGCATTAAAGGATTGGAAGACCAGAGGCTATTTCCCATTAAAATTGTTGGCAAGTTATTGATATTAACAGTAATGAATTTGATATAGCATTCTTCTAGTTTCATTACCTTTCAGGCTTTCAGGCTTTTTCCAAATTGAATTCCATGGAAAACATGCCCAACAGAAGAGAACATGTTTTGTAGAATCATCTGTTGGTGTGAGATTTGAGTTTGAGAATATAAGGATGATATGTATATTAAACATATTTTATTTACCTTTATTTAAATATAATTAATTAATATTAACCAAGAACTGTTTGGTAGACAAGAATAGGGATTGGACTAGACATAAAGCATGAGAAGTATCCTCCTGTAAGATGCCTACTAATCAGAATAGTTTTGATCTTTTTATCATGAGCATTCTTAATGTAGTCTATTAATCATTGAAATGGAGTGTCTTGATGCTCTCATCTGTAAAGTAGAAATAATAGCCCCTTTCCCTTACTAATCTTACAGAATACAATAAGGGATAATGACACTTTCAAGAGCATCTCAAAAACCATTACATAGAGATTTACTATATCTGTGTGGAAATAAGTCCTTTTAAACCCTTTTGGGAAGAGAGTGTTAAATATCTAAGAACCTAATATAATATGTCATGCTGATTTCCAAACTATGAGTTTGCTAGATACTAATCTCATTTTTTCTTTAATTTTAAAATTAGAATTACTAAATTCTAAATTTCTACTATTCATTTTAATAAGAATGTCTGTTTTCATATTATTTCAGAATACTTTAGTATTTATAATATTTAAGTAACATTAGAAAAACTAATTTTCTAACATTAGAAAAACTAATTTTCTCACATCACTCTCTAAAAGCTCAAATTTACATGAAAATGGCGTATTATTGAATGACTTCTATGGATAGATGGAAAGTCTCTCTCCTATATAAACTTCTTAACCATCTATTCTGAGTGCCTCTAATTGAATGATATACATGTATGTCTTTATCATTATTCTTTGCTCATATAAATGGTAATCTTCCTTTTCTCCAAATCTAAACTCTTGGTCTCTTATTCCCTGTCCTCAAACTTTCTACTCTTTAACCCAGATCTGTTTTTCCAACTACCTGTTGAGGATTTCTGTGTTGTATGTTTCTACTTCCTTGTGTGATAGTAATTTTAAAAAATTGTGCTCAATAAATAATGACCATAACTGGAATTCTGATTACTTGTCAGGAAAATACAACTTGTTTGTTATCCCTTTGATTTGGGAGTTTAACCCTACGTACCATTGAGTAAATAAAGACATTCTGGAAAAAAATTTTATATGAAGATTTATAAAACAAATTTAAATTTATCAAATTTTTTATTTGAAGATTTATAAAACAATTTAAGTTTACCTATCATTAGAAGTTTGTAATGTTATATTTTGAAACCAAAGCATTGTTGATAGACATACAGAAATATGGAAGTAAACAGCTCCTGTATGGAAACCATAAACTTTACTCACTAAAATTATTTCCAAATTAATTAGTATAATCAATTAATTTCAGTAAATAATCATATTATTAATCTACAGTAATAGTTTGCTTATTTTTTTAAATCTGCTATTGAAGTCATTTATAATTACAACTTCTTTTCACATTTTAATTATGTGGGCCCCATGTGTAAATAGAATTATAATTTTCTTCATTGTCTGGTCAATGAACTTGGTGAATGATTGTTTTTGCTATTCTCTAATATAAAATTTAGTTTCTTTATTCCTTCTATTATGCTACCTAATAAAGTTTTTAAAGCTATAAATATGACTGACATTTGGTTATACCTCAGGAGTTTTTCAACAAAGTGCTTTGTTTCATATCTAATACAACCTGTGATGTACCATTATAGCTTCGATTTTCTCTTTAAACTCAAAAGAATTGAGAAGGAATTTTGTTTTTTAGAACTTCCATTAAATATCTTTTCTTGCTCTAGGTTAGATCAACTGGTTTGTTCAAGGTGTCATTATTTTGAAGTTAAGTTATTTTTATTTTGCAGTAAACTTTATAGGTTTTTGGTGTTAACAAATGATGCACCCAGGATATGAAGGTGAATGGCCCAATATTTATTACATCAGTCTTATGAAAATTCCCATATTATTTAACTACAAAAAAAAAAGAAAGTGTCCAATTTTCCTGCTTAATCCTATATTTCTATAGATTAGAACTGTGCTTTATCACAGTTTTCACAGTTTTTTTATGCATGGTTTGATTTAATTTATTCAGCTCATGTTTTTTGATACTTATATCATTGGATATTTTATTTATTTTTATGTTTACTACTAATGTTATTGCCATTACTCCTGATGCTTTTTATTTTGTTGTTTTTTGCTCCTCTGATATTTGTTCCCACTTTTATCTTAAGTGATTTTCTTTTCAACAGCATATGCTAGGATTTTCTTTCCTCTTTCTTTCTAAAAGTAACAGACTTTAACTGGGAAATTGAACATGTTTATTATTATAACATACGATTATTTGCTTTGTTTCTTTATATTAATACTTTGGGGAATATATATATATATATATATATATATATATATATACACATATATAACAAACATCGCAAAATAATAAAACAAGTATATATGCACTTTCCTTTTAAAAATCTTTTTAAGAAAACAAAAAAAAAGGTATCTTTTATGTGTGCTATATTTTTTTTTAAAGATTTATTTATTTATTTATATAGAACTGGGGTACAGGCCAGAGATGCGGAGGGTGAGAGAAGTCACCAGAGACAGAGTGGGGAGCAGAACAGGCAGATCAACAAAGTACATTGCTGAGGGGAGCAGCGGGCGGGTCAGGAGAGGTCTGCCACACCATGTGGATCTCCTCCGGGGCAGGCGAGAATCGAACTCATGCGGAAGTGGCTTAAGCTTCTCAGTGCTGTGCTTTAACCCACTGCGCCACCAGGGAGGGCCTATTTGTGCTATATTTTAAGAAAGAAAATTTGCATACTTTTGCTTTACCCTAATCTTTTTGTAAATGTGTATATTTAGAACTGCTAATGTTTTTAAATTATTATTTTGAAATCTTACTCTATTTTTAAAATAATTTAATTCCTACACTTAGATCTGTAAACACATCTTCAACTATTTTAAGTTATCAATACATAGTTTTGGTATTTGCCATAAATTAGTTCAACATATATATTCAATCTTTAAATACTCAGGCTACTTGAATATGTGTTTAAATAGCATTTTAATGAATGGTACATAAATGCACTCTTTTCTTGGTTTTAGTTTTGCTTGAGTATCGCTGTATTGCTTGTTAAATAGAAAGAGCTTGCTAGGTATAAAGTTTTGAATCCTAACATTTTCCCTTGAGGAATTAAAGATACTTAAACCAAAAAAAGAATATATATGTGGAGTAAAGTCATAGCATTCTTATGTGCAAAAGGGGTTGGAGTTATTCTAATTCCATAGGGAAAAACTGAGATCAGAGTGTAAAAGCTGTAGAGAAAATTGACTGAATAAAAGGTTGATCCCTTTAACACTTGAGAGGTTTCTAAAGATGGAGGCAGGGTTGCCTTACTACGTCATACTATGTGACACAAATGTCCTGAAGTGAATTCAAGATACTTTTCAAATACTAGCTAATGTTAAGAAGAGAACATTTTTTTTTTTTTAAGATTTACTTATTTGTACATACAGAACTGGGGTACAGGCCAGAGGCTCAGGGGCAGCGAGAGGCTTCACCAGAGACAGAGTGGGGAGCAAAACAGGCAGATCCACGAAGTACACTGCTGAGGGGAGCAGCGGGCCGGTCAGGAGAGGTCTGCCACGCCATGTGGTCTCCTCTGGGGCAGGCGGGAATCGAACTCATGCAGAAGTGGCTGAACATTTTTTAGGTAGACTTCTCCAAATACAGAACCCATCCTTTTACTCAAGGTCAATATGTTTGACTGCAAGTTGTAGTGACACAGAATCATAAAGATGACTCCTTGTCTCTTTTGAGCATTTATTTATTTAATTATTTACACTTTACTTAAAAATCACTAGTTGTTTGAAAAATTAACAAATAAATAGACTATTTTTATCGGAGCATCACAGGTTTTTACTGCATAATGGAAAAGTGTGCATTTCAGGTATTCTGTAATTACTGTGACTCTCTTCCTGCCATCTTTTCAAGCCCTCCTTTGAATGCCAGAGGATGGTAACTAGCCATCCATATGTTCACAGGAATCCCCACAAGGATTGTAACCTAAGCAAAAGTCTTCTGGTGGAGGATTGTTTGCAACTTCATTAGATAGTGTTTAGATATTGTTTAACCAGAGGGATTCTAAGCAGTTCTTTTAGGACATTTTTTATACTTTTAAAAAATTCCTGAGTTTCCAATGCTATTTGGATTTGTAGTCTAAATATTTAATATTTAACACAAAATAAAAGAGAGCACTGCTTTTATTCCTAAAACCAGCAACCAGAAAAAAAATACAATGTGGTTTTTGTACTTCCATTTTTGAGAACTATACATTCTCACTTTTAAATACGATGTGAATTATTGTCCAGATGACATAAAAGAACCTATACGTCTATATTTCCTTTACTTTAGCAACTATTCTGGCTTAGTTACACAGGAAGGGAGGCATAGTCCATGATGTTAGTGAGAAAGATCGAAAGCTTACTAGTGTTTAAAAATACATTGGTGATCTCTGGGGATTTATGGATTTTAGTTCTGAATTTAGCAATTCCTTTGGATGTGTATGCCATCAGCTTCAAATCTTCTGGAAAATGGAGGTAATATAACATTGAAGGAGTTTTAAAATTGGAGGAGGATAAAACCTAATAAGATGTTGAATGTTTACTTTATGCTAAGCACTCTGCTCAGCACTTTACATTAAGTGTTGTTTTACTTAATGGTCACAGCAACATAATGGGTTAGCAATTTTATCCAATTGATACTATGATTAAAACTTTGATCTGCTAATGGACAAATCTATATACCTGGCAACAGTATAACTCTTAAAAATCTCATCTAGTTCTGAAATTTATGAGAATTTGGCTTAGTACTTACTTATGTCAAATGTACTTTAAATATTTATTTTTATTTATTTATGCATACAGGAACTGGGGTGTAGTCATGCGAGGGTTCACCAGAGTCAAGTGGGGAGCAGAACAGGCAAATCTACTGAATTGCTCTGCTGAGGAGAGCAATGGGCAAGACAGGCGAGGTCTGCTGAGCCATGAGGATCAACTCCCTGGCAGGGGATTGAACTCAAGCCACAGGGGCTGGGAATAGCTTCATAGTACTGAGGTTTAACCCCTGCACCATCAGGGAGGCCCCTCAACTGCACTTTAAATCACCTGTTTCTGATAAAAATAATTAATGAACTAACTATACTATTCTTGGGTAACTTGGCATTCTTTCAGCACTTAAATGACCTAGGGTCTAATCTATTCCATCACCCTTCATTGTATGGCTGACTTTTTCTTATTAAGGAATTTTCATTTTCATTTTATTTAAAACTGTGTTTTCCTTTAGTGTTAGGTTTGGATATTTTAGCTCTTTTCAAAATTTTATCAAATTGCTAGAAACCTCCTGTTGTTATTTTGCATTTAAAACATAAAATATAGCCTCCCTGGTAGCCTTAGGGTTAAGTCTCAGCGGTATCACCACTGTACCTGAGTTCAGTCCCAAGCCAAGGAGCTTAAACCCACATGGCTCAGAAAACCTTTCCTGTAATCCTTCTTCACTCCTCAACAGTGTATATCAGTCAATCTGCCTCTTCTGCTCCCCATTTTTTCTCTTGTGAATCCTCTCACCCCTTCCCTTGCACCCTTGGCCTATACCCCAATTCTTCTACACAATAAATAATAAATAAAACTTTAAAATATAAGATAAAATATATAATACATTGAAATCTTATATCTATGAAATATTCTTTAAATATTCAGTCTTGTCACCCAGCAATATAACATATTTCTATAGTTACAGTTATTTTCAAATATTCCCCAGTAGTATTTTATATCCTTCAATAATAACTTTTTAGAACACATTTCTTGTTAATTTATAGTTTTGTTTTTTTTTTTTCCTTGTTATTCTTTTTCTTCCTTCTTGGTCCCACTTTCTGTACCTTTCCCAGACTCATCAAATATGGACATTCAAAACTTTTATCATTTGATTTTTTAGACTCTTTCTGTGCTATCTGCTCTATCCTGTGATTACCGCTATCACTTATATACAGGTGACTTCCACATTTATACATTTACTTGGTCTATGTATAGAATTACCTAATGCCTTCTTTATTACTACCCCAAACTCAGAATACCTAAATCCAAACTCATCTTATTTCTTAAGAGGTATATATTTCACTTTCCATATTTGGGTTAATGGCATTACAATGTATATTCTAATTCAAAATATTAGAGCCAGCTTTATCTTTTCTCTTTCGTTCTATATGCAATCTGTAACCAGGTCTTTGGACTTTTAAGTTTTATGAATTTTCTAATATCCTTCCCCTAGAATTTATTTCTGTAACCATTACCATATTTTGTCCCTCAACTTTTGTCTAGATTATTTCATTAACCTTTAAATCAGTTGTCTTGTTTCGTCTTCTTACTTTCTCTTCCACCAGTCTGCTAACTATCTCATTAATCTTTCCATGACATTATATTCGTTGTTATCCTCTCTCTAGTACCCTGTCACTGTCAACCTGAGTACATGTTCTTCAAGTTGGAGAGCAAACTGTTCTTACTCCAATTTCCTTTTATTTCTTCATTTTGGTGAATCTCCTGTTCAAGGTTTTGCTCTATCCAGCAATTGAGTTATTCCTATTCTATAGAAATCTATAATAACTTAATTCCTTGCACATTTGGTCATACTTCAGCTAATCCCAAGAGTATATTCACCTCTATCTATGCCTGAATCCTACAACTTTAAGAATTAAATGTTATCTGCCTCTCATATCTTAATTTTGAAAATTTATCATGTTATGATTACAACACAATGCTGTTTATAGACTTGATTATTCTCCTTTTCTAGATTTTTCAGCTGTTTTAAGTGCAGAGAATGTTCTTACTCATTTATCATTCTACGTAGTGTTTTGTGCTCATAGAGTCCTCTAAATATTTATTAAAACAAATTAAAAAGCCTCAACTAACATAGGAATTCCCTGTGGTTCAGACTAAGAAACAAATGCCTAATTTTGATAGGACACAGTTACTTGCTTCAAATAAAACCTGAGGTAATGCTGATTTCTTCATTTTGCCCTTTCCTCATACAACTTTTAATTTAAGGTGAGCAGCTGAGAACCTCTGATTACAAAATCCTGTATGTCAATGGTTTTTTTTTTTTTTAAGTTAAAATGAATTATTTGCTGGAAATGCATCATTGCACCTAGGTATTTGATTCAAAAGCTGTGATTTATGACTTAGACTGGAATTTTATAGGCACAATGTCATATAATACCTGAAAATGCCATTTATTTTCATGCACAATTTAAATTACACTATGCCAAGTTACAGCAATATTTAAAATGTAATATTCAGTGCTTCCTTAGATTTGCCACATTTTTTATCTGAGTAGAACTGAATTCAAAATTACTGAATGGAAAACATTTCTGCCACAGAAATGTTACTGCTGAATAATTAATCAATAAGAAACAAGTTCAGGTTTATATTTTTGTCTCCTTTGTTTTATGAATTTTATTTTTATTTTTGAAATGAATATATTCATGCCCCTAGATTTTCTCTTTAGACATGGTAGTTATAAGATATCTAGAAACTAAACACATAGAATATATTTTTTAAAGTAGTATAGATAAAAGTTTCTGATGAATGATATGAGGGCTATTTTTCCAAAATGAGATTACACCAGAATATTAAGTGGTAAAAGTGCCCTAGATAATAAATATTTATTCACTCTGATGGAAATGCAAACAAGACCTTAATATATATTCTAAGACAAAAGCAACTATACACCCTAAAAGAGTAGATAACTGGGTATATTAATGAACGTGAACTAAAATTAAGGTAATCAAAGCATCTTCTGACTGTAAGAATCTGGGATTGAGCTGCTGCATGTCTTCACTTTTTTGTAAGAGAAGTCTTATATCTTGAAAATTTTATATATTTTCACCTTTTGTCCAGAAATAGCTACTGTTCATATTTTCTATATTTTAAAGTTCATACCATTAATTGAGAAAGATCATATATTTCTTTTAATTGTCTGATTAAATCTCTCATAAATTTAAGCAGTAAAATAATGTATTTTCTTTGTGGAGGGTATTTATTACCCTCACACCTTCAGCCACCCTCACTTAGGAGCAACATCTTTGTTTTAATGCATTTTTTTTGGTTGTTTTGGTCTTTTTATGTTGGGGTGACAGTGTACCTGTTTATTTAATTTGCTTATTTTACAATAGACATGCAGATTTGGCGTGAACTTAGTAGTGTCTTCACCTTCATTTCCCTGGAGACCAATTGCATTTATGAGGTTTCTAATGGTGATTATATAGGTCAGACTCTAGGACTTAGATATTTCATAGAATGGAACAATCTAAAGCATCTCACAAGGGAACTGAACTTATAACCAACAAACCAAATAAATGAGAGAATTAACAATAAAGTGATACTTTTCTTAGTTGCTTTCAAAGTTTTATTTTTTAAGTTATATTTGGTATCTTTACACAAAAACATTTTTTCATATAAAACCAAATAACCATACTTTAAAAAATATTCATAGCAGTTATTTTATTCACTCATTTGCACCTCGTTGGGTGAGTGCCTACTATGCGCTACTGGTGTCCTTTCTCATGAAATTATGCATGATAGGAGATTAATAGAAATTGAGATGAATTCAAATGGTTATCCTGTCCTCAAAGTAGTAATACATGTTTAAAGAACATTAAATATTTAAATGACTTTGGAAATGTGCTGTTAAAGTTTGGCCAGTTGCTTTTCTTTAAAAAAAAAAAAATAAAAGATTCTCCCTAGTTCCCTAGTGGCCCAACCAGTTAAAACACCACATTATGAAGCTCTCCGAAGCCACTGCAGCAGAAGTTTGATTTCCCCAGCCAGTGGCCTGTACCCCACTTTTATAAGAATAAATAAATAGATCTTAAAAAAAGATTTATTTGTATTTGTTTGTCTGTTTGTGCATACAGGAACAGGGATACAGGCCAGAGGTATGTGTGGGGTATGAGAGGACTCACCAGAGACAGAGTGGGGTAGATGAATAGGCAGATCTAGTGAAATACACTGATGAGGGGAGCATTGGGCAGGTCAGAAGAGGCCTGCAGTACCATGTGGATCACCTCCTGGCCATGGAACAAACTCATGCTGCAGTGGGTGCAAATAGCTTTATAGTGGTGTGCTTTAACCTATTGTACCAGGTGCTTTTCTTACAAGAATACTTAGAATTCTTAATATTTTAATATTCATTGTCAGCCGTCAAAAGTGATATATAGTATGTGACATTTCACAATTGTACTAGCTATGAAACTACCATGTTCTGTAGCTTGTGGTTTGTACATTGCTTCTCTACAAAATGCATAAGTAACTATAAGTAAACCTGCAGCACAGAAAACCACAGATCTAGGCTATGTTTCATGTGACTTTTTGAAAGAACTGGAAGTGATTTTCCAAAACAGAGTCTTAATAAATTCTTGGTAAAAGATCTATGTGACAGGTATTCTGTAAGAAAATTATAATTTAAGGAATAAAT
This sequence comes from Condylura cristata, assembly GCF_000260355.1. Classification (NCBI taxonomy): domain Eukaryota; kingdom Metazoa; phylum Chordata; class Mammalia; order Eulipotyphla; family Talpidae; genus Condylura; species Condylura cristata. The sequence goes on along the minus strand of NW_004567107.1, from coordinate 60,048,382 downwards.
ATTCACATTGGCTCCACCAAGAGAAATAAATATATTGACAATTTGACAGCAATAATATGAAATTTTACTTGGCATAATTTTTTCCTATTTATGAGACCTTAAAAAAAGAAACTCTAAAATAAGGAATAAGGCAAGTATATCTATCATTGTGAAATATAAAGGAGTATAACTAAGCAAGGAAACTTAAGTTAAATATCCGTTCTTTGTACAGACAAAAAATAGTACCAAATATAGAGAAAGCAACAGGTGCTTCTGCATAAGTTTCTTAAAAAAAAACAGAGATGAACTTTTTCTAAATATATATTTTTAAAGATTTATTTATGCATACAGAACTGGGGTACAGGCAGAGGTGTGGTGGGTGAGAGAATTCACCAGAGACAGAGCAGGGAGCAGAACAGGCAGGTCGACGAAGTACACTGCTGAGGGGAGCAGCGGGCGGGTCAGGAGAGGTCTGCCACGCCATGTAGGTTGCCTTTGCCTCTGTGGCAGGGATCGAGCTCATGCTAAAGTGGCTTTAGCTTCTTAGTTCTGTGATTTAACCCACTGTGCCACCAGGGATGGCCTGACATGAACTTTTTCTAACCCCCTTCTTAAGTTTGAGAGCTTCAAATTATATCTGGTATAGACGGCCTCCAAAAATGTTTCATAATTATATCAGTGGAATTTGTAAATTCTCAGGGAACAGTTAATAGACTGGAGACATTCAGGTACCTACCATTGGGTCAGGTCATCTAGATACTGCATAAATCCAATGGTTGATGCTAACAGAGAAACCTGAGTGTCTGTCTGGCTGAAATGACAATCAAAGTTGTAGGTGATTAGAAATTCTGACAACTTGTGAAGAAAAGCTTCAGGTTGCTCAGGTTAATGTGCAAAGTGTTGTCAGAGTAACAATCAGAAATATAAAATTTATCCTTGTGTGTGTAATGAAATGACAGATGACCTACCTGGTTTAGGATGAAGGCTGAAGGACGAACTTCAGCAAAATACTGGCATTCCAGGACCCCAAGTTCTTCATTTCAACATACAAGACAGAAATCCAGTTGTAGGAGTAAGGGCTGTTGTAAGGGCTATAGTAAGGCCTGTTGGGCTGTAAAGTGACCCAAAAGCTATAGAGTCCATGCTTTTTTATCGCTCTTCTCACGGTGGAAAATATGAGACTTTTCTACTGCAGAATAGTTTGTTTTTGGTGACCTGAGCAGACCTAATTTCAAGCTGGGAAGTAGGTTCAGGTTGTTAGATTGAGTGTCTGACTGAGTGGAAGATGTGGTTCAATTTAAGTACAAACTTAACTAGCTTAGAGGATTTTTTTTTTTTTAATTAGGCTCTATCTACATATTCAAGATTAAATTGTTAACTTCACAAAGAACTAGCTGTCAGAGTTCTAGTCTTCAGGTCTAGATCTGCATATATGTAACTTTAACTTCTCTTTATCCCTTTCAAACAAATTAGGTTTTTGTTTACTGTATATTTTAGACCATTTTCTTTTTCCAGGTTATTTAATTATAATGTGTAATTAGCCTTGTGCCCACAATTCTCATCATAAATAGTCCTATGGGTTTCCATTAGGTATCTTATTTATAGTGATAAAAAGAATATCACAAAATAGACACTCCATACTTTTGTGAATACATTCTCTCTTTTGTTCATAATCTTACATATTAAAAGAAAGATCCTAGTTCATGTAGTCATGGGTTTTCTTAATATTTAAGATACAAAACATTCGATAGAGGGGTGGTTTTGGAACAAGATCCATTATAATTAATGAAATTCTTTATTGGACTCAAAATGTGAAGGCACAATAAAGAAGATAATACAAACTATAGTTGGAAAAATATGACATTAGAGAAGGAAAATATCTAGGAAACTTCAAAAATACTGTTTTTGACTTAAAATAGAAACTTTTTGACATAGTTTAGCTAATACAGAGGAAAATGTAACAAGTATTCTGCGCAAAAAGGTAATGAATTAAACTGCTATGATTGGAAAATGTGCACAAATGTATCAAATCTTTTGTGGTTTTTTTTGTCATCTTTGCTTTCATTTCTCTTTCTTTTTTGCACCCTGAAGATTTCTTTTAAAATTCTTTAATAGTATATTACCCCAGAGAGGCCCAGATACTATTTCATTTATGTTTGGGGTTTGTTAACTGAAGGGCTAAATTACCTAATTAATTCTACACAATTTCTTATTTCAGAACTTTATTCTAGGTAGTCCATTATGGCTTTAAAACAATTATATAAAACAATATACCACTTGATCCATTTATATTAGATATATAATGTATATATGTTTCACATTAATTGAATGTAAATATAGAAATATGTATTTTGTATACTTTTTTAAAAGAGTTATTTATTTGTGCATACAGAACTAGGGTACAGGCTAGAGGCTCAGGGGCTGTGAGAGACTTCACCAAAGACAGAGTAGGGAACAGAACAGGCAGATTGAGGAGGTATGCTGCTGAGGGGAGCAGCGGGCGAGTCAGGAGAGGTCTGCCACACCATGTGGTCACCTCCAGGGCAGGCGGGAATCGAACTCATGGGGAAGTGGTTTTAGATTCTCAGTGCTGTGCTTTAACCCACTCCACCACCATGGAGGGCCCTGTATTTTGTATACTTTATGCATTATTATAGTGTTAGTGACATCAGCCCCACTTATTTAAGTAGTTATATTAACAAATATCCATTTATTTAGTCCTTCTCATTGACCAACACAAGGGAATTGTAGTTTTCATACTTTTTTAAATAAATGCAATAATATTAGCATACAAAATTAAAAATATTATGTGCATGGGAAAATAAATTTCAAATAGCATCAATAACTCCAGCTATTTTTTCTTCTATATTTCTCATTTGTTGATTAATTTATAGAATGAAGTGTTTTTTTTTATTTTTTAAGATGTATTATATATTTATTCATACAATAACTAGGGTGTAGGCCAGAGGTACACCATAGTGTGAGAGGATTCACCAGAGACAGAGTGGGGAGCAGAACAGGAGGATCTACTCAAATATACTGTTTATGGGAGCAGTGGGTGAGACAGAAGAGGTCTGCTGTGCCATTTGGGTCAGTTCTCTGGCCAGGGATCAGACTCAAGCTGAGTGGCTGACAATAGCTTGATGATGCTGAGACTTTAATCCCTGTACCACCAAAGAGACCCAATAGTGTTTTATTTTAAAAGTAGAAAGTTATGCATCATAAATGAGGCACTCAAGTTTTAAAAATAGTATTACAACCAATGGAAGCCCTTACTGTATTTTAATTTCAAAAATATCAATATGTAATAGGGTGTATTTTATAAATGCTAAAAATACAAATATTGAAATACATATGGATGTATAATTTTTTATTTGCATTCTAAGCCTACATAGTTATTTTCCTTGCAATTTCTGGTCTGTTCATCTATAAAGATGTTTATGTTGTCCACACAACAATCAGATTGAAGAAAGAGATTTGCTTTTTTGTTTGTTTGTTTGAGCCGCCTGAACATGAGGTGCTGGAGAAAATTCACGAATGGTGGAAATCACCGGAAACTTAGCATTTCTAAGCACCTGATTAATTTGCTATTCATTGTCCTGCAGTGGCAATCTTAAATGCTTCCTTTCCTATAACAATTTTAATACATAAGTTTGCTTCATAAACCAAGAGAAAAAATATAAACTATCTACTGAGAAGCCCTTCAGTTTGCTATGCCAGATCTACATACCTCAATCCACGCAAACACAAGGCCTCTTCTCTTTTTCTATTGCAATGGGAAATATCCCTTCAATATCTATGATCACTCAATTCACATTTGAAGAAAGCGATGGTCAATGGAAGTGCTTTTACAACTATCTTTTCTGCAGCAGATATGGTTAATTATGTCACATATTCCTTATACTTCCCTTCTTTCATTTAACTACTTGTTAGTACTTTCCTATTAACAATTCTTCCTTTCTGTAATTATTCATATAATTGAAATAATATGCTGAGAACTTTAGAGATTCCCCAGTAAAATTCCAGGTTTTATTTTTAAAAGTCTGGCATGTCATCCTGATAGAAAATGTCATCTGCAGAATCCTGAATTAGAAAAACCATCATGGGTTGTGGACTATGGGGCCACATTATTTATTTTGACTGTTATAGATATAATAAATCATTCTAAAATAATGTTGACATTTATGTATTCCACTAACATGGCAGTTTAACAGCCTGTTCCATATACTGCTGCTTGAGTTAAGGGTTTGCTATCACATTTTCTAGTTTAGTTCTCCCAATCTTAACGCAGCAGACTGTGGTAATGCCAACTGCAGAGTGGCAAGAGAGGAAAAAATGGATAATGTATTCATTTTTATGAGCAATTTTAAACTCCTTGCCACTGAGCATTGAGCACATTTCTCTGAATGGATCTCATAGCTCACAGTGTTTGCTTCTTTCCTCTTTCTTTGGGCTGCAAGATTTTTTTTTTTTTTTTTTTGCTATAGCTATGGCTTTTGGTTGATTAAATCCTGTTTTCTCTGCCTACCAACAGGTGCACAGAATGCATTAGCAAGAAAGATATCATAATTGAAATCAATACCGTGACTTTGAAGAGAGTCTCTATGATGAGTTCTGGTCCTGTGTATTTTATATGCTGCCATAACTGTGTTGATGTAATGGATTAGACATTTCCATCAATTCAGTTTCACACACACACACACACACACACACACACACACACACACACGCAGGCATGCACCATACCTGACTAACATTTCTTTTGCACTGAATTTATCGTTTAGCTATTTGATCTTACAGTTGTTTAACTAGCCTGAACTATTTAGTACATAAAAGATAGAGATGTACTTATACTTTCAGGCTAAACTATGATCCAAGCATTATGGTGAAAGGTTTTGTGGTTTTGATTGTTTGCTTTAATTATAAAATTTCTAATTCCCATGTGTAATGAGCATACAATTCAACTCAGGACTACTGTTTGCATTTTATTTTCTCCCTTGACTAATCATAACTGAGTCTTGAAAACTTCATTACCATCATTGGGTGCTCCTGCTTTTCTGCATTAATTCACTGGGTGAACTCCTTCTAGCACTTTACCCTTCTACCATGCCCTGATCTCTAAAGCACACTTTTGAAGTCTTACATATATGGAAAAAAGAGGGGTGATGAAATCTCTCTGTGTATTATACTCATGGATTAAATATGCATATGAATTCCAAAGGACTAACTTAACACTGAATATCAGAGCCAGACACCCCAGCCCTGAAACTGTCTTCTTACTTTTGGGGATAACTTCATCAGCTAGTATTGTGGCCTTGACCGTGAGGAGCAGCAGTACAGCTACACTGATATACTCCTGCCTTGCTTGCAGTCAAACAACCATGAAGAGAATTATGGCATTTCCTGGAGAAGCAAAAGAATCTAAATTTTAAAATTCTTCCTATCATTAAAAACACAGTAGGGAAGAGCAGAACATGCAGTTTGCTCCCTCTGCTGCTCACATATAAACTCTGGATTTTAATGTCTTGAAATATATTCTTACTGTGTTGTTATAATTAAATTACATTTACAGACAAGTTGGACAAATAAGCTGATTTGTCTCCATATTGAGATTATTATCTTTTCTAATGTAGTGCCAGATTGCCAAAGCAGCATGAAAGGTATACACAATACTGACCCTACTATCAGAGAATAAATTTTTATTATATGTGGATAATTAAGGATGATAGTTTTTCTCTTTTTTTTTTTTTGCATATCTAATGGCTATATTAGTAACTAGTACCATGTTCTTAGTGTCTCCCCAGGACACTATTTTAGAAACTAGTGGGCATCTCATTGGGCTACTGATGGGAAAGCAAATAAAGAAAAAACAGATGAGTAGGTCAGAAAGATGTGGGACATATACACAATAAGATATTGTATATATACTACTCATCAAGCAAAAATAGATAAGCTAGACCATTTGCAGCAACATGTATACAGCTAACTGTAAGGGATTGTGCAAGAGAAGTAAGTTACACAGAGAAAAGACAAATATCAGATGGTGTCACTTTTATGTGGAATATAGAGAAACAAGATTTAGAATATCAGATCATATAAAAGAGCAGGTAAAGACAGACTTAAGAACTAGCCCTTGAAAGCTTACTATAGAATTGAGGTGTGTGGGATGTACAGAGAGAAGGAGAGTTGTGAGGACACAGTGGGGCAAGAACACAGTAGATTATGGTGGTAGACAATGGATGCTTTAGTGCTGGTTGCACTATGGTAACTGTACCTGAAGAGAGGGATCTCATGATTCCAATATGCTAACAGCAATGTAAACCAATATTATCTCAATAATTTTTAATAAATAAATAAATAAATGTACCAGGAAGAACTATAACATCATTTTTATATTGTTATTTAGAGTTGGAAAAACTCTCAGAGGGACGTCTATGAAACACACTTTAACACTTTTTTGAAGGAAATGGGATTCAATAATTGGGATGAATGGAATTTTCTTTGGGTAGGTAGTTTGATCCTCTAGTGTGTATTTAAGAGCACAAGCTTTTTTACAGATTGATGCAGCATTCTTGGCTAAAACAATGAATAGCTGGAAATGACTGTCTTGAGTATCTGTGGGACTTCAGTGACTGTCAACTACTCTGGGAGAGTAAATATCCAGAGAAAGTAAATGTCAGAGTTGATTGGTAAATCCACTGATGTTATACATACAAACTTACAGGAATCCTTAATCAAGATGAGTTTATTGCATTTACTAGTAAAGATACCAAAATGCTTTAATAACAATAAAAAGAAACTTCTGTCGTAGGCTGTTGTTCCTGTCTAATACATATAAGTTCCATAGAAATTAGGGGGGAAAAATGTTTTAAATTTTTTCAGTGTCCTTCCTCTGAGTGTAAATGTCAGACATAATTTTTCTATATTGCTTAAGCATATTTTTAGTGTACCTAGCGGTAAAGCTATGTCCACACTTTTAAAATTCAGACATAGCAAATTGAAATAGGGACTATTATATATACTTCAAATATAATTGATAATTACAAAATGCAAGCTAGAAGATAGTTACTTTTTCCACTAAAAACTCACTCTACTTTGTTGAGAGTTAGGTTTTTAAAGCTACTTTTCTAGGTCTAAAAGAATCCAATGCTACACAGAAAATTAATAAAAACATACAATATTTAAGATAAAATTATCACTTCAGAAAATATTTATAATGCATACCATTTCCAAGAAATGTTTATTTGTATTAAGAACTTAATAAGTAGCTATTTACAAATGGAATTAAGTAAATTTTATCTTTATTGACCAGTAGAAGAAAAAGATAAATATTTGTTGCACAAAGGATTCTGCTTCCTTTAAACAGAAAAAGAAGGAAAAAATACCAGGAGCTAGGAACAATGAAAGTATGTGTTTCTTCGGTAGTCACTTTTCTATCAATAATTTCAGTATAAATCCTCAGGAAGAAAGGTTGTTGATTCATTTTGTTTATTGTACTTATCTGTTTATTTTCCTGAAATTTCTTTGATCATTCTGGCTTTTTATTTTCCCTATCTTTATGCCTATGTGGACTATTTCTGAAGATTGGCTCAGTATAGCAGAATGCCATCTCTCTTGGCTTGTTAAATTTCCTGTAGAGAGCATAGGTTCTCAAATAACTATATGCCCTTCCTCCTGTATTGAGACATTTCCAACAAATTTAAATCTCTAGGAACTTACAAATAATGAGGATGACTAATGCTTGTATAATTGCACAAGCTTGCATGCATTTGGAGCATCTGAGATTAGAATCTGTTGAAGAGAGGCGGTAATAACAGGATATATCTCTATGCTTTGTTTAAAAATGTTTTGGGTGAGGGCAACGCTTTGCATGAAGCATCCGATCAGGGTGACCAGAAAGGAAAATTTTGCAGAATAAATGCTAAATCTCTACATCTCTGTTTTGTATGTTTGTGAATATCAGTGTGCATGAAAGAATTTGCAAATGAAGTGTTTTCTCTGGCACTGGATTAGTTATAGACTGATTTCTTGATAAATTTCTTCACATGCCCAATGAAAACTATTTAGTTTGGTGCAGTCCAGTCAAACTTTCTACAGTGATGGAAATATTTTATATCTGTACTGTTCCGTTTAGTTAACCACTAGCTACATGCGGCCTTTGCATAATTGAAATCTGACTATTGTGACTGAGGATCTGAACATTTATTTAATTTTGAATTAGATTTAAATAGCCACTTGTCATGGGTAGATACTGCATTTGACAACACAGATCTAATTAATATAGGAATGCAGTGTTTCCATGGTTAAAGTCAGTATTTTGTTTAGTATGTGTTGTTAGCCCCTAATATTCAGAGACTTGGAACTAGAAGTATGTGCATATTTCTTTCCTCAAATCCAGTTCATGTGCAATTTGTACATTAACAGAATGGAAGAACAAGTTAAATTAATAAAAGGAATCTGGAGTCCTTAATAGAAAGTAGTTATGAGTATAGGTTTTAGAACATGATAGACTTGGGTTCAGATACGCTTCTGGCTCTACTTGCCATGATACCTTAAAGAAAATATTTACATTTACTTGAGTCTCTATTTTCTAAGTTGTAAGTGGGGCTAGTGATAATTAAATCATGTAATTACCAATCTTATCACTTAACCAGAGAAATGTGATAGTTTTATATTTATGCATTCTAATGCATTATGTCCTCACATTATTCCTCTTAAAAATACTACCTCCATTTCCCACATAGGAAAACTGAATCTCAGAATTATTATTTTTTAGGTTACTTAACTAATCCTAAGTTTAAACTATGTCTACTTCTAAAAACAAGTTATTTTTATCTTGCCTATTGCCTCTTTTGGTAGTAGCCAATTATACGTTCAGTTAAAAGTCTAAAGTACTCATTTTAAAACACAGACATATATCTTACTAACAGAAGCATTTAAGTCACAATTAAGCATAAGAACACTAACCAGTATTCTAAACTGGACTTTTATCTTTTCCTTATTGAGTTCACATTGGTTTATAATTTCCCAAGACACAGAATTCTATATTTGTGGGGGGGGGTGGCAGGGGGGTGTTGTTTGTTTGTTTTATGCTTTTCTCAACACTTAGAATATCTAATTCAACTCATTTTTTTGCATGATTTCTGAGAAGAAATTGATGTCACTTTTATCTTGCTCCTCATACATAAGGGTATTATTATTATTATTATTGTTGTTGTTGTTGTTATTGTTATTGTTATTGTTATTATAGTTAACCAAACTATGGATTACGGTATGGTATGTGGTGCAAAGGAATGGTGTTACACCTCTTTAGATGCATATGGCTGCATCACAGCCACGACAAAGGCACCCATAATCTTCCACCACAGTCCACTGGGTTTTCTTTACACCCACCTCTCCACACTCTACCTCCACCTCTGATACTCTCAATTCTACAGTCAAACTTAAAGGATGTGTTATTGGTATGACTATCTCTCACCCTGTGTGTTTTTTCTCTCTATTCCATATATAAATGAAGCCATCTGCTATTTGTCTTTCCCCTTCTGACTTATTTGGTTAGCATAATCCCCTCTAGTTCCAAACTGAAAAGCTTCTGCACAGCAAAAGAAGCTATCATTAAAATATAAAGACACCCTAGTGTATGAGATAAAATATTTGCACATCGTACATCCAACAGGGGCTGATATCCAAAATCTACAAAGCTTTAGTATGACTCAACAAAATTAAAACAACCCAATCAGAAAATGGAAAGTCGAACTAAATAAACATTTCTCCTAAGAATCCATAGGGATAAGCCAACAGACACAAGGAAAGATATCCATCATCATTTATAATCAGAGAAATGCAAATCAAAACCACATTGAGATATCACCTCACACCTGTGAGAATGAGCTACATAATATAACCCAGAAACAGGGCCCTCTCTGGTGGTACAACAGGTTAAAGTACTGCATTATGAAGCCACTTCAGCAAGAGTTCCATCCTGGCCAGGGAGCTGACCCACATGGCACAGCAGAGCACTCCTGACCTGCCCACTGCTCCCCTCGGCAGTATGCTTGGTCTGTCTGCCTACTCTACTCCCCACTCTGTCACTGGTGAATCCTCTCACCCACCACACCTCTGGCCTGCACCCCAGTTCTGTAAGCATAAAGAAATAAAGCTTTTAAAAAAAAAAAAAAGGACCAGTGGTGTTGCTATCCCGCCAAGGGGTGCGCTGACTGCTACGTTTGCTGCAAAATAGGTGACTCAGAGCCGCAAGAAGGGGAATCAGGAGTCTGGATTCCAGAGTCTGTTTATTAGGATGACCCATGAGTATATATATATATATAGGGTCTGATATGCCTTGTACATGGAGAAAAACAGGAAGTGTACTCGATGCGGGTATGGGGTGCATGTTGTAAAGGGCCTGCTGCCTTCTTGCAGTTTCTGCTAAAAACAAGGTAGTGAGCTGCAGCTGTTTGCTGGACAGAGTGCACCGTGCTCTGCTGGCTTGTTTGTTGGCCTTACTGGGGAGTATGCTCCCCCATTCACAACATCAGCCAGGGAGGACAGGTACACTTGAGGTCCTGTTGAGTTAGCCACAGACCAGAAACAACATGTATTTTTAGGATGTGAAGAAAAAGGGATCCTCCTATACTGAAGCTAGGGATGTAGACTGGCCAGCCCCTGTGGAAACAGTTTGGAAGGGTCTCACAATACTAAAGGTAGAGCTACCATAGGATACAAAATTTCAACTCCTAGATAGGCAAGAATACTAACTTGAAGGGATATATGCATTTCTAAGTTCATTGCAGCACTATTTATGATAGCCGAGCTATGGAAACAAGCTAACTGCCCAAGGACAGATGAGTAGGTTAGGAAGATGTGATATCTATACACAATGGGATACCACTGAGTTATTTTTTTAAAAAGTGATCTAGCTTGTATCTTTAAAATAAGGTAAGAAAGAAAGGCAGGAATGAATAGAGCAAGCAAGAAAAATTGGAATAGCTCTTCCTGAATTTATATTGGTGAAATATAATTTCTGAGATAAGAAAAAAGAAGTGAGTAGAAGTAAGAAAAAGAAAATATGAATCACATGAATATGAATGACTTGTCCTGAAGGTTCAAGCCCTGCCTGGCTCTTCTTACCTCTTTCATGCAGAAAATACAAGAAAATGATTGCGGAATGTGGATTGCTACTTTTTCATAAATAATTCATTTGTTATCAACATAATATTAGACTTAACTAAACAGTTTTATCCACTCTTTCTTTCTTCCTTGAAGTGGGGTCAGGAGGCAAAGAAAAGTCTGGCCACAAGAAGGATCATGAAGCCCCTTTTCCTAAATTTGACAATGTCAGAAAGACATTGGACATATACCGTAAAAATGATTGTATGTTTTCTACTACATGAGTGGTAAATGTTTGACAGATGCTCTCTAGAGATGAGAATGATTTATGTTATAACTCAATGGCAGAAAATAAAGTTACCTTTAAACTCAAAAAAGCTGAGCTAGATTTCACATTTTTCTTCATAAATCCAAGTAATGTAGGTCATGATTTCTAACTGGTGAGTAACTGACCCCCGATGGACTATGGTGATTAATTGTAAGAACTCAAGTTGCCTGTATTTGTGTGTGTGTGTATATAATTGATAGAAAATAATATTTATATTATATATAATATATACACATACATATGTATGTATGCATATGTATGTGTATATATTATATATACATATACATATGTATGTGTATATATGTATATATATGTATATGTATATATATAATATAAACATTAAGAGTTGTATCTGACACCCCTTGGGAAGTAGTTAGAACAGAACACTTATTTTTGCTATTAAGGCTTGACTACAAGTTTTAATTTTTTTTAAAGTCAAGCTGAAGATTCTAAAAATAACCGCATTTAGAATATAAATTGACAATTGTATGTTATTAGCTTCTAAACATTTTTAGGAACTACTGTATGCATTCTGACATTAGTTTTAGCAAAAAGTCAACCAGCCACAAAATAATAGACACTGGCCCTATATTGGTGTGAAAAGAGCTACATTCTGAGATGGACTTGGAAACTAGGTCAAACTGGCAACACTCATTTCTGCCATAAACAGTCCTGAAATTTCCAATCTGTATATTCATACATATCACCTGAGCCCCATAAAGACATACAGTACAGCCAAGTTTCATTTAAAACAAAAACAAAGCATCTAGCTTCTCCTTCAGTTCTTCAAATATTGGCAGATACTGAAAGTGTATTTTTGGAATTAAATATAGCTAATTATTTTTAGGCATAGCACCAAAAGCTTATGTCTTCAGATTTAGCAGTTTCCAAAATTGGTTTATTGGCTTTTCTTTTGGGCCCTACAGCTCATACTTGGGAGATGAGATACATACATAAACTTCATATATAAGAACCTCTATTAGCTTTTAATGAATCAGAATGGGGACTGAGAAGAAAGATAATTTAACATGGAGGAAGCCTCTTGTTGTTAGATATTTAAAGTAAGAAGGAGATCTTTCTTCCTATGAGAAGTTTATTGGTCAATTATATAATACTTTATGACAACTTTTTCATCATCATGAGAAATCAAGCAAGTCTTTAAGAAAAGAATAAAATAATAAGGAAAAAATGTTAAAGGCATTTATTTGCTTGTCTGCAATCTTTATAAATTCTGTAATATTTATGTAGAGTATCTGAAAATTGGTCTTTTAAGAATCCTAAATGATATTAAACAGTTTTACCTTTTTAATAAGATGTGATTACTTTAATTGGCTATGTTTACAGTGGGAGATTGGAAAATGTACTACATTGACCTGAATTCTAGTAATCACCTGAAAGTACCTTTGTTTGAATAGAGATTATTTACAGTTGATCATATTTAAAAGAACTGTATTCAGGTGGGGTGAAAAAATTATCTCAGAAGAGTCATCAACAATAGAAAATACATGCTGCATGGATATAAAGAACCTTGATTAAATGTTTAACTTTTTGTGTTATTTCTTTTAAACTATTTCTACCTTATGCTTACAAATAAGGAGGTTGGAGAAATACTGTTATCTTTACTCCACAAGTTGCACATAATGTTTCTGAAGCTGAGTGATATCCATGGTTGAATATGGGATGAGATAGATAGATCTTACATGAACAGAAACCATTGAAGTATACAAAAGTCAGGCTAACATAAAATACCCAAAAAGGGGTAAAAAAATTGTTAGGTTTACATGATTATTATGTTGGTAAAAATGAATTATTATACCACTAAATTGGCAATAATCTATATTTTATTAATTCATTTTAACTGGTAAATGGGAGATTCTTTCCAAAAAAGTCTTAGGAAAAAAATGCCATATCCACCTAAATGTAATTTATTAATACTTAAGATTATAGACACTCTATTGTTCTTTCAGTTTTCTCCAAATATAAAGTTTCATAACATGTATTTTGAAGAGCTATGGAAAATTACCTGTTAAATACAATTTGGTATTCCAAAGATATTCTAGTTTAAGAAAACCAAGAGATGAAAAATTAATAGGTTAAAATCAGGAGGTGATTTTTATCCCCAGCTAGGTTGCATTTAACATTACCATGATCCCTTTGGAAAGCTTAAATAATAGAATAGTAGTAGAGATATTTCTCAAAATAACTTTTTTCACCCAATACATCAAATGATTTAAAACCACTATATTTAGTGTAGAGTTAGGCATTTCCATCATACTTTGTTTTATTTGAGCATTATTAGACTTAATAGAAATCATACCATTCTTGGAAATACCTTCTGAAAATGTACTGATAACTAAAAGGTTTATTGGCTGACTTCTTTTTCAGTGATCAAAACGAAGACTATCCTAATCTCAATTATATATATAAACAGTCAATTATGATTAAAACCAGGGGGTTATCCAATACAAAATGTCAGACTTGACATATGCATATTTATATAATAGGGGTATTTAAGCCAAAATTTACTAGGTTTACTTATAGAGACTTTCTGCTGTCCTGGTCTTTTTTTCTTTCTTTTTTTTCTTTTTAATTGAGGTACAGGCCCAGAGGTGCAGGAGTGGTGAGAGGATCCAGCAGAGGCAGAGTGGGACACAGAACAGACAGATAGAATAAGTACACTGCTGAGGATGGTCAGGAGAGGTCTGCCGGGTCACATGGGTCAGCTTCCTGGCTGGGAATCGAACTCAAGCTAAAGAGGCTGTGGTTCAGGCTAGCTTCATGGTGTGCTTTAAGCCGTTGTGCCACTGGGGAGGAACCTACAATGTCTGTTTTCTAGTCAGGTACACTGAGAAGCTAACACTTTAGCTAAACTTATTTGCTAGGCTTGGACTAGAAACAGAGAGATAGTTAGAAGATTTATTTCACCTAGACAATGGTGAGGACTAATAAATGATCTGTGCTTTATAATAGGGAAAACTGCTCTAGAGTCTGAAATAGTCCTGCTATCAAAATAAACCATCCCTACCCAGCAAAGTTTAATTAATAGTACCATTTTCCCCTCCTTGTTTATATTTTAATTGAATAATAATGACTATTGTTATTATTAATTATGAGTATTATTATTCAATATTAACTAATATTAAATAACCAATTATTTAGTGTTTAAAACATGATGTCCAAGGTAAATGTTTTGCTATCTTCAAATATTTAACATACTAGTTAATGATCACAGAAAACCCGGGGTAATTGTTTAAATAGATTTATTATAAAGTAAGATAATAGTAAGATAATGGGTGCTATGAACGAATGAGTATGATGTATTGATTTAAATAAAGGTAATGAGTTAAGGTAGGTCAGAGAAGGTATCTCTGCATATGTGGCATTTCAGTTAAGATCTGGGCGAAAGGAGTCAGATGTGAATACCCAGGGAAGAGAATCAGCAAAATACAGTATGTCAGAAAAGAAAGAATTCAGGTGAGAGATACTCCTGACTTTCCAAATATGATCATCAAGCTATGCCGATATGCTATTGGAACACAATGTTTCTAAGTAACTGTTATTAATGAGTCAAATATCTACATGTAAATATATATGTAAATGTAAATGTAGTATAAACTCCAAAGAACAGGGTCTTAGTCACTTCTGTCCTTAAGAATCTAGTGGACCCTCCCTGGTGAGCAGTGGATTAAAGCACAGCACAAAGAAGCTTAAACCACTTCTGCATGAGTTGGGTCCCCGCCTGCCCTGGAGGAGATCCACATGGTGAGGCAGACCTCTCCTGGCCCACCCGCTGCTCCCCGCAGCAATGTACTTCCTCAGTCAGCCTGTTCTGCTCCCCACTCTGTCTCTAGTGAATCCTCTCACCCTCCGCATCTCTAGCCTGTACCCCAGTTCTTTACGAATAAATAAATAAATCTTTAAAGAAAAGAATCCAGTTAGATTTAAGAATTGGAACTCAGCACATACTGCCAAACTGACAAGAACAGTCACATATCAAGGCTATTCCTTATAATAACAGTCTTGCTAAGAATGTACAAATAGCAATAGCCTTTCAGAATGTATAGAGGACCAAAATAGTGTGCTTGTCTTATGTGGGAACTGGTTTTGACATTGACCCTATGTTCTCCAAACTAAACAAATAAATAGATCTCCTTACTAAAATGATCCCTACTCAGCCAAATAGTTGGAAGGGAGGATGTTTTCAAGGAAATGGTGCCCAATGCTTCCATTAAACAGTTCTTTAAAATTTCAGAAGAATCACCTTTTGATAATTCTGGCAGTCTCTTTTCTATTTTCACGTAACAGGTAGTGCTATGGTATAATTTTCAGAGGTGTCAGTTAAGAGCACAATTCCATTTTTTACATAAGCAACTAACTGAAATATCATTTTTATGAAGAAAATCCCAATGCAGATTTAGATTTGAAGTATGGTGATTAAGTGATTCAGTGTTTCTCCTATGTCAGCCATATGCGATATGTGCCTGGGAGGCAGTTTTGACACTTGACTAAGGAAAAAATGTAGCCAACAATTAACTGAGGGCATGACCAAAGTAACTATGGACTTGTAGTGGAAAAGATACATACATATATACATACATATATATATATAAAGGTAAAGTATATTGATGATGATGTAGTTTTTGGAGTTAGTGTGGGGTCCTAGGGTTCACTCGGGAAAAAGTTTCACCAGAGCTCCCCTTTCAGCAGCCTGTGGTGAGTTCCCAGGCAAGTTTCTCCGGTCATATGTAAAGAGCTTTATTAGGAAAAGGACAGAAGTATCCAACACTTGCATGGGCACAAGTGGGCAGGAAGAGATGCCCCGAAGGGACAGGTTTTCAGAAAGTGAGAGACCTGCATGGTTGCAGGCAGGCGGCCTTAGGAGAGCGGCCTCTACTAAGGGAGGTCAATGCAGAGAAATTCGGGCATGGTACTGGTCTTGGGCAGGCAGGAAGCTGCTGCCCTGCGGAGGGAGAGTGGTTGAAAAGAAGCACCTGCGTAGTCACAGATGGGCAGTATTGCTGCCCCTTGCACTAATACAGGCAGCTTCTCTTTGGGAGGGACTCACTCCTTGTGAGCCTGGGTTTGTTGACTTTGAATAGAACCTGAAAGGGAGATCACACAATGGGCTCAATCTCCATATCTGTATCTTTGACCTTTTGGGTCTGTGCTCTAGACACTGCCCTCAGCAGTCTGCTACCTGTTTGAATGTCTGCCCTTGGCACCTGAGGATGTTGATTTCAATGGCTGTGTCAATGGCTATGCTAATCCTTTCTGCCAACTCCTAGAGTGAGTCAATCTTGTGATGCCTCCTTTCTATAATTCTTTCCTCCATCAATACCATTGGAAAAAGAGCATCACTGTTTCACAATTTGTCTAGGTAGGTTGTTTTATGATAGCGCAAATGTAATCATAATAGTTATCATTTAACCATAGAACTAATAACTGTTAACCTTGTCCACAAAGTTTTTCACAAATAATTCAAAATGACTCATAGTGAATACATGTAATATGATGGTGTGAAATATGACACACACATATATGCATTAATAATTATCTGTACAGATATAAATATAAATATGTAGCTATGTATATTCCAGAGGCCTGTGAGAATTACAACTAAGTGAAAATTAGATGAATGGTGACACCTTAACTTGTCACTGAATATCCTGCAAGTCAGTATTAAAGGGGGCTTTATTAAACATAGAACATAGCCCCTTGTGACAGTCAGTGAATAAAAGTGGATAGGCTGAATAAAATTTTGAAGAGATGTAACACTGATGACCCTTTTGGATACTCAGACTCAAAGTTAACAGAAGCAGAGTAAAGGTTTTTGATAAACCACAGGGGAACAAAATGAGTATAATTTTTAGTCTATTGTTTCCATTGGACTATGAGATCCATTTTTATTTCCTTATTATTACACCCATTTGTTTTCCATTATATTCCTATGAAATGTCCCAAGAACACCCTGCAATCAGAGGTCTAGCACTACTAGCCTTCATAATAAATGTTCATTCTAAATGTTGTGTTACAAGAGATGCTGATCTATTTTTATTTATTCTGTTGGTTCTAATACTTTGCATCATGAGGGATTTCTCTTGATTTTGATTAGTTTAGTATGTCTTATTTTATTGTATGTATTTCCTATAAGTTAATTCATATTCCTATAAAATCATTGATAAAGTAGTAACTAGTAGAACAATGCTTGTCACAATTCAGATGTAATTCTAATTCTAATTTTCAGAATTCTTCAATGTATTATAGGTTCCTCATTGTTAATCTGTCGTCAAATACACTAAATTTTCCCCCAAATAGCTACATGAATTGTTATCTAAACACATTGAAATACTGCTGTCATCTAAACACATCTTTATAAGAATAGTTAATATCACACTATTTTACTGCATATCATTAGGTAAAATTAAGCCTCAAGCACCACTTTTGGTAGGATACATGTTTTGTTGTCATTTGGAGAGTGTAATTATTTCTAATGTTCCATATCTCTATTTGTACATCTATTTAGTGTTCTAATATTTATTGGGCATATAGTAGGTGTTAAGCACTGAAGTGCGCAGTGAACAAAACAAAGTCCCTGACTTACACAGTTTCCAATATAGAATGTTGCATCCACAACACCACAGTGATGAATGGGAATGATGAACCTGTTACAGGACAGCAAATCTGTTAGAGGACAGAGGGAGAGGGACACCCCTGAAGCCCCAAAACCTGCCTGCTCTAAGTGGGTTCTGTCATCCAGGGCTGACTAACCACGGATGGCTCTAATCCTACAACGTTGAGCGCCAACCCCGTTATAGAACGGCAAATCTGTTAGCGGACAGGGGGAGAAGCCCTAAAACCTGCCTGCTCTAAGTGGGTTCTGTCATCCGCCGGAACAAGACAAAACATATAAAACTTTAATGAAAAGGGACTTTAATACAATAATATACAATATGGAACACAAAGAATATAACTTCTAAATCAAACACCTGAAGTTACCCATCCCCTCGTGGGCAAAAGTCAACCCAAAAGGGATTGGCCCAAAGCAAGGCCTGAAAGCCTGCCACTAGACTAAAGCACCTTCTGGCCGGGACCCATGGAAAAGGGTCAGAAATGGCCAGAGAAATCTGAGAGCAAAAGAGCAAAATCAAAATCAATATAAACACTGCCATAGTCCCCTCCCTGCAGGTATCTCACCCACATCTGCCTTAACCAGTCCAGGGTCAGGAAACAAGCCCCATTTCTTCATTACATGCTTGCTGCTCCATGTGGCTTCCTCAGGTCTCCTCCTTGTTCTCCATCCAGCTTCATTCTCTTCTTCCCTCTTCTCATTCCTTCTCTTCTTTTTCTCTGCTCAGCTCCACCCTCCTTCTGGTGGGGAGGGGAACCTGGAACTTCCCCTTTTCCTAGAGACCACCCAGTTACAGAACAAGCTGTATAATGCAAGATCCTGTATAAGAGCAAGATCTTGGCCTTTGTATTGATAGAAGAATTACCCAGCATCAGTTGTAAGAGGAAAGAGGACAAAGAGAAAAGAGAGCCATGAAACTAGAAAGCCATCTATAGTTTCAGGAGCTGTGAGTTTTTCCCCAGGAACTTCTTACCTTCCTAATGACTCCATATTGTAATTGAAATCAAGTTCTAGATTCCCCAGCCAAAGATTCAGTCTGAACAACACATTCCAAGGCATGATCAACTTCTGGGGCCCCCTTATACACCAGTTAACGCCCCCCCTGGCATTCCTGGCCACACCTCCTGATGTAGAAGTTTTGAGTAAGTTTATGCATTTGCCAAAGCCTCCTCCCCCCACGGGGCTGTTCCCAATTGTACCCCCTGAGGCACCCTTCCCAGGGTGATAAAGCTTTCTGCTCCCAGTTGATTTGAAAGGCACAGTGTAGG
This sequence comes from Condylura cristata, assembly GCF_000260355.1. Lineage (NCBI taxonomy): Eukaryota > Metazoa > Chordata > Mammalia > Eulipotyphla > Talpidae > Condylura > Condylura cristata. The sequence continues at coordinate 60,029,070 of NW_004567107.1, read as the reverse complement.
GTTGGGCACCTAGGATTGATTAACTGGCCAGTTCTGACCTTGTATAGTAATGCAGAACTGTAGGTAAGAGAAATGGTGGCCAAACAGACCTTTTAGGATTAGCAGACCCACAAAAGAGAATGATAAACATATACTATATTATGCAAAAATATATATATATGTGTGTGTGTGTGTGTGTGTGTATGTATATATATATTAATGTGTTTCCCTGTTCCTTCTTGTTTACTGGAAGTTTAGATAATGAGTCCTTAGCTGAGGCATGTCTATAGTAATAGGAAATAAAGAGTATAATTTTGTGCCATGAATCAACATTCAAATAAATAGTGAGCGATAGCTAGCATTTGTGAACCCATACTTTGTGTCAGGCACATTCCCTAATATGAGTTCCTCCTAAATCATGTTATCCTTACTTTACATTAATAAAATGAGTCAGATTATCTTTAATTACATGGGTGAAAATATCACAAAAGTTAGGTTAGTTGTTTAAGATTACACCCTAATGAATGGTGAAGTCACAGAGGAGATTTGAGCCAGGGTTTTCCACACTGAAAGTTTCTGGGTTTTTTTGTTTGTTTGTTTGTTTGTTTGTTTCTGAACAATATATATGACTCTGAAGGAAATATTAGTGTAAAGCCTTTTTGGAGGAAGATCAGAGAAGCATTGCAACCACCTCCAGGAGAGAATCACCTTGCTAAAACTAACAGATAAGCTTTGTTTCTAAGACCTTTTATGGGTTTTCAAAAACTAGTTAGTTGATAAGCTCTGCATCAAAATTTTCAGGTGTATTGGTTACAAATACTGCCTTCTGGTTGCCAGCTCAGCCCTACTAATGTTACAGAGCAGGAAGAGGGACACCCATAAACCCCCAACCTGCCTGTTCTAAGTAGATTCTGCCATCTGCCGCATCAAGACAAAATATATAAGACCTTTAATGAAAAATTTTAATACAACTGTATTAAATACAGGTGTGCAATACAGAAAAGGCAAAGATATAGTTTCTGTTATGCCAGAATGGGACGCACTACCCAAAAAAAGCAAGTCACACCGCTGTAAAGGCAAGAGGAAACTTTATTGCAAGCTCGAGCTTGGGCGCAACTGCACACCAGAGGCACCTGGGTGGTAGGAAGGGCCCTGTACATTGTGAGGTAGAGTTTTTATACAGTCCATTGGTGCGGCCTGGGTGCAATATGGGTCACTGCCTGATTGGTTGACCCTTACCACCCTCCATATTTGGTACAGAAGTTTGCCTCAGCCCATGATTGGTTGGCAGACATGATCCGATCCTTGGTCACGGTGCCCTGGTATGGTGTCATGCAGGAAGTCCCCTTCCCAGAGAACATAGGAACTCAAGCCTAAAATGGTGGTGAATAATTCAGGATGGAGGCTGTTATGCTCTTCAGTTTCTAGATCAAACACCCCAAGTTACCTGTTCCCTCGTGGGTAAAAATCTACCCAAATGGGATTGGTGAAAAACAAGGCCTGAAAGCCCATCCATAGAAAAAGGCCAGAAATGGCCAGAAAAGTCTGGGAGGAAAAGAGCAAAATCTAAATCAAGATAAATACAGCCTTATCAACCTCCCCACAGGTCTTTCACCCATATCTATTTCAACCAGTCCAGGGCCAAGAAATACAAGCCATTTCTTCACAAGTCTCTCTGCTCCATGTGCCCCTGTAGGCCACTTTCTGGCTCTCAATCCTGTTTCCTTCCTCTTCAGTCTCCTCTCCAGATGCTTCTTCCTGCTCAGCTCTACCCTCCTTTGGGTAGGGCAGGGAACTTGAAACCTCCCCTTTCCCTGGGGGCCACCCTGTTACACCAAGTCAGACATTCAAAAATGTTACGAGTTGATGCCCTCAATCCCTCTCTGAATGTTATTATCTTCCTTAGAAATCAGATCATTACAGTTGTAAGTAGTTGAGCTAAGATGAAAGCAGATGAAGTATAATGAGCCTCTAATCTAGAGTGGCTGGTTTCCTTACAAAAAGAGAAATTTACAAACACAGGAAAAGCATTATATGAAAATAAAGGAAAATATCTCCAAACTAAAAAAGATGTTAAAGATTGCCAGCAGAGCAGCAGTATCTAGGAGGAAGAACCTGAGACAGATCCTCTCAAACCCTCAAAAGTATCCAATCAGACAACATATTCTTTTCAGACATCTAGATTTCAAATCTATAAGACAACAAATTTCTGTTATTTAAACCTTTCAAATGGTGGCATTTTTTTTTCATACAAGTTTTTGTTGTTTTTTTTGGGGGGGAGTGTAGAAGAAATTAGGTATAGCAGTGCAGGATGGGGGGTGAAACAATTCACTAGTGACAGAATGAGGAGCAGAACAGGTGAATTTACTGAAATACACTGCTGAGGGGAGAAGCAGGCAAGACAGATGAGGGAGAAGAGGAAAATGGAGGAGGAGATCAACTTAGCAGGCAACCTAACTGCAGTGGCTTGATTTCTTCCTGAGAAAAGAGTCACCTCTTTGAGTCACACTTTGAGCTGGCAGAGTCTAAAAGATACAGGATGTTTTTGAATGAAAGAGACACTAGGAAAAATAAAATAAAAATAACCTGAATCTTCCAAGGAGTAACTGAGCTAGTAATCAGGGCAGGTTTCTTTCAAAGTGATTTATTTACTTGATTTTTTAAAATCTCTTTTATTGTATTATTTTTTTAACCAGTCATTTTGAATAACTTTCATTTAATTTTTTATCATGGGCATTGTAAGACATTGATATTATTCCGCATGGAGAAACTTTAGTTAAGAAAATAGATGCTTGGTGGTACTGGAACAAGAAAAGACCAGTGGATTCAAATAGAAAACCCAGGTGTAAGCCCAAGGTTTATGAGCAGCTAATCTTTGGCAAAGGAGCAAAGAAAATATAATGGAACAAAGAAAGTTTTTCAACAAATGGTGCTGGGAAAACTGGGAAGCTACATGCAATAAAATGAAACTAGATCACTACCACACACCATACACAAAAATCAACTCAAAATGGATTAAAGACCTAGACATAAGAATGGAAAACACAAAATACCTGGAAGCAAAGATGGGCCAAACACTACATGACATACACTTCAGCGACATCTTTAAAGATACAGCA
>NW_004567107.1:60000079-60025607 GCF_000260355.1 Condylura cristata | reverse complement strand
ACAAATGTTGGCGAGGATGTTGAGAAAAAGGAACTCTCCTGCACTACTGGTGGGAATGCAAATGAGTACAACCACTATGGAAAGCTGTTTGAAGGTTCCTTAAACTGCTAAAAATGGAGCTTCCATATGACCCAACAACCCCACTCCTAGGTATCCACCCAAAAGACACAAAAACACTGATTCAAAAAGATACCTGCACCCTCATGTTTATTGCTAATTTATTTACAAGTGGAAAGACATGGAAGCAATCCAAACGCCCACAAGTGGATGGCTGGATTAAAAAGATGCAGTAAGTATACACAATGGAATATTACTCAGCAACCAAAAAAAAAAAAAGAAACATGCCTTTTGCAGCAACGTGGATGGAGCTGGAAGAGATCATGCTTAGTGAAATAAACGAGAAAGAAAAGGAAAAATACAGGATGATTTCACTCATAGCAGGAGTATAACGGACCAAGGGAGAAAATAACAACAACAGCAACAACAACAACAACAACAACAACAATAATAATAATAATAATGAACAGTTTTATACTAAGCATTTTATGGAGGTAAAGTGGGGAATGGGATCAAAAACAATGGGGGGAGGGAAATGCACTGGACTATGGTGATGGCACACAGGTGATTTGGTGTGGGGAAGCCCACGGGGATTACCACTGAGATAGAAAAATGTACAAAATGATGTAAAAATAAACTATAAAAAAAAATAGCTGCTTAGACTTACTTATATTTTCACTTCTGATATTTCTATGTTCAGTTGTTTATTGCAGTTAAAATACTCAGTAGAACAAATAATTTTTCCTGCAGATTTTTATCAAGACCATCTTGCATTAGATGAGTCATACCTTTTCATTTAATCATACTAAATACTGAGTTTTAGAAGTAACTGCATTTTTTTAAGTCATTTGTAAATGTTTAGTTTTTCCCTAAGAAAATTCATTGCTTTGGTAAAATCAGTGCTCTACCCTTTGTAACCTAGTTCTCTCATACAATGAGGATGCTACTCCAGATAAAGCCTGTGCAATTTATCTCAGAAACATGCTCTTATTTCTTCTCCTAAATTTGGAGGTCTTTTCCCTTTCTTTCTAAAGGGAATAAAATGACAACAATGGAAAGAATCCTTGGAAAGACATTAAATCCAACTCAATCCTAGACACTGGCACTCTCTTTTTGCTAAAATAAATGTAGAGGGAAAGTTAGAAATCTTAGTCACTGTTTCACAGCTAAAAACCCTATTGATGGGAACTACATTATATTTATTCCAATATATATAGTCCTTAATAACTCTTGTTACTTGTGATTATAGAACTCTTTTCTTATTTTAAACATTCCCTGGGGAGAGAGTGCTTTGTTGTCATCTTTTTTTTTTTAATGAGATTTCACATAAAGTGAATTTCTTTTTTTTTCAAAATTATATTTCACTGATATTTTAAATTTCATCCAGATCCTAAGTACTAACTATGAATGTCTTCATTTGATTATCTTTATTGCTTATTGTTTTGGAGCCCATCATAATACTTTCAATTATTATTATTACTGATATTCTATGGCAATCATTTATGAGAATTGGTATTATCATGTATTATTTTAGTATTGTATTCCTAAGATGTTATATCTTAGGAATTATTGATATAATGTCAGTTTGAGAATAGGCAATGTATTTGGCATTTGTTTGTAGATGCAGATACTGTCTGAGAGACACATTCATTTATATTATGAGAACTAAGTTGAATTATCTTAAAAGGAAGAAAGTAACACATAAACCTCCAAACCACTAGGCATATTAGTGGTTCACATTCATTCATACAGATTCAATGAACACATGCTTTCATCACAAAGCACTTAATAATTGCCTATTGTCTATCAGGCAACATGCTAAATTGAGCAGTGGAAATAATCTCAAGGGAAGTCAGATAAATAAGATTCCGTTGCAGTACTGTGTAATTAGAGCTATAATACATGTATGCACTCAATTTTGTTCTAGCAAAATTGAACTTCACTGAAACAGGATTATAGACAGTGACTTTTGCAAACCACACATGGAAAATAAAATATGTAGGAAGTATTCATCATCATATTCTGAGCAAATCTTCAATAAAGTGTTTACTTTAATTACAATGAAAAAAAAACTGGTAAATCTTCATGCCTTTCAAAAGAAACAGAGCCTTTGTCAGGAAATCATTAAAGAGACAGAAACAGAAGTGCTATTTAATGTTCATTTTTACTCTGAGAGCCTATGAATCTATGAGATTATAAATGATTGTGATGACACACTTGTACTAAGCTTTACTGAGCTGGACTTTGGAATTGCACTAAACTATAGGGTCATCATTTTTCTTATCAACAGTCTCTCAAGAATATAAAGTACTGCTTTGACAGTTTTCCTAAAAAACAAGAAATCAAAGAGTATAAGGGCTTGTGAAGGAAATGATTAGTTTTTGTTGTGGTTGAGACCCCTCAAAAGCTAGAAGTTTCTCAAGACATATCCAGTTTAAAAAACACATTTGACATATTTAAAATAAAAGGGAAGAAATGAAAATATGAGTTGGAAATATTTTCTGTCTATTTCTGCATAGGTATTCATGTAATACATAATAAAAATTTAAAAATAAAAAACCTGTAGTTGGTAAGAAATAAATTCACTGTCTCCATTCCCATTGTTCCCTAGAAGACACTTACTGTTTTATTAGTTTGCTGTCTATCCATCCAAAGATAATTTATGTATATTCAAGCATATGTTGAAAGTGAATACACTCACTCTAACACTTAATACAAATGCTAAAATATTGTACACACCACTTCACAGTATGCTTTCAGAGATCTTTACAGATTTATACATATAAAATTTATCACTTTTAATAAAACATTCTAATTTACTTTGAGAGACTTCTACTAATTCATATTTAGCTTTTTTCTAATATCTACCCATGTTGTACCTTAGCTATTTATCCATAGGACAGACTCCTAATATAAAATGCTTGCATCATAGACTATATGTATGTAATTTTGATGTTTATGCCAAACTACTATCCAAAATTTTAGCCAAATGCCCTTTCATTTACATAGTTTGTCTACAATGTTTTTATCGCCATGGTGCATTAGTAAATTTTTCTCATTTTCTTATTGCATATAAAAAAGATATCTCACTTGTCATTTTTACCTTACATTTCAATTGTAATGAATGAGTATGATAATAGCTTTCATACAAAAGTGTTTATTTCTTATTGATTTGGGAAACTTCTTTAAATTCATTCATTCTTGTGGTAACAATCCTTATCTTAATCTTATATTTAATGTTAAGAATTTATTTTTAAGTGTAATGATAATAAGTATATGTCTGTATGAATTTCATTATCTTGAGGAAGTAGCCATACATTTTGATTTTATAAGGTATTTTGTTTGAAAAGTTGTCATCATATTTATCATCACATACTACTTGTCACAGATGTAAACAATGAAATCATTTGTATATTTATTTATTAACATGACCAGTTACATATTTATGTTGATAACTCTTCTATGCCTAGAATAAGTCATGGCTTTTCATGGATTTTTATTACTTTATTATGCTATTGTATTGAGTCTACTGGTAGGATTTTAGTGTTTACACATGTAAATGAGCAGAGGTGTAGTTTTGTCTATGTTTAATTTTAACATAAAATTACTTGACCTTCAAAAAGTAAATGTGGAATCTTCTCTGTGCAGCAGCTTAGGTAGAAACTGAACCTTCCTGTTTCTGAAAGTGATAAAATTACTCCTATAAAGTAATATTTGCCATAAATCTTTTATTTATCAGTAAACAACTTATTCATCTATCTTTAAAGTGGGGGAAAGTGGTGCAATTTTTCTGACATCATTTCTATATACACCAATTTATATGTTCTAGTAATATTTTAGATAAATCTATTTTATCCAAGATTTTATATTTCTTTCAAGAGTTGACAAAGTCTTTTGAGTATCTTCCAATTTCTTGTTTTTATTGTTATTTTCCATTATTGTTTCTTATCTTTCATGTAGTTATACTTTTATTTCTTTTTCTATCCTCAATTAATGTTTTACCTGTTTTGTTGCTGACAATATTATTAATAAAATACCAACTACATTTATTTATTAGTTCCATAATACATTAAGACACACAACAATGAACAAGATAGGAATGATCTAATATTATTACTTTAAGGCATGACTCCTTTATAACTGTCAAATAATTTATTTTTCTGCCAAATCTTTTAGCTGACTCCATATGTTTGACTTATATTTTTTCACTATTGCATTTTAAAGAGTCTATCATTCTGGATTCCCCCTTATTTTCAGAAAGTAAATATTTATGGTATTTATCTTTCAATGGTTTTATTACTAATCCCAACTTTATTTTGTTTCATTAAGGATAGAAAGAAGTGAATTAAATATACTATTCATGTGTTTTACTTCATTGTTTCATATACTTCTTGCAGTTTTGCTTTATGATCATTAATGCTGTTATTATTTGGTACACACGCTTGAGTAATTTAACTTATTTGGAAAACTTCTTTCTAATGCATTACTTATTCCTTATATTCATAGTCACTTTTTTTTTTAAAGATTTATTTATTTTGGCCCTCCCTGGTGGCGCAGCGGGTTAAAGCACTGCACTGAGAAACTTAAGCCACTTCCGCAATGAGTTCGATCCCCGCCTGCCCCGGAGGTGACCACATGGTGTGACAGACCTCTCCTGACCCGCCCGCTGCTCCCCTCAGCAGTGTACTTCGTCGATCTGCCAGAGATGCAGAGATGCGGAGGGTGAGAGGATTCACCAGAGACAGGGTGGGGAGCAGAAAAGGCAGATCGACGAAGTACACTGCTGAGGGGAGCAGCGGGCGGGTCAGGAGAGGTCTGCCACGCCATGTGGTCACCTCCGGGGCAGGCGGGGATCGAACTCAAGCGGAAGTGGCTTTAGCTTCTTAATGCTGTGCTTTAACCCGCTGCGCCACCAGGGAGGGCCCCATAGTCACTTTTTATTAGGATAGATAGGTTAGATTTTCATTTTGTCCTGATGAGAGATATGATGAAATGGTTGAGAGAAATGATTCTAGAGTCAAAGCCCTGTGTTCAAATCTCAGCTCAATAATCAGTTATGGAACCTTTGCAAGTCCAAGGAAAAAATCCTAAAAATTCCATTCATTTCCACATTACTTTCTTAGGCTATTTACTCTGGAAAAAAGTCAACTCCTCTATAAGCAGGTGGTTAGACTAAGATCTAACTCCAAAGAGAGATACTGAGCAGCTTCTAGTTGTTCTAGCCTCTAGCTATTCCAGATCTCACCACCACATGGCTGAAGCAACACAGGTGACCCATAACCCATCTTGCTGAAAGTCACTGCCAAATGGCTCACCCACAGAACAGATAAGTGATATTAGAAATGACTATTACTGCCAGAAGCCAGTTAACACTGGGATGATTTATTGTACAACAATGGTTAACTAGAAAAAGCAATGAACGTTTGGATCCTAATGGTTTTAGTAATATCAACTACTTTATATAATACTTTAATTCCCTGTTTCCCAAGAAAGCATCGATTGGCTTCATATGTGTCTTGAGGCAAGTTACATATTCCTACTTTATAGTAAATTAAAATTACTGAATATATTTATACTTACTGCATCTTTTATGCCTTTTTAATGCCTTAAGTTTTTCTTATTTGATTTTACTTAAATATCTCTTAACTCTAATTAGACCACTTACAGGGTGTGAAACTACCTTAGCTTGCTCAGTCATGTTTTTTTACTAACCTGCTAGTTGTGTATATTTGTCTTTCTAGTACACTACCTCATTGCAGAAAATAGTTGAAAAATAGAGATCTCTTAAGAAAACCAGTTTTCAAAAGAGCAGTTTCACACTCAGCAGTCACCATTATTGACTTAAGAGTTCCTTTTAAAAATGCATCTAAGTATTTTTATTCAGGTAATCTTATATTTTCCCCATTTTCGTAAACACTTAAAATCATAGAAGACATTAATTTTATTTTTGATACATTTAAAATAAATTCATTAAGACAAATGAAATGAAACATATGTGAGTGTGAACAAGAAATTCCTAATTAACCATCTTTTGCCTTTAAATAATAGACTAAAAGGAAGGCAGTTTTGATAAATATGAATCTAGCTTCTCTAAGACTGAATGGGGCTACTTGGCACAAACACAATGAGGTTGAAAACATATTTATAGTATCATTAGTTATATCATAAAAAGAAATTATAAACTACTTGAACTTCCAGCTTTTTGAGAATATGGAGGTAATGATATATCTGTGCATCTTGATTCCTCTAGGAATAAATTAAATTTGTACTGTCAGTAACCATCAAAATAGGAACCAAACTGCACTATATATTGTGACATACTAGTTAGATCTTTGTTTCTCCAATGATTTATTGATCTTAATGTCTTTATATGTGACTCCGTAGGTACTGCAGTAATTGTTTTCTCTGTGCCCCTTGGGAAGGAAGCAGCATCTTCAAAGATAAAATCTTAACACAGGAAAATGTATTTTCAAAAATACAAAGCTGAAAGCATATGCCAAGTGCTGTACATTAACTGTGTCAAAGGAGAATCCATTTTAGCTACTTTGATAAACCAATCCATCAAAAATAAAATCAGTAGTGTACATAAATATGTAGTGCAATAAAAATTATGAACCATAGACTCTTGCCATAATAACATTTAAAATTATATAGAAATGGATTTCCTTTAGGTTCAGTACTTACACTAAGCAGAGATATGTCACTACTAGAGGAAATCTTGAATGTCACACAAAAATAGGCAGGAATGATTATTGATAAGCCAGAGGTCATATAGTCAAATATCTAGGGAGATACAGTACCAGTAATCTAGAATTACTCTGAAGATATTGTTAAAGATTTGGTTATTAACTCAGTAATGAATTCAATGTACATGTGTTGAGTTCAGAATTTATACTCGAGAAATATGAAAAAAACATCAAAATATTAATGTCATTTAAATTATAAGCATATATATATATATATATATATACATATAGGCAAATATATCTCTCAAATAGATTTCTATGTTTTAAACTTGAAGAATAGGAAAGTGATGTTCCTAATTATTGAGATGAAGAGTAGGAAGTTAACAGCAAACATGCAATTTTGGCCATATTAAATTTGAGATTGCTTTTAGCAATTTCTATTTAGACATCAAATTGAGTTTATAAATGTAGTCCGTCGTGGAGAAGATAAGGTTGGCAATGAAAACTTGGACATCATCAGCATATGCAAGATATATAAGACCCAAGGACCAGAAAGACAAGGTGGCATAGATCATGCACCTGAGTAGCATTTAGTGAGCAAGTGGGGAAGAATCCCCAGAAAAATAGATTGGAAAGTAACTGTGAATCACAGCAAAATAAGACATTTGTAATTTTATGAAAATCAGGGGAAGGTATATTTCAAGAAGATGGACTGGTAAAATTTTCACATGCAGTGGAGAGGTTGAGAAATGTGAGGATAGAAATATAACCCAGATGTATCTTTGAGGTTATTGGTGACATGTATTCATTCTATACGCTTCTCCTGAGTTCATATCATGTCTCTGACATTGAGCATGTATATCCTATATGCTTACTAAATGTTTGTGAAAGGAAAGGAAGAAGGAAAGAGAGGGAGTGAGACAAAGGAAGAGGAAGGGGAGAAGGAAGGAGAACAAAAGAAGGGATAGCTGGATAAACTGAAAATGAGAAGTTCTGCTCGCATTGCCCAGATAAAACCTATTATTTGATTTGTGAGATCAATAATAATTGAAAGGGTTAGAGATGTGAAGCCATAGACATCAGACATAGGAAAGATGCTATTGGCAGACTTAAAGGATTCCAGGTTGCTAACAAATCAGTACTGTGCCTTCTACACTATGCATAATCCTGTGCTTTTATACAGCACTTCTATAACTAATCAAACAGTAAGAAAAAAGTGGAAGTTTGAAATCTTGATAGTAAAATTACTCTTCCCTTCACCACTGTGACTAGGATCTACTGTACTCATGTATCTGTTTTTATACTGAGGTATCTCCTGGGCAATAAGCCCAGCCTTGCATTCTTAAAGATGGGTTAGCATGGACCTTTCTCTTAAGCTCTGTTCAAAGGGCAATGATTTGACAGTGGCCATTTATTTTAAAGCAATTAAGAAGCAAAGAAAGACTGGGCAGCTAATTTGATGTTTAAGACATCAAGATGCTAATTGGCACCTGGCTGGTAAAAGCAAAAAATTCATATTTTTTCTTATGCAGTTGCAGAGTATTTGACCATTGAAGTACAAGAGAGCAGATCTCTGGTTCATTAGTTATTACATTTCATATTATTTAACATTATTCTATTTTTATTTAGATGTATATATTTTCAATTTATTTAGCCTTTTATGATTTGTCCTTCCCCTACTCCTGACAAACAGATTACCTTATAGATGTAGCTGAAATAAATAGAAAACCTGCAAATATCAGCAACCTTGCTTATGGAGGTACAATTGATCTATTAGTTTTTAGGGGTACAGTGTAATTGTATGATATTTGTATATGTTGCGAGGTGAACACAACAAGCAATATTTATTGCCATTGCCTGATTCGTTTTATTTTCTTAAGCCTATTGGGAGGGTTATGACCCCCATGAAATTATGCATAAACTGTGAATCACTGCCTAGAATAAAGCAGATATATCTCACATTTTACAATTCTAGGAGTTTGCTAACTTCAGAAATTCTGAAGGCGTAGGCAAGAGAGTGTAGATTAGAACCACTGTGGACGCAAGGAAACTTTGAAAACAAAATTTCCTTGAGCATACTATATTTCTATATTTTTTAAATGTTTGAAAGTCTTGTAATTTTACATCCAATTAACCCTGCTTAGGGGTTCATGGACCCTAGATTAAGAAGTTTTCAGTAACGGCAGCCTCTCTAAGCAGTTCTATTTTTAAACAATAGAAAGTACTTTTCCTGTTAATATCCTTTCCTAACTGTTTTGCTCCGTTCTTCTCGCATCACTACACACTGCTTGAGAGTGCTCATGTGCTCGCGCGCACAACGGGAGTGGCCGAGTTGACCACATTTGCTTCAAACTTCCTGCTCTCCATGGAATAGCAGGCACTGATTGAAGCATAAAATTTAAACCATCTTTTAAATCTTGCTTCTTCCCCTCTTTTTTCTTTTTCTTTTATTTAATTAGAATAATGATCTGATCACAGTTTTGGTTAGCTTTCCCTTCTGAGTGGCTTGGAAACGTTTATAGGAATAACCTCAGGAACTTTTTTTTGAACCTTCAGAACAAAAATCAATCTCAGAACGTGAACTTTCTTGTAGAAAGATTCCACTTCTTGTCATAATTTGCTTTTAATTGATGTAAACTTTGAAACCTGTTTTCAATTTTGTTTAGGTCTATTCACCCCTGCAACTCTTTGTAAGTGGTTATTTAAGAGGTGGTTTTTCCTCCTGGGGAATTAAGGATGGATTGGGTTTCAAAAATCTTTCGAAAGTCATTTGTTTCTAATTTGGAGTGCATTGTGTCTTGATAATCATAAATAAATGTATGATAAATCATACATAAATGATGGGTGTCTATTATAATCTAAAGCTCTTTGATCGATGATAGAAGAAATGATATTGTTTCTTTATTCTGGGAACAATGAGCCATGGATATAGTGACCATGTCTACATTTGGCTTGTCTCAGTATTTCAACTGTTGTCCTTAGAAGCCATCAAGATGTTCAGGAAATTTCTGTCATCTTTCTGACTGCCTGTTATACCCCAAAATGGTACAAAAAAATCTCATCCCAATTTGTGGTTATAGAGGTAAAGATAATAGTAAATTTTCCTTTCCTGAAGCAGAACTTTTCTCAGGCAAAATTGCAGGAAAGATAGTAGTCACAAATCTTCACACTCTCTGGCTCCATCACTCCTGCTATTAAAGTCCCTCTATTTTTAGGGGCTGGTGGCATGAGAGAATGGCTATTAATGTAAGGGGACTTTTTTTTTTAGTAATTTGACATTGACAAGTCAAAATATATTACTTCTGTGAGAAGGTAACAATTTAGCTCTTTTTTAAAAAAAATTCTACATTTTATTTAACAGAAGGAATTACTATCAATAAAAACAGATGGTCAGTTGTAAGTGCATTCATATAAAAGAACAATCCCTGAGTGAATAGATGAAAATTAACTATATAGCCTAGAGACAGATCCCTGAAAAGCCTTCAGCCTTTAGTTCTATATGACAATTTTGAGGTTCAGACAGCAGAAAAACTTATTTGGCCTGAAGAAGGGCCGAGTAGAAACAGTTAAGAGTCCAAAGTAAATAGCAGAGAAAAATGAAAAAGGATTAATGAACCAGTTCTAAAGAGCAACTAAATTACAAGCTTGGATAGCTAAGACCAGAAGCTATGGAAGTGTTTGAGGTGACTGTGCAAGGGAAAAAAGATAAAGCAGCAAATTATAGTCTGAATATATAAGGCAATTACCTCGTCCTGGGTGTGTGTGTTGGGGGGGGGGGTTAGGCTTTATTTTTTTTTCTAGTGTGATATAAAATTAAATTACAAGTTAGATTATGGAAAAGCCTTAGAGAACATGCAATCATGGCTGTGTTAAGAAGTAATCGTTTATGCACCATTGTTTGATGTGGTAAATACGCATATATTTGCCTAACACAAAATACATATATATAACTCCTTCCTTCTCTCTTTTAAGGCATGTACGCCTATCCCAGATCTTTACTGCTATTACCTGTAGACTTGAAATAAACACTGCAGCCTTAAAACATCAGAAAATAATCCCCTGATCGGCTCCCCCAAATTTGCTCCTTCTTGGTCAATGGCAATATTCTCTATGTAGTAGTCCAAATCCTTCGATTTGAGATTTTGAGTCCTTTCATTCTTTTTGATCCATCAGAAAATCCAGAGAATTCAATTTTTAAAATTTACCCACATCTGCCTCCACTGTGTCTAAACTGCTCTCAGTCCCCTTTACCTCTTTTCTAGAAGATCATTATCTCTTAGTTTGTCGTAAGTCTACCTTTCACTCCATCAGTCTGCTCTCAGCACAGCAGCCAGAAGGATCCTGTTAAACATTTGCAAGATCACATCATTCCTCTGATCTAAGCCTCCAGTGACTGCATCTCTTATTATAAGTAAAGGGAAAAAATAAATCACAATGGCCTATAAAGGTCTGAGCATTTAGTCCCTATTACTTGCTTGGATTTCATCTATCACCCTTCTCCCTGTTCATGCTCCCCAGAACCTTAGCCCCTTTATTTTTTGTCAAACTTACCTGGGCTGCTTCCAACTCGGGGCCTTTTTGCACCTGTTATTTCTTCTGCATGGAGATCTTTTATCTGCAGATAAAGGCACAATTCCCTTGCTTACTTTTCTCACTCCTATCCCTTGTTACATCTTCCAGGACCACCATATATTACAACTCCTCATGTTTTTACCACTCCTGATACCTTCTACCCATTCTCCATGTTTTGTTTTTCTCCTTTTATATCTTATTGTATATGTTTGTTTATTTGTCTTCTTCATTGTCTCATCCATTAGAGAGAGCATAAGGTTCATGGGGCTGGGGATTCTTTCCCTCTTTGTTCTTTTGCTTCTGAATTCCTAAAGCAGTATCTGATCTACAGTAGGCCATCAAAACTATTGTCTGAATGATTTCCCATACATACTCATTAACCTCAAAATAAGTAGCCATCCTTCTTCTGGTATCTCATGGAACCATAGAGCCTCCATGGGCTTGGCCCTATATACAATCAGCTTCTTTTCATTAAAAGTTATATCAGCCCCTCCCTGGTGGTGCAGCGGGTTAAAGCACAGCCCTAAGAAGCTAATGCCACTTCAGCATGGGTTCAATCCCTGCCCCGGAGGTGATCCACATGATGTGGCAGACCTCTCCTGACCTACCCGCTGCTCCCCTGAGCAATACTTGGTCAGTCAGTCTGTTCCACTCCCCACTCTGTCTCTGGTAAAGCCTCTCACTGTCCCTGTGCCTCTGGCCTGTACCCTAGTTCTGTATGCATAAATAAATAAAACTTAAAAAAAAAAAACAGTAATCAGTTTTCATGGGAGCATCTTTCTCTCTCTAGACTTCTGCAGTCCTTCTACTAGATGAGGTCAAAGCAAGCATAGAAACCAGGAAGGATGTAACAACCTTATGACGGATAGACAAACTATAAGTTTCACATGAAAATTTTTCCTGGCAGTTCTTCTCAGATGCAAAAAAATCATTTTTATCCTTTCTACTCTTCTATCCATTTAGCACAAAAGAAATCTGGGCATGCTTGTGTTTGTGTGGGCAGCATGGATCCAACCTGGGGATAGAATCTGTTATCCAGAAACTTCTTGGAAGGAAGGAGGTCCATTTGTGAATATATGTCTCCTCCAGTGTCCCCCAAGCCCTGACTCAAAGCAAGCACAGCTTCTTCTTCACTTCTCTTTCTCTTTCTCTCTGTTTCCCCCTTCCTTCCCCCCACCTCCGCATGCCTCCTCCAGGTCTTCTTCCATAATTCTTTATTCCTCTCAGGTCTTCTCCCCGTCTTTTTCAGCTTCACTTTTCTGCTCAACTCCTCCTCCCCCCTCCCTGGGGTGGGGTAGGGAACCTGGAACCTCCTCTATTCTATCACACTTACAAAGAGGAGAAAGAAAAAGGTAGATAGTTCATAACAAGTTTCATGGAATCTAGCATCTGTAATGAAAAGTCTGTGCTCTAATTTACCTAATTCATCTATAAAAGGCCCTTTAGTGACCAAAACTTAAACCTACGAGGTAGCTTTTATTTTATAGCATGGCAGCCCAGTTTCTGAAACATTCTGTCTTCCGAAAGCTGAGTGTGGGGTATGAATGAAAGCTGTTTGGACAGACAGATTGAGCCCAAATTAGCAAGAACCTTTACTTTAGGGTTTCTTACAGCCACATATGACATACTGATTGTGATAAGCCATGTAGGAGATAAAACAGGCCACATTTCCCACATTCACTCTTAACATTATACCCTTTAATCAAGGAGAATCAAGGAGAATGAATATTCCAGGAGATTCATTTTGATTAACACTGACATGGTGTTCTGGCATTTACAAGGTGGAATTTATTATCGTTGTAAAGGTACATAAGCATGCTTCAAACATTTTGCATTGTGTATAACATTGAAAAAGCTAGCATTCCCCTGACCAGACATTATTGCTCACCTTTTATTGTTCCCACACTAGTGAATTCTGATTGGATACGTTATTACCACCAAATTTATTTACTTATAAAATGAGATCCAGAAGAGATAAATGCTTAGATCAAAGGAGTAATCTTCAAGAGATGTTGTTTGGGAAAGTTAGAGTAACTAGAGCTTCTTCCACAGTATTCCGAGTGATTACTACTGACCTACTTGACCCCAAATCCAGCTCTCTTCTGGTCTCATTCAACTTTTGGAAGGCTTTCTTTTTTTCTTTTCTTTAATTTTTTTTTTTTTTTGGCATACTCCCGATCTTTCATCAGCTGTCACACTATGAGTATGCTCCCAGAGAGTGAAGGATCGGTACATGAATATTTGCCTCCCAGGTCAGAAAAAGCAGCAGATGTTTTCTTGTGCTGAATGTAGGGGTGCAGTCATTTTGGTCTTTTCCCTTTTGATATCTCGTTGAGATATGGTAATAAAGTTTTGTTGTTGTTTACTTCCCCTTTTATGAAGAAATGTGTATATGCTATCTGAGTTTGTGTATGTACACAACCCCTCTTTCTTTGCCTCTATTTGACTAAAGGTCTATTTCTCTCTCTCTCATCATTCTTCTCCCCACCGTCCCTTCCAGCTTTTCCCCCGTCTTGCATGTAAATAAACTACACCATCAAACCATCAAATTCAATTTCAAAATCAGAATTAATAGTGCAGCCTCAGTACAACTGGATGGTGGTGGAGTGGTCACAGAAAGTATAGATTTGAGTGTTAGACCAGATGTGACTCATTTTTCACTCCTTGTCTGAGTTACTTCCTACAAGCTACTTCAGAGCTATGGACACCTTACAGGAGCGTGGTATCTAACTTTTAGGAGACTAGTGGTAATTGAATGAGAAACCACCTGATGAAAGTAACTGCAGTCTTCTTTCCTTTCTCTCCTACTGCATCAAATAGGGGGCCTCTCCTTCCTAATTATCTTCCTTGGACCCCCAGAACTTCCCACACACTTTCTAAAGAGCACTTTATGGAAGCCCTCGCCAACCATGTTCTTTAATCAGGGTGTAGGGTTGCCAGTAAATTTCTCTGAAGCAACAACAACAAACGATTAGTGATGGCCACCTGAAGAGCTGTATTGGGAAGGGTTGTGAGGCTTAGTTAAGAATAGGTCTGAAAATAGGAGCACCATGATTGCTTAGTGATGTCTGTATTTTGCGTGAGAAGGGCTGTGAACATATGAATTTGCCAATTCTCCTTCAAATACATTTTTTTTTTTAGTTCCTTTCCAACCAGATTTTTACTGTGCTGACTCCATTTTCTTGGGCTCTAGCTGTCTCCTTTCATAACAGCATATTTTTACATAAGCACATTCCCAGGAAGAAACAGATTTGGCTGACAGTACCCTATATAAGTGCTTGCAGGGACACTCACATAGTTGCCTGCTAGCTCTAAATCAAACAGTAGAATTCCTTGCAGTATTCTGACAATAGTTTTGTCTAATCATACCGTGTAACGCTCCCCAGCTGCTCTGGTTCTGTCACAACCTCTCAATGCAGATGCTGCGTACATATATGAGAAAGCCTATGTTACAACTAAATTTTGTTTACAAAGACAGAGAACTAGGTTCCACCCCCATCATGGTTTCCGGGGCCCTGCATAAAAGCTATATTGTATACACTTGACTTACCAGTGATTGATTCTGGATGTCAGGACACAAGAATTGACCTGATGCTCAGAGAAATGGGAGTAGGCCTCATGTTCTGTGACTTTTTGCAATCTGTAAGCAGGACTCAGTCCTTGCTCTCAATTAGAAAATAATATATTGGGTTTCACAAAATTGTTTATGCCAGAGGTTGTCAATCTTGAATGCAAATGACAATCCTCTCTACAGCTTCTTAACATGGCTTTTTCAATTCAGTGGGTCTAAGGTGGGGCCTAAGATTTCCATTTCTAACTTTCCAGGGATGTGGATGCTCCTGATCTGGAAATCACATTTTGAGAACCATAGCCTAATGCAACTCTTTTTTCTAAAGCAACTTTTTTGTCTCTTGTCGCCTAATCTGAGGTGCTCAGTAATGAAACATTGGAGTAATGATGGGAGTGGTTACTCCTCCAAACAGTTCTCATAGAAAACTTCTTGTGCATTGCTACTTACATATTTCAACCAGTATGTTTCTCCTCTTGGCAATTTAGAGCTCACTGCAGACAGCATGGAAATTATAACCTGAGTTTGATGGATGTGCTAGTCAGTGGTAACTGTTGCAGCTGAGGGCCCTCCCTTGTGACCGCAGCGGGTTAAAGCACAGCACTAAGAAGCTAAAGCCACTTCAGCATGAGTTCAATCCCCGCCCTGGAGATGACCCACATGGCGTGGCAGACCTCTCTTGACCCGCCCACTGCTCCCATCAGCAGATACTTTGTTGATCTGCCTGTTCTGCTCCCCACTGTCTCTGGTGAAACCTCTCATCACCCCTGCACCTCTGACCTGTATCCTAGGTCTGTATGTGTAAAAAAAAAAATCTTTAATAAAAATTTAAAAAGTTAAGAGAATACATGTGCCAGCAAAGTCCTCTGTCTCATACAGTTGGCCTCAGAAGCACAAAAAGAAAATTCACCTGTGGGAGTCATAGCACGAGTGGAGGCAGCCCAGTAGCCACTTATAAAACCAATGCTGCCCTTCTTTTCTGGACCTGTCTTGAAGTACCCTCTGTGGTTATAGAAAAGTGACATGGTTTTACTTCCCTAATCCACACTGAAGCCCCAGATGACTGCTTCTTTCTCAAGGTCACATAGGAGTGGCAGATCTGTGACAGGGACAGAAAATACAGCTCTGAGGGTTAATGTCATTGTAGACTTTTGCGGCTGTGATGACCTAAATTGTACGTATGATAATACAGTCAAAGAAGAAAATAGCTGATTCATTTCAAAGGCTTATTTCAGGTGTTATTTGATTCATTTTTTTTTTCTAACTTAATATACAAAGAGTTCCAGCCATAAATGTCCATCTAATCGCATTCTTAGAGACCACATTTTTCCTAGCCAGGGATAAAATAAGGGAGTGAAACAAAACATAAGCCATTGTAAACCTAGGATTCTTTATGTTTCCTTAAGTAATTACTTAAGGGAAAAGTACTTTAAGTATACTTTATAATATAAAAGAAAACAAGATAAAACTGAATTCTTCAACACAGTGGACGAGATTGTATTGGCATGCTATAAATCCTTTCAAGTGTCAGTTTCCAATAAAATAATGGGAGGACCTTTAAATAAGTAGTTCTTACAGATGCCAATTCCATGTATTAAAAAAAAATTTAACACTTGTGTCTAGCTGCTATTCAATTCATTTCAGTGGGCTTTATTATTTCTTCAAAACTATATTATCCTTTGAATCTCAATTTATCTCCTTTCAAATCTATTTGGCTGGTGTTAAAGGTGAAAACTGATATAGCCCAATGGAGCATGGATTCAGAAAAATTGAAAATGGAGTATGTATCATTTCCAACTTAGAAAGAAGCTAATAGAAGTTATTTTGCTACACTAGACTCTCACTTGACTCCTCTTTCCCACTGGAAGTTTCTTGGATAGGAAACCCTCCAGCTATCAATAAGAATTTCTATGATATGCATTTGACTAGAATCAATTATATTGTAATCACTAGAATAAAAACACAAGAATCCAGCCATGAAAAGAGCACATTTATAGAAGAAATCCACTGTTTAAAGGGAATGTAGCTTCCAATGTCAACTTTAACTTGTGAAGATGGAAAGCAAAATGTTTTCTGAATGTTGAGAAGATAATTTCCTGTTATCACCAAAGCTTTGTGCATGTTTCTTTTCTGGTTATCAAATTTTATATCCGTAATGAATATTAATGCTGTAGCACTTTAAAACCAAAACACCTCTGGTGTCTAAATTAACTGAGATCCTTTATCTGTGTTTAATATTTAGCAGATTAGTACAGAAACGTCTACTGGTATGTTGTTATATATTTTGAATGCACATTTCAATTATATGAAGTATTTCATCCTCCATCTTCAATGAGGCTATAGGCTACAGTTTCAAGTTTCCTCTTGCTGTTGTAAGAACACAGGCATTTTAATGGAATGCATACACTTTCTTCTCTGAGTTGTAATTTAAGTTTTATCACAGTACTTGAGAGCTTCTACTGTCTGCAGCTTGATTTCACCCCCTGGTTTATGCCCTGAAGTGTCAAGCAGATAGACAACACTGTGCCAATCAGTTTTAGCCTGTTGAAGTTCAGAGAGCAAGACAGAGATAAAATGATGAAAAGCTGATAGTTGACAATGATTTATAAGTGGACTTCAAAGCTCCAGGTCTTCAGGATCAAATCCAGAGGGCAGTAAAGGGAATAAATATCTCCATTTGCATACTTTCTTGATGACTTCATAACACACGGTAAAGATTAGGAGGATTAAAATAGAACCCGTTTTAAAGAATGAAAAAGCAAAGAGCAGGTAGTTGACTATATTATAATGAATTATTGGCAGTATCACTTATGATAGTTGCCTTAGTTAGACCTCCAAATCACCCTCTATTTGGGCTGGCATTTTCTCACTTATAAAGTAAAGCTATTACTGAAATTGACTTGAATTTTTGTAAGAATGGCATGAAACATCCTGTAGGACACCTGGTCCCTTGAATTTCTGAATCCATTCTCTCTTTATTACTTCTACTTTTTTATTCCCACCACAATAACTCACAATAATATTTATTGTATATTAAATAGGATCCAGACAGTAAGCCAAATTCTCCATTCCTTAAAATATCTAAGTAACAGAAGAGGTAGGTATGTATCTATGAGGTAGATACCTCTTTCTACCTCAGAGATATTTCTACTTAAGAGAGGAAGATGCTGAAGCTCAGCATTTCAGAAAGGTTAGTAGGGAGTTAGGGACTTTTATATGTGTTTATTGACCCATATTTTCCAGAAGCATTAGTACCAGATGACCTTGAGACAGTGGAAGTCATAATATCTAATTTCCCTCAGAGTCCTCTGAATGGCCAGGCTATAGAATAAAACATGTTTTATAACATCGGCTAGCTCCATTGGACCATTTTTGTTGCCCGCATTCCAACAAGTTAGTTATATTCAGTTTTCTAATCTGTTTCTATTCACATGTTAATATGAAACACATATTTTACAATAGTTGTATGTTATTTTATCTACATACACAGAACAATAGGAAAATCTCCATCACAAGATAACATAGGAAACCCTGGTGAAATAAAGAATGTTAAAATAAGAAGCGTATGTTCTAGCTGCAGGCCCATCTTTTTGTCATAATATTTGCATGTTTATGGTCCCTAAATTTTGAGAAATGCCTAGGATTTGACAAATGCTATCTCAGTCAAGACAAATTCAGGAAGCTAGACGAAAGTATAAATATGATGATATCCATTTTACAGGAATACAACCAAGATGAGGTCAGGATTATATTTCTTTTTTTTTAGATTTATTTATTTATTCATACTGAACTGGGGTACAGGCCAGAGATGCGGAGGGTGAGAGAATTCACCAGAGACATAGTGGGGAGCAGAACAGGCAGATAGATGAAGTACACTGCTGAGGGGAGCAGCAGGCGGGTCAGGAGAGGTCTGCCGCGCCATGTGGATCTCCTCCGGGGAAGGTGGGAATCGAACTCATGCAGAAGTGGTTTCAGCTTCTTAGTGCAGTGTTTTAACCCACCGCACCACCAGGGAGGGCCCAGGATTATATCTTAAGTCATATTTGTGTAGGGAGTTGTAAGGAAAGACTGGAAATATGATTCCTGGGTTTTAAATGATCATCTTGTATATGTGAAGATCAGACTGCTGACAGTAATCTCAAGAACGAAGGCTGTGCATGTGTATGTTCTCTATAAACACAGAGCAGAGGGCAATTATTTACATTAAGCCATCAATCAAGAAATATTTGGCCAGTCATTAGTGTAATGAGCAGGTCTTAAATATGATTGAGATTTAATTTCCACATCTGTAACATAGAAATAAGAAAAAATATTTCCTCATTGGGTTGGTGTATGGGTAAAGTGAAAGAATTCATATGAAGGTATTTTGTAAATTTTAAAGTGCAATACAAATGTCCAGTAGTTTATTAAAATCAGAAAATTAAAACTTTATCGAGCATAATCTACTTGGTGATAGGAATCTGAAATCTAAAACATATTTATTCCACTCTCAAGGATATAACGATGTATTGGGTAATATATGCATCTTATTTAAACAATTAAAATCCAATGTGAAATGACTGATGTATAGAAAAGTCTGATGTTGTATAAATGAGGCACACAATTTCAGACAGGCAAAGTGACCATTTATAAGACAAATTTCAGGTAAGAGTGATACATTGAACTTTATCTGAAAGTTGTGATGGATGTTTTTCAGGTGGAAAACATCCTAGCTATGAAAATCCTAGATGGTAGGGACTGTAAGAGCATCAATACAAGCATAACAAAGTGGTCTCTTATAACTGGACTGTGGAAGATAATTGAGGAACAGGTAGAAGATGAGTTTAAAGCATAGGTTTAAAGATTGTGTGTGAAGACTTTGGAATGCAGTACATTAGCTTGGTTTACAGAGTTTTGCTTTTTTAATTAATGTCATTTTTCTGTTCCAAGATCAAATCCAGGATGATGTTTAGGACTTTATGGTTTGAAAGGAAGAATATAAATATTGTCTGGATCAACTTGATAACTCTATTATAACAAAGACTTGGTATTTAGTTTTGAAGACCATATTAGAGTTTATAATAATGCCAAATAATACTACTTTTATTGCCAGGGATTAATGAATAAGGAACAGAAAGTGACTAATTAGAAAAAAAGCATATTGTCACAAAGTAAAAGTGCCAAAAGATGCCCCTGTCTCAATAAATACTGTACAGAAATACATTTTTTATATCTATATTTTATACCTCATAATTAATTTTGTACATGTTTCCATCTTGGTGATAATCCCTGTGATTTCTCATAGGAATGTGCCATCAACCATAGTCCCATGTGCTCTTCCTGCCCCATTTTTTATCCTATTCCTCTCCTATCCCTGTAGAATGTCATTTAAAAAAAAAAATATTTATTTATTTACTCATACAGAACTGGGGCACAGGCCAGAGATGGGGAGGGTGAGGATTCATCAGAGACAGAGTGGGGAGCAGAACAGGCAGATCCACGAAGTACACTGCTGAGGGGAGCAGCGGGCTGGTCAGAAGAGGTCTGCCACACCATGTGGTCACCTCCGGGGCAGGCAGGAATCGAACTCATGCGGAAGTGGTTTCAGCTTCTTAGTGCAATGCTTTAACCCGCTGCACCACCAGGGTGGGCCGAATGTCGTTTTTTGTTTTTTTTTTTTTTTTCTGATCCCTTACACTTTTGCTATGAGTGAGACAATCTTTTTTTTTTTTTTTCTGGCATATTTCACTGAGCATGATCCCTTCCAACTCCATCCATGTTGCCACAGATTGCATAGTTTTATCTTTTTGATGGCTGATTAATATTCTGCAGTGTTAATATACCATATCTTTTGTTCCAGTCATCCATTTTTGGGCATTTGGGTGGATTGTATAGAATGTGCAGAAATTTAAATAGAAAAAAGTCAAAAAATCCATTTATTAACTATACAAATTTTTATTGAGCCTATTTCTGTGCAAGAAGGACAGAGCATATAATGAAATAGACAAGGCATCGCCCTTTCCCTTCTCTCTCTTCCACTATACTGCTCTTTTGGTCTGTCTCTCTGAATGTTGTAAAAGAAAACAACAAAATATGTATATCAAGACTAAAGAAACTTCTATAGCTATAACTTCCATGGCTTAGTTACAAATAGTGATCTTGATTTTTTTTTTTAAAGAATTTTTTTTAAAGATTTATTTATTTATTCGTACAGAACTGGGGTACAGGCCAGAGATGCGGAGGGTGAGAGGATTCACCAGAGACAGAGCGGGGAGCAGAACAGGCAGATTGATGAAGTACACTGCTGAGGGGAGCAGCGGGCGGGTCAGGAGAGGTCTGCCGCGCCATGTGGTCAACTCCGGGGCAGGCAGGGATCGAACTCATGCGGAAGTGGCTTTAGTTTCTCAGTGCAGTGCTTTAACCCACTGCGCCACCAGGGAGGGCCGTGATTTTGATTTTAAAAAAGGCAGAATCATTAGTTATACTTAATTTCATTAATTTTAATTTGATTAGATCCTTAGTCTTATTTGTAATAATTCTTAATTTATTTTTTATAACTATATAAAGATGTTATGCTTATTAAATTTTATGTTACTAAGTAACATATATGCTAATTCAAACTGTGAGGTATTTTTTTTCCTTAAAAAATTATCTTTACTCTAAAAAAATGATTTAACAGTATATATAGTCCATGTTCCATAATTAAGAACTGAATCTGCTCTGTATTCATTAAACCTTTCAGTGTGCTAACACTAACAAAAAATATAATACAAATAGCAGATTCAAAGCCTTCAATAGCAACTATCTAGAGAGCTTTAGCTTTGTGTAGCAGCTAATACAGAAGTTTGAATGACTTGATAAATCAGAAGGCTGCTTCGCTACAGTTCCCTGTTGACTGTACTGATGAACAGACCATGATGTTTCATGAATTTTCCTTAGTCTACAGTCCTCAGGTTTGGGCTTCCATTCTGCAAGTCCAAGATTGTGATAATCTATGGTGCAGGCATGCACGGAGCTTGCTCTGGCTCTCTTGCACACCCACTTTCCCCTCCCCTTTTTCCTTTCTCCTCTTCTCACTCTTTCTCCTCTTTTCACTCTGTCTCCTCTCTTCTCACATCTTTTCCCTCTCCCCTTGTTCTCACTCTGGCTCTAGCTCTCTGACTGGACTTTCACTCAATCATAATGCCATGTAGTTGATTTGTAATCAGAAATTTGCTTTGGAGTCAGCTTCTGGAAAGTTTTGATATGTCCACAGACATCAAAACCAACATGCTCATTTCCATGATGAACACACATGTACTGACAGAACTAGCAGATCTAAAACCTTGATGCAGGCTTCCCTTCCCCTACAGGCAATTTGTCATTGGTCAAAGTACCTTCCCTCATCTCAATTCACTGCTATTAAATACTAAATTTCATTAAAGACTATAAATCATTCCTTCAACTTTTTTTATTGAGCCATTGCTTTCATAATCATTTACTGAGTAACTTTCATGGAACAGAGATTAGAATAAATGTGTATGGCTCCTACTTTCACAGAGGTTTTTGATCTACTGGGGAATACAAACATGTGTTCAGGCTACCACAAGATGTGATGTGTGTGGTGATGGTGTGTAGGATGCAATGAGCAAAGCTCAGAGAAGGACATGCTAATAGACTTGAATCAGAGTCATCTCATCTCCCTCAATAAGAATATGTCTAAATTGAAATGTAAAAGCTGAGCATTATCAGGAATACATTTGCTGATGTGGAATGTGGTGTTTGTGTGTGTGTGTGTATATGTGTGTGTGTGTGTAACAGAACAAAAAAAGATAGAGTTAGAAGAGCAAAGTCTGAAATGTAAAAGCTGAGCAAGAATTAGGAATACATTTGCTGATGTGGAATGTGGTGTTTGTGTGTGTGTGCGTGTGTGTGTGTGTGTGTAACAGAACAAAAAAGATAGAGGAGCAAAGTCACACTGAAGAAAGAAATAAGAAACAGCATGTACAAAGACTTATGAACAAGTGGCATTTTGTAAACTGAAAGTAAGTAATTTCATGTAGTGCTGTTCTGACCCATTATGTGTTGTTCATAGTTTACTTCTCAAATTTCAAGGAAGGAACATTTCTTTTATTGCACGTTTACAATTAATGCAAGAATGAAGGCTTATAATTCTGAGTGGGTTCTCATTTTAGAAATGTCACAGCTCACACCAACCAGCTGTCACCCTTACTAAGCCAAATCCTCTACTGAGCAAACAGCCTTTGGAATTGTTTCTCAGAAACATAGTATGTGCACTTTTTCATTGTTTTCTTCCCCTGCAAAAGCAAACATTATCAAGCCCTTGCTTAGTGCATTCACATTGATACCTCAACAAGTATTTATATTTTTAAATGAAAGATCCCACATTTTTATAGCATAGATGTCTTCTTGAATATAGTTTATCTATTCTTGGTACTTCTAAAAGTGTAATATTTTAGATAGATAGTATAAGGTGTTGCCGAAAAGAGCCCACACGAACAGTCTTAGAGAAAAGAGGTTTATTGGGGCCAGTTGCAGGACAGAACTCCAAGGGAGGAGAGACCATGCCAAGGGAGATACTTTATACTGAAGAGTATTAAGAGGAGGGAGGGTCGTAGCGCAGAACAGCCCAGGTGGAATGCACAGACAAGGAAGTCCAGGCCCAGGCAATCCCCAATCTGCACAAGTAGGAATGTGGACAGGGTCCTGTGGTCCTGACAGCTGCCCCACCCCAGATACTATCAGTAGGTAGAAAGGTCAGGGTCCCTCTAGCCCCCCTGCACTGCCAGGGCTGGCCTAACTGGTAGAAAGGTAAGTTAAGGTTTTCTGACTTTAAATTTATAGCTGCATAAAATACGGGAAATTACCAGTGACTAAACAAGATGAAACATATCAGACCCTTAACATATACATGCTAAACTACATAATGAACGAGAAATATTGCCTCCCTAACTGTGCACACAGCAAAATCAAAACATTGTGATATTCATTCTGTGATGAAAAATCCTGTGTGGTATAGCACTTCTCTATCTGGACTGATACTTTGTTTCTTCACTAGAGAATGCTCAACAAAAGTTCAAATGGATGGTGGTCCTCCCCCTCTGTGACAGGCTCTCCCTTGGAAATGCATCTCCTCTCTCCCTAGTGGTAGATGAGTTACCCATCTGATGGCTCCTATTCTTATCCCCTTAAGCCTCAATAAAAGAGTTTTTCTTTGATTTTTTTCCTGTTTTATCTCACTTTCCAATTTTCCACTCCCCTAGAGTTCAGCTATCTGCCTCATAGTACCAAGTCCTGCAGCACAGGGGAAAAAATGTCAGGCATAAATGCATTTTAAAAAAGAGTGATCTTTCAGGTCTTTTTGGAACTGAAGGTGAAGAAGGTGAGGGAAATGAAGAGTGTTACTGGGTACTTAATTGCTATTTTCTACTTGTAGCTTACTGATAAGCTGATACATATATATTTAGACACTTGAAATCTTCAGGCTGGCTTGAAAACTACAATCACAGAGAGTATTTTAAGAGGAAACTGCCTCTGCTGAATTGAAGCCTTCACACTACACAATTTTAAAACAGTTGAACACCCAGGGTCTGAACCTAATAGCCACAGTCAAAGAGAATAGTCTTAACAAGTTTGTAATTACACATGCTGGACTCCAGGAGCTTGGCATCCTGTCAGGCCATGAATGCAGGAGAGATGAGAGTTTCGCCTGCGTATAAACAATGGGCCATAGGCATCAGACAATACTTCAACTGTATTCTTTTCCTTAACACTCATTTGTAAAAGAGGAAAAAGCAAGAGATTTCTGTCAAAAACCAAAAAAGGGCTTGAAGGTAGAAGAAAAAGCTTCAGAGAGAAAAAAGGCACCTTTTGAGAAAATCATGCTAAAGACAGTGAATAACGGGCAGAACATTGCATACTTAGCTCTGTGAAGTCCTAAAACTCATTTCTCCTTTTCCTGAAAGTTTCCCTTCAAAGTTCCTCTTTCATATGTAAACATACAGGTTTGATTATGGATTTACTATTGAAGAATTAATGAATTTTTAATCACAGAAATAACATGTAGGTTAAGATGACTCCAGTTTTGAAATGTTTAACATGAAGAACATGATATATTCCACTTTGTAGGGTTCTTACATGATGCAGTGAGATAATGCATAGAAAATGCTTGCATGCCTGCTGAATCCTCAGTAGTGTCAAATATAGCAGCAGCTGCTGCAGTATGAGTAGAGGCTATTTTTATTGTGCTTCAGTCAGAGGACTTTATAGAATCCATTTCTTTTGATCCATTTCTTTCGTCACAGTGCAATTTTGGGAGGGTGAAAAAAATGACAACAAATTAATCACAGTAATATGCATACACAGTTGGGTAGCATATAAATCCTAATTATTTACTTGGAGATTTCTGCCCAAACCCTAAATGTGCTTTATCTTTTTGGAGTTCCTAGGGGCTCTTCTATGCACTCATTCTTTGTGATGCTTGTAGCACAGTTTGGTAGGGTCTCAGTATTGGTAGATCACTCAGATATAATGTCACCCCCTGATGAAGCTTGGCTCTAACTATACCTGTTCTACCTGTTCTGGTTACAAGGAACAGGACTTTTAAAACTGGACTTACTGGAAAATAAATAACTTTTTTTTCTTTTTTTTTTTTAAAGATTTATTT
>NW_004567107.1:59917278-59999639 GCF_000260355.1 Condylura cristata | reverse complement strand
GGGCAGGCGGCAGGCGGGAATCGAACTTATGCGGAAGTGGCTTCATATTCTCAGTGCTGCGCTTTAACCCACTGCGCCACCATGGAGGGCCAATAAATAACTTTTTAATGAAGATTGTTCAGACTGCTTCCCTCTGCAAGTTTAGTCTAATCTTCTCTCTGCAGACCAAGTTTTTGTCTTTCCTGTCTCTGCTATTGTCCCACTCTCCTATTTCAAGTTGCACTTGGTTTTGTTTTACTGTGATTATGTCCCTTCTATCCAATCACTTACTGTCTCACAGCTAACACTAGTATCTTAATAACCAAATGCCAGAGTTTTGGGAGATAAACCTGATTGGCCCATCTTGAATTTAATCCATCCATTGGTCCAGATGGTTGTGGGAAGGGGATGATTGAGCCCACAGTCATCTGTGGTTGGTAGAATAATGCTCACCATAAGGAATTCCACCCCCCCATAGAATCCTCATCTCCATAAACTCTGCATATGATAACTTATATACAAAAGATATATGCATACTAAGTTAAAATAAAAATCTTAAGATAGAGATACTGCCCCAACTATCCAGACAGGATCAACAACTTCACAAGTTACTTAATACGAATAAGAGGGAGACTAGCGAGTCACAGTGAGAAGGGAGAAGCAATGATGAAAGCAGAGTTTAGACTGATGAGAGACCATGGTCCAGGACTATGTTAAAGCCTCTTAAAGCTGGAAGAGTCAAGGAAATAGATCTTTTCTGAAGCCTCCAGGAGGAACGAAGCACTGAGACATATTTTAGATGGTTGTACTCCCAAACTCAAGAGAATAAAATTGTGTTGTTTAAAGTCATTACATTTCTCCTTACTTGCTACAGTGTGATATGCAGAGTAATAGCTCCAAAATAGGAAGTTAATATACCGCTGCTTTAAAAGGTACAGAGTTTACTGTCAACCACCTTCCTCTATAATCTCAAGGCCTTAGAGAATCAAAGTTGGCTTCTCCTAGTTTAGGAACCTCTTGCTTTACATTTTCTAGTTTTTTCTGCCTCTAAACAAGCTAATTCCTCTTAAGCATACCGTAGAAGCTGTCTTTGTTTCATGAAGATAATTATTTTATGGAATGGTTGGAATGTTATTTAATTTAGATAATACATGTAATTAAAATTATGCCTAGAAATATTTGCAACAGAGTAAATGGCCAATCGCTATGAACCCTACCAATAAGGTGTGAAAGCTTGATAGTCATCACGGAAACAAGTGACTGATGAAAGTCTAAAGGCCATGGACTAGTGACACATCTTAACATCTTATGACTGGAGGATTTTCTGTGTGTCACTCATTTAGGATTCATGAGAACATGGTAGGATGTATTGTCTCCATTATATAGATGAAAAAATTGAGTCTCAGAGAATGTAAATAACTTGCCCAAAATTGGGACAGTCAAAACTAGAATTCAAATGTAGGCCATTTGGCTTCAACAGTGAGAGTCTTTCTAGGTTATTGTGCAGACTCTCTCAAATAAACAGCACTGTGATTTCTAATGCATGATATTTTACAAGGTGATAATGGATATGAAGAAAGCTGAGAAACACTAACACAAAAGCACTGAGTATGTGAAAATTGCTAAAGATTCAGTAGCCTACATACTGCTGTGGACTGAATTGTGTCCCCCTAAAATTTCTGTTAAAACCCTAATCCAGTAGTATGTTGTTCAGTTTCCACATGTAAGAGGATTTTCCTCCCTGTTTGCTTATTGCAATTGATTTCTAGTTTGGTACAATTTTGATCAGAGAAGATATGATTTTCATCTTCTTGTATTTGTTGGCATTTATTTCTGACCCTACATGTGGTTTATCTCTGAGAATGTTCAGTGTGCATTTGGGAAGAATCTGTTCTTAGCCTTTTTGGGGGTAGGGTGCTCCCCACGATATCTATTAAGTCCATTGAGCTTAATTCCTCTTTTAAATGTATTCTTACCTGCCAATATTCTGTCTGGTTAATTTGTCCATTGATGTAAGTGGGTTGTTGAAATCCTCTGTTCCTACAGTATTTTTGTTGATGTCTGTTTTCAGGTTTGTTAATATTTATTTTACATATTTTGGTGCTCCTGCATATATACATATACATATATATATATATGAGTTATGCCTTCTTGATGTATTGTGTCCTTGACCATGCCTGTCTCTTGATATGTTTTTTTTTTAATCTGCAAGTCTATATTTCTGGTATATAAATGGCCGTTCTTGCTTATTCAGACTACAATTTGCTTGTGGATTATGTTCCCTAGTCAAATGAATGACACTGGACTCTTGTTTTATAGTAATCACAAAGATAAACCCAAAATGGAGTAAGTCAACACTAAAATGTGAGCCTGAAGTCATCGAATTCTTATAATATCATAGGGGAAATGCCCCTTGACATTTGATATTTTGGCTATGACAGCAAAAGCAAAAGTATATGAATGATCTTTCTCAAATTAAAGTGTCTGCACAGCAAAAGAAACAATGAAAAGTTAGAAGGGGGGTATGGAATGGGAGAATATATATTTGCAACTCATGAACTTAATATGGGTAACACCCAAAATAAGTAAGTCATGAAAATAGCAACACACAAACACCCTGTAAATATTCAATGAAAAATGACCAAAAAAAAAAAAACTCAATAGACATTTTTTCTAAACACACTTATATGGCCAACAGATAGAATAAAAGATGCTCAGCATCAGTAATCACCAAGGCAATGTAAATCAAAATCACAGTGACTATCATTTAATACTGTTAGAACTGCTATCATCAAAAATACAAGAAATAAAAAATGTTGGTGATAAGGTAGATAAAAAAAAAACATGTACACTGTTGGTGGGAAATATGTATCCAACTTTAGAGATTTTGGGTTTAGAAATTGTAAGGAAAAGGATGCCATTTTTTTTTTTTTTTTACTCTTCAGGTTATATTTCTTTCTTTCTTTTTAAGATGTATTTTATTTTATGCATACAGAACTGGGATACAGGCCAGGGTTCAGACGTGGTGAGAGGCTTTACCAGAGACAGAGTAGGGAGTAGCACACACAGATTGACAAAGTACACTGCTGAGGGGAGCAGTGGGCAGGTCGGGAGAGGTCTGCTGCACCATGTGGTCACCTTCGGGGCAGGGATCAAACTCACACTCAAGAGGCTGCAGCTTGTTTGCAGTGCTGTGTCCTAACCTACTGTGCACCAGGGAGGGCCCTTGCAGAAATATAACATATATAAATTGCTATATTTCTAAGTAAGCCTCACACTCATATTTTCCTACTATCTCAGATGTGCATAGAGTTTTTGTTTTTTTTTTTTTTTTTTTTTTAGGTATATTATATGGATAGAAGGCAGGATTCTTGAGATAAGGCATATGTCCTGTTCCCACTTTGTAAGGGGAAAAAAAAAAAAACTACACTGCACTATTAAGGAAAAAGAAAATTCATTAAATTTCCAAGAGCAGTTCAGGCTTTTAAGTTCAGCTTGAGTTAGGGCACAAATGATGTAAAGAAGACACTCCTCCCTCAAACCAGGTCCTGGCAAGAAGAAAAATTGCAAAAGTGCTAAGAGTCAAATAATTGTGGTGTTAACCATAAGTCTGACAAAGTCAAATAATTGTGGTTATTCCCAGGTGTGAGTGTGTGTCACCACACCCTCCCAGGAGAATGATTTACCCAAAGTGCTGAAGGGATGTTGGCTGGCAAAACCCATCCCTAGTTTCAGTGAAGTTTCTCCATGTATCGGGAAGGAGATGACTATTCTGCCCTAGTTTCAGTGAAGTTTCTCCATGTATCAGGAAGGAGATGACTATTCTGCCCTCTCAAATCATATGCATACTTGTCTATTAGT
Organism: Condylura cristata; assembly: GCF_000260355.1. Classification (NCBI taxonomy): domain Eukaryota; kingdom Metazoa; phylum Chordata; class Mammalia; order Eulipotyphla; family Talpidae; genus Condylura; species Condylura cristata. The sequence goes on along the minus strand of NW_004567107.1, from coordinate 59,995,799 downwards.
ATTACCTGGCATGCTGTTAATCCCTAACATGCCAATTTGAGCCACTTCTGCTCAGTCAAAGTGGAATGGGCTGGAACCAGGCATATTTTCTCATCCATAAATGAGTAGGAACTAAACAAATATGAAACAACTATTTTCAAAAATGGGACGACAGATAAAGACAGAGTGTGCATCCTTAAAGAAAGGAAATAAGGGCCCTCCCTGGTGGCGCAGCAGGTTAAAGCGCTGCACTAAGAAGCTTAAGCCAATTCCGCATGCATGAGTTCGATCCTCCAGGCAGACTTCTCCTGACCTGCCTGCTGCTCCCCTCAGCCGTGTACTTCGTCCATCTGCCTGTTCTGCTCCCCACTCTGTTCCTGGTGAATCCTCTCACCCTCCGCATCTCTGGCCTGTACCCCAGTTCTGTATGAATAAATCAATAAATCTTTAAAAAAAATAAAGAAGAAGAAGAAGAAAGGAAATAAGTGAGATAAGCCCTATGGTCACAGAGCTAATGACAACACATTTAACAGGTCATGGTGAAAAGATATAGGTCTTTGCAGAACAAAAGAGACCACTGAGAAGTTAAAGAAGTTGTAGAGAAAGGAGCAACATTAACAAAAATCTCTAGGAATCTGCACATAAACCCCCTGGTTTCTCTTGAGTGATAAATTGTGTGTAAATTTGTTGAAATTTCACATGCTGGGAAAAAGCCAACTTAGAAAGCTTTATGTTCAGAATAACAAAAAATTGGGAGACGTTTGCATTCTGACTGGACAGAGATGAGGGTCTTCATTCACTATCTGTAAAACTCAGTAGAGACACCAAAAAGTCACACCTGAGTAGGTAATTGACCTAGCACGGACCAGGAGATGCAGGAGTAAGAAACAATTGTTCTTAATTTAGGCAGAAATTGATAGAACCGAAACATTCAACTTTTCCCAAAATACAAAATCCCAGCCTTAGAATTTGGGAGCAAAAAAATAAGAAAATACTATTGACAATGCTACTGATTAGAGAAATCCCCATTGTATATTTGTGCAGCATCAAATTCTATAGTTTTGGAACATGATACTTCCATTCGCTAAAACTTTTAAAATATTGCCTATATTCAATTTGGATTATTTTGGATATTTCTTTTTCTGTTCCTGCTCCATCTCAGTAAATGGAATCAATTCCTTTACTGTGTCATCAATGCCATATAGTCTTCACGAGCATTCTTCTATCACAAGCCAAAATAAAAGGATTATCCCTCTCCTGAACCATTTTATTTGGATATCTCATCCTCTGAACCATTTTATTTGGATATCTAATCCTTCTGAACTTTGTAAATGTGTATGAAACTACTTTACTGTCATGTATTATCAGTTGTCCATAAACACATTTCTTGATCAATGTGAGAATAGTATTGCAGTAAGCACCTGTGCACCTTATCTCATTTAACCTCAACAACACACACGTGGGATGGAAACTCTTATTTACCCTCTTTCCTCCATTGGAGAAACTGAGGGCTCGAGAGCTAATAAATAGCAAAGCCAGGAAATAAGCACACTCTCCCGCATCTCACGCCAGAGAACTCTAGACTTCTTCAGCAACAGTAGGTGACATATTGTAAGTACATTGTCTCTTATTTTTTATTAGAAGCTCTTTGTGGACACTGGCTGGGTCTCTTCCATCTCTGTGCACTACAATTGGCACAGTGTTTTATTTGTAGCAGTTTACTGGCAGACATCTGTTTAAATGCTTGCATGTGTGTGAATTATAAGTATCTTTTGAAATGTGATGCTATTGTGACTCATAAATGTGAGGTACCTGTGACTCTGAGGTTAGGGCATCTGTTATTGATGTGTTTGCTGGTTATGTGTTGGCTAGTTATGTGTTGGGTAAATAACAGTTTTGTGAAATTACTTTTGATTTTTTGATCATTTGTTCACTTTGCTCTGTTTTCACTGTGCTAGAATTTTGAATCAAATATACTTTTTGAAATATAAAAAAATACATGCTCAACTGGAAACTTAATGGTCAGTATTCTAATAATTAAGATGAAATTCCTCTAGTGCAATAACATTTGATAAGTTGAGAAAGGAATATAAAGTCGTGAAAAGAAGCCTCTCGATCAGCTTCTCTAGAGAGAAAACTGCCCGTTCAAAGGAGTAGGGGGGAAAAGGAAAACAATTTACAGACAAACTCACAAGCTTTACTGGCTCAATGATTTTTTTTTTTTTTACTTCAGAATTCATTTTCTTGCATTTATATTTTCTTCCTTTAAAGCTGAAAACAAATGGGGATTAGCATGGTAAAAATAAATTTGAAATTGTGATTTTTATGTGAGTGTGGAGAAGCTACTCAATGGCTTGAACAAAGAAAAACAGGCTTTAGGCTTTTTTTTTTTTTTTTGGTATATCATCAGGTGGAAGTAGTGTAAGGAGAGAAATGACTAATTTCAAGTCCTTTTGCACCTCCCCTACACACACAGTCACACACCATAACCCCAAACTATGGGCCCTGTCTCTCCCCAGCATGTTATAGGGCCTCTGAAGTTAAGTGCAATAAATAACTAAATTTATTGTACTATTAACAAAGGTTAGCATGAAAGAGACCTATAAAACACTATTGATCCACTTCTGGTGTGAACAAATGTACAACAAACCATAGAAAGCTTTGCTCTTTAGAGAAATTGTAAATTGTATGACCTTGTATTTGCTCTCATTTCAGAAATCTGGGTTTACATTTAAAGTGTCTTTATCAAAATTAGAAACTTTGAAAGTGAAAAATCAGTAGGCATATATGTTTAGTTTCCTGTTCTTGGACATTGTGAGGAAGAAGAGGCCACCCTTAGAAGTTGTACAAAGATGAAGTTGATACTTTAGTGTATCCAAGAATCCACGTGACTCAAGGCAAAATTGCTCGAACCAGGTGGGAGTCATTGAAACACCAAAAATACTGTGGAGGAGAAATAGTCTCAATGATTTAGGTGTTGACTGGGGGCCCTCAGTATATGAGGTAAGAGTTTGGGAGCAAAGGAAACATGGGCTGGTCAGAGAATACAAGTGACTTATGGGAGCAGATCAAGGGTTGGGCCTGGAACCCTACAACCCAAGTTTACCTGGTGACAGTAGTGCCATAGCCACATATTTGGGAGAGGGCCCCCAGCTCAATGGTAACATTACTTTCCCTGGTGGCTTTTATTGGTTGCCTGAAAATACGATTGCTGCTATCATTGACTTATATGGAATAATTTCTGAGTATTCCTGTTTCCCAAAAAAATAACCTGTCAAACCATACAAAATAGAAGTTTTCTATTTTCACATAGAAGAATCCTACCCTCAGGTATTGGGGGTGGGAGGAGATGGGCAACCTGTATTCATGAATCATTTTCTTTCAATTTGCAATCTAAATGAAGATGAGAAATTGTAGTAATTGATTTCCTTTCAAGTTTTAGGAGGATCACTTGATTTCTGCCTCTTATTTTATAAAAAAAAAAAAAGGGACTAATACTACCTTTTAGTTTGTACTGGTATTAAATCATTTATAACTGAGTTTTTGTTTAAAATAGTACTTTTTTCACTCATCAAATGAAAAATAATTACACATATATTTTGCATTTTAATTGACAAAATAGCAGGATAACAACATTAAGCTTCATTTTTTTCTTAATTATAATCTTAATCTTAGCATCATATATCTAAATGCTTTTGTTTCCTATTTCTGTAACCCTATTTTTTCCCAAGTGACCCTTGCATCTAGGGAACAACTATTTGACTTTCCTTCAGAAATCTTACTAACCTTTAGTATTCCTAAAATAGTCTATTAGAAGTTGTTGATTTATTTCATAAAAGTATGTGTTTGTTATCTTGCCCTCCCTGCCCTCAAACCCATGACAAAAAGTTAGCTCTGGGTGCAATGGGCTAGAAATTCTGTGAAGGACAGGGTTGATTTGAGAAGTTCCACCTACAAGCCACTCGAGAGAGCAACATTGGAAGATTAAGTAGTATTAAATACAATTCAGGAACTTGAATCTCCAAAATAAGGGTCATCAATAGGATAGTAAAACCCTGTTGGAGATGAAGAGCCAAAATCTAGCAATTAGTTCATTCAACCATTCAGTGACTGTTGCCTGATATTTCCATCTACTGTTTCAGGAACAAAAGATAGAATTGCGTTCTTTAGAATGGATCAGTAAATATTTAATGGCTGAATGAATGTAGAAAGATTATGTAGTCAAGAAGTGAGAAACTGGAAGAATGAGTAAGCAGTGTGCATTTGTAAGGTATCACATTACAGAAATGAAGAGCAAGAACAGATGAGGAATAGTGGTAGAACAAAAAGGACAGGTTCTCTGACTTGTGTTTTCTGTGGAACAGTCTAGACTCAGGAGTTGATGAGTGAACTGTTCTGTGGAACAGTCTAGACTCAGGAGTTGATGAGTGAAGCCTGATCTAAAGGAACAGAAAATTAAGCTAGCAATCAGATAATTAGGATGTTTTATTTGGATCAGTGGATGTGCATGAAGCAGTAAATAATTTGAAAGATTTCCCCCCATTTTCTTCCTTCTTTTTCACTTACTTCCTAGTGTGATAGGTCTGAAGGGTTATCGCACCACTTGAGATGCTTTCCCAGAGAAAATCACAGTAAGCCAGAGCCATCTCTCATGAAAGGTGAACATATCTCTATTGGAATCCAACAGATTCCAATCTGTGCAAGTGATAACTGACATGCGCTGTTCAGGTCTTTTCTACCTCTTAGAACATTGATCCTTTTAATCTAATGTTCTAGAGTCATCTTTTCCCCCACAATTGCTAATAGAAGCAGCACATTCCTAGGAAACTGCATTCAGTGAAGTTGAGTGGTCTGTCAGCAACCACAGTAGTTAAGATCGCATGTTTAATGAGCCTGGATCTATGTGTAATGAGCTCCTAGTTATCACTATAGAATAACATCTGTCACTCCACACTTTATAAAAATCTCTTAAGGTACCCACCACAGGTTACAATATAAAAGAAGGCAAAGAAAACTCTGTTCAATTACAGCTGTTCTTATTTCCCTGAAGTTTGCTGAAATGAAGTCTGTCTGTATTTAGCTAAGCAATCAGGTAAAGCAGGAAACATGCCATTTGGTTCTTTGTTGATCAGCTTCCCAAAAAATCCCAGGAAATCCCAGAGGACTAGAATGGAATTTGAAAGTTAAGTTCATTTTTGTTTTTAAGCTCATCATTTTTTCTTATTGGGGTATAAAAATCTAATTTGATATCAGAAGAAATTGCTTATTAATTAAGTAGCTAAGAAAAAAAAAGAAAATCTGTCCATATGCTCATTAAAACCTGTTTAAAACAAAGAATTAAGCTTTTTTTTTGTTTTTTAGCCAAACAGGTTTAAACTTTAAATCATGCTACAACATGATTTCAGTATTTAAATTCTCTATGGATTCATCTCAAACATATATAATAGGGGAAATACTGATTGTGCAGATAACATTTTAAATAATTGATAAAAAAAGGAAAATATTGTCTATTATATACCAATTTATAATCCAGGTAATGAAATACAAAAATGTTTACAATCATCTTTATACATCTTGATACAGTTTGTTATTCCCTCAAATCAAGCATGAAACAATGAATTGTCTGAGAACTTAGCAATTATTCAAATCTATCTCTTTGTATGTCTGTGTGCATCTTCTTATAACTTTGCTATATTGTTTAACTCTTCTCATTGATATTTTTATTAATTTGCAAATCTTTCTACTAGAGGTATAAGTTAGAAAAAAATAAAGGAATGATGACTAAACTAAATAAATAAAACCATGTTTCTCAAGCTAGGTCCTTACAGTGTTTGCAGTGGAAGTGAAAATTTGCATTACCAATTCCTCCTCTAGATGTATTCTATGAAGGATGGTTCCTTAACTGTATTGTAACCACAACAGTCAGATTCTTGCCTCCACCCACAGGGAAACTCACCCTTAGTACACCCTTGAGAATTATTTTGCATCCATGCAGAGAAGCTTCAAGTGGAAATAGCAATTGGAAGGGACAGTCCCCTTTTGTCTATGGCCAGGAGGCACCTTCATTTTCACCCACATAGCTATTCTGGTAGCATGTATATCTAATGATAGGAATACCTTCAAAAATGGATTGTCAGAATTCGTTGGTTGGGTTGTTTTTATGCTAACAGCATGGTGTAATTCTACACAAATCTAGATGAAAAGCCTATACACACCTATACCTAGGCTGTATGGTATGGCCACTGTCTTGTATGTGGTCCCTCATTGACCAAACCTATGAACACGTGATTCTATCAGCCTCTCCCACCAATGACCTTGTCTCTTGGATGTGCTGTGTTGAACTCTGATGTAGCTTTATTTGATTTCAGATGTAGTTTTAAACAGAATTTGAATGTGAACAGGAGACAGAAGGCTGAGAGGGAGTCCTTCCTCTAGTTTTTCACATATCTAACTAAAAGTCTTGGTTGGTCTCTATACAATTCCACCAATACCTTTTCACTTAATGAAGAGCTCTTGGTTGGCACCCTTGAGATTTTTGTATCTAAAACAAAGATTTCTTCTGAGAAATTCCTATTGGTGAACTTGGCAGGTATCAACACTTCATTAGAAGACTTTCAGAATTTGAATTAGAAGACTGCAGAATATGAAAAACAATTTTACTTATAAACACTACAGCCTTCAGGGGACAGCCTGAGTTACTAGGGTTTACTAATAAACTAAAAAGACCGCCAGATTTTTGTATAGTATGAGCCACTACCTTTAAAAAGCTTGACTGTTATTATGGTCAGTATCTTGGCCATGATTTGGGAAACAAATAGGAGTTTGCTGAGTGAGCACAGATGTACAGCAAGGACATGCATCCAGTACACTCAAACTCTATCTCTCCTTCCTCTCCCCCACTCCCGCTCCCCCTCCTCTCTCCTCTCCCCCCATTCCCTCTCTTCTCCCCCCTCTCTAACCTCCCCCTCTCCCCCTCCCCTTCTCACCTCCTCACTTCTCCCCTCCTTCCCCCCCACCCTGCTACTTTCTATCTCTCTCCTCTCTCTCCTCTGTCTCCTCTCTCATTTTCATTTCCTACCCATGGAAATCAACACTTCATTTCCTTTATGATATCACAGAAGAACTTATATTAATTTTATAGATAGAACCTCACAAACTTCTTAGATACTGTTATGAAAAAGATCATTTCTAGTTTTATCAATAATTCATTAGAAAGAAGGACTCACATCAGTAAGACTCAGTCACCTGGGCATACTACCTTACACCACCTATGTACTCCAATACAGGCACAAGTGTATCTTAAAATTATATATATATGTGACCTATACATATATTTAATATTCTGCCACTTCAAAAGAGCACATCTTACAGAGAAAGAAATTTGTGTCTACACACATGTTGGGAATATTCTATTTGTGCAAATGTTTCAAACAAGGAGTGCATAATCAGCTTTGTGCTTCTAAAAAGACTACGCTGATTATTGTGTAGGAACCAAGGAAGACAATAAGAATTTACAAAATAAAAATGTTTTTTAAAGACTGTTTATGAAGAGAAAACTAGGGGAACTTAAATGAGAACATATAAGATTTATGTATGTTCATAACATAACTTTTCCTGACTGCCCCTTTCCTGTAGAAGGTAGCTTCTCAAAGTTCATGTTTGCTGTTATTTCTGAATCCTGACTCCACTCAAGGTTGTAGGCTTTTCTGGAAATTTAAGCATAAATCAATTGAATTCTTAAACTGATTGTTATTGAGATAAACCTATTTCTCCCAAATAGGAAACCTTGCTGTGTCAATTGCCTCCATAATTTTTATCACCTTTTCTTTAATCTTAATGCTCTCAGAAAGATTATCCACAAATAAACTACCAATAAATATTTTACCAATAATGAGAATTTATGATTAGAATATGCAAGGAGAATTAAAAACCAATACTAGCTGCAATATTCTTCACTTCTGTCTTCCAAGAGTTTGGAATTCAATGATTGAAAAGTAAAGTATTTTTACAATGTCTTCTAAAAGCAAGAAATGAAACAATTTCAGTTTCTCTTTTTTCCCCAATTTTTTTCACTGAAGAGAAGCTGTCTTTCATTATAGCCTGACACTGTGTTCTTCCTTCTAATCCAATATTAGAGAATTACTAGAATGAGATAGTAATCTCTGTAAATGTAGTTATAACATATTGAGAGTCTGTGGATGTTTGAGAGGGAATGCTGTAAAGTAGAAATACATAAACTTTGATTATGAATTGTGAAGTGTCATTAATTAGAGCACAAAAGCTTTCTTTCTATTGTGGAAATACAGGGATTTAATACAGGTAGAAAACAATTTTGATGTCCAGAAATACAATACTGTGAATTAAACCTCACTTCTCCCATAACAGGAAAAAATAAGACAATATGCCCTATGTCTTAGTAAGTGAAAGCCCACTCAAAGGTATGACATGTCCAATAGACCAAGCAATACTGAATTGGAAATACTATTGTTATCTAGAATTTCTTTAAGATTGGATCAACATGTGCTCATCTTTGATTTAGAACCTCTAAAAATTGAAATTTAGCCCACTGGCAAGAGTAGTTTTATCTCTGCTCTCTTAGTAGTTCGACCCAGTCTCAGGGTTTTGTGTTTTGGGTTTTTTTTGTTTGTTTGTTTGTTTGTTTGTTTGTTTTTGATGAGTAAGAAAATACAAGTAAGCAAAAATGATTATGGGAGTAAATAGAATACATTTATGTTTTAATGGAAATGTGAATTTTTCCATCCAAACTTCTATCCCCCCCCTTTTTCATCTCAACAAACAGAAAAATATTGTTTCCTCAGTATAGACACTGGTTAAATTCCAGCATTTGTCAGAGCACTAGCAATGGAATGGATAATCACAGTGAGTTCAAGTCTTCATTTTCCATTACGGAAAATGTGGGTCCTTTATTCTTTCTAAGCACTAACCTCATTAAAATGCAAATAATGTAAGGATTAAATGAATGTGTAAAAGGTGCTTAATGAACCTCAATTCATGAAGTTCTGCAAGTCTTGTCTCAATCGTTCCTGCTTTCTATAGAGGAAATTCCTTAACCACATCCACATATTTTTCTTTCTCAAAATGTCCAATTTTATTTTGTCTATACTGGAATATTATACTGCCCATCAACTACTAATTTAATCTGAACAAATTTTAAGTTAGAAATGAAACCAAATAGCATAGCTCCATATATATATAATTTTATTTTAATAAAGATACAATTTAGAATGTAGAAAGTTCTTGTATAGACTACTAGAAAACTTTTAAATAGCTTTTTTATTATAAAATTATATATCATGCAATTTTACAATTTACTTTTGGTATATAATATTTGTCTACTCAACTTGTGAAAATGTATTAAACATAAATATTGCTAGATAATATCTATTTTGGGTTGTAGCATAATTTCTATATATTTTGGAATCATTATCATATCCTCCTATATTCCATAGATGTGCATATAGCATAGATATACAAAATACTCCAGAATGTATATATATGTAACCTTTGTAAAATAGGCATTCAAATTATTCTCTGTGCCTCATGATTGGGGGGAAAAGAAAAACATCTTTTCTACCTTTACAAATGTCCATTAAATGAAATTGGGGGTCCAAATGATTATTTTACTACTTTTAGAAGGTATTGCTAATTTAAACTCTCAGAGTCAATAATCTTATACTGTATACATTTTGCTTTCAAATAAATCAATAGTGAGTTCTCCAATTTTTGTAACTTTATAAATTTATTTCTTCATTGATGCTTCATAATATTTTGTTAGGAATATTATTTGTTACTTCTAAATATACTGAAATCATTTCCTCCAAAGTTGTTGCCTATCAGTTTATATTGTCCAATATAAGCTGAAAGATGATTTAAATTTATCAATGTTTTAGGACTTCCAAATTTTTTGTTTCAAGCTTCACTACCTCCTGTTACATCTACTTGCTTTTTCTACTCATACTTTATTTCCTTTTTTATATTTAAGTCATTGGTCCACTCTGAATTTTGTGTAAGCAGTGAGGTCATACACTAGACTTCAAATATTGTCTCAAATAGCTTTCAATTTTCCTTTTGTTATCTATGTAATAGCTAACTATTTCCACTAATCTAAATATCACTTTTATATTAAGTAAATTCCTATATTCACTTCAGTTAGTTTTGGAGTTGTTTCACTGGTCTAGCCATCCTTGAGCCAGTATCAAACTCTGTTAATCACTATGTCTTTGCATTAAGGTTATTAAGTCTTCATTATTAATTATAAACTAAGGTTATTAAGAGCTGTGTATTGTGAATACTTAAAACAACTCTAAGATAATGTTATCTTTGTGGGAGGATAACATTTAAATTTTATAGTCGTGAGGAAATATTAATATTTTTACAATATTCCTCTGTTCCAAGAACAAAATATATGCCGATGCAAGTTCTCATATTTTGACAACCTCTACATCTGAGTCCATTCACAAGAATTTTTATTATTTTATTGCTAGAGTAAATAGAATTTTTCTCATTAAATTTTCACATTGGATTATTGTTTAGAATATAACAAATCTTGAATGAGTTCTTATTTAATTCAATTTTATCTCATTGGTTTTCTAGTTATGATAATCTTCAGAGAAAAATGATAATAGCAGTCCCTCCTTTTAAATTTAAAATTTATTTTAAATAATCATAGTGCTATTATCAAATTATATTTTGTAAGCCCATCTCAAATAACACTAATAGCACTCATGATAAAAGATACCCTTAAGTTATCTGAATCTATTAGGAATGCTTCTCAGTATCTCAATTAAGTCTAAATATCATATTGGCCTTTGCCATATTATATATCTAGTGCATATATAAGTATAAATGGTTATGTGTAAATATAAATTTACATTCACTTAAAAAATATTTGATCTTCATAAAATTTTGGGAAAGAATATTGCAGCTTTATCAATGGCTCTTAAGCATCTATTAGGATGCTTAGAAGTCAGTTTTATCTATCGATATCCTAATACTGAAGTATATTTTCTTTTCAAGAATAAACCAAATCTTGCCTTAATAAATCTCATAACATGCTGTGGAATTTTAATTAGTGTTTATTTTTTCATTGTTCACAGTAAGTGAAATTAATGTAGAGTTTTCTCATTAAAATCTGTTTGTCATCTCAGAATTTGGAATAAGTGTTCCAAATCTGGCTTCATAAGGTCAGAATCCATCCTTGCTGTGTTCTTCTTTATTTTGTTGTATATAAGTACCTTAAATAGCATAGGAAGTTTGTGTTCTTTTAAGGATAAAATCATTTTAATCTTGAAACAAAGTTTGGTACAGTCTCAGGCAGTACCTCTTTGACAACATTCTTAATATCCTCTATGATTATTGACCTGTTTTGGATTTTTATCACTTTGTATGTCAACTTAGGTAGTTGATGTTTTCCTAGAGAAATCAATCATTTTATCTATGTTTTCAAACATTTAATTTCCTCTATAGCTGGGATTCTTCCTCCCTTATCAAACTATAATCAGTATTTCTGCTTTCTCTATTTTTGCTAGGTTAGAGTAGCTAGTGAGTCTGTATTTTTATTTCTTTTAAAATACAAACTCTATAGTTTTATGCTGAATCTACTGTTTGCTTTTATTCATTTTTTCTTTTTTTCCATCAAGTCTGTGGTACCACTCATCTCTTATCTTTCACCAGAACATGGGCAAAAAGCAGAATTAAGAGTTAAGTCCTAGAAGTTATTTTTGCTTTAATAGGGATCCTATATTATCCATATTGAAGGGAAAAGATTTTTCAGACTGACTTTTCTTGAGGTTAATTTGATCCTCCTGGCTACTATAATCTCACTGAAATAATGTCATTGATGAACTTCTGTAGATTCAGGCCTCACATTCTCATCAATTCTACTACCCTTTAATGTATAGAGTTACTTTTTATTTTGTCCCTAGCCTGACATTTCTAAGGGTGAATATAATATACATATTGGAAACAAAAAATTTCTACAGAAATTAATAAATTCTACTTATTTGGCTTTTCAAAAAATCATTTTGTAGGACTGACCAAATTCCCTATTCCAGAGCCTTTTTAGCCAATTGACTTTAGGCAAATCATTTAATCTCTTTATATCTCAGTTTTCTCATGTAAGCTGGGGATCATTATAATGTGTCTTTGCTAAGGTGGTTATGAGGGCCAAGTGAATTAGCTGGGCTAGTATTGTTAAAACAGTACTTAGCAAAATGTGGCATTTGGCAGACTGTGGGAACTACTTATGTGTTCACTTCAAGAGAAATACAAGATCACTGCAATTATAGGAGGATGGGGTGATGATACAGGAATTTTTGTTGACTAACCTGTTTCTCAGTTTTGACACATCGTAAGACAGGGTTTGTTGGGGAAAGGAACCCAGAGATAGTAACTATTCAGTTTAAAACTACTGCTCATTTTTGAACTGTGGGTGATTACCTCTAAAGAAGAATGATAGTGTTCTCACTGGTATTTCATAATTGGAAAGGGATGTGGTTCCTGTTGTGATCAGAGCCATACTGATGGCTGTATAGAAAAAAGACTTTTTCTCAAGATTCTATTTAAAAAAAAGTAAAATTTTATTAAATCTTTTTTTCCCTGTGCCATTCAGCTCTATCCCTTCCCATCTGTCAACCCAACAAAGAAATGGAAATCAGGATTAACCAAGTCACCCAAAGGGCCTGGGGCCCATATAGCTTGGGAGAAAGAAAGCCTTTTTAGGAAGAAATTTATTTTAAAAAATTTGGGGGTAGTGAACCTGGGAAAGAATAAAGTGGATTCGGAAAGTTTTGCTGAAGCTATTCATAGGGAAGCAGGGGAGAGAACTTTTAAATTATCTATAAATGTTTAAAGAATTCTTTAGAATGTAAGTTTCTAGACTGTTCAAATGTATTTGGTAAGGCAAGAAAGGGACTGTGTGGTAGAAAAAAATACGTTAACACAGTTTCCTCAAGTTAGAAGCAAAGGTTTTCCATGAGTTTACAATAATAGATGAGAATCACTTCTCAGAACTGAATTGGAGTACAAAACACCCAGTCCTGAACTCTCATTTGAGTAAAAATTCTCTAAAAAGAGATGATAATGTGGAGGTGTTAAGTAAGCAATTTGATGTTCTCATAAATAGTATCTAAAAATTATTTTATAGCCTACACATGCTTTGTATCATGAGAGAATTGCATCAACTCAAATCATACAAATAAATTCATAGTAGCTCATTTTTACTATAAGTTTTCCAGCATATTAAAAATTCCCTGCAGAGAGAACAGTATCATGTATTTCTCGCTAAGCCCTCATAGTCCTCTCATCCATCCCGAATATCTTCAGCTTCTGGTAATCACTGGGTGGTCATCATATGCCCGTCTCTTGAAACCAAGATAATGCATTTCTTTCTGGAGCCTCGTAATCCTGCTGCAGAAAATATTGTAGCGATACAATGAAAAAGAGAGGAGATAGCATTATGTGTTCTGTGCCAATGTTCCTGTGGGTTCAGTCTCCCCAAAAGTGTCACATTACCTTTTTCCAGTATGTTCAGAGCAGGCCTTTTCCAGTCTCATCTTTGGAAGAACTAAGATCCATCAGGTCAAAGGAGGCCCTTTGGGCCTCTAAAAGAAACTGTTAGCATTGCCTAAAAAATGCAGATGATTTTGAGTTGAACAAATGGAGACCCTGACTGCCAAGGAAGAGTTACAGTCCTTGCCTCAGTCCTTTATGTCTTATATGATCAAAGAAGAGGTTATCACTCCCAAAACTTTTTCCTGCCCTAACCAAAGAAATAATCAGTGCTCTGCTTCTGACAACCTAGAAGAATGCAGTTTAGTTAGGTTGTGCCTTTGTGTAAGTTAATCAGTGAACCATGTTCTCTACCTGGGAAACAGGTAAAGATGAAGTTGTCCCCAGCTTATCCCTAGAAGTCCCTCCCTTTTCTCTCCTTCATGCCCCAGTCCCTTAATTCAGGATTTATGCCCCTATCTGCCTTGTCACAATTGTTTCTGATCCCCAAAAATGTGTGGTTCAGGGGAACCTTTGGGATAAAATATTTGTCAGAGAGTTGTGGGTGAACCAGGCAAAGCATTATTTTTTTAAAGATTTATTTATTTATGCATACAGAACTGGGATACAAATCAGAGATGTGATGGGTGAGAAGATTCACCAGAGACAGAGTGGGGAGCAGAACAGGCCAACTGACTAAGTACACTGCTGAGGGGAGCAGCAGGTGGGTCAGGAGAGATCTGCTGTGTCACATGGGCAGGGATTGACTCATGCTGAAGTGACTTTAGTTTCTTAGTGTTGTGCTCTAACCTGCTGTGCCACCAGGGAGGGCCTTAGAAATCTTTTCTTTCTTTTAATAGAGGGAACATTATATTATAAGTTATAATTTTACATGACTGAGTATCAACATATGTTCCTACTACATTAAGTTTCATAACAGTCTGATATCCAAAGGGGAGATTCCAGGTTTCCCTGATCCAGCCAAGGGATGGTGTTGTTGAGCCCAGATGAGAAACTGAAGAAGCAGAAGTGTGGTATCAGGTTTGGGGAGGGGAGAGGGACTGGACTGGAGAGGAACTGGGGCAACATGGAGCAGAAAGACATGTGACTCTTGTTTCTCAGCCTTGGGCTTGTACCAGGCACTTTGGGACATAGAAAGAGACCCTTGAAAGAGATGTGGTGAGAGACCTATGGGAGGCTGACAATGGTGGCCTTTATCTTGGCTTTTGATTTTGCTCTTTTCCTTCCATACTTAACTGTCTTCTCCTTCCCTTTTCGTGTGGTCTCTACCTGTAGGTACCTTAAACTTGTAGCAACTTTTCAGGCCTTAGTGATCCTGCTTTTGGCCAACTCTATTAGGCTGGGCATTTCCCACAAGGAGATAAGTTTGAGCGCTTTTAGTAGAAACTATTTTATCTATATTCTTTCTGTTTATTGCACACTAATTATATGAAATTTCTTAACTATTGAAGGTCTTAGGCACTATGGTATATTTTGCCTTTATGCAGTGGATGATGGAACCCACTTGAAGTATGCATAATCGGAGTCCAGAGGGCCTCTTATTCTGCTCTCTAACAATTCAACCTTTGAGAGATTTCTATTTCAAAATACCCTCCTCACATGACTAAAATATTTGTAGGAGTAACTCAGCTTTTTAACTATCATTCAACTCAAGTCTGTACTGATCTCATTCATTTTTATAATCTCAGAGAGGTTTTTCAATCACCAACCAAATGTTTCAGCATATTTTGATTTTCATAAGCTTCAGGTTGTCTTGTTATTCATATTTGCCAAAACAGATGATAAAGTCTTTATCGTCAGAAGTATCATCTTTTGTTTTCATTTTGGTATTACCACCTCTCCTTATTGTGCCTACAACCCTATGGTACTTAGTAAAGGCTTAACATGGAGTCAGCAGAGGTTAGGCCACTCTTGAACTGAATGAAATATATTTGTTCAGTAAAAGCCTACTACCATTGTATCAATTTCTTCCCAAACTAAAAGTGATTCTTTGAAAAAGTTTTCATATTTGTAATTCTTTTTGCATATTCAATTTACATATTGAAGCTCTTATTCCTAGAATTATAGATAATGTTATGCTAAATTCTGGAACCATAAGAATCTCAATAGTACTTTTAAAAATTTCTATTCTCAGGCTGCTCCACTGGGAGATGTTTCACTCAGTAGATTAGTATAGATTCTGAAATTTGTATCTTTAACAAGTGTTCCAGGAGATTCTGGTTTGTAGCCAAGTTTGAGAAATAACTGTCTCGAGCAAAATAAAACTATATCTGGGTAGTTCTGAAAAAAACTTTATTTTTGATTCAAAATAATATAGTGTGTTCATTTATATGTTCAAGGGAAATAAATATTTTTATAATGCCTTATAAAATTAAAGTATTATAAGTATCACTTTTCATAAAGTTGTAAACTTGTCTGTTGACATATTTCCACGAAATCATCTGTTTGCCTGCCTACTAACATTTTTATTTATCTACATCCTATACATTTATTAGCCTTGCTAATTGAAGGCATTTTCACAACAAATAATTTACCCTTTCTAAGTTAAGCATATGCTACAGCAAGAAACCACAACCAAAAATACTACAGAAACCAATATGACCCATAAAATATAAGACCGACTTCATATTTCAGTGAGGGTTTTTTCCAATGTTATATATGTAGATATCTTGGGAATCTAATTTGGTTGTTACTTTTTCTTATAAGTAATCTAATCTTGTGATTAGAAAAATTTATTTGCAATTAATTCCAAAGATTCATTGTTTTAATCACTAAACTTTGTAATTATATGCTTTGGTTCTGGTTCTATGCTAAATACCTCCATTTTCCCATGATATTTATCTTTTGTATGTAAAACTTAACTACATTTTTTTTCCTTAGTCATTAACTTAGTTCACATCGAAAAGGTTGAGCAGTTTGATTCACTAGTTCATCTATTTCCTTAACCAATTTTCAGCTATTTGCTTATTTGCCACTCCTTCCAATTTATTTTACTGCCCTGATCCACTATACTTGAGACAGATTTTATTAGACTTCCATACAAAGGGGATTACCAACTTCAAAATGTGAAATATCTATATAATGCATTTATCCTTTCTCATCTACAGTGTTTGGCATTTTCCAGTCATTAAGAATCCACATTTGACTTAACAATTTTGCTGTCTTTGACTCTTTGAGGAATTTGAATTTTGGTTGTTTTTAAATACTCCACTGGGGCACAATGCTAAAGGAGCTAATGTGCAGATCAAGGTTGGGATTTTCCCCAGACTGATAACCATGTTGTTGCAGTTACAACAAATGAGAACGATTTCCGAGTCGGACTTGCCACTTAGTGGCTCCCCAGCTGGGATATCTGCAAATAACCAATGCAGAGTATCATCTTGAGCTCTAGTTCCAGAAACTCCATTTTGCCAGTCAGAAATTGATCAAATTAAAATTTACATGAATAGATTGTCAATGGCAAACTCTAAATAAACTATATAGAAAGTTATTAATGCACAATGAGACTGAAGTCTGCAAGCTAAGCCCAATTTAGATTACTGGGCAGCAATCTCATTCCAGTTAGGAAAGAGAAAGGGAAACAAAGTGCTTGGCAAGCAACGAGCCAGAGGTTTGAAATCTTAAGGGAGTTGTGTCCTTAACCTACCAAATGGAATCTTAGAACATTTTGTGGTATTTCTGCCAATAAGCCAAAATTCTCAGGATGGTAGTATACAGATAATTCTCTCAAGTTTATAATAGACATTTAGCCACCGATTCTGTCCTTATGGAAGACGTTGAACAATTCGATTCACTACTTCATCCTTTTCCTTAACTAATGTAAGAAAACAAAATGGAAATATAAAATTCTGTTTTGTTTCTAGACTTAGTCCTTGACTATGGTCAACAAGAATTTGAAGTCACATCAAGGCAAATGAGGGCAGAGTTTGTTTAGAAGCAATCTACTTGGGAAGTTGTCCAGATGGGTGGAGGCCATGGAGAAAACAACTGTGAAGAAGTCGCAGTGGGTGCGGGACTCCTGGCTTAAATTGAGTTCAGGGGAACAATTCCTTTCCCTTTCTGGGGTTTATTGTGCATGCACCTGAGGTGTTGGTTTTTTGTTCTAAGCAGGAGTTCTTAAGTCACTCCCTAGGTGTAGTTTTATATTATGAACTGCAACTTGGGCCAAAGTTCTGCCTTCTCTCTCCTTTACAGCTTCTTGAGTCATGCTTTATAGCCACCTGCCCCCCAAAGGTTGGGTGAGGTGCTGTCTTCTCCCCTCGCAGCATTTCTTAGCTCTTCTTGGACTTTATCTACTCTGGCAATTGTTTCATGTGGCTCTGGCTATATAATAATTGACCACTTAATTTTCTTTAGAATCATCTTCCCTGCTTTAATAGTTTAATCCTGAACAAAGAACCAATGAGTGTAGTCACTCATCCAGTGCCACAATATATAGGCTAAGATTAATTTAACAACAAACCCATGCTAAGTTTATTTCTCTAATTAAAATACTTCAAAGAAACATTTTGCATAAATGATTGTATGTGCTTGCTGTACTGCTTTCTCTCATAGAGCAAAAATCTGTTAATGACTTCTGAAAAGACCTTATCGTTAGTCATATATGATAAGAATATTTGGTAATTTGATTGCCACAAGACCTAAAGTGAAAATAGATTTCTTTATACTTGTATAAAGCATATTTTTCCTTGCCTTTTCATGTCATTAAACCCTTTTTGTTCCCACTATTCACATTTTAATATATAAATGTTCTGCAGTAAAGTTTCTTTACATTTTAAGTTAAATCTCACAGTGTATAAATATAGTGAAAAAGGTCTAAGCAAAGAATCTAATATTTGTATTGTTAACTAGGGGAAATATATGTATTTTCTGCCTTTTTAATTAAAATCTACATTCCTCTTATTAACTGTTTTCTTCATGTGTGCCCCAGTGAAAATCCAGTCATGGACTAATATACCAAGCTGATGTCATAAGCCGATAATAGAAAATAAGAATAAATTCACAAGGGTACATTGTATACTCATATAATTTGAGTTAGGAAGACTTTCCATATGCATATGTACCTACCATGTGTATCTCCTATATAAATAAGGGTGTCAGTAAGATGTATTTTAACAAGCTCTAAACTCTTGCAAGCAAGCTGAGATTTCTTTTGCCAAGAGTCAATGTTATAATTCCAGGGTTTTTTTTTTTTTTTTTTTTGGTTTTTTTTTTATAGTTATACAGAGATGCTAATATAGTCATTGCTAAGGTCCAAATCCTGCATGGCTGAGTTGCACAATTGTGGCTCTTACTGCATAACAGATTATGATGTACTCAGAGGGCTGTTCTAAGTTGTCTGATACTTAGCTAACCTTAAAGGTTTCAAGCATAATTAAAAAGACCACTCCCTCCCAGAAACCAGACCTTTCAACACATCATAGGTAGTGATGTGACAGAGTTGCAGTGAAATTGACCTTTAAGAGAAAAATAACTCAATATTTTCTTGGACAAATAATGGTTGTTACATATTGGAAACCAGGAACTGGAGGTGTGGGCAGGAAAGTACATGATGGTTTTTTTTCACCTTTCTTGCCCCTTGATTTTTCACTTGCCAACTATAGTACAAGAGGTTTTTTTAGAATTCTAATCTATTATAGATTTACTAATTTATATTCATTGGCAGTAGTCATGAAATTATTTTTTTAAAGATTTATTTATGCATACAGAGCTGGGGTACAGGCCAGAGATATGGGTGGGGGGGTGAGAGGATTCACCAGAGACAGAGTGGGGAGCAGAACAGGCAGATCTACGAACACATTGCTGAGGGGAGCAGCAGGCAGGTCAGGAGAGCTCTGCCATGCCATGTGAGTCACTTCTCTGGCCAGGGATTAAACTTGTGCTGCAGTGGCTGAGGATAGCTTCATAGTGCTGCGTTTTAACCTGTTACACCCCCAGGGAGGTTCCACCATGAAGTTATCTATATAAATCCTTTGGGATTGATTATTATCAGTTATTTTATATTCTTTTTAGTATTAGCATCATTGATCTTTTATAGGATGCTCTTAAAAGAGATGCAAGGACATGAGTACTACTACAAAAGAAGTAGAATAAAGTTCATGATTATTTTAATGAGCCACTGAAAAAAAATACTTTTCAAAGCAAGGTTATAACTCTTCAATCAAAAACTGAGGGCAATGAGAGAACAATTACATTATATCACTGTCATTTAGCTTGAATTCAAATATGTAAAATCACCACATGAAAAACACTACCAGGTCTATTATCTGATGAAATGAGTAGAATTAGATACTTTTAATTTCTGTGTCTCTAATTAACTGATTATATTAAAAAGGCATCTCTTTTTCTTGAAAGTAGTATACCTCTAGACAAAGCACATTTTATAATCTTCATCTGTGTATTTTAATAGACCTAGGGATTTCTAAATTGTTGGAGATACTATAGAAGTAAACGTGAAACAAAATAACACAAGAGTCCAATATAAAATCCTGACATTGTCCTAGGTTCATTGATGATTAGTTTACCTTTAGTCAATGGTTAAGTCATTGAAGTCAGATGGTTGAGGACACTCTTGAGTTAGAGGAAGCTAAGGTCAGACCTAAGAACACATCAGTGACTTTGATCTTTTGGTATAAATATAATCTTGAGTAAACATATTAACTTTTCTATAGCATATTTTTTTTTATCTACAAAATGGGGATGATACCTACCTTCCAGGATTTTTATACAGATAACTAGATATGAACTTAATGTGTATGTAAAGCATTTAGCAGTAAAGTGCTTGGCATTCAGTAATTAATGGTAGCTATATATCTTAGAGGAATTTTATTGCTTTTTTCCTGAAAGTGTATAACTCATGAAATGAATGGGAAAACGCTATTACACTGGTTTTTCTTGTGTTGCATTTGATTAATTATCCCAGTGTGTTTCTTTGTATAAATTCTCTGGGCACTCTTCCTCTTTGCCTCATAGAATCCACTGTACGCCTAAGTATTGTTAAAGCAATTTGGAGATAGCAATTTTACTATAAAAAAAAGTCTAATTTTATTTCCTTTATCCCAATATAATCAAAACCTTAAGACATGAGAAAGATAAGTTTTCACTTACTGTAAGAGCAAGACTTTTCTATAAAATATCTTGACTTTTTCATGTTAGAAAGATCTAAGAAAGAAACCTTCAAATGAGGAATATTTAAAATTCTGAGGAGTTATATGTTCCAATGCAAATAATTCCATGAAACTTCAGGACTATGATCCACTTAAATCCAACATTCCAGACTCTTAAGATGAATCAAAAGGACTTAATAATAAACCAGTTAACTTAGATGAAAATCAGGGAATTGATTCTAAAGGCCTGGCTTTACTCAAATTTCTACAAGAGCATGGTTTTTCATATATCACAACTTCACTTCTTGTCAACTCTGTATCCATATGCATCTCCTTAAACCATACAAGCGTAATGTTCAAATATAGACAGGAACAGTCACAATCCCACCTAGCCTGATATAACCAGATTGCACATTTATGACTTATTTTTTCAAAAATGAAGGTAAAGTCCTTGAGTGATTTTATTTTTTGCTACCCTATAGTTGCAATACTGTGAATTAACATCAACAATACTTAAATAGTATCATCTGTTACATTGCATGACAAGAAAATGTGAAGGAAAAAAATTATTTTACACATGTTATGTATTCATCACAAAATGAGGAAAAAGTCATGGCAGTCATAGTTCTTGTTGCTATACCTGGGCATGTGATCATAGCTAGTATATATAACTACTTTTTTTTACTACCCATACTGTGTCCCTATCCCTTCAACAAGCAGCTCAGTTGGCCCTGGTTGTTTCAGGAATGACACAAATCATTCACCATTTGTAGTCTTGCTTGGATTGGATTGTTGCATTAGCCATCGATCTTCAACACAGGGCATGTGATTATTCTATTTAAAGGGCCTCAAAGGGATCTCCTTCATTCCAGACACATTGTTCATACCACCATACTACAGCAGTAGTCTAATTCCCATTTGGTATTCAGCATCAGTCAACCGGGCCACCATTGTAACTCCCTTCTTTGTCTGGTGACTCAGAGGCATGAAATGTCCAAAGTGGCTGGGTGGCTTTCTTAATGGAATCATCATTGTGTTTTCTGGTGAAAAAATTCCTTCTTTGGAGTGAAGAAGGACACACATGAACAGAAAGTAAAATGTTTGCCAGTGGGTCATTAGAAATAATAGTAAGCAGTAGTCGTGTCACTCCCTTCCTACCCCTTGACTTCTGGACTGATGGATTCTAGTTCTGGGAGAAACATCACCATTTACTGGATAGTTAGTCAAAGTATTCATAGTATTTTAGACCACTTTTCCCTGCCCCTTCCATGTTTTACAGTTCTAAATTCCCATATGTAGACACTGTCCTCATTATAATCCACTGAGTTTATCTGTATAACCTAGAGGCTCCTTTTGGTTCTCAAAGGTATGAAGTCATTTCTGCTGCCAGCTCTGCATGTCCCTGTCCCTATTCCTTCTCTAGCCATAGTTAATGAAACCTTGTCTAAGGCAATCCTTCAGTTGTATGGTGTAGTTTTCGACATTGTCTTTGATAGACATTTGCTATCTAAATGACATCACCTGGTAACTGCTCTCTAATGGACATCTTCTTAGGATTGAGTCCTCTTTGTTGTAACTCTACTGTCAATGTTAGGTTTTACAAGCCAAGGAGTCCTCAAACTTAGGGAGTCTATCTCCGTGTACTTTCTGTAATTTGCTATCTGTAGGTCTCCAAGTACTTTCCAATGCCAGATCTTAGCAGCATTTGGTAGTGGTGACATCTCAATTGGAATTAGTTTCTTTCAATTTCCTAATACTTCTGAAAACTTAAATGGAACAATTTTCATTGCTAATATGTGTGTGTGTGTGTTTATAAAATAAAGTATAAAGAGATAAAATAGTTGTATATATTTAGATATATGTGTATATTTTGATAAAATATATATGTATATATTATCTCTTTATACTTGTGATTCCTAAGAGGAGTGATCAATTATTAGGTATGTAATTTATTTTTGTTTTAATGAACATTGTGGCTGTTATGCCAAAAAAAAATCTTTGAAATTCTTTGCTCAAGAGTAGAAATAAGAATTTGAAATTACTTCAATCATTCAGGATGCACTAATTGTGCCTAAAACTTCAGTCTGAAAATCAAATAATAAGCCAGTATATTTGAGAATTTAATATATACAAATACATGTATCAAACACAGAGTTCTTAAGACTTCATAGCCTGGGTGGTGTGTTGGTGTCGGGGGTGGGGGTGGGAGGTGGGAGAAAGGTAATTCAAAAAGAGTTCTTTCTTTTTAGGTTCATGGGAAGTAGGAGAGATAGTGGTTCCAATTTATTGAGAGTTCTTTTGGAACACATTATTGTAGCATGATGGATAATATTGTAAGACATCTGAAAGAAAATGTCAAATCTCAACTAAAGTGATGGTTATGGGCAAGAGATTGAAATTTGGGTATCCGTAAGTTACAGATGGTGAAAAGAAATTTAATGAAATGACATTTGCAGAATGTATAATGAAAATAAAACCCCTAATACCAAACCCGAACGTACACGAACATTTCAAAATGATGGAAGAATGAGAACCTAGCAAGGATTTGGAAGAAGTAGCCTGACTAGACAGAGGCTCATTTCACATACAAAGAATCTGAGTCCTATCCCCATGGCTCTGCTGTCCATCAATGGTCTCTTAACATACTGTTCTTCCTCAGTGATATAAAATAATTAAAAAATTCATTCATTCTTGTGCAGGTTTACCTGAAAATTAATGTTTTAATTACCTTAGATTTAATTCCTAAAACTATGTTGTAATGGTAACCTTCATATTTCTAGTTCAAAACTTTCTCAGAGCTCATCTGTCACCCTTATAACTGAAAACTCTACTTCAGTGTAATAGGATCTCAAACGTTTATGTTCGTAATGAAAAATATAAAGCAGGCATTTATATGGAAAGCATGTAATTGTTTTCCAGTTTCTTATAACAAACCAAGTAGTAGATTGTTTTCCCAAATTTAAATGTATGATTTGTGATAGCTGCATAATATGTAATATGCTGTTAATATACCTGGTACTTTCCTAATAATACACATATTCAAGAAATAACATAATCAAATATTTCATATCTTTCTCTGTTTTATCTTCTTAATCTCTACAAAGATTAAGTGAATAAGACAATCTTAGCTTTTTGAGCAATTTCGTTCAAATAATCCTCTTAATAAATGTCAGCTGCTTTGTGGTTTGATATATTGAGATAGATGCCTTTTTTTTCCCTTCCTCTATTTTCTGTGACATTTAAGTGGCTTATTCTTAGGGAGTTTATGTTAAAAAATGTATGGATTGAAAGTCTTATCCACAGTTCACTGGGTTTTCTTCATAAATGTGGCTATTACCTTTTGATGGACAGGAGTGTCTGCTCACATTGATGTGATGTCTCAGTTTGGGACAAGTGTCTGCTGTTGCTACTCATATAAGTGCCCATTGAAAGCAAACAGGTCAAGGTCAGGTTTGTTTTCCCCTTGAAAAGTGTCTGAGCCACGGGAAGGTCATGAAATACTCTGGGACCTTAATGACACGAAGTATGTTCCGCTTCACTGAACAATGGGCTTAAACTGGGTCATTTCATTGAGGCAAAATACGAAAACCAAAAGCATCTGTAATTGCATTACATGTGAAAAACCTGATTTATTAAAATGATGGGCTTTGACATAGAAGGCATGAAACATATAAAGCAATCACTGCGTAATGTAAGTCCTTCTTCAAATTTTTTATCTGTCAAGCCATGTAACTTCAGGAAATCTAAAGAATTGGCCATAGAAATGAAAAGTTGTCTAGTTGAAGTACCTGAAATGGTTATAATCCTGACAGCTATAACCCATGATGTCTCCCTTCTTGCCTCAGAAAGGCTCTTTAAATCATGTTTTGTTTTGTTTTTTTTTCCTAGAAAGATATATTAGGGTTGGAGGAAATCACTTATTAAGCTATGTGAAAGTTTATTTTTTAGGTGCCATCTCATTTTTATCCTTGAATAACACTACAAATAGATGTAATTTACATATATTTTACACCACCGATGCCCATAAAAATTAAAGACTTTCCAATTATTCAATCACTGTAATAAACTAAGAATAAAACCAGGATCAATGGGTATATAGGTGGCACAGAGGTGTAATGTGGGAAAATAACATATGGGCATAGGCTAGTTCTACATGCCCAAGACTTACATGAATTCACTTTAGGTTGCTTATAGCTTTGAACTTTTCAATATTAGGTATAATTCCACATACTTTACAAAAGTAAAGATGAAAATTCAGAAAGGTTATATAGTTTGCCCAGAGGCACAGTGTAAGTGGAGTTGGTAGAGCTGAGCACAGAGTTAACATCTGAGTAGTCTAGCTGAGATCTGATCTTGGATTTTAAGCTTTGATCCCCCAAATCTCTGCTCTTTCTAACACAATGTGCCAGAGTTTTCATCCTTTGTGAAACTTAGATTTTCATCCTGAGTATGTAGTTCCTCCTTTGTTCAACCCCTTTCTTCTTGCAAAATGCAAATTTCCCTAAAAACCCCTTGGAGGTATGATGCATTGATGAATTTTGTTGCCTTTGATTCTTTCAAGCCAAAGGATTCAAACCCTAGATGACAGGGCAGCAACTTATTGGTCTTGGAATCTGTGAATGACAAGGGATTAAGATTTGTCCTTGAGCATCTGATTACTAAGGAGAGAAAATATATGAAACCATTGTAAAACAATTAGCTGCTGAAGTCTACTATTTATACTTACATACTCCATCTGCAATTTATTTTTACAACTTTAGATATTCCCTCTTCCCTACATTATATTCAGTTCAGGAAATATTTATTAAACATCACTTACTATGTTAGGCATTTGAGGAAGATAAAAAGGTGTGTGAAATACAGTTTTTACTTAAGAAGCTTAAGCCTATTGCCAGTGATAAGCCAAGTACATGCATATAAAGTGGAACGAGTTAAGTCAGATAAAAGAAATAGAAAATGCAGTAGGGAGTTCAAGGAAACAACTATTCATTTGATGAAGAAGACTCCAAAAAGCTTTAATGACCCAGGTGAGTACTTTCTGAGGTTTTGAACAGTGTTGGCAAGTAAGTGGCATTTTTGTATCACCATTCCCAAAGTTGTACCTTGGTTGGTAGCACTAATCAGTGATTTTTTTTATTTTTCCTGAGGTTGAAAATTAAATTCTTTCACCACTCATTACCCCTACAAATCCTGCCAGAGTGGCCAACCAAGAATCAACTTGTTTTTTTCATCTTTGGGATGATTCCTCATATGAGGGAAGGTGGTAGTGAGAAGGCAGTATAATAAAAGGAAGAAGTATAAGCAAAATCAGAAAAGCATAGGCATGTTTGGGGATTTCCAAGCATACTATATTGACTGTTGTGTAGGCTACATGGAGAGGGAGAATTGAAACAAAAATAGAGGAACACTATTTTGGAAGGATCCACATGGCTGTGTGACTATGTTGAAATATGCATAAACTTCTGCTGTACTTAAACTGACTGCTGCCCAGGTTCTAAACTTTTTCCATCTCTGCACATTTGGTACAGCATATCTGCCACTAGGAATACTGCCAAACTCTGCTATGCTCTCCAAGGGCCAAAAACTGGCCTAAAGATAACTTTTTTTTTTTTTAACTTATATACTATGGTACAAATTCTTATATTTATGAATGGCTTTTATGATGTACTTCTGATACTGTTGGTTATATTAGGATGCATATGTGTGTTGTTTTGCAATGATAATCTAAACTAAGGATTGGAAAAGTTTTCTGTTTTTAGATACACCTAATAGATATAAATGTTTAGTGGATCATGTATACATGGTGAGAGGGTCACAGAAACTTGACTCAAATTTAGGTCAAGAAAAAAAGAACTGAAAGTTTAGCAAATCTGGCACTGTTCCCTACATACTCTCCTCCATGTGAGAGCTTGAATATCTTCTGCACTCTCACAGCTAGAGGGAGAGTTGAATAGCAGACTTACTGGTGGCTGACCTTCTTGAATCCAAAAGTAATACAGTCATAGCAGAACAAATACAGTTGAATCAGAAAATAAGCAGCAAGTTTCAAAATCTGATGAGGAGCCTTAAGATCTATTTTGGAAGGTCTGGAGTTCAAACTAGTAGTTAAAATTAAGGCATAACTCTAAACCTAGAAAAGTCCCCTATTGCACATGGGAATCAATGTCTGAATTCACAAAATCCCCAAGAGTTTAACTGAAGATCAATAAATATAGTTATCGAAGCCAAAACATATGAAATACTATGAAGAGTTTACTGTGACTGATAGTATTTTCAGGAAAAAAGTGAACTAAAATAGAAGTACATTGAAATCTAAATTTTTATACCACAGATTCAGATGTTCTGAATCAAATAAATCTGCCTAAACTTATTTTTCATTCTGTAAAAAGAATTTTTTTAACTTTTTGAATTATTACACATTTTCAATTTTAGAAACCAAGGAAAAAGTTAATACAAAGAATAATGATGTAAGACTACATTACTGCTTTTTCAATCACCAGGAATATCTGCACACCATTTATTAATAGAAATGCCCAAATTAGATTACTAATCAAAATAATTATTTTTGTTTTTTTTTCCTCCATGAGCCCATAGTGCTCTAGTTCATAGGGAAACAGAAAGACTCTGTCATCTGGTTTCTAGTGAATTGTGAGAGCTGCATCTCACTAGAGTTCATTGTCAATACTGACCCAACCATTGAGCAGAAAAGTAGAAGGCAAGTCTGAGACCAGTTTTCAGTGTCAACCCCCCCACCCCCCATCTGAAGACTATAGTCCTTAAATAGCTATGCTCAACTTTGGTTCAGATTGTATACATATTTCTTTTTTACGTTAGGTTTAGTCTTAGAACTATATGCAATAAGTAGGGAACTAAACAAAAACAGAGGGAAAGTAAATGGAGCTAAGAGTTACCTCCTCTACACATAGAAATATGATAAGAAGTTTGAGTTCTCTGACTTGTATGGTCTGTATCTGGTGTTAAATGATAAGTTTCAATTTAGGCCTGGTAATTATCATCAATGCCAGACAATGCTCTTCTAAGTTCTCTTCAAGAGAAGTGTCAGTTGCTGATAGAAAGTACCTGCTTTTAGGTATCACACACACATGTGTACCTTCTCCCCTACAAAATCTTATTAATTCCTCATAAGAACTCCATGCCCTAGGGCCCTCCATGGTGGCACAGGGGGTAAGGAGCCAGCACTGCAAGCTCGCAGCAGCCACTTCAGTGCCAGTTCAATCCCCGCCCTGGAGATGACCCACATGGCGCGGCAAACCTCTCTTGAACAGCCCGCTGCTCCCCTCAGCAGTGTACTTTATCGATCTACCTGTTCTGCTCCTCACTCTGTCTCTGGTGAACCCTCTCACTGCCCTTGCACCTCTGGCTTGTACCCCAGTTCTGTATGAATTAAAAAAAAAGAAAAAACATGGTTTAAACATTGTACCATTTTGTTGATTCAACTCAAAGAAATAAAGGAACTTTCTAAGATCAGAATATGTCAGTGGCAAGCTACTACTCTACTGTAGATCTATCTCATTTCAGCCTCTGCAGGGAGTCAGATAAATCATGGTAAAAGAGGCATCAAGTATGTAGATACCGGCTTTATTTCCATGCCAGTGAGTTACTCTTGGCCATGATGAACTGGGAGGAACACACCATAGACAGAGACACTTTATATGCCAGGCTCTGCACTCCTTATTCTTGGCTATCTTGTCTGATTATAAAAGAAATATCTTCAGTCTCCTAGCCCTGCATTTGTGGCATTTTAATACAACTTTTTTGTACACTGTTGATATCTACTGCCTCATGGAAGTTTTTTTTTTTTTTTTTTTTTTTTTTTTTTTTTTTTTTTTTTTTAGCAGATATGCAGTCCAGCCTATGTAAATCAAACATTGGAATTTTCAGTTATAATTTCAATTGAACTACCACAGCTATCTGTTTCAGATGGCTGGATTTAATTATCAGTGAGAAGAAAGTCAAGGTAATACAGCTCAAAATTAGGAGTGAATCTCTGGAATTTGACTACATGGTTATGATCTAAATCTATAACTTTCTACCTCTCAAGTACTAATAATCTCTGTGTTTTTTTCTTCACCTGTAACACAGGGAAAAAATATTACCTACATCTCAGGGCTGTAGTAAGGAAAAAAGTCTTGAAACAGTGCCAGGCACTATGTTGTTCACTTTTTTTAATATTTATTTATTTTTTATGAATACACGAACTGGAGTGTAGGACAAAGGTGTGGGGATATGAGAGGCCTCACCAGAGACAGAGTGGGGAGTAGAACAGGCAGATTAACTGAAATACACTGCTGAGGGGAGCAGCAGGAGAGGTCTGCTGTGCCATGTAGGCCAGCTGCTTTATCAGGGATCTAATTCATGCTGCAATGGCTGGTGATATGTCCCTGCCAGGGAGGGCCCACTGCCAGGCAGTCAGTGAGTACTCAACACACTTTGACTTAAGAAGAATCCTAAGGGTTTCAGTTATTTTATCTACTGCATATAATGAAGTGAAATGCTTCCTTACAGAATTGAGGGCCCAGGGAATATGGGTAACCAGCAAAGCCAGCACCACAAAATAGAAGTAACCAGTCTTTGGTAATCCCTTCTGTTACCTATTGTATAATGAATTTCCCCATAACATAGTGACTTAGAATAATAGTGTCCCTTTTTCCCCACCATGAGTAATTGAGCAATTCATGTAGTGTTGACTGTGATAGCTTGACTGGAGCTAGTGTATTTTCTTCCTTCAGCGCTACTCTTCAGCAGAGTACTTGTACCTTACATAGGCACTATCATCCAAGAGTGAACATAAACAGTGCCCTGGATGCCATGTTTCCAGAACACCCCTTTTGCTATGTTCCATTGACCAAAGTCATCCCAGATCCAAGGAAAGGGTCATTGGTTCTCACTTCTTTCATAATCTTTAAGTATCTCATTTTAAGGTTGTAAGGACTAACATAAATGATGCATTGAGGTGTCTAATATATGTTACCTTCATAGAAAATTCTAACCATATATTAGCTTTTCTGGGCCTGTAATGCCCTCCTGAAGAATAAATCAAAGTAAAGATGAAGTAATATTTTGTTGTTGACCACTAAGCTCTAGTTGAAGAGAAATTTAACTCCTCAATAAAACGAGTGCCTCTTTCATGATTTTTGACACCCAGCTATGTAAAATTGATGTTTGCTCTGTATTTTGTCCATGCATATAGACTAGGAGTCACAAGTTTCCAATTGTGTGACTACCCCCCCCCAGGGCACCCAAAAGTGAAATTAATTTCTGCCTCCTCACTTTAATTTAAATCAAACCATCTCTAATACATAATTCATGCTTGGGAATATCATGCAGCAATTTTCACATGAATATGGTAATAAAGGGACAAAAATATCACTGTTCAAGATTTACTGTAAGTAGAGCCCTACCAACAACTCTTAAAGCATTATTTGGTCTCTGTGTTCAGTCAGTATGTTTTTTGTTCGCCTAGAAGCCACCATTATTTGCTCTATTCTTCTGATTGAACCTTCTCCAAACACCCTGACAAGATAGAATGATTGAGTAGTTATCCTATGTTCCATATTTTCACGGTGGCCACAGACCATAAAATGTAAGTACCTAGAAATTTGAAGCTTTAGTAATAAATGTTTATTGTAACTCACTTTGATGAAGTAGGGCACAGGATATAATATCACATATTTTGGCTAAAAGAGCAATATAAAGGAGTTAACATCAAACTGATTCACAGGAAAGAAACTTTCCATCCTTTTATCAAAAACAATTTTTTGACATTCTAAAATTGCTTAATATTTAAAACTTTTTGTCAGGCATACTAAGAATAACTGAATGGCTTAAATGTGAGATCCTCTTACTATGGAATACAAGAACAATTTGTGGGTGCCGAATTTTCATTAGAGAACGTATCACAAATGATGGTATAGGTATGCTGGTAATTAGAGACAGTTGGGGAATGTAAAAACTGAGCCTCTAAAATTGGATTTGGAAGTTATTGCTCTGTTCTCAGGGATTGACCAGCCTTAGGCAATATTAACATTTTTCATTAATGTCACCATTTAGTTTCATGGCTTAGGCCCACAATCTACACACACACACACACACACACACACACATGCACACACACACACACATACACACAAGTCATCAGATTTCTTCCTTCCTCTGTATTTCTTTTCTTATTTCCCCTGAGTTCTGGGCTTGGAAATCTAAGTGCACCTTAATGACCTGGAACTGAAAAAACTTCTACCCCAGGCATAAGATTCTGAGAAAACCTGCAGTCACCAGAATATTTTCATAAGTTTCAGGGTAATTTGGCTCCAGAATAAATCTGAAGGAACCATACCAACAAGCTTCAGCATTTGGGAGACACCTCTATAATGTTTCTAAAGTAACACTAAATGTTCAACCAGTAATGTGCTTTAAAAAAGAAAGTGTAAATAGAGTACATTTAAGTCTTATTTTTAGTACACTCTGAAACATGTATCTATGTAAATATATACTGCTGAAATAAATAGGTGTCTCAGATCAATAGTTATCTTTAATTGTGGAATAAACCAAATTCCCCTTATTTCCTTCTAAATCTATGGATTGTCATGCTTCTTGGGCTTTAGATAGCTCTTAAGAAATTTATTGCCCCAATTTCCCTCTGGTATTGAGGTACTTAAATAGCCAAATAGCCCATACACACACACATTTTTCTTTTTCCTTGTACTGCCTCCAGTGGTGGTTTTTTTTTTGTTTGTTTGTTTTGTTTTGTTTTTTCCTGAAGAAAATATATGCACTTAACTTTGGTTTTTGTTTTTTTGTTTTTGTTTTTTTTTCTGCCTCCAATATTCTGGATGTTCTAGGAGAAGCATAATTCCTTCTGACATTAAGAGATTTAAAATGGCATTCAAGAGAGTGCTGGCTGCCACTCTTTTCTTTTTCCCATGGTTATCTATCTCAGCCTCCACATTAGTGTGAATAATATGCAGTCTTATTTTATGATGTAACAAGTCATCTTTTGAGCAATATCTCCTTATAGTATTGATGCTATTTATATATTCACTACAGATTGCTTGAAATTGAATGAAAAGCCAGTGTAAGCACCATAAAAGAAAGGCTTCTGCTTTCTTTCCTTCCAGTTTTTCTTTTCCAGAATTTGTTCCACCTCTTTCTAATAGCTGATCTGTGTCCCTGTGACCCAGAACATTGTTAATGGTTGCTAGCAGCTGCCTCAGTTGTGATCCCATTTCTCAGATAGCCAATGGGATATTACCAATGGGGCTAGTATTTTTTTTAATTTATTTATCCATACAGAACTGGGGTACAGGCCAGAGGTTCAGGAGCAGTGAGAGGATTCACCAGATACACAGTGAGCAACAGAACAGGCAGATCGACAAAAGACTGCTGAGGGGGGCAGTAGGCAAGACAGGAGAGGTCTGCCAAGCCATATGGGTCACCTCTGGGGCAGGCAGGGGTGGAACTCATGCTGAAGTTGCTTTAGCTTCTTGGTGCTGCACTTCAACCCGCTGAGCCACCAGGGCAGGCCCAGGGGTAGTATTTTTAACACATTAGGGGAAAGAAGCTTAAGTTCTGTTTACTCAAACATAAATAAAATATCATATCTGGACTATACATGTGAAACGATTCAGAAAAGAAAGAACAAGATAAATATAGTTTGTCCCTGAGGTCGTTTCTTGTCTTTTAATAGGATCATGCAGATGGTACAATGTGTACCATTATAAATGTAATATATCTGTGCTCAAGAAAAATTTCCTTTATTTCCAAATGTTTTATTTTGAGATGAATAGAGACGGTACACAAATGGAAGTGCAATCTTCTATTCCTGGGGAAAAGTAGACATGTTCTTCCAAAGTCTCATTGCAGTTCTTGTTCTTAAACTTAACTTTGCAATTTTAAGGGGTTCACCTTAATAACAAGAACTGGAAGGGCAAGTTAGCAAAGACCTGGTGAGTGAATAACAGCAACAGATAGTACTGATTAGCAAAAAAGGACCAGAAGGGCATCTTAGCAAATAAAGCCTTTTTGGGTTTAATAATAAGAACGGAAATGCAGATTAGCACAGTGGGCATGTAGTAAAATGTAAATTTGTAAAGGTATGAACCTATAACCCCCAAAGTAAATGCATCAATGTAAACCAATTTTACTATAATGAACACAATGGGGGTGGCTGTGGGAGGAAGGCGGTTACCTAATAATGTTTCAAGTGTGGACCTCCTGTCATTAAAACCATGACTTCAGAGAATCCACAATAACATGCCAGCTATCAGTGACATCTCCATCAGCGTGGGGATTTTATTTCTATTTCCCAAAGTAGACGCTATGGCAGCATCTGTCCCCTAAGGTTATTTTTTTTCTATGATAAGAATCAGTACATTTTGATAATGTTGGGGTATAATATTATTGTGCCCCTTTCACAGTAGGTCAGTAGGTCTTGTATTGTTAATCTTAGTCAGAAGGCCATTTACAATGGTATTTGAGTCACAAGTAGGTACCAGACACCATACTCTGTGCCTAAATACTACACACTGAGTGTACTCTTGACTGAAGGTAGTTCCTTCTATCTGGAATATCTGTCCTTCATTCCAGAGAATTTCGCTTTGGGAAGGACATGTTTTCAGCAAAGAAAAGAGGAAGATTTTGCAACCTAGTCAAGACCAATGCTGGAATAAAAATCCAGAGACCCTTACCACTTCATAAATCCAAGTAAATTTAACTTTGGAATATTTCAACTTTATTGAGTTATCATTGATGAATAAAACTAAAATACTTAAAATATACACCAAGGTGATATGATACATAAATACAAGGTAGAAGGATTTCTCTTTAGTTAACAGATTTCATCACTTTACATATTTACTTTTTTCTATTTTTGTTGAGAAAATTTAATTTTTACTCCCTTAGTACATAGTAAATACATAATACACTATTATGGGCTATAATCATCATATT
The DNA here is from genome assembly GCF_000260355.1 of Condylura cristata. Taxonomy (NCBI): domain Eukaryota; kingdom Metazoa; phylum Chordata; class Mammalia; order Eulipotyphla; family Talpidae; genus Condylura; species Condylura cristata. The sequence continues at coordinate 59,962,218 of NW_004567107.1, read as the reverse complement.
TTACATTTGATCCTTATTAATCTTGAAACTAAAAGTTTTACCAAACTCTATTTACCTGTTTCATCCAAACATTGGCAATCATTTTTCTATTGTTTCTATGTGTTTAACTTTCCTAAGATCCCACATGTAAATGCAGGTTTTCCTTTCTCATGACTAAATAATATTCCATCTCACATCTTAGTTCATCCATTGGTGGTCACTTAGATGTTTCCACATTTTTATTTCTAATCATACAATATATATCTAAGTTTATAGCTTATTTAGAAGTTTATTACCCCATGTTTTATTAAATAAATTGACTTCCCTTTTGAAATTTGAATTTGATTATAAAGATCACTCTCTTACAGCTATGAGAAATTACACTATTCTTAGTTTAAGTGCTGAAAAACCTGGCAACTATAAGTTGGTCCCTTTTCTAAATTAAACATTATTCAGGCTTCTTCAACTATATGTAAACTTTGGTCTAACAAGAAATAGGCAAAAGAATGAAATTACTGACAAAGTAGTCAGTGCTTTGTAAATGCTGAGAATTTGGCCCAAAGATTTATAAAAAGCTAGAAAAACAAAACAGTTCTGCCCAAAGATTTATAAAGGGCAAGAAAAACAAAACAGTTCTTGACATGTCTTTCATATAAACTGACAGAATGGATATTTCTAATCCTTGCAGCAGAAAACAGGCACCAGTAAACATATATTTCACAAACTACCTTTGTAACAAATTTCACAGGAATGAAGAACTATGATAGTCAGAAATGTTGCAGAATTCTCAGAAGCACATAAAATATGCTACATAACTTACAAAACATCATTTGTAGTTTGGTAATAGTGTGATGATGGTGTGGAAATGAAAAAGTCAAGGAAAAAGCTAAGTCAGCATCACTTTGGATGGTTTGCTTTTTACTCTCAGGAAGAAGTCCAGGAGGAAGAATGATTGTATAGTGTTCATACTTTAACCCATATAACTGCTCTTCTGTAGCATGGTGGGAAAATAAAGAGCTTAGAAACCAAACATGTCTGGTTCTAATTCCATCTGGGCCTATGTGACTAGGAATCACTAGAGGAAGTTTCTAAATCTGTTTTCTCATATGCAGAATAACCATGTGGAAAACAATCATGCAAGATGTGAGTTTCAGTGAGATTTATTTATCTGGCACATGGTGGAAACGAAATACTTGTTTTCCTTGGTCCAATTCTTGTGTTTTTATGCATCCCTCTCTCATCACAAGTTCTTAAAACAGAAAAGTTGTACTTCTAATACACAATATCACATAGATTTGTCACTTTCCCAGAAACTATTGAATGGATTTTCATACTATTTATCTATCCCCAAAACTGGAAGTAAGGACATACACTACGAGTGTTTTGCTTTACACTTTCTTATATGCTACCTGAAGATACTGGATTTAATAAATGAAATAAAAAAGATCATTTGCCAGTTTCATATAGGTTAGGAATTCTCTCTCAGCTCTGACTTTTCCAGGTAAGTTATTTCATTTTTCAGCTAATCTTCTCTCATGTATACAGTAAAGATGAAGGCATTTATTTTTGGCAATGTTGTGAATTTCATAATTCTTAAGAATTTAAAAGAACATGAAAAATTACAACTTTACAAGATATTTATTTTGAATAGCACAAAGACTGAATTCATAATTCAATAGTTCTGAAATCTTCATGCTTGTTGGAACTGATTCATATTCTAGTGGAGTAATGACAAGAAATTGGATTTTTTAAGTGCTCAGCTTTTCTTTATTCAGTGGTCTTTAGAAGAGCTTTTTTCCCGTTAAATAAAACAATCTCCTCCAAGATATATTTCATAAATCTTTGGGTATTTCTCAGAGGAGCATTCTTGTAAAGGGACATATTTTCGGCTCTCTTGTCCTATTGTCTTTTTGTGAATCTTTGCCAAGAGACCGGCTGATTTCATTTAGATTGCCTATCTCCCGGCTGCAGTAGTCAGGCACATGCACTGAAGGCAAGGTCCTTTTGTTTTCACTTAGGTTCCATGGGAGTGATACCAAGTCTGAAAACAAAAACAAGCCGCCCCCTCAAACCCCATAATGCAGAAAGAAGTAAGAATAATCAAAGGATTTAAACTTTGAAGAGGTTAAATTCCTTTAAGAGCAGAAAGGAAAAGGTCCTGAAACAGTTCATCTGGGTTATGTTTCCATAATGTGAGTGAAGTGAAACCAGACACCAGTATTTAAATGCTACCTTTGGTTTAGCCAGAGCAGAACCAGTTTGTCAGAGAATATCTTTTTTTGTTTGTTTGTTTCTTTCTTTCTTTTTTTTTTTTTTTTGTGGCCTAGAATTTACTTGGCCATGGGAGCAAAAATCATCTATTCATTTACCTCAAAAATAATTTTTTTAAAATATTTATTTGTGCATACAGAACTGGGGTACAGGCCAGGGGCTCAGGGGTGGTGAGAGGCTTCACCAGAGACAGAGTGGGGAGCAGAACAGGCAGATCAACGAAGTACACTGCTGAGGGGAGCAGCGGGCGGGTCAGGAGAGGTCTGCCGCGCCATGTGGTCACCTCCAGGGCAGGCGGGAATTGAACCCATGCGGAAGTGGCTCCAGATTCTCAGTGTTGTGCTTTAACCCGCTGTGCCACCAGGGAGGGCCTATCTCAAAAATAATTTTAAGGGAAATAAAAAATCCCTCATGTAGAAGCAGATTCTAAATAAATCAATATAGAACCAATCTCTTGCTATATGATGAAGATTTTGTTTTTTTCAGTACAGTCAGATTTGCTCTTACTTCACCTTCTATTCCACTTAAAATACTCATTGTTGTGAGCCATTAACACACCTCACCAAAAGCACACATATAAAGCTCTCTGGTCTGGGTATAAGGAACCTTATAAATTGTAACAGTAGGCTTTCTTCCATAACCTGGCTTGAGCTGTCAGTCCAAAGGATGATTATATGTTGTCTCCATTGGAATTGTACAAGAGCATACACTCATTAATTTTTTTCTCCATTTGAATCTAAATTGCTGTGAATGATAATCACTATATTGTTGCATCAACTGAAAATCAAACTACTGTTTGGTAGAGCATTCGAATCTAGTGTGGGAGAGGGGGGAGAAGGAGAGGGAGGGGAGAGGAGGGAGAGGGAGGAGATGGAGAGGAGTAACTAGCAAATTTTAAACTGTGGGTGTCCCAAAAAGGAACCTTTAGCACTAAAAAAAATCTCAAATTCAGTACTACAAAGTTTTTTCCCCTCTTTGTAGTCAGTTTTCTTTGGCATTCAGACACTAGAAATTAAGACCCTGTTTCCCTGGCAACAATAATGGTGCACAAGTCTTCACAAGAACTCCCTCATTCAGATTGTTAGCTATACAAATAAAGTTCCACAAAGAGATTGCCTCAGAATAAAAGAATAAAAAAAGACCATCCCCATCTATTGTGACAGGTGTTAAGGTATTATTCACAGTACCTCCAATTGGACAATATGTTTTTGTGATGAAATGAATTACCTTAGATTGGTTTTCTACATCTTTTTGTACTTAGGACAGCAGCCTGGGTTTTTATAGGCTATTTACTTTCCTCCTTAGTTCCATTAACATCAATCCAAATCTCTCCAATTTGTTTTAGTGGAAATTTACTTCTTAAGTTGCCTTACTACTTTTTAAGAAGCCACTTCCAGTAGAAATTTAATTATAAATCAAAGCTTTTAAAGTTAAGCTGTTTTTGTTGTTGTTGTTGTTGTACCTTCCCCCATCTTCTCAACAATAAGTGGAAGAAAGGAAATGCAGTATTTTCGCTAGTCATGTGACCTGCAAAATAAATGAATTTAGACTGAATTTTTTTCAAACTTGATTAGAAACCTGGAAGGTTTGGTTTTGTTTTGTTTTCCACCATGCATTTATTAGTATTTCTTATCCTAAAAGCAATAGAGATGATTGTACAAGAGAAATGTTGACTAATACATTTAAAATGTTTAATTAAGTCATCCATACTGTTTACCCAAAAAGGAGAGCCAGGTTGTACTTTCGCAATTCTCTAAATATTAATAAATCTGGAAGAGGGGACTAAGTGACATCTTTGTATTAGATACCTGGTACAAACTATGATAAAACTTAATATATTATTCATTATATATGTCAGTAACATTGTTAAATACTTAGTTACCTTATTAATGATTCCTACAAATTATATATTCTTATTGTGCTCACTTTAAAAGTGAAAAGATGCTTGGTTTATATGAGCCTGCCCAAAGTTATATGTACGTTAAGTAAAAAGCTATGATTAATTTTGAGGGATAGTCTATGATATTTTGGCTGTTACAGGGCAGGGAGAGGGGGCCCTCAAACCCTCAAACCTGCCTACTCTAAATAGGTTTTGCTATCTGCTGCATCAAGACAAACCGTACAAGACCTTTAATGGGAAGGAGCGTTAATACAATAAGTGTGTAGTACAGATGAAACAGAGAATATCATTTCTAAATCAGGCACCTGAAGTTACCCATCCCCTTGTGGGTATAATTCTACCCAAAAGGGATTGGCACAAAGCAAGACCTGAGAGCCTGCCATAAGTCTAAAGCACCTTCCATTGGGAACCCATAGAAAGGGGTCAGAAGTGACCAGACAAGTCTGGGAGGGAAAGAGCAAAATTAAAATCAAGATAAATGCTGCCATAGTTAACCTGCCCACAGGTCTCTCACCCACTCTGTTTCAACCAGTCCAGGACCAAGAAACAAGTGGCATTTCTTTTTTCTACATGTCTCTCTGCTCCATGTGCATCCCCCAAGTCTCCTGGCTTTCCATCCTACCTCCTTCCTCTTCTGTCTCCTCTCTAGATTCTCCCCCTTCTTGCTCAGTTCTGCCCTTCTTTGGGTGGGGAAGGGATCCTGGAACCTCCCATTTTCCTGGGGAAAAGTTACTTAACTACATTATGTCCAAGTAGTACATTTAACATGGTTTCAATAAAGAAGTGAGATATATTTTTTTTTCCTTATGGGTGTATCCAATTTTTTTTTTCCACTTCTGAGAATGAGACCAGATAGTGATTATAGCTTATGAATGCAAAGAATTGAATATTATCTAACTTGCATATAGTTTGACCCCCCTAACCCTAGCATTTTCAACATCAGTCTCTAATTTTGAGCCAACAAACCATAACTATATTTTATGATAGACAATTGCTAATGCATGCATATTAGATATCAAAGGCCCCGATGGATTGTCTGTAACTTTATCTGTTAGGATTTTCAATTAATCATCTGACATCATTCTATGGTAGTAGCATTCGTTCAATTCTAACAATTTGAAATTTTCCAGTCAATAATATTTCTGATTTTAAAATGTGCATAAAGCACTTCTGGACATGTCAGGATGACTACAATATGATTTTGGTATGCAGAGGTTTGACTTAGAGCTTTTGAGTGGCATATAATGTGTAAAAGGAACTGGAATAGGAATAAAGGTGTTTAGATGTTAAATTTAACTCTGCTATTAATGCCCTGAGTATGTGTGTGTGTGTGTGTGTGTGCACACATAGATGTTATGAGATCTCATTTTACTCCATTAAAAAAAATCTAGAAAAGGAGATTCTCTTACCTTTATATCTCCAACACCTTATGATTCTTGCCTTCTAAGACTCATTTTTCTAGGATAGGAGTCCCCACCTAAATATCTGATTTGGTGGTTGCTATTCTAGGTTCTGAAATCTTGTGTTTTTCCCCCTACAGATCCCATTTCAAGACTTAGACTTTGCCAGAATTTATTCAAAGTGCGTTCTCCCAAATAAAACAAACTCAAAAATGAAATGAGCCTCTTTTTACAAACACTATTTTTTACTTTATAGTCAAATATAAACTTTTTAACCAAGATGTTTTTGAGCTCACACTGGTAAAGATTTAAGGCCCAAAGGCAAATTACACAATTTCAAAGTCCTCACCATAAATATGTAACATCAAATTTCATACAAGATGTAATATCCTTCAGAATTGTTTATATCATATCATTAAATGGAAGATTTAAGATCCCGTTAAGAATCCAGATGCGTTGCAAGTATCAGTTTTTGTCCTGGAATATTCATATATATATATACTGATATTATAGAGTTACTAGAGGTATACCATGTAAGTTAGTAACAACCTTGCATGACACAGTTTAGCAAACTACCATGCATACAATTCACTGTAATACTGTATGTACATACACTTGTGTATATGTACTGCAGTGAGAACTTAGAACTTATTTTGTTCTGCTGTGAAGACTATACATTAGTTACTAAGCCCTCTAAAAAAAATTACAATGAAATGTCATCTTCTCATAATGCTCCTACAGCCATCTTCAACTTACAGAAAAACTGAAGAGCTGATTCAATATATTATTGTGATGCTAGAAGTACTGGTTTATCTTCATTAAACTAATATATAATATATAGATATTATAATTTTGATTAAACAACATTAGTTTCTGCAAATCTAGTGGAAGACTTAATGTGTGTATCTATGGCATCTAAGTAGATGCAAGCCAATCTAAATAAAATATACTAAGCCTTTACAGAATACATTCAGTCAGCCTTCAATCCACTCCTACACTCTTGAACTCTTTCTTCCTTCACTCCTTTATGCTTGCACTATTCATTTATTATTACACTCCTCAGGTTGACCTTATCAATAGACATTTATTCCTTCTGTAAAGTGTGATATAAATATCATAACTCTTCAGAAATTTACTACTCTTGTATCTGTATCCCCAGAAGTACTTGTATATTCATAATGCAGCATCCTTTTCTATTTTTAATAAGAAATAACTATTCTTCACTGAACAAATAATATGAAGTCCTTACTGTGATACCATACTATGTTGGCCCCACTATAATTAGCTTTCTCCAACTTCCACTAGAATTTAAGCTTCTTGAGGAAAGGGGTAGCAAATATTTATTGAATGAATAAATTCATTAGAAGAACAATTAGTCTGAGCTAGCTACCTTTGCTCTGATTATTCCTTTTCTAAAATAAGGATATAAGTTAATGAGACAGTTGGTCATATTTTAAAGTTTCCTAGAATGTTTTTTTTTCCCCTCTGTTCAGTTGCATTAAATTTCTAAAAGGGGAAATTCACAATTTCTTTCATTTTTACAGTGTGGAATAGAAGATAAAACACAAATTTAAATCTCAGAGGGGATGGCTTTGCTGGCTTTGCCATGTGTGAATCTCAGCATGCCATGGCACCTTGCTATGACTGTTTTCTTAAAACATGAATAAAATATTTGCCTTACAGGTTTAATATATCAAATGGGAAAACCCAAAAAAATACTGAGAATGGTGCTTGAGAGTTAAGTATTAAAGAGCTGTTCTTTTTCATTCTTTGAGACCCTTTTTGCCAGAAACAGACACACATAGATTGCATTCTAATTACTTTCTTTTTTCCCCCTAACATATCTGATAGGCTAAAAAAAAAAAAAAAAACATGGATATGGGCAATGCTGAAAGGTCTCAAGTTCAGAGAGTTACACTCTTGAGTGAACATCTACTGCTGCTTTCTCTTCTCTACTTGCTAGACTTGATATGACTCTAAGAGTTACTTCTAAGTGAGATGACAGTACTATGAAGCACAAATAAGAGATCAATGTCCATTGTAAGGAGAAATGAATTTTCCATAGTACTCTCCTTACCTGGAAGTACCAGAGCATTAAATCATTACATTTGGTGTGACATGTTGTTTAATAGATGTAGCACACTTGACTGCCTGAAGACTCTTGAAAGATAATTTTATCTGAGAAGAGAAAGCTGACTTCCACCCCTACTGCCAGTCTTTCATGAGGGAAACAATCTAATTACAACTTTCAAGGGACCGCAGAGTCTGCATTTCCTTTTAAAGATGGCATTGGATATTCATCTGGTGGGTTTTGTAGCTGTGAGAGAGCTTTCAGAATTGAGTGCAAAGGGAAGGTTCATTCTGGAAAGCTCAAAGGTCTATAGCTATATCCATTTGAACAAGGTTCTGTCAGCACTACTGTTTCACTTTGTGTTTTTGTGTTTTAGTCCCCCCTCACATTTGTGTCTGAGCATCAATGAACTTTCACTGCTGTTATACTCATCTGAGTTCCTTTTAGAACAACTCTTACAGATTATACTTTTGGTCCTTCAATTCCATGTACAGAAGAAGTGAAATGGGTCTCTAAAATAACTTTTTTTTTTTTTAAGAAGGGAGGAATGCAAGGGAGGTTTTGGTAGCTTTGAGTTTTAAGCTTTGATACCTTCGCCTATTTTCAATAGTGGTCAAGAATAGAGGATGCTTTATGCATACACACACACACACCCCCATGTATATGTGTGTATATATATATACATGGGTGTGTGTGTGTATGTATGTATGTATGTATACATATAAAAGTGTACACACTGTCCCTAGAAATGAATCATGAAAGAGTGAAGCAAACCAGATGCTTAAATGTACATCAAAAATTGATGAATTAGCATTGGTCTCCTTAGCTTTGTTCTCTGTGTGGTTTAACCCTTCAAATTACTATTGAACCCTCTAGTCTAAACCACTTGGGGGGTGAACAGGTAGTTATTCAACAAAGAATTAAAGCAGTGAAATTTATGGGAACAGATGAGGTGACTCAAATTTGAGCAAAGTAGAGACCTAGAGTTTTTAAATGTAGAAAAAACCTTAGATAGTTACTAATCCATCTGTATGATTTATTGGGGGGGGGGCGAATTGAGAAGCAAAGCTAAGTAACTTCTCAAAATTATAAAAACTCGAAAATACGAAATTGTAAATGGTAATACATGAGAGAAAATACTGAAATGAAGGTTTTAAAAGTATTAAGCATCTTTGTACCTTTTATATCTTAAGCATTGTAACCATGTACTAGAGATAAAGTATGGTAAAAGTAAAATGAAATTCCTGCCTCAGAGAGGTCTATGTGATACCAAACAATCATACAAAAAAGACACATTTGTGGTAAGTGCAACGTATGAGTGGTCTGTAGTGCTATGACAGCTTATAGCAGAGGGTAAAGTAGGGAAATCAGGAAAATCACCTGAAGGAGTGAAGTGAAATCTAGAAAGTTCAAAGAAATAGAATCATTAAATAGGAGAAATAGAGGAATGCAAGGAATGTTCTCAAAGCCATTCCAGATGATAAATAAATGCCAGGAAACAGCATGAGAAAGCTCAGAGTCATTTGTGTGGTAAATAGTTGTATAAGCATGAGAGACTGGAAAATACAAGTAAAGGAAAGGGAAAACACAAGAAAACAGAATAGCAGTATGTTGCCACAGGATAGACACTTTTATTTTTGTTATTTTATTTAATATCCCCAACAGCCCTGTGATGCAACTGCTACTTCCTTAATTTGCAGATCAGGAAATAAAAGTTTGTATAGTTTAATTAACCTGAGAAGATTTCAGTTAGTGAACAGAATTGTTGAAACGTGGGATTTTAGAATACATTGTAATCCTCCTAGAGATGGTGTGGATGGAATGAGGGAGATAGAGGCAGAGCAAGCTTGAAAGTGACATTGAAGGAAGGAAATAAGACTAGAATGATGAATCGAGACTCAGGTGTGTATATTTCACTCTAATGTCATGTGGAAATTTCTACAGGAAATTTCTAACTTGTGAGTGAGATGAATAAGGGATTTTCTTCCTTTAGGTCTTTTAAATTTTCTCATGGTATCTATCCATTTGCAAGGGAGATAGAGTAGGACAGGAAAAAGGCAACTTGAAAATTTTAAATTTCTAGTCAGAGTAACTTTCAGGCCCTTGACTGTTCCTTGTTAGATGTCTTTATAAAAAAATTATGAAGATTTATTTGAAACTGTGAACTTTCCCCTTAGCCTACTTGAGTTGCCATACAAAATGCCACAGGCTGAGCTTCTAAAAACAATAGAATGGTAGTTACTAGAAGCTGGAGGTGGAGACATAGAGAGATATTGATCAAAGGATACAAACTTCAGTTACAAGAGGAATAGATTCTAGGGACTTCATGTACAGTGTGGTGACTGTGGTTAATAAAACTGTATTATATACTTGAGAGTGGCTAAGATTAGATCATAAATGTCCTTACCACACAGGCACAAATGGTAATTTACACGATGGGGGTGTTTGTTCACTCTGCGTTGATGATTATTTTGCAATATATTAATGTGTTCTATCAAGAGATTATATAGCTTATACTTATACAATGTTATATGACAATTTCAATGAAACTGGGAGGGGATACCTAGGCTAAGTGGTTAAAACAAACAACAAAATCATTTTCTAATAATTCTGGAGGCTAGAAATCCAAGATCAGACTTTGGCATCATATAGCCTTTCCTTGGTGTTTGCACAGGCAAGTGAGAGACAAGGATTTTTCTTTCTTCTTTAAGGCAGGCAGTTGGTCAAGTCAGGATCCCACACTTAGGACCTCATTTAACTCTAATTACCTTCCAAAGATCTATCCCCAAATGCTGTCACATCAGGGATTAGGGCTTTTACATAGGAATTTGGGGGCAAACCTAAGCTCATAGCACATCTCTTCAGTTTTCCCTCTGCAATTAACTGCCTTATTGAATTCTCTGAGTAACAGTTACTTGTTTGTTTGTTTTTCTGTTCCTCTTTAGTTTTCATTATTTTTCCCTTCAGACTAGAATATAAACATCATTAGAACACTATTTTTTCCTGTTTATCATGACACGCTTAAAGCCTAGACAAGTGTGTGACACAAACACGACATCCACAAACATTTGCAGAACAAGGAAAGAAGCTTATATTCTAGGAGAGTTTCACTGGTGAACACATTTTCGAGCACTTTCAAACAATTTTACTTCTCATCAGTACTAGAAAAACCACCCCCTGGTGTTTCAGAACAGTTCTTGAGAGGGAAAACAGAAGTAGAGTATTTTTGTCTTCAGCTGTTCATGCATATTCTTACCTTCTCCTAGATATCCATTACTGCATACCCCGAGAATAAAATGTGCCAATCTGACTTCCTAACTCTAATTGCAATCAGGTTGGAATGAAAAGTAATTCTAGGCCCCCATGATATAGAAGATGTGCATATGGGAAGTTGATGAAAGTTTACAGTGAGATGTTTTCAGTTATATAGCAAATCCAGCATCACTTAAATCTTTTATTAGCACATTAATTGGAGGAGGAGGATGAAATAATACATTTCTAGCATTTACTTTATGAGACCATATTTTATCTTTAATTATGAAAACCTTACTTCTAGAATAAAAGTAGAGCTTTCTTTCATTATGTTTGAATGAGAAATACTAATCAGGCCAGTGTTACTAAAGAAGGCAGGGCATCAGTGTTACTAAGGCTGAATCAGAACTAAAGTAGAGTTAATTAAGGGGAAAAAAGTACAAATCCTTCTGGAAAGAGAAGACCGATAGAAAATATAAATTAATGGTGCTATTTTCACTACCAGAATGAAGAAGCTGGAATATTCTATTCTAAATATTCTGTTTAGGATAGCAGCAATATTTTGGGGTGCAAAGGGGAGAGGATGGAATGTACATGAAGTGGTTTTACAGTGGGAAAAAGACTGGGGAGGAATTTGGATAAGCTTTGTGTCTCAAGTCAGAAATGAAGTCATGAGAGGGAGAGTTTAGGTTATTTGCAAAGGACTTAATTGTAATTTCTGAGCTAGAGCATAGCCCTGGTCCACCCCTCAGCTGGCCCATCATTTTCTACTGTTAAAGCGAAGCTCTGAAATTGGTACACTTGTAAATCATATTTTTCACTTGTTACTGCATGTGGATGTTGGAATCATTGTACTGGGGAAAAGCAAAAATTAACTAGGAGATATTTTTTAGGGAGTTTTTTCTTATTATTTGTACTAGTATTACAGCCTCCAAGTATCAGAGATGTGTGGAGACAGGCAGGTAGTGTTGTATTTGCCTTTTCTGCTTACAATAGAAGGCTTTTTATGCACAGTTTTTTTTTTTTTTTTTTTTTTTTTTGGGTTTTCCCGGGTTTTTTTTTTTTTTTTTGTTTTGTTTTAGTATGTAGTGTAAAGGTGTTATAATAAATAGGAGTTAAAAGTGTTTTTCATAAGGACTTAGGAGGAAAAGTAATTAAAGTTAACCAGATGAGTGGAACAAATCCATATACTGCCAGAATAGTTCAATCTATTTCATTTTTGAATAGAAAAGGGTTTTTTATTATTTTTAATTAACTCTGGGTATCCGAAAGAGTTAACAGAGAAATGATAGCATTCTCATATGTCATCTCTCTGTATACATTATTTGATATATTAATAAAGACTTACATGTTTAGTTTGAGTGTCTCGGTCCATAACCTTGGTTAGTCTCAGCTGAATGGTGGTTCTGGACTTAGTTTGAATTATTCATGTAAATAAGGTTGGTCTTTGATCAGTTTGGCATCTCTATCTTGGGGGATTTCTAATGCTGGCTGTTGGGACAGTGAGAACAACTAGACCATGCACTTCTTCATGATCTAGTGTATTAATCTGGGCTTGTTTACTTGGGGGCTCAGGAATTCAACAAGGGGAATAGATACAAATAAAACTTTTGGGACCCAAGCTTGAGAGTGGTCTAGCCTCACTCCTACCACATTCTATTAGCCAACATAATCCACAGGGTGACCGAATCCAAGAAACGGAGATCGATGCCAACTCTTGTTAAGAAGGACTGCAAAGAATGTGCTATTTTTGTAATTTGCCACAGTCATATGTAAGTACATATGGAAGATATATTTTTCTTTACTTTTAAATTTATTTCCTTTAACTGCCCCTAAAAATTCAAAGAATCTTCAGTTATATCTTTTTTAGATCTCTCTCTCACACACACACATGCACACATAACTTTCTAACATCTCAACAGGAATCTGTATCAATCTTCCTGAACTTATGGCTAATCTAAATTTGGGAAAATGATAATATAACATTCTATTTTAAATTGAAAATGTTAAGTGTAAGTATATTTTAAACTGAAATCAATAGAAAACATAGTAAGGCAAACCAAGGAGCCTCTTAAATTCACTATGGATCCTTTGGAATTTACATATTCGCTTGACTGCTCAAACAGAGCTCAGAATAATCACATTGAAACATGCTGTTTTTACGGTTTTTCACTTTCCAAATCTTGGTTCTATAGTAAACACTGGACCTCAGGCATCCATGCAAGCGTGTTAGAATGTTTCCTGCCTCCCATTCTTTTTATTCATAATACCTACAGAGTAGTTTAATAAAAGCTTTGAAAACACACTAGTGAACATTTCTTTCATGCACATGAGTGATAAGAAGTTGTATGCCTCTAGTTGAAGGTGCCCAGTTTATCACTGTATGGTTAAGTGTCTGTCAAATCTGAATTGAGCTTATTTTTAAGATGCTCAATTAAAAAAAAAAAAAAGAAAAAAACTCTTTGCATTCCCAGCTGTAGTGTCTCATACTAATCCTTGTTTTGAAACTAATTAAGCACATACAGCATATTTAAAATAAAATCACTGATCTGTTTGCCCTCTATTCCCATCTGTAATATCTTGCAAATGTTCTCTTGCTTAAGGCAAGTTTGAGTTTTAGAAAAGAAAGATCTCTTAAATGAATTCATCTTTTACCTCATTCTTGGCAGCTAGGGATCCCCCCTCTCTGGTTTCTGTTTTTCAATCAGAATTAATACCTGAATTTAAAATATTATTGTTAGTTCTACCATAGCCTTCCATGCAGCCAGTTTCCCACATGGCTGTTTTGATCTATCATTCAAGCATATACACTGTTTAAAATTGAAAGCCGCTTTTTCCCTGAGTCCCATCAGAAGTATTTTATAGAAAAAATTACAACCTTTCCCAAGGCTTCTCGTAAGCTGATTTTAATTGATGGCTCCAGCCCAGGGACAGACCAAAACAGTTGTGATTCCAGCATGGCTTTTGCAGCAGCCCACTAAAGCATTCAACACACTCAGTGGGAGGGATCAAGGTGAGTTGGAGGCAAAGCTAATGGAAAGTAGAAAGCAGAAGCTTATATTTGTCACACCAGTCTCCAGTGGCATGTTCACCAGGGTTTATATTCCTAGTGCATATAGTCCTAAATGTCAAAATAAATTATCCCAGAGAAAACAAGTGAGTTATCAACACTGACTCTTCTTGACTTCGTGACTTTTCACAAACTCCTCTCTCAAAACTAAATTTATCATTAGTTCAGTTCTGATGGCAGGATAATGTAACTTGCACTTGTCTTTTAGCAGTGTGCTCTGATGAGGTACTATCACTGAGAAATTCAACATAGGCAGGAATAACCAAGACAAACTGCTATTGAAATAGTTTCACTCTCCCAGAGACAAATATTCCCTTGTCAGTGGGCATTCCTGCAACCACGACCCAGGAGACTTAATTGAAAAACTTAAAACACATAGAATCAGTGGGGGAAATCCCCAGGAATTTAGGAATGATGAAAAAGTTTAATCTTTGTCAATGAAAAGTTGTTCTAATTTACTTTTTCACACTGTGAGGTATTAGGCTGTGCAGCATTTACAATAGCAAGCAATTAGAAGCCTTTTTCTCCCCCTTAGCAATAGCCTTAAAGTGACCTAGTTAAAATCCTGTTTATAATGTATTCTGTATTGCCATTTTACGTTAATTTTTAGATGAACATTTGGATCCTTTGTTAGTAGGAATACATAGCCTTCAGCAAATACAAGATTTATTCATCAAAACTCAAAATGATAACTCTATAATATTCAACGTTTGGACCTGAGATAAAATGCCCATCAGTGCCAGAGTCAAGGTCTAACTAGAGAGGTAATTATTCTGGAGGTGGGGGGCGGGGTAGTATTGATGTGGGACTGAAGAGGAAACTAGTATGTTTCAAAACTAGCATCATTCTAAGTTTTCTGTCCTTGTCTCTTGACCTTAGTTATACAAGGCCTCTAGGACCCTCATTCTATATTAAAAAGTCAGAAATAAAAAATCAATCATGTGGACATAATTACCTCCCCATGGTTTTTTAAATTGTATAATTATTGCAGATATTCAAGAGGGACAGTTTCTCCCATATCTTCCCCTCACCTCCACCTCCCACTACTTACCTTAGCTCATTCATTTATTGAATTGATTGACCAAGGATATGAGTCCCTAAAATAATGCAGCCAAATGTAATTTTCAGATATGGGAAAAGAGAGAAAATCCAAAGCACAATTTACAGTAAAAAAAATCATAAGCAAAGTTGAATCCCAATAGAGCCATCCATCCTCGGAGTTAAGTATTGATGGGGTTATGGGAATAGAAGTTGATTCAATTCACTGAAGACGAGACAGATCAGAGTGATGGCCTCAGAGAGGAAGGTCACTGTAGCAATTACCACAAAAGTTCTTTTGCTTCAGTTCTGTATTGATGAGGATTAATTAACAGCCACAACCGAGTCTGAACAGTGGTGTTGGCTAACAAGATTTGTCATCTTCCTAACACTGTTAATTTTCTTTTTGAGGTTCAAACATGACTACATTCTATATCCCTAAGTGAGACTGACCTTTCAGTTCCTCATTCGGCACATATTTTGTTTCTCTGGCAAAGGCAATATTGTTCAAATCTTTGTTAGCATTTCTGACATAGTGTCCTGTTTTATCTATTTACTCTCCCCTTTTCCTGTTCGCCACTAAACCACAGACTGTTTGAAAGCAGGGAGAATTTGCACTTTTTTAATATATGTTGTACCTAACACACACCAAGAACCCACAAGAGGAGTTCTTAATGCTCTAGACTGAGTGGCAGCCAGTATACAATGAGACAGGCACTTAAAAGCACTCTTTTTTCTTTTTTTTTAAGATTTATTTATTTATTTATGCATGCAGAACTGAGACACAGGCTAGAGGTGCAGAGGCGGTGAGAGGATTCACCAGAGACAAAGTGGAGAGCAGAACAGGCAGATTGACCAAAGTACACTGCTGAGAGGAACAGCTGCCAGGTCAGGAGAGGTCTGCCACGCCCTGAGGGTCACCTCCATGGCAGGCAGGGATTGAACTCATGCTGAAGTGACTTTTTAGGTTCTTAGTGCTGTGCTTTAACCCACTGAGCCATGAGGGAGGGCCTAAAAGCACTCATAATTGTTTGTATCCCCTCCCACATTTGGTTAAATATATATTTTTAAAATATTTATTTAAGCAAACAAGAACTGGGGTACAGGCTGGAAGTGTGTGGGTGAGCGGGCTCACCAGAAACAGAGTGGGGAGCAGAATAGGCCAGATCTACTGAAATACACAGCTGAGGGGAACCACAAACAAGATAGAAGAGGTCTGCTGTGCCATGTGGGTCAACTCCCGGCAGTGGATCAAACTCATGTTACAGTGACTGGGGATAGCTTCAAAGTGTTATGCTTTAATCCATTGTACCATCAGGGAGGGCCCTCAAATAATTTTTGAAACCCTGCTGTGGTCTATACAATGAAGCACATAATAGCAAATTATTCCTTACCCCTGGAACTTACAATCTAATGGAAAAATACATTTGAAGTCAGTTATCCCACAAATAAAATTTTGAGATGTGTTAAATATAAAGGATATATGTGGAAATATGAAAGCAGGGAATATGTAGATTCTGGCAGCAAGACCATGTTCCTTGTAGAAGCGATAGGGTCACACTGAAAGAATTTGCAACACTCGACCAAGTGATGAAAGATTGTAAAACATCCCAGACAGAACAAGGGTATGAGCAAGAGGCCTAAGTTGGACAAGAGAGCAAGAGCCTAGAACATAGTGATTCTGAGGGAGAGAGGTAGAATGAGAAGTGTCCTGGCCTCAGAAGCTATTTTTCAATGAGTATCCCA
Source organism: Condylura cristata (assembly GCF_000260355.1). Lineage (NCBI taxonomy): Eukaryota > Metazoa > Chordata > Mammalia > Eulipotyphla > Talpidae > Condylura > Condylura cristata. The sequence goes on along the minus strand of NW_004567107.1, from coordinate 59,945,491 downwards.
GGAATATAAGATTTTTTAAAAGATTATTTATTTATGCATACAGAACTGGGGTGCAGATCAGAGGCACAGGGATGGTAAGAGGGTTGACAGAGTGGGGAGCAGAACAGGCAGATCGATGAAATGCACTGGTGAGGGGAGCAGCGAGCAGGTCAGGAGAGGTCTGCATGCCATGTGAATCCTGGGGATCGAACTCACACTGAAGCAGCTGGCTCACTTGCAGTGCTGCGCTTTAACCTGCTGCTCTACCAGGGAGGGCCTAATTAAGATTTTAAGAGCGTTAAGTAAGAGATTCAGTCACATGATCATATTTGCATTTTAAAACTATTCTAAAATGGTCTTAAATTTTTTTCAAGCATTTTTTATATGGAGAATGAAGCAAACATAAAGATGAACTGCCAGGAAAGTATTATGACATTCCAGGTGAGAATCTGGAAGTTTGGATCATTGCAGTGATGGGACAAAGAAGATGGACAGTTTCAGGATTTACGAATGGACTGAATCAGCAGACTTACTCACTAGTTTTATGTATAGAGTGAGGGGGAGGAGAGAAAGGCAGTTTCTCCTGTTAATTATCTCCATGGTATTTAAACCTCCCTCATGGAATGAACACTATGCTGTTATAAAAACAAGATAAAACAAAGGAAAAAAGAACAGTCAGATAAATTCCTCATGTAGTTTATATAAGTGAATCCTTTTTATTCTTTTTAGGTTATTATAATGATTCAAGTGATCATTTAAAAACCATTACTAGATATATCCCTCTATATCCTGTATAAGGACACTTGATAAGGACTTAGGCTCTTGCATTGCAAAGGTGACCTTGATTAAAAATAGCAATCACCTTAGGAGTTGTAGACTATTCTGTGCCTCTGGCCAACAATAGTGTTATGACAGACCTCTTATCATCTCTATAATTTCTGCATACTACTAAGATTTCCAAGTTCCATATGACCTGTAATTTGAAGCCTTGGTTTGAATTGTGGATACTCACTAGCACATTCTGGTATGAAAAATGTTCCAATGCCAAATTAGAAGGTGCTTAAAACTGGAAATTTATGTCACAGTTGTCCCCTCCTGTCCATAATACAAAACATGGTCACCATCTCCTTCCACCAAACATCTCATTGTCAAACCTCTCTATATCCCATATCAGTGCTGTCAAGATGGGTGCAAGCTTTAGCTGCTCTACTAGCTGAGTCACACATAGTATTTTTATCTTTTTGTGAACTCTCGACAACTCATAATGCATAATACACACCCATCCACACACGAACCATTCCCATATGAAGCCAGGAATTCCTGACTTCATCAATCCACATGTGCCTTTATTAGTGACCAACATTTCCATGTAAATTCCAGGTCTATGAAGTTACTTCTAGCACACAGAAGAGAGAAGAATCCCTGCTTCAAAGAACTAACTGCACTGTATCAGAAAAGGGGAGGCACTAAGGCGTATATAACCTAACACAAAAACACCGTAATCAAGAACAAAGGCAGTTGAGTGAGAGCCATGCAAGTGGGGCAGGTTGAGGAAATGTGGAACATTATAGATGTTTAAAAATACATTTTTAAATCAAATGAAACATTGGCCAAGGTGTGTCTGTAAACATGCCTTCAACTAGTTTTCCTGCATATCACATCTCTTTCCTCCATGTTTAAGCTTAACTCTCTCCATGTTTAAGCTTAACCTGTATGTCATTTACTGCAATTTCAGTACAAGGCACTAAATTTGAGAACTGAGTGTTGGGTGAGGAGTAAATATGTATAGTTCTCAGAGTTAATGCTAACCCAGTGGTACATGCAGCTTTGGCCCTTCTAGAGGTTGGATATGTTCTTTTGCAGATATATGTATTTTTATTTAATGGCTTTTGTAGGTTGCACTGCAGTATTATGCTGTCTTCCAGGGGAAATAAGATATTTAATTTGTTTCTACAGTCTGAATGGAAAATTCGGGAGTTCAGACATAGTACAAATGTTAAACTTTTAATTGTGGAATTCTAATTAGATTGTTATTAAATTTTTAAAATATCATGTTACTGGTTTAGGCATGCTGGTTATCTTATAATTACTTCTGAAATGGATTTTATGTAGTTAATATCCACCTATGTCCTATCTCCTGTTTCTAGTAAGAGGCCACTGTGGGTGCATCATGCTTCCAAGCAACCTTAATTTAAGTGAGAATACTCTGCTGCCTTGTGAGAATTTCACAAGTAACTTTGAGAGGCTGATAGAATGGGGGAAGATGGATGGCACAGGAGAGTTATCTCACCTCAAATGTAGTTAAGGAAAGACATGAAAACAGAGCACTAGTCTAATGCATAGCTTATTAAATGTTTGAGGATGCACAATGGCAGAAAAAAGAAAATCCAACTTTAGCATATAGAGGACCCTTCCCAATGCATGGAGCTGCCTCAAATATGTAAATACAGACTCACTCTCTAGATCTCTCTTCCTCTCTGTCTCTATTGCTCTCTCTTATCTCTCTCATTGCTCCATTATGCAAATCATGTGTTGATAGATTTTTACCCAGTGTACAGGATTTGTTCAAGACACTTTCTTCTAACTCTCTGAGTTCATTTTGGAAAATCTGGGTTGAGAAGTAGGGGAGGAACCTTCAGAAATAAAGACCAACTGCTTCCTATAAATTTCTGTAGTTTGCAACAGCAGGAATTTGGCAACTGTTAACATTCTTTCCTACATCATATTTAAGCAGTCTTTTTAATTGCATTATTCTTTCTCTATTGGCAATCAATTTTTGTTCCTTCAGGCCATTTTCTTCCCTAAGTAGGTCATACCCATTTTACCAAACTTTGGGAAATAATTTTGGTTCTCAGAGGTATTGAACATGGTTACATATAATATTTGGCCATTTTTCCTTCATCAGGGAGCAAAGGAAATCATCCCATGTGCCACTGTGACAAATAATCAAACAAGCATCAGACAGACTGATAAGGCAAAAGCCAAAAAAAAGAAATTAATAATAACATGTATATGTACGAGAAATCCAGATGACTAACTGGCCCATGTGAATTTAGACACCACCTTAAATCCATTTCATTAAGATAGAATTACTTTGGGGTGGATGGGGGTAGAGAAAAGGAAAGTCAATTTGGGAGATTACCCAGAAAGCACAGTAGACAGACCTGTAGATTCAAATTCTGCTTTCTCCTTTAAAAAGATAAGGAAAGACCCTTACAAAGAGAAGTTACAAATAAATATCTAAAGCAGCGTCCACTTAACCTGCAGAGCCTTCCCTGAAATCAATCCTTTTCCCAATAGACATATTTGGGGTGGCACATATTTTCTTTCCTAAACCTTTCAGAGAGTTCCTTGAGTAAGTGGCATTTGTTGAGTGACTATAGTCCTCAGCTGGAGGATTCAGAATTTTCAATGTGGCAAGTGACATACCTTCAATTCCAGCCCCTAAAAAGTGTCTGGCCTGATAGCCAAAGCCCTGCTTAGTTGTAAATGGTTAAATTAAAAAGCAAAATTGGTTAGCTTCTGGAAAAGATGCTTACGTTTCCAGATCTTTCTAGGATGTGGTTAGCAGTCATAGCCTTCTCATGCCTCAGTCTGCCAACACTGATGCCCCTGGTTGAAAGTATAGAAAGGATGCTCTAATGGGAGGATTTATTTAGGTGAGCAGCACATTGCATTTTCAGATCAGAAACTGGGGCTCTTAAAATGCCATTTTCCAGGAACAAAAGGATTTCTTGAATATTGAAGTGTCACAATGTGACTGACATGAATATTTAATTGAAAACATATTAAAAGTTTTGGCAAAGGTGACAGTGGAAGGAAACTGATGTTTAATGAGTACTTACTATGAGCTAATTGCTGTAATAAATACAGTCTGTGGATGACTTCTTTTAAGTCTTACAATGACCCTAAGATTTCAGCTTGCTGAAAGCAAGTTGCATTGCAGTGTCATAGCCTGCCTCACCCAAATGCCCATCTTTGTCATTATCAGAACAAAGAAACCTTTGCTTCTTGTCTGAGATTGCCACTAATGCTCCTGGTAATGACCGGGGATTTTTTTTCCACAGAGGTGTCTGCAGCACTGTGACAAGGAAATGAGCCCTTTCATTCTGGAAGAAAATGTGCTGTATAAATTGCCGCTCACATACCTATCTCTTAGGCGGCAGAGTCTTAGAACTAGTCTCAGAATTTATGTAAGAGGAAAGCCCAGGTCCCAATGTTCACAAGTAACTGGCAGGGATAAAGAGGGTGTGCTTGGAGGTCTGACTATCTGGGTTTAAATCTTACCTCTAGCTCTGGCTAACTCTGTGACCCTGTGCAAGCTACTTAGCCTCTCTTGGCATCACTTATCCCTGCTATAAAATGGAAATATTGATAGCACTTTACTCATAACGTTGTGGTAAGAATTAAAAGCGTAGAAAGCACTTAGTCTAATGCTTCGTACATGAGGACTAATAAAACTATTTTTATGACCCTATGTTATAAAGTGTTCACTATCATTAAGTGGTGTGATACTCTCATTAATCTTGAATAGCAAACACTGCCATTCGGGTTTGATCTTAAGTCCACGCTAAGAGTTCTATTTCTGTGGTCATCACTATACTCTACACTATGTTAATACTCAAAGGACTTAGATTTAAGATATGCCAGAACTACACTGGTTCCCAAACTGACTGTGTGATGGGAGAAGGCCAGATCAGATAAAATATTATGGGTTTTAAAGATAGATCTGTGCTCTAAATTTTGGCTTTTATCACAGTGGATTGATCATGCAGGCTAGAATTTAAAGGACAAAGCAGTTCTAGTTTGGGTGCATATGTGAGCCCTAGAAGCAGGTATAGTGTGTACCTAAAACACATCTGACTTTCAGATCATCATAGCTGCCATTTATCTAGTTCTTATAATTTCATGTAAGTATATAAATATATATAAAGTATAATTGTATTTATATATATATATGTGTGTGTATGTGGATGGATATTTTTATGTATTTTTTTGCATCATTTTTCAATGTATATGGATACTTAAAATGTTTCACTAACATAACAGAATTTTTAAGATTTATTTATTTATGCATACAGAACTGGGGTACAAGCCTGAGGTACAGGAGTGATGAGAGGATTCACCAGAGACAGAGTGGGGAGCAGAACAGGCAGATTGAAGTACAGTGCTGAGGGGAACAGCAGGTGGGTCAGGAGAGGTCTGCACACCATATGGGTCACCTCTGGGGCAGGGATGGAACTCATGCTGAGGTGGCTTTAACTTCTTAGTGCTGTGCTTCAATGCACTATGCCACCATGGAGGGTCCATATAACAGGATTTTATTCAGAAATTCATGAGTGGGGCAGCATGTAATAGACAAAGGTCCAGCACACTGTTCAAAATGAGATATTTTCATAGGCCACCATGAGTAGGAACAAGAAAGGCATAAAGGCCTTTGCTGACTGGTTAAAACAGGATAATTTTCCTTACATGGTTAATTGTCACTTAAAATCATCCACAGATTCTTAAAAACTGACTTAAAGCAAAACAAGGTATCATGAAACCTATTTTACCATAGGAAAATTCATATAAGAGTTAAGTTTCTATGGGATATATCTGGCCACAAAAATATAGCCAAACATCTGAATTCAAACTATCCTAATATTAAATTATAATCATATTTGTCAGCCCACTTTTCTCAGCTCAAGGTCAAGTGTGTAAACTAAACCTATCCAGCAGTGGGAGCTTCACACGGCAATCAATCTCGATAGGGCACACTTTATAGGTTGTAACCAAAGACTTACTCATTCAGACAGGTAATGTGGGTATAATAACTAGTTTAACATGCCTATCTTTGAGGTAGCGGAGGTAAATAAAGTACTTGGAGAAAACTACATAGATGCCAGGAAAGCAGCATGTGAACTCTACATAGTCATCCTTTTTTCTTATCAACATTACAAGGAAATGATGTTGGATGAAACAGCATTAAGGATGTGTCATATGTAGCAAAAGGAAGTCCTGGAGCTGGATTTGATCGCTTAGGCTGAGCAAGCAAGTGGTAATTGGGTGACCTATGCTTGCCTTTTACAGTAGAACCATTGTGGAAATATAGTTCCCATTTGTTGACACAGGGTCTGGAGACCAGGTAAGTAAGGGCCTCAGTGACCTTGACTCAAAACAGCTGACAAAGGTTGAAAGGACAAGAGGGGTGAGGGAGATAAAGATGCACATTGGATACTTCAACTTATTCCTGTTTCTGAGTTCTGAGTAGTCCAAACCATGCCATCTATTCCATGGTGAGGAAAAGATAAGACCAAAACTGAACAGACAATGGAAGAATCCTACTCTAATTGACAAGTAGCCTTTCAAACTTGGAACCTGAAAGGAAAGTAATTTTCTCACAGATGAAATTCACTGTTTTTCTACTTAGAAGCATTTTTTTTCCAGTCAGAGAAATGTTCATGAATGAAAGCACGTGTTTTAAATGCTCTATGCTCTTTGTGGTAAATTTTGTGGTAAGGCCGTACAACAAACAACCCCCAAGTAGATGGTTAAAACAATAGACAATAGCTAGCTATTATTACTTGTGAGCCTGGATCAGGTAGGCAGCTCTGATGATTTGACCTGGACTTAATTAACTTCAGTTGAACTCAGCTTGACTCTCATATGCAAGTAGACAAACAGCTAACTGGTCTGGACAACCTCAACTTGAAGGAAGTGGCTTTCCTGATTGTCATGAAAGAGAAGGCTAGTCTAGATGTGTTAATATGGCAGAAATACAAAGTCCTACTGCAAGTGCTGAGGAAAATGGGAGAAAAGGCAACAGTTTTGCAACCAGTCCAGCATAGTGATTTAAAATTCCCAGTACTAAGGGAAATCACTAAGACTTTGAGGTGTAAATGTGAAAATTGAAAACAGTGACTCCACTAATGTCTCACAAATGCACGGTCAGGTTAAAACTCAGGTTTACTCAAGGTTTCACTCCTCTAGTCTTGCAGTTTGCTGCCTTTAGGACATTAGTAGCATTCAGGACATTTTACCTTTAAAACTTTCCCATCAGGGCCCTTCCTGGTGGCTCAGTGGGTTAAAGCACAGCACTAAGAAGCTTGAACCACTTCTGCATGAGTTCAATTCCTGCCTGCCCCGGAGGTGATCCACATGGCGAGGCAGACCTCTCCTGACCTGCCCGCTGCTCCCCTCAGCAGTGTACTTCTTCTCTCTGCCTGTTCTACTCGCTGCTCTGTCTCTGGTGAATCCTCTCACCCTCCGCATCTCTGGCCTGTACCCCAGTTCTGTACGAATGAATGAATAAATAAATTTTTAATTTTTTTTTAATTTAAAAAAATTAAAAAAAAAAAACTTTCCCATCAACCTCAATTTTGACCTACAGAAATTGAGTTTTTAGCTTTGAGATAAAGTTTGTCTGAACTAGCTTAGAAGTTTCTCTTTTATTAGACAGGAGAAATGAGATGAAACTCATGAAGCTCAACTTGAACATTTGGAATGTCTATAAATTTATTTTTTGCTTTGAATGAAGAAAAGTAATGGAGGTGCTTGTGAAGAAAAAAGTGCATTTTAAAATTAATTATATTTACTGCCTATGTTGTAAAGATTGCATGTGAGGCCTCACGGCTTTGAGTGGAGAGCAATGAAATATAGGCTTCTCCCATTCTTTCTAATTTGAGTGCCTCCACTTTACTTAAATCTGAACCAGCATCATTTTTTCATTCTAAAATAGTGCAGCATTTCACTAGAGATTTTTTTTCTCCCTGGCTCAGGAACATTTGTGTACATCAACACAGATTTTTACTTTTATAATTAAAAAAATATTTACTTTCAGTTGAAGTAATATGTGCGTTTTTGGTATGACATGAAAGGCTTTTCCAGTGGAAAGTTTCATATTACCCGTCATTATTCACACTCCTTAGGATCCTCCAGCTCCTTATCCAGATACAAATAGGATTTATATTTCCAGAGTTGTCCCATATATATATAACTGGAAGTAAACACTTTTATGTAGCTTCTTACATATTTTAATATAAATATACCACACATACACATTGTTCTTTGTTTCACTGAGCCATTTGTCATGGAGAATTTCTCATCTCAGTAGATAGAGGACTGCTTGATTTTTACTTACCCAAAACCCCAACATTTTTCAAATATCTGATAGCCTGATAAAACTCCTTATTTTGTCTTTGTTTGGTGTTGACCCTATCTTATTCTTGGGGTTCTCCATGTCCACATTGAGAATTTTGCCTCAAGTGGGTTCTGCTTACTCACCCACGCTCATAAGGTAACAAAATACTCAACCTTCTTTTCAGGTCCCATTTTTAGGAAATGGTTTCCCTAAATCCAAGTGATACATGTCCATTCTCACATACTGCAAAAGTTTTGAAGGTGTCTGGACTGGGTTATTTAGAAGGTATCCTTGATTGTTCTCATGGTCTGAGGGTTACAGATCAAACAGGATTTTTCAGGGTAGGATTTTTCAGGGTATAATTTTAGCATCTTAGTGAAATAAATATTATGTCTGGTAAGCATTGTATGTTCAAGAATACTGGACCTAGTATAATGGTAATTATAAAATACAATGCAATGTTCATAAATATGAACTTCTGGGTTAGCTAGACCCTGTGTAAGTTATCTGAATTCACAAAGTCGCTAAGATCCCTTTTGTAAAGTAAGATCAGTATGAATTCATAGCTCAAGAGCTAGTTTGAATATTAAATTTGATATTTTATATAAAATATGCAGTGTTTGATATCACTATCAACAGTAGCTTTAACTTTAACCAGTGTTCCCACGCTTGTAAAATACTGTTATACATTCATCCCCCAGGGCCTAAGTTACTTTAAATCCATTCCAGTCCCTGCACCTGTCTATTCCCAGAGGAATTAATTATATACAGTCTTTGGCATATAGCCCTCCATATCGCCTAGTAGTGTGGAAGGAAGCACCTACTATATGCCAAACAGTATCTTTGATATTAGAGCACTAAGCAAGCATTTCATCTTGTTTATTTTTTTAAAGATTTATTTATGCATACAGAACTGGAATACAGGCCAGAGGTGCAGGGGCAGTGAGAGGATTCACCACAGACAGAGTGGGGAGCAGAACAGGCATAACTGACAAAGAACATTCCTGAGGGAAACAGCCTGAAGTCAGGAGCCATCTACTGCGGCATGTGGATCACTTCCGGGGCAGGTGGGGATCGAACTCTTGCTGAAGTGGCTTTATCTTCTTAGTGCTGTGCTTAACCTGCTGCACCACCAGGGAGAGCCCTCATTTTGTTTATATTTTATGTAAAACACCATAGCATAAATGAGTAGAACTTCACATCAGAGGGAGTTTCTAGGTCTTTTACTCAGTGTTATATAAAATTGGGCAAAATGAGCCTTAGTTTGCTCATGTGTTAAATGAGAATAAGACCTACTAAACAGATTTTTTTTAAGATGTATTTATTTATGCATATAGAACTGGGGTAAAGGGCAGGGGTACAGGGGTGGTGAGAGGCTGCACCAGAGACAGAGTGGGGAGTAGAAAGGCAGATCAACGAAGTACACTGCTGAGAGGAGCAGCGGTGGGTCAGGAGAGGTCTGCTGCGCCATGTGTGTCACCTCAGGGGCTGAAGATCAAACTCATACTGAAGTGGCTTTAGCTTCTTAGTGCCTTAGTGCTATGCTTTACCCCACTGCACTACCAGGGATGGCCCTACTGCACAGATTTTTAACAAAATATTTGGACTGAGTAATTAAGATGCTATTGATAAGTACCTGGCACATAGTGCATCACATCCTTTGTTCAGCATGCATGGTAGATACTGAGTAGCTTTGGATTAGAGGTGCATCCTGTTTATTTTACTTCTATCTCCCCATCTAGGTGTTATGTAAGAACTCAGCACCTAACAGGAAATAATAGATTCTTAGTAAATGCTACTTTAAAATTAATTTTGAGAGCCAAAGAACACGGTTTAATTTAGAGTGGATTGTGGTACTAACTCAGGTTGTCCCTTTCAGGAAAAAAAAATAAAAGCACCCGAAACCAGACTCTAGTAAATTCTTCAAGACATTATACTGTGAGGAGTTGTTGAAACCTCTCTTTTCCCCATTATTGCTTATCAGAATACACCAATTCTCTTTTAATTAATATTTCATCAGATTGTACTGTAAGGTCTAAGAAGGTCTAGGAAAATATGCACAACACAGTAAAATGACAGTATATTCATTATTAGTTAATTAAAAAATGGATCCAATCTAGATGTGAGACACAATGTACAATTTCTCCTACTTTCAGAATCTCCCAACACATGTGTCATCTTAACTGTTTTTTATCTCTTCCTCACTTTGACTGATACTAGGTCAATTCCAGGATTTGCTGATTTATAGTTAACATTTCTCAACAACAAAAAAAATCATCTCTAGTAACTAATGAATATATCTGATGGCCTTCTCAAGTCTTTGGATTTGTATGTAGGCTCTAAATGGGATATCAGCACCCAAAGTTCAGGAAGAGAAACATCTCAAATTGATTAAATATGTATTTCTGTCAAGCATTGTTTCTGACATTTCCCATGTAGTAGATTTAGCCTTTGCAGAATCTAACCTGGAACTATAAAGAGAAGGGAATTCCTAGAAGTATAATTCCTATTGTTTTCTTTGTTGCATAGAGGATATCCATGTGAAAAGGTTGGGGCAAGATATTTGATTCTGGTGGACAGGGTCAAAATAGGGTTAAGAAGGCCCTCCCTGGTGGTGCAGTGAGTTGAAGCACAGCACTACCAGGCCAGCCAGCTCAAATTCAATCTCAGGCCAGGGAGGTGACCCACATGGCACAGCAGACCTCTCCTGCCTTGCCCACTGCTCCACTCAGCAGTGTACTTAGTCAGTCTGCCTGTTTCCTTTCCACTCTGTCTCTGGTGACTCCTCTTACCCTCCATACCTCTGGCCTATGCCCCAGTTCTGTAGCAAACATAAATAAATTAAAAAAAAATAATAATAAAGACCCAAGCCAAGAGTTACAGAACCACATAGTGCTGTACTGGGCCAGTGCTGAGAAGTCCTGTCCCATCAACAGGCGTATCCTGTGTACCCTGTTTGGGAATCTTATTCACAAAAGAGATGTTTAGCAAAGCATGTGGATCTCTCAGAGTGCGGTCTTACTCTGGAAGCTAGACACTGAGCCTGAAAAACTGCTTTTATTTTAAATGATGATGAGGCAAGGAAGAACAGAGTAGCAAGTCTGTGGACTATTATGAAGAGAGAAATAAGTACCCTGTGCTAAGGGTGCACCTGTCTACTAGGAGGGGGGGGGGAGTAAGTAACACATGTAAGCCATTACAATGATGTCAGAGGAAATTGGAGCTTCTCAGACCTAACAATTCTGCACAATTGGGCATCCAGACTTTTGGCTCTCATTTTGCTCCTTGCAGGATAATTAGCTGGTAGGCCAAATCCAGACAAAGGGGGAAACTCTAAGTCAGAAAAATCCAAAGTGAGAGAAAGACATTCACAGGAGAACATTTCCTTCAATGGGGGCACTGCTTATTGTGAAGAGGATAATCTAACTTAGTTTAAAGAAACTAAATAATAAAACTCAGAACAGAGAAGCTAAATAATAAAGGCTTTAAAAATCCAGTTTAAATCTTTCAAAGTCTATTATTTTCCTGTTTATTGACTGGCATTTTCTTTTTTAAAAAAAGATTTATTTGTGCATACAGAACTGGGGTACAGGCCAGAGGTGCAGAGGTGGTGAGAGGATTCACCACAGACCGAGTGGGGAGCAGAACAGGCAGATCGTCTAAATACACTGCTGAGGGGAGCAGTGGGCGGGTCAGGAGCAGTCTGCCAGGCCTTGTGAATCACCTCCGGGGCAGGGGGGGATTGAACTCATGCGGAAGTGGCTTTTGATTCTTGGTGCTGCGCTTTAACCCACTGTGCCACCAGGGAGGGCCCTATTAACTGGCATTTTCAAAATGTTTCATTGCAAAGCTCTATCCAAACATGTCCATGTTTTACAGTTAGAGGCCAGGCTCACAGCTTTGTAAGGATGAAGAAGTTTTATTAAGATGTGTTACTTCCAAGTTATGATAACCTTAGAGGGTTGACCTTTACTCAGACAATAAGTAAGATTTTTGTTAACTGATCCTTCATAATCATGGTGAAGGTTTTGTACTGAGTTTGGACGTAGCCTTGTATCATACTTGTACTGACATTATATAATGTTACATGACAAAAGTAAGATGAAATCTTTCAAAACAAACTATTAGAAGTGATCATCTTAAAGGCTCAATTGTCTTAATAAGGTTTCAGAAGATTATTTTCTGTTTTATTCACCTCTGATTGTTTCAGGAACCACTCCCACCCACTTCTTGAAGGAAGGCATACCTACACACAGTGAATTAAGTCAGAAGCCATGAGTGAGATAGCACACATCAAGCATAAAGATTGGATCTAATTAAATAGGTTTGTATGGTCAAGAGGGTCAGTTTGTAATCAGAAAGCAGTACCTTCATTGATACTTAATTCCAGTCAAATACCATTGACATAGAAATAATAAAAACATTTCTTTGTTTCACTTTAGATTTCTCTGCATCATCTCATATATTTGCATGAGCTACTTTTGTATGATCTACAACGTACACTTTAGGGGGGAAAAATAAATGCTACCACTCAGACTCTTTTCTGGGCTCTGCATTCAGTCAGGCCATTTTCATGTATTACCTCATTTAATCTTTACCTGTAAAATATAGGGGTTTTATGTCTCATTGTACAGAAAAGGAAACAGATGTTTGGTTACATTAAGTAACTTGCCCAGAGTCATGCAACTACTAAGTAACAGAGCTGAGATGTAACACAGCTTTGTCCATTACATAGCCATCCTCTATTGAGAATGCCACAGAATTTGTGTGTATTAATTGCAGTTGAATAAAATAGCTTTCTTTTAATACCCCATATGCTGAATGTTACAATGGACCTAAATAAACATTCCCATTATAGACCAGCATAAAGCTATAGCCAACTCTAAGATTCAGGCACATTTTTCTCCTTTATTTTTTTGAGGATTTTACACTTGTTTATCACAGAAAGTAATTTCTTCCAAATCACTTTGTATATTAACAAGATACAAATAAAATGTCCATATGAAAAAATATGCTTTACAGTAGAGTATCTCAACCATAGGTGTTACAAAAGGAAATAGGTGAATGTATCTGGTAGACAGATGCCAGAGTTGCTGTTAAACATGCTACAGTGCCCAGAACAGCCCCTACAACAGAGAATTCTCTAGTCAAAATGTCAATAATGCTGAGACTTGAAGACCTGCTTTAGCATGTTCTATGCAATTAGTGAATCCTCTAGGAAGGAATTAGTTGTGCTTAAATTGATGAAAGGACAACTACTAGTCTTCTGCTCCTTCTGGCCTTTCTGACCACACATGTCCATGCCTTTCCCACATTAGAGGTTGAACATTGTTCTCTTTAGGGTCTCCTCCCATTAAAGCCAAAAACATCTTCTGTCAGTTATTTTATTTGATTAACAGAACCCACATTTAAACCCTTCTCATATAATATTTCTAAAAGCAATTTATTTCAGTATTTATTGTCTATCATGTGCCATGCTCTGTTCTAGACTTTAAGGATACAAAGAAAACAACATATGGTGATGTTTTCTTTAAGTGGGAGGTAGGGGTTGGGGGGGGATAAAAGGATAGCCCAACAGTAATAGGAAGGAGTCCTCATTGAGGACTAAGATACAAATATTTTCTTCTTCCCAACGACTTAAAAATGTAAGAATTCAAGCAAAGTGACCAGAAAATTCTCTGAATCTCTAAAGCACAATAACTTTGGAATGTTCAGCCAATATGGTTTGAGTCTAGTGAATAAGTGAGAGTAAGAAAGGAGACTGAAAAAATCATGCCAGTTCAGAATAGGTAGGGACTTACATGCCATGATAGAAATTTACATATTTTGTTGTGATTAAAAACTATTGCAAGATTTTAAGGGGAACTTGAGAAAATCTGATGTGATGTATATTTTGACACATAACTTTGGCTACTGTTTGGAGAATGCCTCATGGGAGAAAGAGGTGGAATTGGATGCTCATACAAGATTTTGGAAATAATGGGAGATGTAGTTAAGACTAGTTGTGGCAATGAATATGGACAGATTCATTATCGGCAATCATTTTGGCAGTAGAGATGTAAAACTGAATGATGAGCATAGTCTAAGGGAGAGAAATATCAATGGTGATACTGGGTTTTTGACTGGAACAGTTGGGTAGAAGTTGATGCCATTGACTGAGATGTAGCCTACGGATACTAGGTCAAGGTAAAATAACATGTGGTCTTTTTTTAGCTGTGTTATGCCTGGTGTGACATTCAAGTGAAGATGTCAAGGAATCAGAATATGTCAATGTTATATCATCAGCATGAAAATTTCATTTAGAATCTGGCACTGAAAAGACACCTGAGGAACATAGTTACAGAGAAGACTTAAGATTCTTAAGAAGACTTAAGAATCCTGAGAGAATCCAACCTCTAGTAACTGACATCTATTCTTGATAGAAAGAATTGTAGAAAAGTTATTATGGTTTATTATATTCAAGATGAAATGTGTGTGTGTATGTAAAAAAAAAAAAAGCTTTAAAATGTAAAGCAGTATAATTAGCTCATTTAGAATAACCAGTAATCATAAAGTGATAAATAAGTTAAAGTGAAACTAGAGTAATGGGTAAGAAAAATTTGTTAAACCTAAAATATAAAGAAAGAACTAGCCCACAAATTTTTGAAGAGTAAACTTATGAAGGTCCTTTCTGTGGTTTCCTGATTTAGGCAGTAGAATGACTGTTTGTTATTATGACCCTGTAGTTTTTACCTGTGCTAGGTTGTTAAATTTTAACTTGGTAAGCCATGGCTATATTCTAGTAGTTTATATTATATTCAAATAGTTTCCCAATTATATGTATTAAATTTCATCTTACTAGACTGTAGAGATTTCTTAGAAATCAGCTTCAGCTGTAAAACTTATTAGTATGCCTTTCCAATTTCTTGCCACTTACAAATTTAACTAATGTTATCTTAGGGCCTAACAGAAAAGTTGGACATAGGAGGAACAGTGACCTGACAGGCTTCACCATTTCACCAGGATGCTTTTAGACATCCAATTCATGAGGGTACTGTCAATTCTGCATCTGCCATATATAAGCCATGAACCAGATTCTCCTCTTCATCTCTATTTTCTTTTACAAACTGTCTAGCTGAAATATGCTCCCATTCTGTCTAGAAAATGTCACTAAGAAAAAATCTGGGTATTTTACTTCCAAATCAAGCAAGATCAGTATAATTTAAGTTACTCTTAGGGAATACATGGCAGCTCCCAGAAGTGCTGTTTGTTTTCTAATTGTTCAAAATATTTTCTGTTAAATATAGCCTACTTAAAAAATATTTGAAGCATCTTTATGTTCACTAAGGGCTTTTTGAAATAAGATGTTTTGAAACACTAAAGTCTTTTTGCACAATGTAGTGTCCCCATCAGTCCTTCAGGGCCCATTCTAATCTCTGTATTCCTCAAAAGTTGCTCAGAGCACAACTTTGCAATCAAACTTCAGTTTCACATCTGGGAAGTGACACTGGCTTCCTGAGATTGGCCTCACCTTGATTGGGCTTTAATGCCCTGTCACTAATTTTTGTCCTTACCAGACTGACATTCCTTCTCTTGGATAAAGATGGACTCAAACTAGATGTAAAGGAATTACAATTTTCTCTGTCAGTAAATCATCAACATACTTTTAGGTAAGGACCGTATTTCCATGCCATAAATTCAAAAGAAAACTTTTAGCCTCCACCTAACATTTATGTACTTGGCAGATAAGTTACAAACAGTCCATCCTCTAGAGTCGAAGCTAAATGAAGTCAGTCTTGTTCATTTCCACCAATAGAATTAGTTCATTTTGACAAAGGGAGCCTCTATAATTTGAGCATGGGTTAATCAGATATAGGATCCTTTGGTTCTTTTTTTTTTTTTAACAACTATATAAATGATAAAGTGAAGTCTTAAAAATCAGGTGGTAACATTGAGTGTTATTAGTTCTGTGAATCTTTTGTCCACTATAGCCAGCACTTTGATTAAAATAATCTTCCTCAATTGTGATTTAATGACACCCATATGTTGTGATTCCCACATGACCTAGATATTTTTTTCTTTCTGTTAAAAAAAAATGGAAATAATTGTAACTAGATAGGAGCATGAATTCCAAGGACACAAAATACATCAGTAGGTATTTTTGTGTGAATGAATGAGTCCATTGAGTGAAAAACTATAGCTAATAAAATGTGACACAGTTATGTAACATACTTATATAGAGAATTATAAGTTGTCTGACTTCTTTCCTTTTCTATAGAATGGTACTTTTTACTGTTTGAAATAATAATAACTTTAGACTTAGTTTTAAATACTTTTTCCACATTTTACTAGTATTAGTTAAAAGTATGGGTTATGTACATATGTATGTGTGTGTATTTGTGTGTGTATCAAACTGGTAGAGGAAAAAGGAACAATAAAAATAATCCTATCAATCATATCCACTGACAGTAACAAATCCACTGTACTTGTAAAGTGTATATAGAAGAGTGAAGTATCAGGAAAAGTCCATTGATGAAGAGGAAATGGTTATGGTACAAAGATTCAAAAATTGAATTAAAGATATTCATAATTAAAGCATGACACACTGGTGCAAGAGTAGACAAGTCATAGACTAGAAGGACAGATGTAATATTCCAGACAACTGGGGAAAAGATGAGCCATTCAGTAGCCATTATTAAAACAATTTTTCTCATATATGAGAGGGAAACCTCGATATTTTCCTCAAGTAACACACAAGACAAAACAAATCCAAAAAAAAAATAACAAATTAGACTACCTTAAAAATCATAAAGCAACAAAAGATATTTAAAATTGAAATAGTCTCAAACTAGTAAACATTTACAACATAACACCCAAGAGGAATAAGTAGCCAGGATTTTTATAAAAGATTTATAAAGAACTTGAACTCAATAAGAAAAAGACAAGCTATTTAAAAGAAAAAATAAAGGCAGGGCAATAAAGTTACATTTACTAGAACAAAATTTAAACTAATACATGAAAAATAATTTCCAATCTCACTTTTAATCAAGGAAATGCAAATTAGTGCCAAAAGGAGATTCTACTATACCTCCCATTTAAAAAAAAAAAACTATTTTAATGTAGAATAATGACAAGTCTTGGTGATGTTGTAGAGAAAGAAATTTCTTGCATTTCTAGTGTACTTATAATTTATCCACTAGAGTAACCAATGTGTGGATTAATGACCACACATTATTATATAGATAGTACACAAAGTGCATGTTATATATAATATACATATATATATATATATACATACAATCATTTGATTTTGATAGTCTTTTAGGATAAGTGATAGAGGTGTGAAATCAGCTATTTAAATTTTGAAGCTTCAGTCACGTCATCTAAGGAAAGAATGAATCCTACTTGTCCTCTCTTAAAGCTTTCATTGATATGTTCTGCTATGATAAAGAAACCTAACCTCAATACTAGTAAAATAAGTACTGATGTTTTAGAAGAAAATTTTGGAAGCAATAATAGAGCAACTTTTTAAGAAAATCTGTCAAAAAAAATCTTGGTCTCACCAATAACAAGATTGACTGGGGAAAATACAAAGAAATCTAGTTGAAAAATAATTCATAAGAGTTAAATTCTAAATGTGCATAATCTTAAGGTAATCTTAACCAATATATGTGCTTATGTTATATACATACAAATACATAAGAATATATACAATTATAAATATATGTGTGTGTGTTATTCAGCTAATTGGGGAATTTAGTATTATAATGACAGACATATATTTGTTAATGATAGTTATTCATTTTTTTTCTGAACTCATTTATCAATCTACATTTGGGGAAAAAGATTAACACTGTATAATATGTCTATGATATGCAAAAGCAATAATGTATTAACATTTCACATATATATGTATATATGTGTGAATACACGTGTGTGTGTGTGTGTGTGTGTATAAACAATAATATACTTTTTTTTTTAATTCTACTCTCGTTGGTCTAGTCACTCTATTAAAACCTGGTCTAGTCACTCTATTAAAACCAAGGTTTAATTCCTACAGTTAAATTGTAGTTGTGAAAACTGGGAGCCAGAAGAGGGCAGCAGAGAACTAACCTGAAAGAGTTATTTTACTGATATAAAGGGCCCATAAGGGCCCGTATTGGCTTTTGAAACCCTTTCATATATGTGAATTTAAGGCATCTCCACAACAAAACTGGGATAGACCAGTTATTTCCATCTTAATTTGACAGACAAGAAAACTTACACTTAGAAAAACTGATTAATTTGAAATGGTCCAACGAAGGGATCGCTCTTGACTGAAAAGGAGGAGAGTTAGCCTTAAGTACATTCATTTCTATCAAATGTTGGTAAAACTTTTTGAGAAGCCCAGTAGATGGTCAGGAAGAGAACTGGAAAGAGGGTCTGATGAGACACAGCTTACCTAAGCTGAGGATCAGGTGTGGGGAAGATGTCATGAATCAGGATGAAGTGTCTTTAGGTGGCCTAGTATCAAATATATTGGAAAGAAGAACTTATCCCTGGCCCTCTCAGCAATAACATTTGAGGGGACTCTGGGGTGTTTTGTACTGGTGAAGTAAATGACCAATTGAACAAAAGATATTTGCTGTGTTTCTACCTCACTTCCTAGCAATTAAAAAATCCTGTGGGAGAGTTTCTGCTTCGTTTACCAAGTGGTTATTGTTTAAAAGCACAAGTCAGGAAATGGAATATTTTGAAGTCCTACTGGGAAAGCAGGTATGATTCTTCACTCTAAGGAAACTGCACTAGCCCTTTTGGTCTGATCAGTGCAGTCTAGGTGAAGAATTACTTTGTGTTGTCAAGATTCATTTCTTTTCTGAGCAGTCACTTGAAAATAAGCTATGGGTTGGTATTTTGAAGAATCTGTCTCTGCTGAAACTGGGAAATAGGGGAGAGAAAGGAATATAAGATCTGCGTAATAGTTTGCAATATCACCACCTCTTTGGGATACCTCTGAAGTGAAAGGTTGAGGGGTATTCCGTCAGCTGTGTTTTCTTAGGGAGAAAGGGGCCTGCCTGTAGAATAATAAGGTAGAGTTTCCAGATTGTCCACAATGTGTTTAAGACATCAACTGCAAACATCAGTAAATATAAATCTGCTGGTTGTCATCCCAGAAATCCCACATTTGAAATATAGATTCAGCATGTTTCATTTCTCTTCTTTGGAATAAATCATGCTTTGTGTTTAATGAATGGAAGGGGGTCTTTTGGGTGAGTACCTATGTAGAAGAGAATGATGAAAATAGGATTAGTATTTCTTGGTCCAGAAACATCCCTTAGATCATTACATGCACATTTTCTGAGGAGTTACACAACATGTAATTGAGACACACGCACCAGGAACTGAATAGTTCAAGCCAATACATTCATCTTCTTAATGCTCTGTCTCTGACTGTGTTTCTTTTAACTCTGAGATAGAAAATAAAATACCTGAGTGTATGTTTTATCACATCTATATTCATATCTGCTTTGTATTATCAGAGTGAAAAGAATGAAGTTCAGAAAAAAATGCAAACCTCAATCAGATGGGTATAAATATATAATGTACATGCAGTTTTCATCATTCATTAATTGGAAGAGTTGAGGCAAGATACACAATATATTTGAGACTTAATTGCCTTATCTATCAAGTAGAGATACAAATACCCAATTATTGTGTTGTTAAAGGAATTGAATAAATGTATGTTGTTTGTGCTTAAGGTTAAAGGTATAGTCAATCTGCTCTTCTCAGGATATCTCCCTTAGACAAACCTGGAACTTTATCTCCCCTCTTGTAGGATGCCATTTAGAGTATTTTGATGCTTGGAATTTTCTTTTATGGACTTGATAAGCATTGAACACTAGCTATATGCCACTCACTGTTGTAGTCACCTAGTAAAAGAGACAAACCCTCTTTGCTCAGGGACTTGGCAGTCAAGTGTACTCTGTTCTTTTTCTCTCTTGATCAGATCTTCATTTCACTTATTCACCAAATTTCACCTCAAATACTTTTCCTTCTGTGAAATATTTGTAGTTTTTTTTTTACAAAGCACCCACTTCTTTGAAATTATGTAATGTAGTATTTTCCTACTTTTGCTGCTCAGATGGATTTTTTTACCTTCTGCTTTCCTTTAATACATGGTTTTTTGCACATAGTCTTCTGAATTGTATCTGGAGAGCAAAAGGTCTAGAGTATAATCTTTCAAAGAGCATCTGATTCAGTGCTGTATCTTCAATAACTATGATGGGCAAATGGCAGGTCATCTTTATACTACATTAATGGATGAATGAATGAATGCCTTTGGGTCTTTCACATTTTTCTTACTGTGAGTATGTTGGATTTTTACTTAAAAGTCTAGATTTAAACCAAGCTCAAACTTTGACTTCCTTGTACCTTAACCATTGGGGTGGGTGTGGTGTGGTAACATATCTAAAGAGGTATGAACTTGTAGCTCTAAATTATAGTCAGTATTGTAAACCAATATTATTGCAAGAAAAATATTTAAAATAAAGTGATTCATACTAAAGTAAATTTGACTTTTTCCAGCTCTGAGACTTAGCTTTCAAATATATCATATGGTAGTAAGACTTTTGTCTTACTTGTATTACAGAACTGGTTTTGAAGTTTAAGTAAGTTATGTATATAAAAAACTACTTTGTTCACTGTTAAATTAGTATATTATAACTAAGCCTGTAATGATAACCATTGAGTGAATGCACGTGTGTATCTTATGGACCAAATATTTGCAAACTTCCCTCCCCACCCCCCACAAAAAAGTCATATGTTTAAGACTTAATTCTGTTGTAATGATTTTTTTTTTAATATGGGGCCTTTGGGAGGTAATTTGGATTATATGAGGTCATGAAGGTAGAGCCAGTCAGATGGAATTAGGCCTTTATAAAAGCAACAAAAGAGATCTCCCAAGCTCTGTAACTACCACCCAACCCCCAGTATGTGGACACAGTGAGATGGCAGCCACTTACAAACCAAGAGAAAAGACTCAGATGAAATTAACATTACTGGTTTTGGCCTTAAACTTCGAACCTCCAGTACTGTGATAAACCCTTCCTCTATCCCTGTCTAGTGTTTTATTATGGCAGCATGAACTGAGACTGCATACATGAATAAATATATGAATGAGAAAGAAAAATAGGATTCCATGAAGTCTGAGAAATTCATCATACAATAAAGAGATAAATATAGAGACTTCAGACACAAGAGATTTAATTGATGCTTAAAAGCTGTGTGGTAACTTCGCTGACTATATTTCCTGAGATCAGCTTTACTCTAAGTTGAAGACTCAATGGAAAGAGTTTAATTATCCATTAAGATACTGAGGTCTCAGTGGGTGTATATGGGCAAGTCACTTTAACTTTCAAATCCTCTAGTCTCTCATCTTTAAAATGGAGATTACATTACTCAACTTATCTATCTCCCTAACATTATGATGATCAGAAAATTTTGTGTTGATAGCTGGTTTTTGAATTATTAATTACCAATATAATGTGACATACTATCAGTAATAGCAAACCATTAAAGTCTCTCAGTTTGTATTACACACTTTGCTTCTCAAAATTTACTTTTTACCCACGATTTACTTATGATCTAGAAATCCTTCATATACTGGAATTTATTGAGAGTATGACCTAAAATCATCTTTAATAGGGAAAAACTTTCCCACAGAAGCATAGTGAATTGCCCAGGGTTGTATAGCTTAACAGTGGGGCATTTTGGTTCCCAACACAGGTTCAATAGCTTCAGGTGTATAATTATTTTTTTAGAGATTTATTTACTTAGGTATACAAGAACTGGGATACAGGCTAAAGGTGTGTGTGGTGGGGGAGAGAGGGCTGTGCAGTAAGAGGATTCACCAGAGACAGAGTGGGGAACAGGTGAGGTTGATTGAAACATATTGCTGGGAGGAGCAGTGGGTGAGACAGGAGAGGTCTGCTGTGCCATGTGGGTCAGCTCCCTGGCTAGGTATCGAACTCATGCTACAGTACAGTGGCTGTGGATAGCTTCATAGTCCCATTGTGCCACCAGGAAAGGCCTCAAGTGTAGATTATTTCCATTAAAGTGCAAAACTCTGAGCTCTTTTGTGTTTAAAAGGAATTGGTTTTATTTTCATGAGAACTAGTTTCACATTTGATCCAATAAATTAATATAAGACTTTATGAATTTTCTGCTCTCCTATGAGTTTTGGTAAATGTGCAACATTTTAATTGAAAGCTTTTTTTTTTTTTTTTGAGGTACAATTTAATAGGTTCCCTGAGGCTGGGTTGACACAAAACACTCATGTTGCTCATGTTTGATTTTTAAAAATTATTTTCAAGTGACGTATTAATACAAAAACATTTTGTGCTTTTAAATATTGAAAAGGCGTGTAATCCTGTATATTTTGACACTGAGTGTCGGAGGACTAGAGTTCATGTTCCACATCTGCATATAGTATTTGTAAGTCAGTGACAAGATAGGGAGAGAGCTAGATAGTGTTTAAATCTCTGGAGTAAGGAGGATAGGGAGGTGTAGAATTTTAAAATTGGCTTTTGAATATAGGCTGTAAGTAAGCACATGATAGAAGTTAAGAAGAAATTGCTTCACTAAGCACCATTATTCTGAAGAATAGTAAGAATAGCAAGCAAAATCATTGATAATCTTAGAGAAACATGAATAACACATTATGGCTCAGATTATATTGGCAGTCTAGCTTGACTTCCAAGAAGTTAAAGCAAATTTGGTATTCAGAAGCCAGATGGATTTCTTAAAAACCCCTTCTATATATCTTAAAGATCTTTTAAAGTCTTCCTTGGAGAAAGAAGTGAGTTTTGGTTTGTTTTTTTTTTGTTTTGTTTTTGTTTTTGTTTTTTGTTTTTTTTGTTTGTTTGTTTTTTTTTCTGGAGTGAAATAATTTCTCCTCTCTCTAAATCTTATTTAATGACAGTTCAATAAAGAAAAACCAAACCCAGGATTTTGAACCTAGTGTGGAAAGGGACCTGGCTTAGTCTCAAGGGCATTCCTATTCTTGAAACTAAGTTTTCCACCTAGGAAACCCCACAGGGGCTGAGGTCACAATACAATTTTAGGACCAAAAGGAACCCAGCTGAACATCTTTTCCTCTAAGCATGAGGTCATGATTTCTTAGAGTGATTGCCGTGGTGCCACTCCTGAACAAAGAGTTAGTCATACTAACCTGGAAATATGGCCAGGATCTGAGTATTCCTTCACCCAAATGCATCAATAATCCAACCATTTATACTTCCCAAACTTTGTTATCTCCTCCAAAGTATTTTGAGATGTCAATATCTGCCAGGTGATCTGACAAATATAGTCATGGAGAAGGAAACATACTTCATGGAGGAAATCCAGACTCTCCCAAAGTATTTTGAGATGCCAGTATCTGCCAGGTGATCTGACAAATATAGTCAATGGAGAAGGAAACATACTTCATGAAGGAAATCCAGACTCTCCCTTTGGTACCCAGTCAGCTAGTTGCATTTGCTTAAAGACAAAGTAAATTAAGGTAACAGGGTGCTGGGTTGGATCTGCCACACTGAAGATTCCAGAGACTTTGACAAGTTAAACTGCCACGCACTTCATGTGCTGTTCCGGGCACAATGGGAACCGCAAAAGAAACTTCTTGCCCAGATTTTATTTTTGGTTGTCAGTATCTACACTGAGAACATTAGCTGCATGTATGTACACATGTGTGATGCACCTATGATCTATTGAGTCTGTTGTGTCTAATTTGTGGGCTGCTGCCTTCATTTCTTTTTCATCAGAATCCAAACTTTATCATTAGTATCACCATGACTATAGGCAACACTAACATCACTAATCATCACTAATAATTGCTGAGCACTTTTTCATGGAGATAAAGGTGGATGGTATTAGCATTAGAAGAAGCAGCTAATGTTTAGGGAAGTTAAATAAATTTTGAAGTTCACATTGAAATTTTTGGGCAAAGTCAAATTTCTTTTTAAAGATTTATTTATTCATACAGAACTGGGGTACAGGTCAGAGATGTGGAGGGTGAGAGGATTCACCAGGGACAGAGTGGGGAGCAGAACAGGCAGATGGATGAAGTACACTGCTGAGGGGAGCAGCGGGCAAGTCAGGAGAGGTCTGCCATGCCATATGGTCACCTCCGGGGCAGGCGGGGATCGAACTCATGCAGAAGTGGCTTAAGCTTCTTTGTGCTGTGCTTTAACCCACTGCGCCACCAGGGAGGGCCTGAGCAAAGTCAATTTAAAATGAGAAATATGACTCCAAAGGTGCCATGTTTTATTATCACATTATACTGCAACTAATGCATACCCACTCCTGCCCCTGGGCACCTGAAAATTTGAGGATTAATAGAGAAGTCTTATTCAATAACCAATATCTTGAGTTGACCATCTTAGACTTTTAGAAAATGTGTTTTTCAAACAATAACTTGAAAAATATATTTTGGTCATAAAATATTTCTAATACATATGTATGTATGTAGATTACAACCATTATTATCTATTTTTCCTTAAATATGTGATTTTGGACAATTGCTAGACACCCCACCCTCTCATTCACAATAGTCTTTTTTGGCCAGTGATATATTTATTCAAGTTATTAGACAACAAGTCTTTCTCTTTGGCTATTCATACATTTATTCAACTTAGAGATGGACCTGCCTTGTACTGGGTACTGTTCTAGAGATCGGAGATACAGCAATGAAAAAAAAAAAAAACTAATACAAACCTTATCAGAATGAAAAAAAATTAATACAAACCTTATCAGAATGCAGAACAACTAATATTATTAAAATTGCTCTTGACACTATGTTTGGTCATTTTACTTAGAGTCCAGAAAAACCAGCAGTTTTAACTCTCCCAATATCACTGTAAAGCAAACCTCATCCTCAGCAGAAGCTGTGAGCATGTTCTGTATAGAGCGTTAATGCTGGGTTCTGTAGTCTGATGACTCAGAAGAAAATACTTCTCCTGTAGCAAGGGTAATAATGGGGTGCTTCCATGATTTGGATTTTTCTAAGACTCTTTCTAGGATTCAATCTCCATGATAGATCTATTAATGCTTTAGCAGATCACTACTTAATACTTTCATTGAACCCTGTATATTTTCTGGGTGTTCTATGGGATTAGTTTTCAGAGATTAGTCATTTCCACTCGTCAGTGCCATGCCTAGCAAAACCTGATGCAAAAACCATTTCCCCCAACATGCCATTTGGCAAAGGCAGGAGGTTAGGTTTGTTCAGGCAAACAGATTAGCCCTCTAAGGGTTAATTAGGAAGCAAGCCCCTTACAGGACCTGGAATTGTTTACTTCAAACGTTTTCATGCAAACTGCCATGTTTCACTTGGGTACTAATTGTGCCTGATGGACCCATTATTTTGTAATCAGAGCAGTTCCTTGGCTAGCTCTCTGGGGGTTAATTAAATGGATGAGGTAGTGCCCCGGATATTACTAGCAGACAGGACCACTTGAAATTCTCACCAACCTTATTGGAGAAAGTCCTGTTACTATGAACAATCGGGTTTCTCAGCACCACTGTTGCCTTTCACAGTTGGAGTTTATTAGGTTACTGGACCAAGATAAGCCCGGCTGATCCATCAGTGCGGTCCTGCCTGGCTTGGCCCCGTTTCTGCTCACACAGAGGACTCATGCCAGTGGACTCTGGGAATCCAACCTGCATTTAGACAGCCCTGTTTACTGCAGAAGATGATTCCTGCCCCGGGTTAAATGTGGGCACCTCATGGAAATGTCGGTGCCTTCAAGCTGAAGGTACTTAAAAGCTAGAAAAGCTGCAGTCTACCCAGAAACACAATGTACTATGCACAGCAAGAGAGCACAATGATTGGTAAGGCTATTAGACATTTCTCTAATGTTTTTATACCACTGGTGCTGCTCACGGGGGTTGACCTTGTAATCTGCCAGTTCTCTTCCCCTCGTGTTCTTTTTGCCCCTACTGAATGTGTGCCTCAAGATTCTTTGTATAAAATGACTGCATGTTATTTTTTTGTCTTAGTATTTTTTTCCTTATTTTGCAATAAGCCCACTGGGAATTAATAACAGAGAGAGAGAGAGAAAATGCATAGTGAAGCATGAATGAGAGAATGGTAAATTCTAGAGCACAAAACACATAAAGACTTTTGGATTTGAGACCATTGAGGAAATCAATGAACTAGGAAAGAGGAATTTTTTTTTTTTTTACAGGAGGTTTTTGTAATCAAAACCCACAAAATCAAATATAGTGAAGTACTTTTGTGATATGTAGAAATGTCTGAACTGTAATCACAGGTAACTTTAAGAAAATGATCTTGAAAAATAAATATTAAGGTGGAGCTAGATCTTACATGGTCTTTATATCAGAAAGACTGTTCCAAGGTAGAATATGCAACATGTGGAAAGTGCTCTTGAGGGAGTGAGGAGACCTAATTCAACTGTTATTTCTTCCATATATGAGTTGGGTGGTTTGGAGCAACTCGCTTTACATCTGAGTCTCAATTTACTTACATTAAAGTGAAGATGATATTACTGAATTACTTCCTACCATAAGATGATTATAAAAATCAAGCATGCCTCCTGGCCTATATGGTTTAGTTAATCTTGAGTAAATGCAGACTAGAGAAAAAAAAAACAATTTTTAGAAATGTGTTTCAGAAGTATTATTTATAATAGTCCATATGGTTTAAACACCAAGTAATTTTTACTGATGAATATTAGTCTTCCATTTCTGCACACACAAAGTATTAATTATCCATGGATTTGTTGTGCAATTTCTGGATTATTGCAAAAGCTAGCCTTATCCTGATGCTTTTTGTTTGTTTGTTTGTTTTTGGCCTTGGTTCTGTGATTTCCTTCTTCAAAAGCAAGAAAAATGTCACAGTTGTTTCATCATTCTGGAGCAAGATTAAATATTGCAGGACAAGGAATTACTTATAATACTAATAACATTTTAGGTATAAGAACTCCCTGGAATAGACAAATCTATAGAGACTAAATAATTAGTGGTTGCCTTGGACTGTGATTCAGGAGGTAGAAAAGGAATGATTGTTATGAGTGTACGGTTTTTGGAAGATTTGGTTAAAAAATGTAGTGATGGTTATATAACTGTATGAGTACATTGAAATCATTAAACTGTACATTTGAAATAGATATATGACATGCGAATTATCTATATAGCTATACTCAAATAAAGGTATATTTAGATATTGTAGATGCACCAAGTGTTAGAACTCAATAGATATTGATGGGTGCAGGGGTTTGAAATGGAAAATACTGATTGCTTAAAGAAATGCTCTAATTAGGCAGAGACCAGAAGCTAGTTACAAATCCTGTGATGAAGCAGAGTAATACTAGTGAGAACAGCATTCCATAGGAGGCCCCCAAGTTGTGTTAACTTCAGATCTGAATCAGAAGTCCCTTCCATATGTTACTTCTCTTTCCCACTCTTGTGTTCTTTTATCCACCTATTTCTGTAATGTGTCTATATCCAGACTCAATTAAACCTTTCTCTCTGGGAGATTTCAGACAAAGCACTGGTCCTAAAGACATTCTGGAAGAAAATAAGATTGAGTATCTTTCCTACCCTAGAACCACATATATGTGTATGCATACATATTTTATACATATATGTATATACATAAATATTAATGCATAATGTATGTAGTAACTTGTATAGGTACAATTGTTGCATATAAGTGGTTGCTCATAGATTAAATTAAATTGGAATAAGTTGCATTTTTTAGTGTCTTAGGAATTGCAATGATTTATTCCATTATCAGCTAATCAGCCAATTTATTGTGCGTCGATTACGCCTGCATTTCAAATTTTATTGGTAAGTTTGGAATTTTATGGGGATTTTTTTCCTACTTGGACTATCACTGTGTCTGAGAAGTCGGCTCAAAGTTTATACTAGAAATCAGAAAAAAAGTTAATTTTACAGTTATCTTGTAGTTCATTTGTAGCTCATATAACAATGTTAATTTTTTTTCTTTCTCTTCAAATTCTGCAATTTGGGAATTCAGAATTCTCTTGTTGGCCTGCAAGGAATTTTTTTTTTAATTATTTATTTATTTATTTTTTTTTAAAGTTTATTTTTACATCATTTTGCACATTTTTTTTT
>NW_004567107.1:59825985-59912618 GCF_000260355.1 Condylura cristata | reverse complement strand
CACCCTCAGCTTTAATGAGAACACCCCATTTGGAAGACTGTTAGAATATTTTATTTATTTATTTATTTATTTATTTATTTATTTATTTATTTATTTATTCATACAGAACTGGGGTATAGGCCAGAGGTGTGGTGGGTGGTAGAATTCACCAAAGATAGAGTGGGGAGCAGAACAAGCAGATCTACTAAGATACACTTCTGAGGGGAGTAGTGGATGAGTCAGGAGAGGTCTGCCATGCCATGTGGGTCAGCTCCCTAGTGGGGGATTGAACTTGTGCTGCAATGGCTTTAGAGAGCTTCATAATGCCATGCTTTAACCCTCTGTACCATCAGGGAGAGCCTGGAATAAATTTTAATGACGATGACATAAAATATTTGGACCCATGAAGGTTGAAGCTATTCTTTAAAGGCATAAGCAGCTAAGGGGAGTAGCTTTTCAATTGGCTCAGCTACTTGCTGAGAACTTAGAGTTAGCCACTCTCTTTGTCCTCAGAGATATGAAAATGATCAAACATTGTTTTTGGCTTTAAAGTACCTCAGAGTTTAATTTAATGGTGGAAACAATAAATAAAAGGAGAGTTACGGTGCAGTGTACTGTGTGTGCTTTGATCTAAACAATATGCAAGAACATAAGGGAACATAGACGTTTGAGCTATTTTTCAAAGAAAATGGCACTAACTACACATAGAATCGTGAGAAGGCAACAGGCTTAAAGAGCAATTAGTAGCTGGAAGAGCTGGTACTCACATTCACATATTCTTGATCCTTCATCATGCTGCCTTAAAATATACATAAAGAAACTAACTGGACCATATATACAAATCTCATTTTGACAGCATGAACTAGAATTTTCCAACATATACTTCATAGAACACTAGTCTCTTAAATGTTGAGCAGTTAAAGGTTTCATGATTCCAGCCTCCCTGGTGGCCTAGGTGTTAAGTCTCCATGCTGCCGCTGCTGTTACCTGAGTTCCTCCCCAGCCAGGGATCTAACCCACATATGATGCAGCAGACTCCTCTTGTCTCACTACTGCTCCCTCAGCATTGTATTTCAGTAAATCTGCCTGTTCTATTCCTCACTGTTTCATGCAAATCTTCTCAGCCCCCATCCTGGATCTCTGGCCTACACCCAGTTCTTCCAAATAAATAATAATAATAAAGATTTTATGGTTAAATAAGATAATAATAAAGGTTGACTACTGCTTCCCTAGCTATTACAGTTCACATCAACCTAAATCAAGCTATTGTTATGTTTTTAGGTTCTAGTCATATGTCTTAAATTCTAATGCAGTGTTTCTATAAGAATTATGTAGAATTTCAACTTAACATCCTATCACTTTCTTTCATTCTTATAAAAACAATGGCCTGAGGTTGTACATGCCAAAGATACTATGGTGCTTCATTGAAAAAGAAATGCTAGCACCTCATTTGCTATCTCTGTATCAGGATCCTGTGGTGTTGCAAGTGACAAAAACATGATGCAAGTAAGCTTAAACCACACAGGCACCTGCTCTAATGTCAGCAGAGTGGGTGGTCACAGCTACAAGATCATGCTTAACTCTGCAGATCCAAGATGCATTCCCCTTGACAGTTCCCACCACAGGCCAGTTGTCCGGGGCCAATCACTTTGCCAGCATGGAGTTACCCAGTCAGGCTTGAGTTACGTGCAAATCACTGGGGCATCCCTGCACTGTGAACATTGGTGCAGATTGGATGAACATCATGAATTCTCCCTATTTATTAAAGAATCTAGGAAAGATTTCCCACAAGTAGAGTGTGGAGACAAGTTGAAAATGCATGCTTTTTGTCATTTACCACATACCTACTTTGAAGCCAAAACAGATTGTGGTCATTTAGAGTATCAAGCCTTACTCTGACTTCTTTTAATAGATTTCAGATGTGACTAAATGAATTTAAATATTTGAGAAAAATGGACTTTTGAGTACATTTTTAAAAACTAAAATTTCAAGTAATATAGCAGATGGTTAACAAAGAATGTCTTTGTTTTTCTCCCATGAAAACCTAGCAAACTCAAAAACAAGTATTTTATTACACAAGCTCATGACAGAGATGAAAATGTTTGAAAACACTGAGGCCTTGACATTTAGTGAAAATCCAAATTCATCATGAAAGACACAAAACTACAATTTAACTAAAGCTGGGCCTTATTCTTAAGTCCTTTGGCTTGATGCATATAAACTGCTGAAAATGTCCTTATATTTAACAGAGAAACAATGCTGAACATGACAGAGTGGACAATGCCTGTGATGGTGTAGCCATTCAGAGTGCAGGGCTGGGACTTGTTCATCTGAGCATTTATCCCCTACAACCTGTACTTCCTTTTGATATGATGTGCATCTGCTCTATCAGGACACAAGCCAATTTAAAATAGGAGAAGACTATACAACTACAGGGGACAACCAAATAATTTGAGGCCTTCTCATTCATAAAGAAGTGAATCTACAGGAATGTAAGGAATTAAATCAATTCGTACATGAGAATCAATCACAAGGAAAGTGGTTTTAATGTTATTTTATTTTTGTGTACGACTAGGGTGTAAGCCAGAGCTGCAAGGGGTAAGAAACTTCATCAGAGAAAAGTGGGGAGTGGAACAGGTGGATTTACTGAAATACACTACTAAGGGGAGCAGTATGTGAGACAGGAGAGGTCTGCTGTGCCATGTGGGTCAGTCGGAGATAGAACTCAGGTGGTGGCAGTAGTGCTTAGACTCAAACCCGAGGCCCCTTAGTATTTTTGATTTCTGTATATTCTTGATTAAAATCTAGTTTCCCTCTGGGAGGCTATATATTTTGTTGTAGGTTTATGTGTGTGTGTGGGGGGGGGCTTTTAATCAGAAGCACATTGTTTTGGTAAAACCATTTTAGGGAAAGGAGAAGATACTTTCATTTATATTGTATTTTATTTTTTGTACATTGTAGTATTAGGTATGCAAAAATGACTGAGGCACTTAGAGAATTGTAAAGACTTTATTTTTTAAGAACATAAAAGTATAAGGTTTTGATTTAAATATTGAAAATTAAAAACCCTTAGAAATGTATAGCCATGATATCATCTCTACTTAGGATTTGATATTCATGAATACTGTATCAATATGGTGTTTGGGGGTTTTACTTATAAATGTATTTGCTATACATTTTATGACTTAGGAGAGATATATGTTTACCAGCAGAAAAACAAACTCAATCAATACCTGTTTTCCTACCCCTAAAATAAGAGGGAGAAATGGAAAACATTTAAGTTTCTTGTTTCTAAAATTTTGATAAATTTTGAAGTATAAATAAATACAACATATTCACCCTGTAATATAAACTATATCAAATTAAATGTGGGAAGAAATGTATAAATTTGTGTGTAATATGTGGCAGCCAAGTCTTTCAAATGTGCCTTTATCATCTACTACTGTTCTTTCTGTACCTGCCATAGTCTCTAAGTGAAAGTGTAAAATTAGAAAAGCAGCACAAAATGCAGTCACAACAAAAGACTGATGCAAACACAGCTCTTCTTGTTCACTTGAGGAAAAGTATAAGAATTTTTCTAGCATTGTCTTCTCTTGTCACCAGTAGTTCTCTTAATACCTTGTGATTGGTATGCCAAGCATCAAGGTCCCAAGTGACACTGGGTCTCACGCCACATCAAACTCATGCACACAACTCTACCATGTCAGCAGAAGTTCTCCCAGGACTTTGTTTCTGTCTTCCAGGCTACAACCTGTTCGCACTCTGCGGATAGTACTGATGTGGTGGGAGAAAGTGGGCTGGGTTGTAGCATTGGATAGTGGAGGGTATAAAGATTTCATAAAACTAGCAGATGGACCAGATGTTTTCTTTGGCTCAGAAAGGCAAAATATCTGTTCCCATAGATTGTACTTGGCCAAATATTATGAGCCAGGTATACTATAAGGAACTCATTGGTGGATCTCTTTGTGATCAACTTTGTCTTGAATCACAAAAGCACGATGCCAGATAAGACATACTGGGCTTCATTTTCCACATCTTTACAGTGTAATGAACGCATTCATTCAAGGTGCATTTATTAGACACCCTATTTTGATACATTGTGTTAACTGGACAGAGAGAGGTACATTCAGTAGACCCTCAGTAACTGGTAGCTGATATTAAGCACAGATTATCTAGAAACTGGTGTTCCTTTCACCCCCACAAACTGTTGTTAATCAATCATAACTTGTATTTTTTTGAGAACAATGATAATAATAATAAAAAAACAGGACTTCAAATCCCTAATTGCAAACAATGGATGGGTCTGTTGAGAACTGGGAATGGAGCATTGCTTAGATTTCTTAACCACTGTCAGTAGACACATTTCTGCTTTTTATTTATGTTTCAGTTGTATCTTTTTTTTTTTTTTTTAGATTGAGGTAATACTGGTACACCCCATCATACAGAAATCAGAAGTATAGACTCTTACCTCTGGCGATGGGTGTTACCACACCATGCCCACCACCAATGCCCTGCTAGGCCTCCACATCCATTAAGCTCTCTCCAGTCTTTGCTCCCAACCCCTTCAGTCACTTTCAGGCAGCCTCATTTCTGCAGCCATATTTCCAGGGTTTGCTTTAGTTTGGTTTTTATCTGTTCCTTTTGTTTTTTGTTTTTGTTTTTTGTTTTTGTTCTTTGTTCTATATTTCTCATGAGTGAAATGATCCAGTCTATCTCCTTCTGATTTATTTCACTTAGTGTAATTTCACACCTGCTTTTTAAATAAATACCAGCATTTAATTTCAGTAAAGACCTATTAAATCAGAACCTCAGGGTAAGACCCAGACACTGGTTTATTTTAGAACTTTCCTGCTGATCCTAACTAGTGGTTGAAAACCACTAGTCCAAAGTTTGTAACCCCTAAGACTGACCACAATGTGCTACCTTACTGTAAACAATGCCTAATTGTAGCAAACTATGATATTCCAGGAAAGAATGCAGAATTTAGGATTGGTGCTTCTTTAAAAATTTTATCCAATCCCATTTCTATATTGTTAATTTTTGTGAAAGTAGATAAATACCACTTGTTCAACTGTAACCGCTAAAATTCTTCAGAAAAACATATGCTCACAAAATAATTCTATACTTAATATTTCATTATTGTCTCTTTTGACTCTCCCACCCTAAAATCCAGATTCATTAAACTGTCAGCATTTCCTCAGGACTTTCTTTGCCTGTGTTGTTACTGGTGTCTGAAACACAGATCCTCCAGCTCCCTCTCATCTAATTCCACTCCATTTTCCATTTTCAGCATAAGTATCAGTTGCTCTGCTAAACCCTTCCTGACCCATTATGGAGTTGGGAAGTCTTCCTCCAATTCCTATAACATCTTTTGCTCCCCCTGTCATAGTTTACTGCATGACTTTGCCTATTATTTACCTATAGTCCTCTCTAAACTAGAAATCTCTCAAGTGGTTAGAAAACATACTCAAATTAGTAACCATTTTATCCCAGTTTTGTAGCCAGGTGCCAAGCATGTAGGAGATGCTCAGTATTTACTGTTGAGATGAAACAAAGTCCAGATTTTTATTTATGCACATACACAATAAGTGAACCACAGGGTTAATGATACAGCTCTTGCAAGTCCAGCTACCTTCCACATAAAAGTTCCACGTAATTGATATTTTCTTTTGAGAATACCCTTTCATGCTAAACCTCATGCATTTCAGAACTAATAGGTATCCTTTCTCTCCCACTTACCTTTAGCCTTCTCAGGGTTGAATTCATTATCTAAAGTTTAAAACCCTATCAGAAAACATAGATGTGAATAACACTGATTCTTCCTAGCTCTATGAACTATAATTTCTGTTACATCCTTGAAGAAACCTGCCTGCCACAAGTTCACATAAGAAATTCATACTATAAAATTAGTAGTTGTTTTCAGGAGAGGGAGAGGGATCTAAACAAGGGTGGGAAGAGCACAAGGTACTATGATGATGGTGCACAAGTGAATTGGTGGTTAGAACTTTATGGGGAATACATCTAAGAGGAGAAAGCATACATTGTACTAAACTGAACAATTATATAATATATATGTGTATATATATATGTATACATACATATATACATATACATATATACATATATATATATATATATAAATTATTTTTAAATTAGTTGTCTGCCATGGCCAGCAAAGAGCTTTCAGAATTGCATTTGTCTTTTCTGGAAGAGGATGATAGAACCACTCCTGGTGTATCTCCGGAAAGGAATATGCTCAGTGGTGGGGAAAAAAAGTCCCTAAACCATGGTCTGTAGCTTCTTGGAAGCCCCCAAGACCCCCACAGAGGATACTGCCTTTTATGCATGAGGTGTGAGCAATACACTTTGTGTTGAAGTGGAAATAATGTTGTTCAAATGATAGCCTAATAAACTAATCATTACTTCTAATTGCTGGTATTAGTTTAAATTTCCATCCTCCAAGACTGCTGTTGTTTTCATTATTAAGCAGCTCTCAAACTTGTAGCACTTATCTTTGTCCCAAGTCAAGTTGCCATAGGAATATATTGGGGCTGTCTTTTACAGAATTCCTAATTTATTTCTGGTACTCTACAAAGAACTGTGTGCTGCTTTAGTGAATTAAAATTTAAATCTGGAACACTGACTGGGCCCAATTCACCCACTGCTGATTCAAACTTAGCATATCAAAGTGTAAGAGTACAGATAAAACACAGTGCAAAAGATATACCAAACCATGTAATGAGAAAGAGGACACGTGGAATTTGAGGCTGTAACTACTGTAACTACGGCACCCCGGGCTATTGCAATTTGGACATTCTGTACTTATTTTTATTGTTTGCTATAAGATGTTCTAACACTTTACTGTGCAAATTTTGTGTCCAGATTCTCTTGCATATTCTTAAACAGATTATGTATCCTATTAATATTGAATTTGGTTTCTATGAAAAAATCTTTTTTCTGGCCAAATAGTGTTACAATTTGCAGTGATGCAGTTATTTGGAAAGAGGAAGGATATTATAGAAAAGAGTGTGCTTTGGCATTTGACGGACTGTGGTTAAAATCCAGCTATAACCCTCATCTGAAATCTCATCTAACCTACCCTACAATTTGTGAAGATTGAGTGAGATCATGATTGAAGTCTGAGGTTTTTAAGATGTAATGGACTTCAAAAGGCAGATTTTTTTTCCCATTTGTCTAGTTTGTTGCTATATCCCCTAGTGCCTAGGATAGTGCCTGGTACATAGTATGTACATAGTAAATATATTTCAAATAAATCAGCTTTCCCTTCAATTAATGGAAGACTCTCTCCGCCTCTTTTTTTATATAAAGATTTATTTATTTATGCATACAGAATTGGGGCACAAGCCAGAGATGCAGGAACTATGAGAGGATCCACCAGAGACAGAGTGGGGAGCAGAACAGGAAGATCGACAAATACACTGCTGAGGGGAACAGTGGGTGGGCTAGAAGAGGTCTGCTGTGCCGTGTAGATCACCTCTGGGGCTGGAGATCAAACTTATATTGAAGCAGTTGGGGTTCACTTCCTGTGTTGCACTTTAACCCGTTGTATCACCAGGGAGGGTCCCCTCCTCCTCTTAAACGATACTTCTCTAGAAGTCAAGACACACAAGCCTTTTTACTATTCCCTGATTCTTCTCTCTTGGTTGGATCAAGATAGGTAAAACAGGTCTTTCTTCTTCCTGTACAAATAGAACTACCATGCCACATGGTTTAGCCTGTGTTTTCTGTGTACTTAGAAAATGAACCCAAACCAAAAAGAAAACACCTGTATAAGACCATACTCCTGATTTGAAGAAACGGAATCTTTGAAATTTAGAAATTCCTGCTATTGCTCCACAAACCTAGCTTCCCTTCCTGTCTCTTTCACAAAAGTCTATTTTGAGACCTAAAGTTTATCTTTGCTGTCTACAGCAGTAAAAATCTCTCCTTCCCTGCACCAATAATCTCATTGCTCAACTCTACCTTAATATTATTTGGGTGTGGGTGAGGAAAGTAAAGCCACTTAAAATGTATCAGTGTTATCCATGTTAAATTATATCAAAAACTACCCCTGACCTCTCTAATGTTATATGTGAGCACTATGATAGGAGCTGTATGGATTTGACTTAATCCTTGAGTTTATTCAATCCTTTATTCTCATTTTTCAAATTGAGGTTTGAAAGTAACTTTCCCTAGGTTACACAGAGAGGGTGTATTTTAATGCCTTTGTGCACAATATTGAACCAACACACATTACTTTTGAAGTTCCTCCACCTTTGGACAATTCTGTAGCCTCAGGTCATTTTAAAGGCATATTTACAACTCCTGAGACAGTAGAGGAACTTAGAATTAAAGTTACTGCAAACCAGATAAGGATGGAAGGGTACTTACAGAATGAAAAGAAATTAAATTTAGATAAACAACAATTACAATGCAGTGACCTTAATTGATTCATGACTCAAATACAATGTCAAAAAAAAAACAAAAAACAAACAATTGGGAAAATCTGAACATTGACTGAATGGATATTTTATGATAATAAGGAATTACTTATTGATAGCTATCATTGACTACTAAAGAGTTTTTAGGAGCATATACTGAGTTATTATAGAAGCATTGTACAAAAATAAACAATGATGTAAAAATATAGATACAAGTTTAAAAAATTAAACTGTCAGGATTGTTACAAGGTAACAAGGGTCTGGATGATTAGGTGGCATTGGAAAGAGTAGATGGAACAAAATCGGCCAAATTCAATCATTGTTGAAGCTGAGTTATGAGTACATGGGTTTGTGGGGATTTTTCTGTTCTTTGGTATATATTTGAGATGTTCTATGATTATTTATTCTTATATTTTATTTATTTATGCATACAGAACTGGGATACAGGCCAGAGACACAGGTGTGGTAAGAGGATTCACCAGAGACAGAGTGGAGAGCAGAACAGGCAGAATGATGAACTACACTGCTGAGGGGAGCAGTGGGCAGGTCAGGAGAGGTCTGCTATGCCATGTGGATCACCTCTGAGGCCAGGGATCGAACTCATGCTGAAGTGGCTTTAGCTTCTTAGTGCTGTGCTTTAACCCGCTGCACCACCAGGGAGGGCACTATGATTATTTTTTTAAAGGTAACAAATGGCACAGTATTCTCTGTGTTTTATGAGTTTTTAGCAAGGAAATATTTTTTATTTTTTTAAATATTTATTTATTCGTACAGAACTGGGGTACAGGCCAAAGATGTGAGGGTGAGAGAATTCACCAGAGACAGAGTGGGGAGCAGAACAGACAGATCGAGGAAGTACACTGCTGAGAGAAGCAGCAGGCAGGTCAGAAGAGGTCTGCCTCACCATGTGGATCTCCTCCAGAGCAGGTGGGGATGGAACTCATGTGGAAGTGGCTTTAGCTTCTTTGTGCTGTGCTTTAACCCGCTGCACCAGCAGGGAGGGCCACAAGGAAATATTTTTATAGTGTAACTAAGTACATGTGCATTTGCCTGATTTTGGTTCCAGTCTCTAGGCCCTCAAACTCTTGACCCTTAACCCTCAACCATATTTCTTGTATGTATGATACATTAATTGACAAACTCCTTTGGGTGAACCTTGTCAGGTGAAAATTCTTCCTCGGCGTGGAATCAAGAGAGTCAGTGCTCTTGAGTGATGTGTGTGTGTGTGAGTGTGTCTGTGTGCTGAGGGCATAGTAGTTCTCTGAAATAGGCCTTGCCAGAACCTCGTTATCCCTCTCATGCTGCAATTCTATCATGTGTCTGAGGAAGTGTTTCCCCTGCCAGACAGAAAGGAAATTTGAAAATAGGTGCCAGTTTCAAATGCCCAGGAGGTACACACTGACATCTTCTGCTTGTCTAGTTGGTAAAGTCAGGCTGTCCTGCAGAGTGTCTCATTAACACCAGGGGCTTAGCAAGGCAGGGTGTCCCAATTTGAACATGTTTGCTATCTGGGCAGTTTTATTTGATCCAAGAATGTACTAAAGCCAAATTGTATTAGGCTTCCAAAATGTACTTGTTTTCTGTCGAAATTCTTCCACAATTTGTTCTCCTCCTTCCTCCCATGCTGCTGAATCAGGTACCTGGCAATTCCAGCTCCACTGAACAAAAAGGATGCAATCTTGTGTACATTTCTCCACTCCTCTCTGTGGTACTGAGGATTGTCATTCATATAATTACTAGCATTTGTTAAAAAGAAGCAGCAAAGATTATTCTACGGGGAAAAGGAAAAGCAGATAAAGATAACATATTGTTTATGGCAGAGTTTGAATAAAGCAAGTATATCATCATCTTGAGATTCTAATGGGATTCTGAAATGGAGACAAAAATACTAAAAAATAGATTAAAGAGGTGAATTTTTCCATAAAGTACACAATTAAATTCAATGTGCAGAAAGAATTTGACCCGAACTCTATAGCTTCCCCGTTATCTACTCTACCATCTAGTGCCAGGATTCAGGATGAAAGATGGTGGCCTTGGTTGTGTTTCTTTCTCTGCTCATAGCTTCTCTACAAAATGTGAAGACACCAGGAACACACCATTAAAAATATTCTCACAGCAGTCTAAGACATATCTCATCATCAAGCTCTCAGTGTATACCAGTGACTTTTTCATATCTTTTTCGTCCCAAACCCTATCGTTGACTTTACAAGTTGACAATTCAATATAGAGCAGATTGATTTCTGCAGAGTAGTGCAAAAGGGGAAGTTGTAGGTGGTGATTATGGTGGAGATGAATAGGTATTGATTAAGGGGTGAATTTTCTACTCGACTTCTTTCAAGAACAGCTTTTGTCAGAAAATGTTTCAGTTTTACACTGAAAACAAATGGAAGAAAAGTATGAAAATGCAGATCCTGGCTCATTTTGTGGCCTTCTTTTCACCAACCTTAAACAAGAACTAGCATTTGTGCAAATCTGAGTGTTTCACATGCTATGTTCAATAAAATACAAAGAAGCAGAACAAGAGGTAAATTTATTCCTTCCCATTTTACAGATGAGGAAACTGAAATTTGTAAAAATGTGGGTTATTTACCCCTTCAGCTCACCAGGAAGTTAGGAGGGCTAACCTGCTAAACCAGTTGTCCTAAGTCTAACATGTTACCTCTCTCGTAAATCATTGACTCCTTTGCTACAAAGCAAATAGTGCTAAAATATCTGGGGTTTGGGGGAAAAAATCTTTTTACTTGTGGTTGACACCTAGAGTATGTCTAAATTAACTTCCTCCAGGCTTTGGCAGTTCAACATTTCTAACTACAATAATTACAGCTGCAAACTTAGATGTCAAACACTAAGTTGCCAAGATAAAAGGGAAAAAAAAGATATATAGTTATGCATATATGTGTATAGATTATATATATTTTTTCATTTTTCCATCAAGTTTATTTATATATATAAATATTTGTGTGGCCGTGAGTACATGTCTAAATCCTCAGGGCTCAGATAATCTTTACCAAATACTTTAATCAATTTCTTTTTCTCTCCCTCTGCCCACATACACATGTGTGTGTATATACACAGACACTACTAATACACAATTAGTAGTAGTATTTTTACTCAAGGAGGGGACAATTCAGAGTAGTTTTCATTCTACACACACAGATACAGGGTGGCTCCAGGCAGTTTTTCAGCACAGTGTGAACATTAAGAACAAACCCAGCTCCCATCACACTGTTTTCCTCTACCCTTAGGAAGTCACCCAAGTCCAGAATTCTGGCTTTGGTAGGAGCCAGTACTGGCCTTTGTACCTCCAAACTCTGAGAAAATAATGAATGAGTTTCAGTTAAATACAGATGTTTGGTTCAGACACTTTAGGTCTTAGCTCTCTTTTCAGAGGACTTTTTTCAGCTAGTTTTCACTGTATTTAGAAAGTGAGTTCTATAGCAGGAATGCTCCCAATAGTGCTGTAGCACAATTACCCCTAGTGAGAGAAAGAGACACTGCGCTTGATCAATTCTTTCTGCTATAGATACTGTCAGTGTACAACTGTTTCTCATCAAATTGAAAACTTCTCCAGGACAGAATCTATTATAGACATACATTTATTGTTATAACACCCAGCTCAGTATCTGATATATTATT
Organism: Condylura cristata; assembly: GCF_000260355.1. Taxonomy (NCBI): domain Eukaryota; kingdom Metazoa; phylum Chordata; class Mammalia; order Eulipotyphla; family Talpidae; genus Condylura; species Condylura cristata. Next base: position 59,900,562 of record NW_004567107.1, on the reverse strand, counting down.
AGGTAGTCATCAAGAAAGATTATATATTCTGATTATATGTGTATGTGTGTATTATACATATATATGTCTATATACATATATATAAAGTCTATATACATATATATAAAGTCTATATACATATATATATATAAAATAAATGTCACAAATGCCAGGGTTTATGTGTATTTATATATACCTATGTATATATATTTGTATACATTTTTATATATGTGTATATATATAAAATAAAGGAATAAACATGGACGTTGGAGTCCAGCATCCCTGTGTTCCAGCTTTTAACTCTAATTAATCTGTGCATCCGGGGTAAAGTCTGTTAAATTCTCTAGGCCATTTGGGGCATGATGAAGCTTCCTTACAATGATTAAGGTTTGGAGACAGTGTAGGCAAGACAACTATTAAATAGTAAGGATGAATGTGTTATAGCAAAAAGCAGTAGTATTTAAGGTAGGCAGCACAAAGTAAATGTTAGAATAATGAAATTATTATAAAGCAGTGATTATATACTATATTATCATAGAAACTGTCAAGAGCCTATCAAGAAGAATTTTCTCATTCAAAAATAAAAATGTATTTTAACAATTAAGAACTATCTATGAGGTAGTGAAATCTCCTCCACCTCTGCAAAAAAAAAAAAAAGAAAAAAGAAAAGAAAAAAGACTTCAAGCATTTTTGTACAGCCACTAAAAAATTATATTGGATTACTGGAGGAACTTTCTGATTTAGCAATTTTTGAAATCCAGGTTCATTTGCGGTAGTGAAGATTTTAAATACCAAACCATGTTGTACAAGATGAATTATTAGTAATTTGCCTTCACTGCAGTTGTATAAATTCTTGGAGAGGGGCTTCAAGAGAACACAACTTTTTTTTTTTTAAAGATTTATTTATTTATACAGAACTGGGGTATAGGCCAGAGATGTGGAGGGTGAGAGGATTCACCAGAGACAGAGTGGGGAGCAGAACAGGCAGATCAACGAAGTACCCTGCTGAGGGGAGCAGCCGGCAGCAGTAGGCGGGTCAGGAGAGGTCTGCCACGCCATGTGGATCTCCTCTGGGGCAGGGGGTAATCTAACTCATGCGGAAGTGGCTTAAGCTTCTCAGTGCTGCGCTTTAACCCGCTGCACCACTAGGGAGGACACAACTAACTTTTAATGATTCATTCTGTTTTGCTAACAATCAACAAAAAAAATAATGTTTATAAGGAAGGAAATGATAATCATTCAACATATGATTTACACTCTAAATTTAGTGAAGTAGCAAAATAGTTTTGAAAATCTCCCAGGACCAAAATAAAATGGCTCACCTAATCGTGTGCTGACTAGCACATAGGCTAAGACTTGGCATATGCTTTCATAAAGTTTTCATTTTCAGAGAATGGCAAATCCATCCCACCTATGGCTGCATGCAACACACAAAGCAAAGAGAGTCACTCTCTGAGAGGGTGATTCAAGAAATGGCCCTTCTCCAGAGCTCCTCCCTCAGATAGGTTGTACCCTGGTATTTGTGACTATGAGGTTTAAAAAATGAAACTATGTTGTTGCGATGGTGAAATCATGTCAGCAAAGAAGACTTGCCATGATTGATTTAAGTGTTCCTCCACTCAGAGTCTGATCCATAAAATTGCAAAGATTCTTGTCTCTTTCTCTTCTGTGGTGAACAAGCAGGTCAGTCAGACATGAAACCGTCTTCACATGGGGGTCTAAAGCCTTCCAATTCCATTGAGGACACATGAGTTGTCACTTTTATTTAGTCTTCTGCACACACACAGTCCTTCACTTCAGCTGAGCCTCGATAGTGTTTACCCTGGTGCCTTTATTTACCTTCCCCTTTCCACTTCCTAATCATGCTGGTTTAGATGTTAACAATGTGTATTTAGTTTCCTTGTGTTTTACCCCAATGAAAATCTTTGCACTTAAATTTCATATATATAAAGAACTTTAACACTTAAAATGATGTATTCAACCTAATTTTCTGAAACTAAAGTTGTGATTCTACTTCCTTCATGTGCAGTTGTGAAGCCCTACAGGCAGCCTGTACTTGTGTTTTGTTTTGTTTTAATTATATGAGGTGGAGGAACAATGGTTAATAGAAGGTCCTCTTACCCTGCCTAAGAAAGGGAGCTTGATTTTTGTCCTAAACTTCTTTCTCTGCCCCTACCCTCTGAGGATGATCTTCTTATGCCACATTCTTCTTATGAATTTCATGTACAGAATCAAGAATAGTGATCTAGGAGAAGAAAATTCAGAAGTTTCATTAAGTAGAGACTTAGTGAAAAATGCTAGAGAGCAAAAAAACCAGGGTATCTGAGAGAAGTGAATATAGAAAACAAATGGGAATTTTGATGTATCATGGCAGTTTGTGAATAGATTTCATAGTGTTTGAAAAATGCAAGTAAAAAAATCCTGTGTTTCTTAAAAATGTATTTTACTTGTTGGAATGTGTTTGATTTCAACACTTGTTTCAGTCTTGTATTGTAACTTTATAAGAAATGTTTTTTGTTTTTTTTTTTAATATATGAATAGGAATATGGCAGTTCTCTACAGTGTTCTATAATATATATTCCCAAAACTTCAGGTTCTTTTCCACATTGTTTTCTTTTACTCATTGGATATCCCTTCTGGTTTCATAGTGGTTTTCTTTTCTACAGTCACTTAATGAACACTTACTTAAATGAACCATGATAAATGTCCATTCTGGCAGGGTCTCGAATTAAATTCATTATAAATGTTGGGTTGTTTAGGCTAAAATACCTCTTATCATTCTGGAAAATGAAATTACAAGTTCGTTTTTCAGAAGTAGTTAAGAAGAGCCTACACTCATAAATCCTCATTGTTTATGGTAGTGATGCCTGATAGTTAAGACGCAGCTCTGAAACACAACTGTGGTTCAATCCTAGTTCATCTCCTGTTGTTTGTGTAATCCTAGAAAAGCTACTTGACCTTGTCATGCCTGAGTTTCTTTAAAGATTTATTTATTTGTACATACTGAACTGGGGTACAGGCCAGAGGCTCAGGGGTGGTGAGAGGCTTCACCAGAGACAGAGTAGGGAGCAGAACAGGCAGATCGACGAAATACACTGCTGAAGGTAGCAGTGGGCGGGTCAGGAGAGGTCTGCCACGCCATGTGGTCGCCTCCCGGGCAGGCAGGAATCGAACTCATGCTTAAGTGGCTTTAGCGTCCTAGTGCTGTGCTTTAACCCGCTGCGCCACCAGGGAGGGCCCATGCCTCAGTTTCTTAACTGAAAAATAAAATATTAATAATGCTAACTATATAGGGTTGTAGAGACACTGTAGATACAGTAGTTTGTGTAAGGCACTGAGGGTGGATGGCATCTAATGTCATAACTACCCCCAAATGGGAGAATTTTTTTTAATATTTATTTATGATTACAGAACTGGGGTACAAGCCAAAGGTGTGATGGGTGAGAGGAGACAGAGTGGGGAGCAGAACAGGAAAATCTACTGAAACACATTACTGAGGAGGGAAGTGAAGGGGGGGGTCAGGAGATGTCTGCCACACCACGTGGGTCAGCTCCCTGGCAGGGGATTGAACTCACACTGCAGGTTTCAGAAAGCTTCATAATGTAGTGCTTTAACCCATTGTGCCACCAGGGAGCTCCCAAAAGGGAGAATTTTAAAGAGGTTGTCCTACAGATACTACATGAAAGGTTAGTACAGCTAAAGTGGACCATATGTGGTGATTATGTTTCAATTTCTGAATTAAGATTTATTCATTCACTCATTCAATGGTGATTCATTGTGCTTCTGTTAGGACAGAGTTATTATTCTGCTGGCAATAATAACTACATCTGATGAATAAGACGTAGTTATGGCCTCTAAAGAATTGACAGGTGATAGAGGAACTAGCATAGAACAAATTAAAATGTAATGGTAAAGTGCAAGGATGTATAAAGTCTGTATGGTACAGAAAAAGGAGTAATTAAGACTCCCTGAGACCCTGGGAAGATTTCCTACAAGAGATGAAAGATTAGCTGAATTGTTAAAGGATGAGTAGGCACCCCATAGGCAAACAAACAGAAGAAATCAATTCCAGATAATAAATACTGTATAAAATTATGAAATCACAAGAAATTTAGTCTTACTAGAGGATAAAACTTGATTGAGTCAAGGAATGGCAGCCGGTAGTGCTAGAACAGTGGACAGGAGCCACAGAGAGATTGTGGGACCTACTAAAAATTTGTGATGTTCTGACTAAGTCATGAATGGCTGCTGTTTGGTGCATATCTAATATTTATTTAGCCAAGGGTCCACCCTAGAGTTGCCTCTAAATCTTGGGAAGACACTGATAATGGTCAGACAGTTATTTGGTGCTACATATACTCATGTTTTTCTCACACTGGCACCATTAGAATGGAGTACTTGAGCCTGGAACTTAGAAACAAACATTCACCCAGAATAAGCAATAAGTATGCAGCAGCATGGCTGAATTACACACAGATATATCAAGATGTGTGCAGAGACCCTGATTTAATTAATTGCAATGAGCATCACTTCTTTCTCATCTGAACACCAATCCTTCAGTGCAAAGATTTAAAATTTTCTGTCCATCAAGGTTTTGGGGTCAAAGATTTCTTTCTTTAGTTCCTCTTATCCAGTCAAAGCTAAGCATTATTTTCAGTATCTAGAAATACTCTAGTTCTGCATTCTACTCGATTATCTTTACGTTGCTAAGGTTTTCTCCTAATTATTCTTTCATCTTACACACTTCTGTTTGCATTTTCCATTCATGGTACTTCAGTATACTGCTTAAAAGAGAACCACATTCCTCCATATATTAATAACTGTGTACTTTGAAGGGTTGTACAAGTCTTTGGGATAAAATATTTTCCTTCTAGTGAACTGCAGCTCCCCCAAAGATGCACTTTCTCTTTGAAGTTTTCTAATGGAAACCATTCTTTTTCCCCCAAAAGAGAATTTCCATAACTGATTTAAAACCCTGTCCTCTAGAAAGAGTAATACCCACTTCCATAGGTGGACCAAAACTAAACTGATCTCTTGAGTCTCACTGATATTCCTAACAACCACGACTTGACTACTAGGAGCCCCAATAAAGACCCTGGCTACCCAGCTAAAGCTAGTCAGCCCTGGATGTTGGCAGGTCTGAATGCCAACTGGAAAGCTAATGTCTGGTAAAAGGCTGTCTGCATAAAAGCAACACATCATTTCAGCAAGGTCTTTGTTGATTTTCTCTTCCAAGACCTTCCCCTTTTTGCTACAAATAGTGAGCACAAAATAAACCAGCCTTGCTTAATTTGTGATGGTTTGGCTTCTGTTATAATTGTTGCCTTACCAATAGCAAATTCCTTTGAGGCTCATTTAAATTCCTTAACTCTTTCCTCACTGATGACCTGCAGAGTAGTTTCATAAGTCTCAGAGCACTTATGCAGCTAAATAAACCATATTTCTTTCTTTGCACTGTTTCAACAAAAATAAGCTTTTCAATTTGAAGGATGGGCATTGAATGATCACATCAAATCAACTACCTGGATTATTCACTATTGTTAGTACTAGATATGTATGTGCTACATCATTTCTGCTATTCCCATTTCTTTCTAATAAGGAATTAAAAGCAAGAGGATATACAAAATCTAATACTAAGTTTTTACATTCATATAGACCACAACTAATAATAAATAAAAATAAAATTTTAATATACATAGCCCTATAGTCTTGTCAGCTCTGTATATTTGAATGATTGATTTCTCTTCAATTTTAATGCCCTAAGACACTCTTAGAATTTTAATAATGCTGTCCCTGAAATATATGTAACTTTTAAGGGGAAAGTTAACAAGTCACCTAAAATGTTTCCACTGAAAGCAGACATCTGTCTATTCATTAATTATTGAATGAGTAATGAATAATAGTAGAACGTGTGTTTAATTATCTGATTATGTTGAAATTTAAAGAAATTCCACTCTTCCAGTTCATTTACTAACACTGGATTCTAATATATTATATATATATTTTTTATTTAATAAATTAGATATATTATTATATAATTAATATGTATATAATATATATTAGATTCCTGTGTGTATGTGTGTATATGCTATATATGTGTATATGTGTGTATGCATGTGTGTGTGTATATATATATGCTACAGCATATCAGAATCACTATTATAATTGTCTGAGTTAGTCATATTTACTGTGAAGGTCCTTCATAAATGAGACACTGCCCTTGAAATTTTGAATTGTTTTGAGAACGGCACTGATGGCCTCAGTGAGAACACAATTTCTGAATTCAAAGTAATGCCATTTAAAATATGCACTAGAAGAAAATATATCACTTTATCCATTTTGCCTATATAAATTCCTCTGAAGCATATATCATAAAATAGAGAACAGAATATCAGTGAGTTGCTAAGAGTTAAGAAAATAAAAGCAACTTTTACCAAGAGACCCCAAGGGCATAGTTTTCTAGAATGCAGATATTCCAAGCTAATATGTAATTTTTAGACAATATTTGCCTATCAAAACAGGCATATTAGTGAAGGAATTGCATCAGGGTTGTTAGTGGAGCTGGCAGACTCCAGTGATAGGTATCCTTCACCTGTCCTATGCTCGTAGTTAGTCACAGTTAGCTTGTTTGCTCAAAATCTGCAAGTAATGCCTTTTTTAGCTATTCCTACATGATAGACCTGAAACAGCCACTTGGTTCTCCAGACTGGAGCCAAACAAGAGGAAAGAAAAGGGCCTCCAAAGACAAGAAGTGACAATTATTAGCTTAAATATGTGAAAAATGACAGGTCATTAGCTGTCATCCCTGAGAAATTGTCCAATAGAAGTAAATCCTAGTTCTCCAAGCTAGATTGATAAGAATGCTCATAGACTGCTCCACAGTCAACAAATATTACCCTTGTTTTCTAGGCTGATTTGCAAATCCCTATCCTTCAGCTATCATGCAGGATACCTGACTCCTTGTGAGCCGCTAAAATTCTACGCTTCTGGGACATAAAGAAAAGCCTGCTGAGCTTTCCTAACTAGGATATATGTAAAGCTTCTGACTAACTAACTGCTTGGAATATATACATTTTGGAAAATTGACAGAAAATGCTCCCTTGCAAGAAAGCTAAATAGAATGGGCTTCTGGGGAAACATTCTAAGTAGGAACAAGATCCCAGAGCAGAATTTCCAAAGGAAAGAAAATGAATAATCAGCTTTCTTCTGCCCTTCACAGCTGCCCCTCTCTCTAGTCAACAACTGGCAAAAGAGCTGTGTTGTTACAAGAGGTGCACTGGGGAGCAGGGGAGCAGCTGGTGTGCAGGCAGCAGAATGTCCTGGCAAGTCCTGGCCCCGGGAAACTAACACACCTCACAGGTTTAAGGTAGAGTGCAAGTAAGAAAGTTAAGGCATTTAGAAGGTGCCGCCAGGGCTGTGGGAAGGGCTCAGCACCCACAGGAGCAAATGAAGGTTTGCTAAAGCAGCTCTGAGAAGGAAGATCCTGCAGAAATTCTTAAAAATGAACTCGTGGGCCTCCCTGGTGGTACAGCAAGTTAAAGCACAGCACTATGAAGCTATCGCAGCCACTGTAGCATGAGTTTGGTTCCCAGCCTGGGGGTGACCCACATGGCACAGCAGACCTCTCCTCACCCACCTGCTGTTGCCCTCAGCAGTGTATTTCAGTCTGTCTGCCTGCTCTGCTCACCACTCTGTCTCTGGTGAATCCCCTCATCCCTCACATATCTGGCCTGTACCTCAGTTCTATATATAAATAAATAAATCTTAGGGGAAAAAAAATGAGCTTGCCCTTCTTAGGAAAAGTAATACTTCAAGTTGTCTCTAGAAGAGTAGAACTCACAAAGGCCCAGAGGAAAGTGATGAATTGGGACGGGATGAAATTACCTGCCAAACAAATTTCATTCAAGGAGACTACACGTAGGACTTAGCCCCAATTCATGCCACACTCTAATTAACTGATTCCAGGAAGTCTTCTGCTCTCTTCCCAATAAATTTAGAGGTGCTCCTGTGAAAAGCCTCAAAAATGTTTCTCTATAAACTAATGCTAGTACCTCTCCAGATCCCCAAAATAATCTACCAAATCATACCAAACAGGAGCATTCCAGTTTCAGATAGCCAGAGAAACCTGTTAAAGAGTTCAATGGCCATTTGCTAAAAGAATTTATGAACACCCATTTAGTGTAACATACAGTACTAGGCATAGTGGACTTGTGCAAAGGGAGTGGAAGACACATCTATCCTCACCTACACAGCTGGAATGGCATTAATAACTGAAGGAATTATGGGAACAAGTGCAGAAAGGTATAGGCTTTATATTATTCATTGCAATGTGCTGGCATCTGTTTATGGCAAGTTTTTTTTTTTGTTTGTTTGTTTTTTTAGTTTTGCCCATCTTAGTTGAGAGCTATAGGAATTTCCTGCAGATCCATAATCAGACAGTGGTTAACAAGGGGCTCTCTTCCTAAAACCTTCACACTCAAATCTCTTTTCCAAACAGAAAGTAAAGGCTGGTAGAAGACCCCACTCTAACACTGTATCCCTTTTGCTGTCTACACTTCCCTGAGGTCACTGACACCACCGAAAGGATCTGTTAAATCAAAGCTAGGATTCAGTTAGGCCTAACTAGAGCATTTGGGCAACTCGGACTTCTTGTCTGAAGCTGGAGCGTGTTTGCGCCAGTATCTGTCTTCTCTTGCTACACATCGTGGTGCATTGCCGGTCCTCATTCTGGGATTCCAGGTCTGTCACCAACCAATTCTGTGACCTTGGGCAAGCTGCTTCACCATGCTAGGTCTCTGTGTTTTCCTCTGTTCATAGGGTAAGAAAATCCACTCAGCTTGCCTCAGAGAGATATGATAGAATGTGTCCAGAGCTCTGAGAGATGGAAGACTCCAGTTACCTGACTCTGCCTATATGCAGAGGCACAGAGCAGAGTGCCTGGAACCAGGAGACAGGAGCTGTTAGTTACCTGAATCCTATTGAGTTGTTGACAAGGGCAGCTATTCCCTCTGCTTCCCTGGAGGGAGATTTTCTGTTTTCCTACATTCGTGGAGGCTGAAGGGGAGCCAGGTAGTGAGAGGGCAGTATGTGGACTTTCAACACGTAAATGAGCCAAGAGCCTCCTCAGGCAGACTACCGAGAGAAAATGGCCTGCACCCAGGCCCGGGTTTGATCATACTACTTTGCTGTTGTTTTCCCCGCAAAGAACTAGATTAGGCCTTGTGTGCAATCGTGAATGCCCACACACCTCCTTCATGACAGGACAGCAGAGCAATCTGTTTTCAAAGGCCAAAGCTGTTTGCCTCATCCCCTAGCTCTGTGGTTTTTCTCTCCTCTCTTCATCCCAGTGAGACCGAGTTTTTTTCTTCATCATTTTGAGTCAGCAGCCCGCTGGTAATAAAGGTACCCAGCTGTTCTCTAAGTTCTAATCTCCAAACAACTTTTAATAGGTCCTGCCTGCTTTCCACAGAGTTGGCTGCCACAAGAAAACACACCAGGTTGCAGATATTTTAAGGAAGATTCCTAGGATTAGGGTAAAGTGCGGTTTTGTCCAACAGCTTAAAAATAGAATCGCTAATATCTCCCAGTAATGAGTTGTTTTCCTTTGATAGATAAGTGCTAGACAGCTTGCTGCAGTGCCAAAGCTCTGGCAGAGGTCTCCCTGATAGCCCCAGTCAACCCTGGACCAAGATAATCACAGCCACACTGACAGAGAAAGCCATAATTGTCTCCACTAACCCCACCCAAAAGCAAAGCCTTGTGGCAAAGATTTCACCACTTTCATTTTACAGATGAGGAAACTGAGTTGTCAAGAGGCTAAGTTACTAAGGCCACAAAGTGTGCGGTAGACCCCCAGTTCCAAGGAAATGCATTGAATCCATCAAAATCGACACCATCAAAATCCATCTATTTCTCTGATGTAGGTAGAAGCATACCTACACACATCCCACTAAGCAAAACATGTAGGGTAGTGCCTTGTTTATTTACTGAGTGTCCCCAAGACTAACACAAATCCACCACTGATATTTTGAATATAACAAAGAAATCACATCCTCTGTGTGGTCTCTTCTTCCATTTAAGTTAGTTAGTTAGTTAACCTATTGTATTTTGCTTTTAATTCTTTACTGACTACTTCCATTTTAAAGATTTATTTTTTTCCATTCTTTAATTTTTCATAAAATTAAAGAAGATACATCACTTTCTCTTACAGGACATATTTTTGGACTTAAATATGTAGAATAAGCAAACCAAACATCATTGTTACTAGGAAAGTAAAATCAGTGTTTCTAGAGTTGAGTTTCTACAGAGCAGATGTTTCCTGAATAATGAACAGAACAGTGTTAACTGACCCAGCTGGAAACTACATTCTATAGAACACCTTGATGTTTACAAGACTATTGTGACTTCAGTTATTGTTGACTCATCTATTAGCAAGAACTTCAAAGCTGACTTTCCCCACCCAGGAGCTTAATTTTTGATATAAGAAAATTACAACTGATAAAGAACAGGGGATTTTTCACTATGATACTGGATTTAGGAATTTGACCAGAAATAATAGTAATCTCACGCACATTGTCTGTGTCTTTGTAGTGTTTAAAATAGTAGCAAAATAGTATGTAAGTGTAGAGTTTCATTGTTTTTGTTGTTTGTCATTTAGTTTCTCTTTTCTTTCTTTTTAATTTATTTTTTCTTTACATCATTCTTCATTTGTACATTTTTTCATCTCCCTTGCAATCCCCATGGACTTCCCACCACCACTTCACCCATGTGCCATCACCATAGTTCCATGCACTCTTCCCACCCCAGTTTTGATCCTATTCCCCGCTCATCCCCCATAGAATGTCTCTGGTTTATAGTTATTTGATGATTTTCATTTTTACTTAAAGATTAATTTGTAAGCAATAATAAGCTCGGATATGGGGAGAACTTGAACGGACATTATAAATCCTCATTAAACTAGACTCCTTTAACTATTATCATAGAATCAAACATCAGGGGTGCTCCCTGGTGGCACAACAGGTTAAAGCACTGCAGTATGAAGCTCTCAGAAGCCATTGCAGCATGAGCTCGATCCCTGGCCAGGGACCTGACCCTTATGGCTCCATAGACATCTCCTGACCCCCCCTCACCCCCCCCCGCGCTGCTCCTTTCAGCAGTGTATTTCAGTAGATCTGCCTGTTCTGTTCCCCACTCTGGTGAATCCTCTCACCTACCACACCTCTGGCCTGTACCCCAGTTCTATAAGCATACATAAAAATAAATCTTTAAAAAAATCAGAATTTTAAAAGTATACAATTAAGTGTATGATTTATATCCCTATTCTAAGGAATCCCCTCTCACCCTCTCCTCTCCCTCAGGGGAGTCCAGCGGCTTTCCAGAGTCATACTAGTAAATACAGGACTCAGATTTACTGCTAATCAGAAGAGTGGGCTGAAATTGAGCTTTGTGCTAAGAAGGTAATGTTTGCTAAGCATTTTAATAGGGTAAACACACTTGCAATGAAATGTTTAAGCTAGTTAAGAGGATGAATTGCTTTCAAGCATCTATTCACGTACAAATAGTTAGTATATTAATTATAAGTCATTCTTATCTTTTTATTAGTCTGCTCCCTGAAGACCTCTATTAGGTTCAATGTTCTTAAGCTTCTATTCTTGAATATATAGAATAGCATTTCTGTCTTAGGAAAAGAAGCTATTTTAATACAGACATTTAATTGGTTCAAACAAGCATCTGTCCGTACTTCCCCCAAACTGAAATATTCCACCAAGAAACATATATTGAATATATCATACATGCCAGACACTGTCAGGCACTGGTTACCAAAGGGAAAGATAATGATTCATCTTAAGAAAAGTCCTTTGGATTTTGGATATTTAATTCTGTACTTTCTTTTCAAGAGATCACACATTTTTCATTCATGATGTTTAACATGATCATATAGTAGCACATGGTAGGTGAGAAGAGTTGGTGCTGATCAACAAGCCATGTGAGTGTGTTTTATCCTTTTGAAAAGATTTTGATTCAGAATGGATACTCAAACTGATTTTGATACCTAAAATTCAGTTACCTGGAAACATCTCATAAGATCCCTGAGGGGATCCGTGGGCAAGACAGGAAAGATCTGTTGGAGCCACATGGGTCACCTCCCTGGCTAGGCATCAAACTTGTACTGCAGTGGCTGCGGATAGCCTCACAGTGCTGAGACTTAACTCCTTATACCACCAGCAAGGCCTGCCATGTAAATGTTAGTATTATGTCAAGAAACAGAGTTTTAACTTCTATGATTGGTATTGCAATTCAACTGATGTATAAAGTAGGTTTTAAAGGAAAGGGAAAGCCCTGATTTTGATGGGCAATAGTGTCTCTGCTGGTCATTATCTTTGAGGACCAAAGGGATCTTATGAGAAGTTTCCAGGTAACTGAATGCTTAGCCTTTTACGTATCAAAATCAGATTTAGAGTATCCATTCTGAATCAAATTCTTTGCAAAGGATAAAGCACACTCACATGGCTTATTGATCAGTATCAACTCTCTTCTCTTCATTATTCAATCCAGGAGCCTGGGTTTCAAGCTTTAATCTTCTCTTATTCTCACACCATTATAACTCTTCCCCAATATAATTTTTTTTTCTTTTGTTCATTGCAGTGTACCAGTCCTTAGGAGAGCACTTGGCATTTACAGGCACTTATTAAAACCTGTATAATAATATACAAATGGATCATCACTAATCCTGAGTTGAGGCCCTACTAGCACCCCAAGATTTACATATCATTCTCTGCAGGTGCAGAGGAAGCGTGTGGAGTTTGTAGAGATTAGTCTAGGGCCATTGCTGATCTGTTTCCACATCTGGTGGTGGTTCAGAGCTTTTTTGACCTACAAGGAATACTTTGCTGGCTTCAGCTTCTAGGCAGGGCCTCCAGAGCTGTAGAATTGGGGAAGTCATCAGTTCTCCCCCTGGAGAAGGTGTGAATTGCTACTGTTTCAGAAATAAGAACTAAATGACTTCACCGTGCCACTTTGAATCCATGTCTGCCTTTCATGGACTTTCCATTTCGTCCATCACTAATGAACTAGTTCCTGTCATTTTTGCTTTTACCTAGCCCACATTGTCATACTGTATTCTGGCTTGCTGTTCATACTATTTTGAAGGGTCAGAAAATGTTAGAATTTGGCCTCAAATGATATTAATTAGGTTCAGAGAAAAGGCGCGTGTGGCGCTCCCTCAGACTGCAGCGGCGGCTCATTACGGCGCGGGGTCAGTGTGCTGTCAAGACCCGGCACACCACTTTACATTCACCGTCAGATACTTAATGCATGTTGACTGCTCAGTGCTTTCTGGCTCCCATTTCCAAGCCATTTTTACGTTCTCTGATTGCCAGGTATTTAGTTCATAAATAAAGCAAGTGTCTCTGGGTCCTTTTGTTTCATCTTAGGTGCAAGAGTGAACTTTTCCACTTTTCTCAGAATTGTGTAAGACGTTTTAAAGTAATTTCTCAAATACCAGGGAGGCTACTGATTTCGAGTCTTTGCCTTATCTTCTGATATACAAATATCAAGCGTGTTGACTAGTTAAAACAACATTATGTGCTAAAAATGAATTAAGATAAAAAGTAAATTTGCACCACGTTTTGTACTTTTCTATCTCAGGATCTCAGAAATGACCTCACACAAGCAGTGTGTTTTATGTATCAGGTTGTGTTGAACATGAGATATCCATATCCAAGTTCTTAGAGGCAACTGTCACTCCTTTCCTGTAATTTTTAGTTAGACCTTCAACTTAGGGGCAACCAGTTACAGCCTGCAGTAGAAAGAGGCTCTCACAAGTCAGATTACCTTCTCCAGAAAGAAGCGGTGACCTCACATCCTCTCTGACTTCTGGGGTTCAGGTTTATTTTTGGTATCCTCATCTGTGACTTGTACACTACTTTGATAGACTTACTACCTCTGTAGGAACTATGGAAATATTATACCTTTAAGCTTTGCTCTCTGACCTACCACCTTGATCCAAGCAACAGGAAATGCTCTCAAATTCATATCATTGCACATTAATAATTAATAATAATAAATTGCTGAACCATCTCTAGCTGCCCGGAATTGTTCTAAGAGCTTCCCATCTACATCATTGCCTTTATTCTCCATGACACCCTGTAAAATGTATCCTTAGCCTTTAAAACAGCTAACAGTTCCCATTAGCCAGTGATGAAATTGATGATGAAATCTATGTAAGCATACATATGTGGATATGAGTATGCGATGAAAAGAAAAAGGTTTACTTGAACCACAGAGAAAATTTGTACTTTCAAATAGGAAAATAACCATTTGAGAAAAAATGTTTTTAAAAGAAAAAATCTAAATAATAGTCTAGTACTTATTTTCCAATTATATTAAACATTGTATGTCTCAATAGATGATTTTTAAATGTATCTTTTATTACTACTTCATCACTTCTCATGATATCTCCCTGATAGCATGTCAGGATCTTATTTTTTTATTGTTCTTTGTACTACAAATGTGATTCCTTTCCTGTCTCCCGCTGCTGGCACTCTGCTAGATTTTCCCACCTGCCTCTAAGTTTCGATGTGGCGTAACCATTTCTTCTGCCAGAAAGATCAACAGCCTTGCATCCTCTTTACCTTTATCTCTGCTGAGTGGCTCTCAGGAGTACCCTGCCTGTTTTTAATTTACACCTTAGTGATTCTCCTGGTGTTGGCTATAGATCAAAGACTGCAGAACAGGTGGGCTGCTTGTTAAAATTCAGATTCCTGGTTTCTAATTTCAAGAAAATATTTCATGGGTTCTCACCTTGCGTTTGTATAATGGTGTCTTGTGATAGTAATATGCACTAACATTTGAAAATCATTGTTCTAGAGAAAATATCGCTTTATCAGTAGACTTTTAAAGAGCCTATTACTTGGACATTTTAAAAATACCATAAAGTAAGAATTTGACATTTCTTCATAATAGTTAGACACAAGGCTGAAACTTCTCTCTCTATAGAGGAACTTTTATGGACTTTAGGCCAATCAGTCCTATTGGTGAAACCTGTGAACTGTCTCTGTAAGCATCTAATAACTACCTATCTGTGCTGTGTTTTTGATTATTGCCTTGGCATCTGCTGCATCAACATTAGTAGGTCCCACAGGTCTTGAAGAGGTAAATCTTCTATACAAAACTGTTCCGTGTGTGTGTCTCTGTGTGTTTGTGTGTGTGTATACAGATACAGATAAGTGGATATATGTACTTTACAGGTATGCATGTATACAGATATTCCTTTTGATCATCATAGTATGTATATTGATATAGCCCTCGGTAGTATCATGTATGTATATTTGGTATATAAACAAATACAGTAGACAGAGAAGTCCAAACCCTCTATGTTTTATCATTTTAATATCCATAATATCCTCTGCACTGATCATAAATTTCTCTGTTGCCTGCAAAGTAGTTTACAAAATTGGGAAAGCAGTATAGATTTTATACAATTACATTTCAACTGTCTAATTGTTGAAAGGCTCCATCAAGAACTTACACACCCAAGCCTTCTAGTCTGTTCAAATATAAGTTCTTTGACATGTTTTCCACATGAGCCTAAATTTAGCCTCAGAATTATGCTTAACACAGTGACTGGATGGGTTCATATTAGACAATCAAATATAGAATCAGTGACAAAAGTAGTTTTGAGAGGAAAAAAAGTGTTATTTTCTTTTCTGAATTCTTAGTTATTAGCAGTTTCTAAACATTGATTCAAAGAAAGTGAATAGTTTATAATTTTTTAAATTGTGAATGATTTTGTGAATTTTAACTTGATTTGCTCTTTAGTTGTGTGTTACCCACTCCTCCTGCATAGCTTTTGGGGCCTTTCCTAGACATAAGTGCCCCATCTGGAATATGTTGAGGCCACTGTTTATACTAGCTAAATTCTTCTAATAGGTTCACTACTAGTTTTCTCCTGGATTAAAAAAAAAATTGTCAAGGGTAAAATGACAACTCCCATCTACTAAAGTATGATTTGTTTGTTAATTTGATAAATACTTGACTGTATGTTAATCCTGGTAGAAACTTTGTGAAGAAGAATTTATTTTCCCCATTTTAAAGGCACAACAGGACAGAGGGAAACCCCGGTGTCTGCCTTTATCTAGGGTATTAGATTGCCTCTCCCCTTGGATGCTGGATCTCATCCTTGTCTACTTACCCAAGATTTCTTAGCTCCATACACATTACAGTGCTCAGTATAATTACTTGTAGCTATATGTAGACCAGTAGACTAGCACAGACCAATCCTTGATCACTGGCTAAATGTAGACATCATTTGGTCCACTGCTCATTCTATATAGAATGATGAGTGAGAGTGTGAACCTCCTACAACCAAATCCCTGCCTTGAATCCTTTACTTATCACTTGTGAGACCTTGAACATTTATTGACCTCTTCTGTGCCTCAATTTTCTTATTGTAAAATGGAATGCTTTTCATAAGGATTGAGTATATGTATATGTGTGAATTGATGAAAAGAATGATGCCATAGAGTGACAACAGCTAAGTGACTTCTAGGGTTATTATTTTTGTGCAGAAGGAATATCTATTGTCCATCTTTCAGTAATGATTTATGATACAACAGCTTTGGGTCAATGGTATGTTAAGTATGTAAGATAGATATGGTGCTTGAAGCTTTGCAGTTGACAGTCTATCAGAAAAGCTGGGCAATCGGGCAAGTACATGAAGAGCCTGTTAGATTGGGACATTGAATTGAGTTGACTATCAGGTCGACTATTCGATGTGGGCATACACATAGCAACAGGTCCAAGGTTGAGAACAGCCTCAAATGCTGACAACACTAGCAAGATTTTAGATAAGGATGGGGCATGATCTTAATGGCTTCCAAGACAGTTAAAGTTAGCAAGGAAGTAAATGAGGGATTCAGAGCCAGAGAACGGGGGTCAAGAAAATCATTAACATATGGTTACACTAGTGCAAATGTAAGGTGTTAATGTCCCATCTAGGAATATGGAGAATTATAGGGGATAACACAAAGGAAGAAGCAAAAGGATTCAGTTACTGACTAACAATAAAATATAAGAGATTTCTCAGGGACTCGAGTTGGATGATTGCAGAGATCAATCCAGAATGTATGTATTCTGATGTGGGCTTCTCGTGGTAAGAATGTAGTCATGAAAGATTTCCCAATATTGTATGATTCTCAAGATGTGGCTTCAGTACCATCAGGGACCATATTAGAAATGCAATTTCTTGTGTCCCATTCCTGTAAATCAGAACTTCTAGGACTCCAGTAATTTGTGTTTCAATCACCTATCATTTGGGTGATTGATGTCCAAATGTTCGAGAACCTCCACTTCAATTTGTTCACCCATAAAGCAACTATATATGAGTAACTTTTAGATCCCAGGAGGCTTCCTGATACCCTTAAGGAACTTACAGTCTGGTGGAAGACCACACACATAAAGCTATTTGATTGAAATAGTAAAAAAATTACAGAAGCAACAAGTTCAAGAGCACATGAAAGAGGAGGGCCAGAATAACTAGTAAAAGTTCCTGGGAACGTAGCACTTAGAAAAGTTTGCAGTAAGAGCAAGAGTTTCTGTGAAAACACACAGTTGTGAAGTGCATTCAGTGGACTTAGTATCTGGAGTACAATAAAGAGGGGCAATTGGAGTCTTGATCATGGGCTCCTTGACCTTCATTCCCTGTAAAATAGAAAAACTATTAAAGGATTTTGAGGAGAGGAGCAGCTTGAGACAATATGCACATTTAAAATGTCACTTTGGCTCTACTTGTGTAGATTATTCCTAATGCCATGTAATCTCTAGGGGTATACATTCAGCTGTCCTTGCATTGCCCTCGATATTCAGAGGAGTCTTCAGTTTGTCTGACCCTCTGCCTTCAGGGTGGGAATCGCAGCCCTGAGACCTCCTTTCAAGTTGGTGCACTTTCTGACCCTAAAATTCTCCTGGCTCGTTCAAAAGTAGTTATTAAGTTTGAGTTTTAAACTGGCCTCCAACCATGAAACCACCAAGAGTTTCAATTTAATTTCCCTTTCATGCCCATTCACACCTTGACTCCTTTTGAGAAAAACCAACTATTGATACTGATAATAAGCTCATTTTATGCTTTGGAAGGGAAAAAAAAAAATGCTCAGCTGAATTCACCATTAAATACACTCCTCTCATGATGGAGTCTACATTTAAGTCAGGCTCCTATTAGCTGAGAAAAGAGTGTCCACTGAGGTATGAAATGTTTATTGTAGCTAGTTCCTGCAAGCGCTGCCAAAAGAGAGATAGTATTTGCAATGGCTAAAAGCCGCAATGCACAAGACATGAATTATGTATGTCTGTCTCTTTAAAACAAATCAGCATAAATTATCCCACAGGGCAAACTGCAGGAATAGGGGGGCCCCTGAAAGAAATATTTTGTTTTGGACTTCTCAGCATCAGAAACTTCGGGAGGGAGAGAGGTGCCTGAATGAGTTTCCAAATCACAACCTTCAATGTTTGGGGGTGAGGGGAGGACAGGAAGGAGCGATGACCTGCATTTCTGAGCATCATCTGTCAAGGTACCAGTAATCAACATGTGATTATTATTCTCATCAGCCCAAAGCATGAAAGTAATTGAGTGAAAAAAATCCTCACATTATGTGAAATGATTACTGCCTTTGAGCCATAATAAACAATGATCCTGCCCCGGTGCTGTGCAGCAAAGCAAATGAGGGCTGCTTGCTGCTGGTGCAGTGCCAGCATCATTACCAGATTCTATAGCCATCATCTCTTCCCCTCCAGTAAGGGCTTGATTTAATTATCAGAGCTGGGAAAATACTGCTCAATGCTCTTCTTTGGATCCACATCGGGGAAGTGGGCTACTCAGCTCCAGCCGCCTCCTGCACTCAGGATCACTTTCACCAATTGACTCCCCCAAACAGTGCCAGTGTCTATTAAGGGACAGTGATTGTGGAACACACTTCTTGGTCATCAGCCAGAATCCCGGCAGGCAAGAGGCTCCAGGCAAGAAAGAGGCAGTAGGGACATAATAATCAGGAAAGAATTTCCAAGGAGTTTCTGGTCTTCACAGAGAACTAACTGTCCTGGAGATTAATGAGAGATCTGAAAGGATTCTCTTGTTGATCTGGTCTTGTCAATAGTGGGTGAAATTCTAGGGGTAGATGTAAGTGGATCCCCACAAACTGGGCTGACAGCCAGAGCATGGCCTTCTAGGATGATTATGATTGGCATACTGGTGTTTAGATTTCTACCTCCAGGCCCAAAAGGCAGGGTTAGCTGTTAGCCCCTCCAATACCTTTGTGTAAATTACATGTCATCTCTTCTTGGCTTGTGACAGAGTACCCTGTGTAGAACACAATTTCACAAATGTAGGCAGTAGCGCTGAATACATATACTTGTTGAAAATCATGGAGTTTCATTGTAAGATATCACCAGAAACACATAATTATAAGAATAAGATTTTTTTTCTGGCTTCAATTCCTGCTTTTAAAGAAGTTAGATGTGACCACTCCTGTTTTTACAACTAGAAAAATCTAGACAAATTGAAAATAAATGACTTTTCTTGGACCCATTAGAGAAGTGAGGATGCAAAGCAAACTGTCACCAAAAAAATTTGAGGCAACAGGTTGTCTCTGTCAGTTCAGGCTGCTCTAACAAAACCATAGACTAAGTGATTTAAACAATGTATTATTAATTCTCACATTTCTGGACTGGAACATGTAAGATCAAGGTGCTGGGAGATTTGATTTCTGGAAAGAGCCCTCTTCTTGGTTTGCATATGGCCACCACCTTCTATATCCTCAGATGAGGTAGAAAGAGAACTCTAGTCAGGAACTCTTCTTATAGAATATTAATCCCATCAAGGGAACTTTACCAGGCCTCCCTGGTGGCATAGGGACTAAGTCTCAGTGCTGTCTCAGTGGGCTGAGTTCAATCTCTCGCCAGGGAGCTGACCCATATTTGGTGGAGCAGACCTCTCCTGACTCGCCTACTTCTCCCCTCAGCAGTGTATTTCAGTGAATCTGGCTGTTCTGCTCCCCACTCTCTCTGGTGTAGCCCACCCACTCCCTCTCTTCTGTAACTCTGGTCAATACTCAGTTCTTCTATGAAAAATCTTTTTTTTAACAAGAACTTTACCTTTATGGCCACATCTATACCTAAATACCTCCCAAAGTCCTATGTCCTCGACATCATACTGAAGGTTAGATTTTTAACATATGAATGTTAGAGAGACACAGTCAACCCATAATACAAGTGATTCAAAAGAATCATATCTGAAATTTAATCTCCTGGACAGAAACTTGTTGAGTTTCTGGTTTAAAAAAAAAATAGTAACTTAAGTGATATTAGTGATAGATTACTGGAAAGTGAGTATGGAAAATCCCCAGGGTTGTAGTCAGAGGGACCTCACGTGTTTTTGGGTTTTACCTCCATAAGTCTTTAAAGTGAAAAAAAAATTTCTTAACCCTGGCAGAGGAGAGGAGAGACAACATGCCAAACATGCTGAGACTGTACTACACAATAAATGTCTACTATCCCCCCCGCCAACACTTTTATCAGACTTACACCAAGTGAAAAGATATTTCTCTGATTTCAGCATTCTCTAGCTCTGTTGTTTTACCTGAATTGTAGAGAAACAAAGAAATAGATGTGCAGTCCTTGCCAAATGAACACAGACCTGTTAAAAGACCAAAATTTTTTTTTAATTATTACAAAAGTTTATTTTTACATCATTTTGCACATTTTTTTTTCCATCTCGATTGTAATCCCCGCGGGTTTCCCATCACCAAATCACCCGTGTGCCACCACCACAGTCCCATGCATTTCCCTCCCTTCCCCCCCCCGTTTTTGATCCCATTCCCCACTCCACCCCCACAACATGTAAAAGACCAAAATTTATTGATAACATTACAGCATGTTTACCTTCCCTATAACTTACTGCCACACTAAAAGGGTTCCAGTATAATTATAGTGGATCACAGCTAAAAGAAGTACAAAGCAGAGGCTGTATTTAAGGGGAGGAACAAACAGGATACCACAGGCATCTGGTAACTTAGATACAATAAACACAATCAAACTTCTGACCAGATGAAATTCAATTTGCCAGTAAAAGTTCATTTAATTCCTATTACTTAGTAAGTCATATCCAGTTTTTGAAAAGAAATTACAAGGCATGCTAAAACAATCTGAAGAAATGAGCAAGCATTAGAATCAGACTGCTGCAGTCTGATTCTGCAGATATGATGCAGATTTTGGAATCAGAGAATTGGCAGTAATGATTCTCATGTTAAAGACTGTAATGGAAAATGTAGAAAACATGCAAAGCCAGGTACTGTCAGAGAAATGGAAACTCTGAAAGAATTGAAAGGAAATGTCAACTAAAATGAAAATCAGAAAACAAAACTGAAGAATGCACATGATGGACTCATTTAGAGAACAGACATAGCCAAGGAAGGAAACAATGAAATTCAAGCCTGAAGATAGGTCGATAGAAACTCCCCAGGGCGAAAAGTAAAGAGGAAAAAAAGAAAAATCAGAAAAATAAGACACTTTCAAAAAGTGTACTGTGGGATACCTGAAGGGGAAAACAAGGAAATATATAATTAACCAGCTTTCCAAAGTTAGTAAGAGACACAGATCCAGGAAATTTAGGAAAAAAAAAAAAACTAACTAAACTGCACGTATATATTATTAAAACTGCATAAAAGAAGGCAAAAAGAAAATCTTAAATCAGACAGTAGACACTGGGAAACAAGTTAAAGAAGTACAAGAATGATAATTGCATCGAACTTATCAGAAACTATGCAAACAAAATACAATAAAATATTAAAATGTTGGGGAGGGGAATCTGAAAACCTACAATATTTGGTGAAAATATCCTTTAAATTTTAGTCAGCCATTTTTCAACCCTCCCCCAAACAATATCTGAGGCAGTTAGCTGCTGGTAGATCTGCCCTGGAAGAAATGTTAAAATAAATTCCCCTGGGAGAAGGAAAATGATAGGTTCGAAACAGTTCTAAATCAGGAGAGGAAGAACCTAAAGATAGGAGAATAAAATACTTTATTCTCTTAATTGAAAGAAAACTGTTTAAGTGTGATATTATTAATACTTCCTTAGGTTATTATAGCAAATGGATAAGTTAAATGAATGATAGAAACTCCCTAAAGAACAAGAGGGAGGAGTAGAGGATTCTCATAAAATACCAGCACTACAAGTCAAGGAATGTAGTATAATTTTAAAGTGGATTTATTTCAGTTTAAAATGCATATTGTAAACTTTAATTTTTCATAAGGGTTTTAAAAAGAAATATATCTGATACCCTCAGAGAAGAGACACAGTGAATTCACATAAAATGTTTGAATCAGTATGACTGAAAAAGGGTTTGGTAGTGCTTGACAGTTGGTTGATTACTCTGGGAATGTCTGCTCTGTACATCCTCAGTTGTGCAGTATCCTTTGTGGACATTAAAACCTTCCATATTTGTTTTGTTTTTGTTTTTGTTTTTAAGTTAAAATCAAAACAGAAAAATAACCAAGAACAAAAGCAACTAGTAAAAAAACTGTTTTAAGCATGATAGATATCAATCCAACTAAATTCAGAAAAATAGAAAGGACTATGCTCTGAGTTCCCAGGCCTTGTTCCAGCAAAGAGTCATCATCCCAATTAGGGGACAGTTGACACAGAGCCTGCCATCCACTAATGTCAGCTCATAGCCCCTTAGGACTAGAAACCACCTTAAACATGATCCACTGCAGTGTTACACAGTCTTAACCAATTATATCAATCACTTGGGACACTTGTTATAAATGCATCTTCCCAGGCTCTTCTCTGGAGATTCTGACTCAGTTACTCCCTGAGTAAACCTAGGGGATCTTATTTTTAACTGGTATCCTAAGTGATCTGAAAGATAGCTAAGTTTGGGAAACAGACCTAGTCCCTCTCCCATTTGACAGGAACCTCAGGTTCAGAGAGACAGTGAGGTTTAAAAAAAGGATGCTCAGTAAGTTGACAGGTGAGCTAACATTTGAACTCAAAAGTCCTATTATGTTATTTTGTTTGTTTGTTTGTTTGTTTTTAAAGATTTATTTATGCATATAGAACTGGGGTACAGGCCAGAGGTGGGAGGCGTGAGAGGATTCACCAGAGAGAGAGTGGGGAGCAGAACAGGCAGATCAACGAAGTACACTGCTGAGGGGAGCAGCAGGCAAGTCAGGAAAGTCTGCCGGATGTCATGTGTGTCACCTCTGGGGCAAAGATCCAACTCATGCTGAAGTGGCGTTAGCTTTTCAGTGCTATGCTTTAACCTGCTGTGCCACCAGGGAGGGCCCTCAATTATGTTTTAATTGATTTTGTATCCTTAGAGAAAAATAGTTCTGAAGAAAAAATTTTAAATATAGACAAACAAAAGAGAATAAATTAGAAACTTTCAAGAAAACCTCCACAAAATTTTTATGTATTTGATCACTTTTTTGTTTGCTCTGTATTTGTCACTCAGATTATGCATGATTAGATTTTTTATCCCTTGTAATGTTTTTTTTGAAAGATTTATTTATTTGTGCATAAAGAACTGGGGTACAGGCCAGAGGTGCAGGGGTGGTGAGAGGCTTCACCAGAGACAGAGTGGGGAGCAGAACAGGCAGATCTAAGAAGAGACGAGCAGCAGGCAAGATAGGACAAGTCTATTGTGGCATGTGGATGACCTCTGGGGAGGGGGATCAAACTGCAGTTAGCTTGCAGTGCTGCATCCTAACCCTATGCGTCACCAAGGAGGGTCCCACATGTAATGTTCTTTGTCACTGTCTTCAGTTGTTTCATTAGTGAAGTTGGTATTTACCCAATAAAGTAATCTGAAGAGCTAGATAAAAGTTCTGTTTTCCCTGTTTTCCATAGTTCTTTGCACAATGCTTTTAAAGACTGTCGATCTTAAAAAAAAAAAAAAGAAAAAGAAAAAAGATTGTCGATCTTTTGCTAAATAATGGGGGGAATTATCCAAAGTGCCGTAAATTTTAAAGTGTCCTCAAAACAGTAAACCCTGCCTCTGATAAGAAATGTCTGTCAAATACAGAATACAGATGGTGTTCTCCTTTATATCCCCAGTTAACATATCGAATAACTAAACGGAACTAGGAAGTGTAGGTCATTGTTAATTATATTAAGATGAAATGTCACTTCACCAAGGATTTTTTCTTTGAACTTCAAAATAGAAACATTCTTCTAATATATTTTAAAATATATTTTTGGGAGTCCCTTGTAAAAAGGACTACAAGATGGCACACACAATTTCCAATGAAAATATTAGTCTGATGATTTGATCTCTTTTTGTCAAGTGAGGTTCAGCCTTTCACCATTGAATCCCAAGCATTTAACATGGTTGGGGGCTGTATTCAATATATATTTGATAAATGAACATATCATTGAATGAATGAGAGCTCACTATTTCTTTGCATCTCATCTCCATTGTGTCAGAAGCATATGGTAAATTGGGTTCATCACTTGAGTGATAACCCCCCATGAAAGTAGAAAACATAACTCCAGTTTGGTGATTATTGTTACTTGCAAAATAAATTGGGTTCATCATTTGAGTTATAACCCCCTTTGAAAGTAGAAAAGGGACAAACATAACTCCAGTTTGGTGATTATTGTTACTTCCAAAATAAGTATTCGGATTTCCCCCCACTTATCAAAATCAGAGCTATGCTACTACTTGGTATCCCAACCTTTACATGGAAGACATTTGATTATTTCTAAGGTCTGTTTTTTTTAATATGAGAAGGACTTCCAAAAATGCCAACATTGAAAGTAATAGTTGTTGAAATAAATTTTTCAGATAATGTTAAACTTATGAATTTTAGAATTTTAGGTCCACATCTCACACATGCATTATATGTGCACATGCAGCAGATTAACACACAAAACAAAAACCTTGTAGAACCACCATCATGCAGACTCTTTGAAGCCAGTATATTGTTACCATCTTAACCAATTTCTAGGAATGCTAAAGAGATAAAAACTTAGATTCACATTTAAAAAAAAAAACTAGCAGCAGATTAACACACAAAACAAAAACCTTGTAGAACCACCATCATGCAGACTCTTTGAAGCCAGTATATTGTTACCATCTTAACCAATTTCTAGGAATGCTAAAGAGATAAAAACTTAGATTCACATTAAAAAAAAAAAAACTAGCAAAAGTATTTGTACCAGCAGTATTCATAATCATCAGGAACAAAATGAAACTACCATAAACTAAACGCTACTGTTCTTTTCTATCTCAGTACAAAACTATTAGCTAGTACATCAGTTGGAAGCTACTTATCATTTCTCATATTCTCTGCTTACTAATAGCAGGATGGTTAAGAGTGCCATTAAATTGACCTAATTCATGACACTTGAGTGCAGTTAGATAATGTTCTGATATTTTCTTCTGTGCTCCAGTCTAGGTGCCTGCACACATATGAAGGAACTTAATGAATCAGTGGCAGGAATTATCCAACACTAAGCAGCACTTGCCTCAAGAGACTATTATGCAATTATAATTAAAAACCATTAGTCATTAGAATTTTTGTCACTTTTTTTCTACATTGGCAAATGTCCTTTATTTTCTTCTAGCTCAGTAGGCTAACTCTAAAAAATAATTGAATTTTTAAGATGCTTAAGAACACCAACTGTGGTCATGTGTTTTAAAGAATGATCTAATAAGACTATAGATTAACATGTTATAATTGCTGAATGTTAGCCACATCCTACACAGTGGCAATAAGAAGACTGTACATGCTAGAACATACTATAAATGACTCCTGACTTGTAGTCTTGCAGGATGAATGAACAACTTCACTGTAGAAACATTATGGCAGCCAACCAGGGCATGTACCTCTTCACATTAGCAGTGTAACTAAGTGTCAGTTCTGTCACTGGACAGGAAATAAAAGCAATGAATGCGCATTGTTTTCCTAGAAATATCTTTCGTCTAACAATCAGACTAGGGACTCTGTCTCCCAATTTGCAATGCAACAAGGATAAAGGTAAAATATGATCCTGAACTTCCTGACTCCTAACTCCAAGTAAAATTCTGGTGACAGAGATAGAAGAATCACAGATTCCTGCTTAGTGAGAAACCATTATTTCCTATTAGCATGTGAAGACTGCACTACTACCACCATGAAGCACAGCAGAGGCTTTGTCATGGAAAGCCAATGTTAAAAATCTAATGGTAGAACTTTCTGCCTCTGCTCATCCTCTATCCATCTTTTCTTCATTGGGCTGGACATGTGTATTTGATAGTTGTTCAAAATGCTGATAAAAGAGCCATATGTTTGCAGGGTGTTTGGGTGATAGATTGATTGGTTGTTTGTTTCTGAATGACAAAGTTAAAGGAAGAGTTACCACAGTAGTTTACCAACAATGAAGCTTCCTTGAGTAGAACAGATGAGCAGATTCACTTTACCTCTGTGCTTCTTTCTCATACCTTTCTTCCTATATGTTCTGGTCACGGGGAATGTAGCTCAGGTCCTTGGCAGAAGGAGACAGAGCAAGAAATGGGCTAGAAGGGGTGGGGGGGAGAAGAGGACTGGGAAGCAGAAATAGGCAAAAAAAGATCTATGTCCAGTGTCTATCATCACCCTAAAATTTTGATTGTGACTGGAGATCCAATGCCCCAAAAGGACCCCAGATGCAGCCTATGCTACAACTGACACATCTTAGTTTTAAAGTATGTAAAGTAGTTCTCAAAGTGCTGACTACATTGGACCAGCAATAACTAGAAAAACAAGTCCACAGGCACAGGCAGGACCCACCACATACTTCTCCAGTCATAACTAAGGTGAGCCCAGAAATCTGTATTTGAACAAGCCTTACCAGTGATTCCAACATTTTCCAAGGTCTGATCACAAAAAAAAACAAAAAAACAAAACCAGAAATTTAGGGAAAATGTTTTTCTTTAAAAAGCAAATTTTAGATTGAATTTTTTTTTATGGGGATGTCATTAGTGTCAAGAAAGTAAGTTCCTTGAGACTATTCTTAGATGGAAGTTGACAAAACAGTGAACCCCAAATAAAGGAAATCTGGACTAGTTGCTAAAGAATGATTTGTAGAATAAAGTGACTTAGGCCAGAAATAAGAAGTTGCCAAGAAAGGAACCAGAAGGCAATTAGGAGAGGCCATTGCCTTGGAGGGTTCTTGGTGAACATGAGATCAGGAATGAGTCAGTCACTTGACATGGCATGATCAGTAGCACCTGCCTGCAGAGTCCTTGAGTGAACCCTGATAAAGACAGTATAGAAGGCTAAAAACTGAAACATCCTCACTTTGACTAGCAATTTTCTCCCTTTGGGTGGTAAATTATGAGAAACCTATACCCTTTTGGCTGTACCTATAAAGCAAGGTAAAGTAGCTTTTATAAACTTCATCTTCTCAGAAGAGGGAGGGTATAAATATGAGACAAACACCTTCCCATCTTTGCACCCTCCACATGAATGAATTCACAGACATGTAAACACCTGCAGGCACGTCTAATGACCCTTTCCTCCACACTTTTCCTCACCATAACCTAAAAGACAGAGAAGGAGATTGTTTCATTCTACTGTATGATACGAGGGCTCTAATTCATTTTAGCGATTCTTTGACTCAGTTGCCATGGGGGAATGGAGTTGTACTGACATAGGCTGGTTTAAAGAAATAATCACATTCCACTGAGCTCTAGAAGAGGAAATTCATTTTAGAATCATCTAGGAGATCCACACCATGTGATTTCTTGGGAACTGTGGGGTTGCCATGAGAGACCCATCTTCCCCTGCACAGGCAGGGCCCATGAGCTGCCTCAGATCTGCACTCAAGCCCTGTGGTAATTTGATTCTCCTTCACAGGAGGCATCTCTTTATCAGACTACTTATCTTGCTGGGTGTAATATCAAGTACGCTTAGCCTGAGTCTTCCTCATATTTTGCAGCTATAGGAGTATTTAAGCTCTTCAGCAAGATGGCAATGCACAGATATCAGCAATGTTTGTGGTCATGAAACTTCTAACCAACACATAGGGAAAATGAAGTTCCATCACTTTTGAAAAAGAATTGAAAAGACCTCTATACCCTTATCCATTCACCTGACCTTCTACTGTTAAATTTTTTGCACATAATTTAAGTCAAGAATCTGGAGACTATAAAGGAATTTACATTCTAGAACTGCTACTTCTTCCTGTTCTTGAAGTTTCCCAGCTATCCTTCCATGTTCCATGTCAGGGACTCTGACTCTTTTCCTGCCATGTGTTCCTGCTATTCTCCAAATGCAGGACAATTTACACCAGATTTTCTTTTTCCTACATTATCCATGCCTTTAGGTACTCATCTTCTTACCCCCAAGAGACCTATAAAGAAATTTTCCCAAACAAATATACTTCCTGCTATCAAAAGAATTCTGGTACCAGCAACTGATTTCCCTTGTTCATGCAGAAAAACCCAGCTTTTTTTCCTCCCTACTGATCTGAAAATCAGTTCAACCTAGCTCATCACTTTTGATTGTGTACTTTATTCTCTTGCATCCCTTCTCTGACTACACCCCCACAGTCGACTGATTTAATGCCACTAATCTTCACCAAGCTCTAAACAGAAGCATATATCATGCTTACTTGAGTGGTGTAGAACTGGGTGAACAATATATATTAAGATATACAGGCATCTTGAGCTCATTTATATTGCCTATAATCCGTGTTCAAACATGGAAGCAACATTTGTGATTCGTTCAGAATATCATAAGGATCAATTTAGAAATGAACCTTCCTTAGGAAGTTAGGGATTTAGAAACCCCCCCCCCCATTTGAACCAGGGAATCCTGGCTCTGTCTACTTCCTACATTGAGCTTCCTTGTAACATCTTATTTTGGGGAAAAGAGATATGGTAATGCTTGAAAATAATCACCTGTCATAATATTGGTGAGGAAACCAACCTGGAAGAGTGAGGTCTCAAACACAGGTTACAAACTGTGTTGCGATGGTCTTGTTGACTTAGTATACTCTTTTTATTTTTTTAGATTTTATTTATTTATGTTTGCATAGAAGAATTGGTGTGGGGGAGAGAGGATTCACCAGAGACAGAGTAGGGAGCAGAACAGGCAGAAATACACCAGTAAAGGGAGCATCAGGTGAAACAGGGAAGGTCTACTGTGCCATGCATGTAGTCCCTCACTGGGCATCAAGCTCAGGCTGTCACATTGGGCTGTCAGAGTGGTAGCACTGAGACAGAATCCCCAGGCCACCAGGGATGCCCAGCGTGGTGTACTCTTACAACAAATTATCTCCCCACACATCATTTGTACTTATTTTTATAAAATGAGAACAATTTTATGGCCTGTATTTTCAAAGTGTGCTCAAATGTTTTAGAATATTAACTGAAATGCATAGTCATCATCATGGCAGATTTGGAAATATTTTCATCCCCTTTAAAAGAAGCCTGGCAGGCCCTCCCTGGTGGCGCAGCGGGTTAAAGCACTGCACTGAGAAGCTAAAGCCACTTCCACATGAGTTCGATCCCCGCCTGCCCTGGAGGAGACCACATGGCGTGGCAGACCTCTCCTGACCCGCCCGCTGCTCCCCTCAGCAGTGTATTCGTTGATCTGCCTGTTCTGCTCCCCACTCTGTCTCTGGTGAATCCTCTCACCCTCCGCATCTCTGGCCTGTACCCCAGTTCTATATGGATAAATAAATAAATCTTTAAAAAAAAAAAAAAAAAAGAAGCCTGGCACAGTTCCTACACACTGCCTCTACCTGGGCCAAGCCTCAGCCCAAGCAACTTCTTTCTACTGCTCTAAACATTTCACATGAATGGAATCACAAAATATGTGGTATTTTGTGACTGATTTCTCTCATTTGGCATCATGTTTTTAAGGTCCATCCATGTTGTAACATGTATCATTACTTTTATTGCTCAAAATCATCCTTTTTATAGATGAATTTCCTTTTGTTCATCAACTAACAAACACTTGGGTGGTTTCCCCTTTGAGGCTATTAACAATAATGGTATTATTTTATTCACATTTAGATTTTGTGTGGTGCTATGTGATCTTTCTCTTGGGTATATACCTAGGAATGGAATTTGTTGGTCCACAGGTAAATTTATGTTACCATAGTAACTTTTTGTAGAGCTGCCAAAATGTTTTCCAAAAGGACTGAATTGTTTTGGATCCTTACCAACAATATATAAGGGTTTCCATGTGAACATATCACTGCCAACACTTTCACTATCTTTTATTATTCCCATCTTAGTGGATATGAAGTGGAATTTTGCTAATTTTGACTTCCTTTTTCTGATAGTTAATGATGCTGCGCATCTTTTCACATATCTAGCGATTTAAAAAAATTATGGAGGTAACATTGGTTTAAAATGTTATATAAAGAAGTCTTTTAAAAAAATCTGCCCATTTTTAATTGGGCTATCTTTTTTGTTGTTAAATTTTACAAGTTCTTTATATTGTCCATGATATATACATGATTGCAAACATATCTTCCCATTCCTTGTGTTGCTTATTCATTCTCTCTGTGAAGTATGTAAAGGTTTTAATTTTCATGCAGTTCAGTATTTCTGCTTTAACTCATACTTTTGGTATTGTTAGTCTAAAAGGACTTTACCCAAGATCATGATAATTTGCTCTTATTTTATTCTAAGACTTAAAATAGTTTTTGCAATTAAATTAAGGTATGTCATTTTGAATTAACTTTTACGTAAATTGTGAAGTTGGGTTCAAACTTCATTTGTTTTCATATAGACATCCATTTGACCTATGGTCATTTGTTTTATGGTCATTTGTTCAAATATGGCCTTTACTACATTATAGCATGTTCCTTCTATCCCAATGAATGTCAAGGGCCTTTATCATAAATGGATGTTGAACATTGTTGAATACTTTCTCAGCATCTATTGATGTGATCATATGGTTTTTCTTTTTCTTTTTGTTGATGTGTTGGATAACATTAAGTGATTTTCAGATGTTGAACCATCCTTGTGTCCCTGGAATAAATCCTACATGGTCTTGATGAATTAACTTTTTGATGCATTGTCGGATTCCTCTGGCCAAGATGTAATTGAGAATGTTTGCACCAGTGTTCATTAGAGAGATTGGTGTGTAGTTTTCTTTTTTGTGTCATCTTTGTTCATTTTTAGCATTAGAGTAATGTTGACTTTATAAAATGTGTTGGGTAGTATCCCTTCCTTCTCAAATTTTTGGAAGAGTTTATATAAGATAGGCATTAGTTCATTTATGAATGCTTGGTACAAAAATGAAGGATGATATAGTGAGTATATTTAAAAAATAATAAATAAAAAACTTGTTTTCCAATTGAATTGTCTTGATACCCAATCAAAAACTAACATAAGTGTAAGGATTTACTTCTGGATTCTCAATTCTAGTCCATTGTTCTAATTGTCTGTCCTATATTAGTACCATACTGTTCTGTTAATTAAATAGTTAAATTAGTACTATCCTGTTAGTTTATATAAGTTTTAAAGTTTGGAATTGTAAGTCTTCTATTATTTTCATTCTTTATTCTTTTCAAAATAGTTTTGGCTACTTGAGTCCCTTGTAATTACATATCAATTTTAATATCAGTATTTTCATTTCTACAAATTAGGCAATTGGGATTTTGACAGGGATTGCATTATAAATAATTATGGAGATTACAGCCATTTTAACAATATTGAATCTTTTAGGTTATTTTAAATTTATTTCAACGTTTATAATTTTGCATTTCTTTTATGAAATGTATGCCTAAGTATTACTCTTGATGCTATTGTAAGTGGAATAGTTTTTATAATTCCATAACCAGACCGTTCACTAATGCTAAACTCAGTTATTATTTCTAATAGCTTTTTATTGGATTCCTTGGGATTTTCTGAATACTGAAAAGATAGTTTACAATCTGTCTGCTTTTATTTTTCTTTCTGGTGTGTTGCTGTAGAGTCTCTATCCATGCCAATGTTTGACTCAAAGTAGTGAGAGTAAAATTATGCTTAAACTTGATATATTCATTGTGATTTGGGAGGAATAGGACATTGCCTTCTTGCTTATATTTGTAATAGTTTATATTATAAACATTATTACATATTGCATTATATGTATAAGATATATAATTTCTAAGTGCAGAGGTGTTATGGTTACAGGTTGGATAAATATCAAAATTCTGAGAAACATCATAAAGGAATAAGGTGGTTTTTAGTATTTTCTGTCAGTTGTAATTCAAAATAATCTTTGAGTTCCTCCCCACACTTTAACTTCTCACAAAAGCCTCTGACCTTTGCAGGCCTCTAAAGGGCAGGGTGGAGCAATTCTGCTAGCACCTGTTACAAGCTGGGAGTAGTGTCAGACTATGTAATAAAACCCCTAATGTCCACAAAATAGTCATTCAGAAAACACGCACTGAGTATCTGCATGGCTAAACTGCTGTAGCTGTGGCTGCCTGAGTGTTTTCATAAGCAAACAGAATCCACCTGTCAAACTTTCTGAACATTAGGCTACTTGTGAGTGGCACCATGAAACAATGCAAAGAAGATAAACCCGGTAGCCTGAAAACCTTGTCTCTATAATCTTTATTTCTTTTGACATCGACCAAGTCACTTAGTGACTTGTGGAATAGAAATCGATGTGGTTGTCCATCAAACTGTCAGAAAGTTGTTATGAAAATAAAAAGTGATTATTGGAAGTCATACATGCAACAGAACTGCAGAGCAACTGTTTCAGTTGTGCAGACTGTTAACAGATATGAATTAAATGCAAAAAATTAACTATAAAAAATACAGAAATGATTTTTTTTACTTTTGCAAAATTTTATTTAATGAATAAGGGCATCTAGTGACTGATAAAGCATCCACCAAAATTACATTTTAACATACAATAGGGTCATTTCAGTGGACCACAAATAAGGTGGTAGAGTTATCACTTTTGGGTGAAAAAGTAATTAAAAGGGCATTTTCATAGTCTGATTTGCTGCTTATTTTGGAGTAAAAGTGGTACTGTGCAGTTTCTTTGTTTTTGTCATGAATGACCCTGTCTCCTTTAACCAACACAATTATTTTCTCTTCTATAAAGCATCCTCTTAGGTCTCAGTTACTAGGTAGTCTGTGTTGCAATGAAGGCTGTGAGGCCCTAGGCCAGTGACTCTCTATTTTACTTTTTTAATTAAGGAGTTGGGCTAGTTGGCCTATCTCTGAGCATTTTTTTTTCTATCTACCTTAACTCCTATCTATAAATGTCATTAGACTAACTTTCATAAGTGATTTAATTTGAAAAAAGGACTTCTTGGCTACAAAAAGAAGTAAAATACAGAGTAGAAGATTAGGGAAATACAAGTTTGCTGTGTTACAAGTCACAAGATGGGGGGTGACTTGTCTGTTCACTTCAGTATCCCAGGTACTTCCTGCTTCCTGGTGTTAGACATGCAAGAAATAATTGCTGCATGATGAGTAGTGAATGAAATGAATAAGTTCATTTGATACAGTTTAACTGCTTTCTAAATTTGTTCAATCATAAATATTTACTGGGCATCAGTGTTCAATTTCACTGAAAGGTATTTCTGAGACATGAGACCACAAAAGATAATTGTGAGCAATCTTTTAGCATTCCTTAATCTGCTAGTTAGCTCCTGGACTGAGTGATTCCTTGAAATTTCCATTGCAGACAAGATGCCCTGAAGAAACAACACAGGAAAGTATTTCCTAACAGTTTTCATTTTTCCTTGAGAAATCATTGTAGATCTACTGGGGCAAAAAATAAGGTGATTAAGAGTTTGCTGGAATTAACATTTATCATTGTCAAGTTCAAAACTAACTGCATTACATGGACAACTTGGATCTTCTACTTTAAAAAGACTCTTAAATCTTCCTTCATCCCCAGAGTTGAACATGTGTTCTATATTTTATAATTCTGATCTAACACAAGCATTTTAAACAATTGTATAAATTTTCCATCTTGCTCTCAGTGGCAGAATACAACTATAAATTATTTCTATCCAAAATCATTAGTAAAAGTAACCTCTTCCATTTTCCTCCCTCTTATAGCTCCTCTTTTTCTTGGTAAGGATTTTTTTTTTTTTTAAATCTTGGGTAAGGATCTCTTTTAATCCATAGAAGGCATATGTTTTCTGTTACTTCTCCCTCCCCCACACTGAAAACTGACTTTCTGATTATGTTTCAATTTTACATTCAGAGTTTCTTGTTTTGATTGATAAATGGTTGAAGAACTATAATCTCCCTCTTATGCTTTTCTCTCTCTTTTTTTTTTTTAATCCCTGAAGGAGCTTTGCATGGGTAGCAAAGCTCTCCTGATAACACTGGAAATAAATCTCGTCTTTGCCCTGTGATAGGAATAGACTTTATCATTCTTTTACCCCAGTGATAATTGCTTATCAGTACATACAGGCCTATTCATAATATTCTGATGCCACTGGGGTTTACATCCTAGGAAGATAGACAGGAAGTACAGGCCACTGAGTCCATTCTTAATAGCCTTAATAGAAACCAGACAAAGAAGGAATACTGGGCCAGGTTGACTATCTCAAAAATGATAAGGCCATCTATGCATTTTTGGATGCTTTCTCATAGACTTTCCCCGCTCTGTTCTGACTTGGATGCCCTGGAGAGGTGAGGATTTGCAAAATGCATTTCTGTCAAAACCACAATCAACATAAAAGGTTACATAATAAGAATATATCCAGACTCTCTGCCAATTTTACTATCTCAGCAACTGAAAGAAATGTTAGACAGACAAAACCCAAACAAAATACATTCAACATATGCAGGACTACACCCAACAAGATAACTAAACACAGAAAATGCTTTAAGTAAAACTTTGGAAAAAAACATGGTGAACTTTCTATATTTGAAATAAGTATTCTATATTTGAAATAAGTATTCCAGTGGGTACACTGTACATCAAATGCCCTGGGATGTATGACAAATTAGATATAAACTATGGGGAAGAAGGGATGAGGGGAACACAATTGGCAAAAGAAAGGGAGAAAAAAGGAAGAGAAAACAGACCTGAGGACAATCTGGAATTGTATTCCACTTGTTCTCACATCATCTGGAAAGAGTTAGAGCACAGATATGATTCTCTCATCAAGAAGCATGGTAATCAAATCACCCTAGGTTAAAATGCTTACATATGTTCTTCATTTCCAAAATGCCCATGGTCAACACAGGACATTATTGAATAGTGGTTGATTTTCAGACGTTGTTGTTTGACAACTACTGAATTTGTATGACATCAGCTGATCACATTTGGGTGAAAAATTTACCTAGTTGAGAGCCATGTGCTATTTGGAAAGCTCATTAAATTTCCCCCTTTTCCAGGGTAGGCAAACAGCAGCTATGTGCCACTCAGAAATAATCTATTTATATAAATGATGGAAATTTCCTTCTCTTGCATAACAAAGGCAGTTGAGGTGCCTGTGACTTAAAAAACATTTCCTATCCATTACTATTCAGTAAGTCTAGGTTTCTTGATGATTTCAAAAATCTTGTCAGATAAAAATAAAAACCTCTTTCTGGAAAGAAGTCCGGTTGTGTGTATACACACATATATCTTCCACCTAGACACAGAGGTCCTGGATGTTAAGTGTAATTCCTGAGGACTCTTCTCCAGTATTCAGCCTCCACCTCCATCCCCATTTCAAGCCATCACCCTATTTGGCGCCCTTTTCTCATCCTGCTAGATGAGCCTTGAAGATATGTGAGAGAATTTACCTCAAATTCTTTTTTCTTCCCTGAATTTCATTCATTTGTTCAATTCTCTTTTTTCAAATATCCACAACAGACCAGAGATTGTTTCAAATCCTGGAGATAAAAATAAAACAAACCTTGCCTCTGCTTTCAGGGTCATTATAGACTGAGGGTGGCACAGTAATCAGATAGCCATGCAATTACTTAATTATAGATTGAGATAGGAGTGATCAGGAAGCCAGTCTTCTGAGAGAATATAGCAGAGACACAAGGTCTAATCTGTGATTGAGCCAGCTTTTCTTATTTGGATATCACATACACTCTTCATACTGCAAATGAATGTATACTAATTCAAACTGAATTTAAACAAAGTGACAGCATATAAAAGGCCACATGGTCTAACTCATCCTGGAGTTGGAAATTAGTTAATTGAGTTAATCCATAGCTGAAATGGCAAAAGTGCTCAAGGTGATGTTTTCAGATTCAGTGTGTATATTCCACCAGCACAACTGAATGATAAATTCTTTAAACAATGCACCTAATTCATCTCAAAACATACATTACAAATGGGCTTAGATTTATCAGGAAGAAACATAATAGATTGTTTTGAGGCTACAATTCAATTCAATGACATTTAATTGAATGTATATTTGTACAACACTGTGCTGCAAGTTATGAGGAAAATAAAAATGAATCAGCCAAAAACCCGTACCTTTAAATAACTCACTCAGCTTTCTATTGACAAATACATTAAATTGAAGTAGTACACTTTAATTTATTCATCTAACATTTTAAGTTAATGTGTATAAGAAAAATGCAAAGATGTCAGGATTCTATAGTAGGAAGTGATTAATTCCAGTTAGGGAAAAGGATTAGGTAAAGACTTAACTTTTTGAAAGATATACACTGCATCAAGAATCTAGAGTAATAAAAAGCTACTGATTGCAATGCTCTAAGACAAATAACACACAAGCTGTTTTTCTAACTCAATTATTTCATTATCCTTAAAAAGAAAGCATGTTACTTTTGGGTTACATTATACATTCAGTGGATTCAAGTCCACTTCTGCTTTCAGATCATTTTTAAAAGACCTCAAACCAATAATACTTTCAACACCTCAGTATTTAAATGATATTCAAAAAAAAGATTTGGTTCCAATCAAAATGACTAGTTTTCCTATATTCCATTTAAATTGACTTGTTTACCCTTACACAGAGATAATTTGGCAATATAAACAAGTGTTTATAATATGCAAAGTGATTAACATAGAAAGCAAAATTATGTGCAACACTGATTTCAACTATTTAAAAAATATATAAGATCATAAAGACAGATTGAAAGGGAACATGGACAAATAGAAACAGCTCAAATACAAAGGTGAGATGATATTTTTCTTTCTGAAAATGTCCTTTAATACTATTTTCAAGTAAAAAAATTAACAAATTGATGCAACTCTAATGTCTTCTGCTTCTTCAGTTATAGTGCTTTCTGATTTAGACCCACTTGTTAATGGATGAATTTGATAGAAATGCCTAAATGAGTAGTATTTCAATCTGAATTACTAGTAAAGATTAGGAAAATGCAGCTTCTGTCTAAAGAGGGAATCCTAAATACACACTTGTAGCTATATCTGCAAGTTGATATATAAATGAGAAGATAAAAGAAAAGAAGGAAGGGAAGAGGGAGTGTATGTCTAGTGAGCATTGGTTGTGTGGCTCATGGGCACTGGCACAGTGTTGCTTGGCAAAGCTGCCAGCCGTGTGAGCCCAGGACATACTTAGTGTTCATGGTTTCCATGGTGATGCCCATATGGTAATATTCGGTCTGGTTCATGGTGCTTGCTCTGTCCCAACTCAGTTCTCTGCTTTGAGAAGCAGAAAGTGCCCCCTGTCAGTCTATGAAAGTGTTGCCATAAGGTAACAATCAAGTTATACATCTTGGTCAGATTTTGGTCTAAACTGATTTGTAATGTAATATGATTATGAGGTTGCAAGTTTTCCTGCTAAATATGTGTAACTTCTAATTTAGCAGCAAGACTTGGTCACTTTTCATTATTTGGAGTTGGTCTAAGAATACCACAAAAGTGGTAAATGTTTCTTTTGTACCTCACACTTTCTTTATTCCTACTGGATGTTAAACCTCTTACGGACAGTGTTTCAGTTTCTACTTCTTTTGAAATTAAGAACTAGTAACAGAGAAGATCCACATTTCTTCCCATCTCACACTTCCTCTTCTCTGATAGGTATTTTATATGCCTCAACTTTTTTTTTTTCTTTTTTAATAGTCCTGCCATTTTCCCTGTGTAGAATATCTCAAGAAGATGATAGTAAGTCAGAAAAAGGATTTCAGTGGAGCAAAGGAGGCTTTATTCAGGTGCCTATTACAAAGACACTGGTCGCGGTCATAGGGTGAGGGGCAAAGGAAGGCATCTTTTGCGATCTTTCTGGACCTGTTTTCT
This sequence comes from Condylura cristata, assembly GCF_000260355.1. NCBI lineage: Eukaryota > Metazoa > Chordata > Mammalia > Eulipotyphla > Talpidae > Condylura > Condylura cristata. The sequence goes on along the minus strand of NW_004567107.1, from coordinate 59,862,420 downwards.
TGTCTGAATTCGAGAGAGAGAAGGTAGTTGAACTTTAAGACTCTTCTGTTTTGCTGTTCTGCAATTTGTCATCATCTCTGAAATACCTTCTGACTTAGATATTTTATGAGTTTTACTTAGTTAGATCTGTAGCTTTTCCAGACTGCTCTGCAGAGCCCTGGGGATTGCATGGAGGTGCCTTGAGGGTTACTGTGGTGTGGGGGAGAAGGGGAAGGGGAAACAAGCAGACTGCTTCAATCAGAACTGCTCGCTTTGATCTATTTTAGATATTGGTCTTCTTGAATAAGATTTCGTTTGAAGAAAGGATTCTATTTTTTTAAGAAGTTTTGAAAATTTCTGTTTTACATTAAGAAACTTCCTTTAAAATTATGCAAAAAAAAAAACCCAAAAAAGTTGATGGTGATGATAGATCCTGAATAGACAAAGCCTAGAATTAAGAAAAATGAAATTGCTATGTAATGATCAGTTAATTTAAAACATTTCATCAACTTATTTGCATTTGTCTTGAAAGAAATAACAGCTTTTGCCACTATTCCACTAAGAAATCAATGGATATGATATATAGGCCAGTGGAATGTGTTTTACTGAATTTTAGTTCTGTATAGGACAGTGCTCTCAACTAAGAGTCTAGGCACTTTCTATCAGATTATAAAGACAAGTAATTATGAGACAGGTGTGTGTTTCTTGAACCTTAAAAAAAAAAAAAAGACTTGATGTTATGCTATTTTCTCCCACGTTTTAACAATCTACAAGTCTAGGAAGTCCAAATATGTCTGAACTATTTCTGTACAGAACTTGGCAGAGTTATACATTCCAGTGGTGCTCAATAAATGCTTGGCTGATTGAAAAGGATGGCAAGAATGCAGAGGCTGTATTCTAGCATATAAAATTAGCCCTTTGATAAGCAGAGAGCTATCTAAAGGTCCTGTGTCTAAAGAAAGAATTTCCACGTCTTTATTAAAGAATTCAATCAAACCCCATTGACTCAGATTTTAAAAATTTATAATGAAGAAGCCTGAAGGAAAATGATTTCCTTCTCTCTTTTTCTTCCTCTTTTCATCCTGCTCCTTTCATTAGCCTATTAATACCACTGTTAGGCTCCATGACTTGAGTCTGTGTTCTGAAGTCTACCCGGTGGAGTTAACAATTCTTTATCACGTTACTTCAGTGAAAATCAGAAAAAATGACTCGCAAATTGACTTTGGAGTAGTGCCATTCTGTCATTTGAACATTGCTCCTTCCTCTCATATTTTGATGTTATCACCTCTATAGCACCTCCTCAGGGGAGGTAAGGGAACTGACATTCTCTTTCACTCACATGTGGTCTTTTCATGAGTTTATCCTATTAAGAATGGAAAAATCACTATCAAATCACTGTATATCTGAGAAAAGTTCTAGAAAACATTCCAATCCCCTAAAAAGCTCATTTCAAGCACAGCAACAATTATTTGACATCATACCCAGAGGACCTGATATTGAGAATTTTGTCAATTCATATCTATCCTGTCCTCTAACTGCCTACAATTTCCATTACAATTGTGTTAAATAATGTGTATTTGAGAGTTCTCAAGTCCTAGAAGTCAACATCTACACATACCTACCTCCTCCTTTCTCTCCCTCCCCTCTTTTTCTGTTTCTGATTCCCTCTATAGCTTTCTTTTGACAAAATACTCATTTCTATAGCCTGTCTTTTATTGCACTTCAAGATACCCATGATCTCTAACTTCTTTAACATCTCAAAAGAAGACTTTTAGCAGGGCATGCCTGAGGCTTAGTGGGCAGGGAGACCTCAGAGGAAGCATGTCACCACCATAAATAAACTTGTGAGTTGGGCCATCCCTCGTGGTGCAACTGGTTAAAGCACAGCACTACAAAACTAGCCGCACTATTTCACAAGTTCCATCCCCAGCCAGGGAGGGCACCCACATGGCACAGCAGACCTCTCCTGTCTCACTTGCTGCTCTCTTCAGCAGTGTACTTTGTCAATCTGCCTGTTCTGCTCCCCACTCTGTCTCTGGTGAATCCTCTCACAACCCCTGTACCTCTGGCTGGCCTGTACCCCAGTTCTGTATACATAAAAAAAAAAAGTGAGTTACCTTGGAAGACCTACCCCTACCCCCCCAGACACACACACAGGCCTCTATACTCCTCTGTGTGCTACATACATAGATACACTCATGATTAGGTTGAAGGCATTTGTGAAGCCAAATGTGAACTCATTTTGTGTTCACTAAGCCAGCAGTTAACACCTGTACACAAAGCATAATTGCTTTATCTTTTCCACCAGCCTCTATCATCCAGGCATTCCCCAGTTACAGTTTGTATTGGATGCCTTCTAACGCCTTGCTAAACTTTATTGTTTTCTTGATTCTGGCTTTTTGTTTTGTCTGCTTCATTTTCAGTCATGTGTGCTAACCTCAAACCTGAGGTCAGGTCCCCAGGTGTCTTTCAACTATAGACATTGGACTTTGGACTTTATGAACTTCTGTTTCTTGTCCTGCACTCCTAAGTGTGCCTTAATACTATGTTCTGCACAAAGAGCAAGAGTGAACTCTGGACTCCCTCTCTAATCTGTACCTTCTAGTGGAATCTGAGGTACTTTGAGCACATAGGAATAAGTTTATATCTACCGTGGTCTTCTCAGCTTAGTGTATTTTCTGTTTATCCAGTGATGTATAACAAACCATCCCAAAATATACTGGCTTAAAACAATAATTTATTCTGATCTTTTGCACACTGGTCATGGTAGGCCCAACTGACTTTGTGTCTTCATCCACCTATAGTCTGATGGGAGCTGAGTTAGAGTGGAGTCAGTGATGGCTCCCTCACTGGCAAGAGGGTTTGAATGACTGGAACAGCTGAGGGCTAGTCAGTTTCCTACATGAAGCTCTTCTCATATCTATTTTCCCCACAGTTTGGTGGTGTAAGCAGTTGAACTTGTTATGCATTAGCTAGCCTTCCTACTGTGTGCTTTCTAAAGGACTCAGGTAGAAACGGAAGGGTTTCATCTGACTTAGCCTCAGAATTCACGTGGCACTGCTTTTTCAGCTATGTTACAGTCTAAGTAGTCAGAGGTTAATGCTGACTCAATCTGAAGAGAAACAGACGTTACCTTTTAAGGCCAGAATGGCCACTATATACAAAAAGAAAAGGAATTATTGGCTGTCATCTTGAAAACAAGTTACCAAGCAGGTATCAAGTAAAGCTTATTGTAAAAAACTAACATAAGAATTTTAAGTAGTGACTAAATAATAGACTGAGTACACTTCAGGAAAAAAAAAAAATGCTTGTATAAACTCACATCTCAAACCCATTTAAAGTTGCCACCTTTTTGGAAGTCTACACTTCGAAAGAGGTGTCAACTACTTTACTGAACACAATTTGGGATTGAATGACTTGCTTGGTGGTTAGAAAATGATTGCATTAAAGTGGCACCCAGCTTGCTTTAGAAACATCAGATCTTAGAGAAAAAGCAGACTATTCATTTACCAGTTTTCAGGCAAGGCAAAAATCGTTTAGCAAAGATGTCTTCATTGTGGTTAAGCCCCAGATGACTTCATTTCAGGTTAGGACATAATGTAAACTAATGCATACCCCTGCCACATAGTAAGTGCACAATAAAAGTTGGCTCTAAATATTGACTTGGATAAGACAGAATGGTTATCTGAGCAGAAACCATGGCCGAGGCGACGTTAGTAAAAGAACTTAAGGATGAGGCTCCAGCAAGGGAAAGGTATGTCCCATAGTGACAAAGATTAGAGCTCATCTGGGCACAAATCTTCTCACTGATAGAATCACATTTCAAAGTGCTTAATGTCCTGGGAATTTTACCTTAAAATGAATAGCATTATATTGCAACTGGAACTTTGCTAAATTCTGCAGAGAACAGTTTGACTCTCAATTAATGAATATATGCATATCTTAAGTCTTTTTCACCTGCCAGGTGGGTACAAATATGGATAATTGGCCCTGACCTTGAGTAGCCTTTGCAGTTCATCCAGTTACAGATGTGCAGAAAATTATTGTGGACTTTAATTAAATTTGGTGAAAACCAGCAAGAAACGTTCTGTGTCAGACGTAATTGGCAGGTTTATAAGGAATAATATTACTGAATGTATGTGAGTTAAATTTTTCTTTGGGTAATTAAAAATTCAATTTGACATATCCCTACATAAGAGCTTCTTTGAAACCTATGTCAACTGGGGTACAGGCCAGAGATGCAGAGGGTGAGAGGATTCACCAGAGACAGAGCTGGGAGAAGAACAGGCAGATAGATGAAGTACACTACTGAGGGGAGCACCGGGCAGGTTAGGAGAGGTCTGCTTCGCCATGTGGATCTCCTCCGGGGCAGGCGGGCATCGAACTCATGCGGGCATCGAACTCATGCGGGCATCAAACTCATGCGGGCATCGAACTCATGCGGGCATCGAACTCATGTGGGAATCGAACTCATGCGAAAGTGACTTTAGCTTCTTAGTGCAGCGCTTTAACCTGCTGAGCCACCAGGGAGGGTCTAAATTAGTCTTTTTAAAAAGTCAGCACTTGTTAATATTCTTAGGTTTTTAGCCCTAAGCTAGATGCTAGAATTAAACGTAAAATATAGAGTTTAAAAATTCACATTTAATAATGAAAGTGATGACTAGCATACATAAAAGCATAGACACTAACAAATAGTGAGGTATTATTGGCTTACACTTAAAGAGGCAGGGATTTAAAAAGGTATGGAGGGGGGTGGAAATCACCCATGTGGGGTTTGTTGTTGACAAGAAAGATTTCATGGAAGGAATTCAGTTCAATGTGTACTTTTTTTTTTTTTTAAGATTTATTTATTTGTATGTACAGAACTGGGGTACAGGCCAGAAGCTGAGAGGTGGCGAGAGGCTTCATTAGAAACAGAGTGGGTGGCGAGAGGCTTCACCAGAGACAGAGTGGGGAGCAGAACAGGCAGATCGACAAAGTACACTGCTGAGGGGAGCAGCAGGCGTGTCAGGAGAGGTCTGCTGCACCATGTGGTCACCTCCCGGGCAGGCGGGAATGGAATTCATGCAGAAGTGGCTTTAGCTTCTCAGTGCAGTGCTTTAACCCGCTGTGTCACCAGGGAGGGCCTCAATGTGTACTTTTAATGATAAATAGGATTTGAATTGGAAGAAGTTGGAATTAATAATTGATTTTTTTTTCATGAAATACCAAGGGAAATACTGAGATTTACCCATCAATCAATCACAAAATACTAAGGTTACCAAAAACAGAAGCTATATCTTAACTTAAATAACATAGGAATGATCAAGAAATAAATGCTAAGAAAGGGACCCTAGCTTAAGCTGTAATTCAAACAGTAACTGTACTTCCAGAAAGCTGGACAAACATTAGCATCTTTCATAAACTTAGCGTAGTATTCAGTACATGCTTTACATCAACCATGGTCAAGTGATTAAGGCCTTTTAGCCAGAGAATTATTGATTGTACACTTGGCTTCCTAGTAAGAACCTATTCAAGTTAATAATAAGGAAAAATAGTTCCTACTTGTTATCTTTGTAGTGGCATTGAGATTAGGCCTTCCTTCAGCTTCATGTACCAAAAAGGAGATCTAAGTTCATTTTCGGTCTTCCTTTTATTTAGGCATTGTTTATTTACAAACTGATACTTCACATTAGACTCTGTTTACTTAATTTATTTTCCCTCACCGAATTTCCCTTTCTGAAAAAAAAAAAAAAATCAAGAGGAAGCACACTATAAAGGCCAACAGAGAAGTCACAATTCAACCAATCAACTTCATCTCTCTTCACTGTCATCCACATGCATGAGTCTGTAGTCCAAATGTAATTTTTCATGCCACATTTTATCATTTCCAGTTGCTATAATTGGTAGTTTTTTGGCTGCTTTGCTCATTTCCTCCTTGTTTCACTGCAACATGTTTTTCTGTAAATGTTTAATTACTTTGTGACATTTACCATGTTTATTATTTCCCTATTTATTTATTATTGTTGCTACTTTCCTCTTATATACTAGACTGCCCCACAAAGAGACAATTTCCTCTAGTTCTGTTAAAACAGCTTGTACAATTAAGTTAATAATAGGCTCAATATATAATTGTGGAATAAATTGATGAAAATATATGCAATACTTGGAGATGATATATCATAATTTATGTAGCCACTGTTTCCACTACTGATATCTAAATGCTTTCCTATTTTTTCACCTTTCCCTAACCCCACTTGGGATTAGTAATGTCAGAAAATATAAGGACTGAGAAAACATAAAGTGAAAGCATTGTCAATAATAGGTTAGAGGTAATGGAGTTTTCAATCAAAATTCATCAAACTGATAGTGAGTTATTTGGGGCCACAGTTAACTGCGTTATGAATATCACCTTTGCCAGTGACTTGGCAGAAGCAAAGGAGTAATAGAAATCAATCTGAATACCCAGCGTGGGAATTTCCCACAGTCAGCATGTGGGTTTAGCTGGAGATTGCAGTGAAAATAAGTGTATTGTTTCAGAGCTTAGGAAATTGAGAGGAAGCTGAAAAAGATGGGAATAAAGATAAAGTTTTAAAGTGGAAGTTAGTTCAGCGGAATAGTGACCGGCAATGATGCTAGTTTAATATGAGTGTCCATTCTCCACAAAATAATGCAAATACCTAATATCAGTGCTCCCATTGACATAATGAAATTGTGCTTATCAATTGTCTTCAAAAATGCTCAGAATCCTATAATGTGGCAATCTCTGCCTAATGCCAAGTTCTATAGTCTCCAGAATGTCCACAGAATCAATATTTCAGTTGTGTTCCTACATCTCAAAATTGTCTTTCATGTTTTCTGTCCTTCCCTTTCTGCCCTTACCCTTTCCATGGACACCCAACTCCAGTGTGCTAAAAATAAGGATGTTTAGATGCCTGGCATCCGCCTGGCCTTCAGAGACCTACACTAATTAGGGTTGTGGGTGAAGAAAAGCACAAGTGATCTTATGAACTTTGTTTTGATTTATCATCTGCGCACAGATCTTGAGGGCTTATGGGGTAACCTTAGAGGTCACTTAGTTCAGTACTTGCTCTGAGGTCAAAAGACGCAAACCACAAGTGAGTTATCCTGAAGAAATAAAGGTCCCTGTATCTAAGCTCTTCAGAGAAAGGTGTAAGCACTTGAATAACTCTCCTCAATACAGAGAAATCTTTCTATTTGTCGTGTTTAACCAGAGTCAATATATAGTGTCATGAATACCTGACTGTAAGAACTTGGAGGGAAAAAAAAAAAGTTTAGAATAGTCATTCATTCTGCATTATTATTCCTTGGTCTCTGATGCTTCGCTGGCTCCTCAGCGTAGTCTGAGGTTTACTTGTGGTGACCTTGCCCTGCTCTGTTATGTTTAGTAAGAAGTCTCCTGAGACCGGCTGCCTGCTTCATGCAGAGCCTCCTTTACCAGCTGTCCGAAACTCCGTGGCTTCTTCAGCAGAGCAAAAATCCACTCTCTGCTTTTAGAAAGTGGGGAAAGTAACCATAGAAATATGATTCATCTTCTACACAAATGTGCCCTCCTGCACAGACTTAGGTTTTACTGGGAAGCTGGATGATCAGCAATGAGCCAGTGAGCATGGGCTACGATTCCAGGGCTCTCACTGCCCATGCACCTAAAAGCAAAGAGCAGGTCTTTCTGACTCCAGTTGAGGTCATGATCTACAAGAGACCTTCTTACATGTCCTCTGTCCTCTTACTTGGAGTGAGAACATTCCAAAAATGTGCCACATTTTTCTTCCTTTGTACCTATCTCATTCCCCAGCTCCTTTCCTTATAGTCTTGAAAATCATCATGTCACATGTTAACTTTCAAACACCGATTTTGGAATATATGATTGCACAGCATTGAGAGAAAGTTTTTAGAGCTTCTTGCTCAAGAAAGATGCTCTCCTTGCCATTCCGGCCCTGTCCTTACCCTTCCCTCAGTGTCACACCTGCAACCCCCTCTCTTTCTTGTCCTTCTTGTCTAAGCTTCTCTGGCCCATCATTGGCCCTTAGTAGAAATTGCTGACTGAAGGAATGCCTCCAGGAAGACTACACCCCTGTGCAGGCACCCACTGTATAGCTCAAGAGCATTAAACTCACTTCCTCACACTTCCTCCTGTCTCTCCACCTGTGAACATGGTTCATGGGGACTGATACTTCAGAAGTACTCAGTCCCTTTGCCCCAATCATGTCTTAGTTCTTACTTGAATGTTTTGCTCTTCCTCTACCCTCCTCTTTTTTTCCCTCTTCTCCCCTCTTCCCCTCCTTCTTCTCCCTCCCTCCTTCACTTTTCTCTCCTCCTCCCTTCCTCCCCCTCCCTCCCGCTCCATATCCCTTCTCATCCCCTCCCCACCTCTCCTTTCCCTTCCTCTCCCCTCTCCACACCATCTCTCACCTCTATCTTTTTTCACCCTCTTTCATATGCTGAAGATAGTCGGGAAGGGGTACCAGGAAATGTCACCCTGGGCAGTGGACGATCTTCTATTTGGGCCCAATGACTTCTATTTCTTGCATTCCTCTCCTTCAGAAGTCAGTTGCACCCCAAGTTTTATAAAAATTCTTCCAAAACCAGGGTCTTCGGTGCCATATCATCTATCACCCAGCAATGTGCTGTCCCCCAAAATTCCTCCTTTTCAGAGAGGAATTCCTGAGAATAATATTGTCTTTCCTCTGTTGTGAGTATGGCTGTGAATGTTTGCCAGTGCTGGGAAGTTTCTCAAGTTAGGGAACCCTCAGTTCCAGTCACAATGACCAAATAATGTATGCAGCATGAATTTTACAATCAGCCTCTATTACAATTTGTACTTGAAATTTTTCTACCTTCCATTCTGTGTTCTGGACTATTCAGGAAGGTGTTGGCAAATTGTAAGATTTAAAGATGAAGGAAAATAAGACTAAGGAAGTAAATAACATTAATGTACAAAAAGATGCACAGCTAACTCTTCAGGGCAGGATTCCAGTCAATGACACTCATAATCCAAGTGCAGCTTCTTGTCTGTGTATGAGAGTAAGAGGGAAATCAGGAATATCTAAACTTTTTTTTAAGATTTATTTATTTATTCATATAGAACTGGGGTACAGGCCAGAGACGCGGAGGGTGAGAGGATTCACCAGAGACAGAGGGGAGCTGAACAGGCAGATCAAAAAAATACACTGCTGAGGGGAGCAGCGGGCAGGTCAGGAGACCTGTGGGTCACCTTTGGGGCAGTCGGGAATTGAACTCATGTGGAAGTGGCTTAAGCTTCTTAGTGCTGTGCTTTAACCCACTGCGCCACCAGGAAGGGCCCGCATATCTAAACTTTTTATGCTAGATGTGCAAGTGAACTGTGTGCCTAACACCTTGTGTGCAACTGCTAGATTTTTCCACTGGTGAAATGCAATCTTATGCTAGCTTTAATGATATGTAATTGTTCTGCAAAAACAGCACATAACTAGTGCATATAATTTCATAGGATTGGGAATATGTATACACCCATGTACCCATTACACAATCCAAGCAATTCACATTTTCATCAGCCCTAAATGTTTTCTTATATTATTCTGTTTGTTTTGTTGTATGTTCAGTTAACATGGAATCTGCCACCCACTTAACAAATTTTTACATAATAGCTTACTGTTCACTTTCTTGCACATCTGATTTCTAGAATCCAACTGGTATCATTGTAAATTTCGAATACTATTTTGACTGACTGAAATTATCATACCTTCACATGAAAGCAGATTCAGAACCAAAAAGAAGTGGGAGAAAAAAATACATGTGTATATACATCAAGCACGTAGCTGATGTGTTATGACATTCATCCTGAGGAGCGAGACTGCAGGTAGACACGCCCTCTCTCCTTATTCAGAAACAAGAATAACAGCACACCCAGTCACACCTAATCTGTTAAACAAAAATAATTCAGAGAATCATGAGACATATTCTTAAATCTTTTTAAAAACATAAATCTGACTTCTGTTCAACTTCTGCCACCCAAATGCCAATCTGGCTTAGCGTGTTTGTCTTATATTCCCTGCCCTCTCCTCCCCTGCATGTACTGTAACCATTACAGCTTCAGCAAGTCATTTAATCTGTCTTTCCCTATTTGTAAGATGGGAATGATACTAATACCACTGCATAGGGTGTTAGAAGATTAAAAAATATATATATAAAGGGGTATGAATCTAAACTGTTTGGCACATAGTAGATAGCAGTAAAGGTGAATCTCTTTGCCCTATACTGCTTCTAGAATGTAAAATTTTAAAGGGCAAGAGCTATGCACTCTATTTCAGAGCTAGATGCACAGAAAGAGGATTAAATATTACGCTGGTTTTGTCAGTTCCCTAGAATGGAACTCCCCCTCTCTAGCCCAGGAAAGTGACCTGCTCTTTCAACATTCCTCCCAGGCCTTCAAGGAGAGCCCAAACCTCACTTTACTGACTGCTGTTTTAGCCATCAGATGGCAACATCAGAAAATTATAGACAGGAAGTGTGTTTTCCTTCTAACTCAGAGTTTTGAAGGCCATTTTGCTGTGTAGAGGTATTTGTACTTATCAAATATTCAGATACCCCAATTCCATTTTTCTGCTACCATTTCCCCTTGTGGATTTCATCCAGCTGGACTATAGCTCCTTGCTCACCTATTAAGTTTGGTTGGTTCTCACTTTCTAGATGCTTTGAGATGGACCACATGCTGCATCCCATTGCTAATAAGATAGTCACTGGTGGCTTTAAGGCTTACAGAACTGTGACACTCACAGATCAATTTCAGAGCAACATTGTGCTGAAATGAACACAGTCACAACCAAGAATAATTTTGAAACAACTTAAACTAGCATTACTCAATATTATGAAGGGAACTGGAAATCCCCCAGCAATAAATTTTAAAATCCTTTTTTGGTTTCTTCCCAATCCATCGGCCCACACAATACTGTTCCCCTTCTCAAGACATGAAAATCCTGACATACTTGTTTGCGCTCCCCCCTTCTTCTGCCCTGTTCTCTGCTCCCTTTTCTGTCATTACTGTACATCCCAGGAACTGCCAAAGACAAAAGCCATTTTTGGCTTTTGTCTTTGAAGTAGACTTGCCAGAAAGCTCTTGTGGGTAAGCAGGTTAAAAAAAAAATCAAATACTAATCAGATAAGTGATTAATATCGTAGCTTTTTTTTTTAATTGGATGAATACCTTTTGTCAGCTGTTTCATAAAGTTTTATATAGCCAGCTGTGACTTATCTTTTTTAATGATATTAGTCAAAGAATAATCATTAACTTTAGAAAAATATGACAGCATGCCCTGGCAGAATGTAAAAAAGAAATAATCACTCTGTGTTGGTATATTGCAACCGTCATTAATTAGATACCACAAACTGTGTTGCAAAATGCAAAAGGAATAATGAAATGCAGTTGCAGTAAGCACTGAATTGCAAGTCTGAGGTTTCACTGTAGGAGCTTTAAGGGTGATATTGCCATATTCTGGCATTTCACTTGTCCCCACCTATGTAAGCCAAGACTTTCCTTAGGAAGATGCAATAACTGGCTACTATCACACAGCTAGTGGGCCAGGTGAGCTCTGTGAGGACAAGAACCATGTCCTCTTGAGCCTTCGTAGCTCTGGTGCCTGCATGACCAGGCTGGTATTTAGTGACTTCCAGTGACTTGTGGGCAGTGATTCCAAACTTCCAACAATACTTGGATGGACACAAGACTTGTCCCTGGGCTCTGGCCTTTACTTACTGTCTCTTCACTGCTGAGGGGCCAACTACTTCAAATGACTGACAGGTACTTCTAGTCTGGGCTTCATGGTGCTGAGTTCCAGGCTTCAATTTCATTGTTGTGATGACAATAACCAGACTGTTATAATACTTTTTGAGGTAGTGTTTGTTTATAGAACATCGAAGTTACATGCATTTTCTTTCCCTAGATGGCAAAATTTCTACTTGTGACTCTGAAATCATTTCCCCATTTTCTGAGTCATGAAAAACAGTGATATTACTAAGGCATATTCATAAAGATATTCCAATGTCTGCTTAAGTGTATTTAAGTCAAAAAAGGTTTTCTTACTGTCAGGTGTCAGATCATTGTGGCATGGTGTTAAAGTGAAAGAGACCACGTTGGAAAGACACAGCACATATTTTGTGTTACATCTGAGAGGTTTGATGATTTGTGCATGGGCCTTTACAGATTATAAAATACTTCTACATAATTTTTTTCATTAGCTCCTTGAAACTATCATGAGGGATCAACATTCGTGTTCCAGGTAGGAAGATGAATCTGAGCATCATTAAGCTACTTGTCTAAAACCACAGAGCAGGGGCCCAGATTCTCATCTGAGTTCTCTGCTCAGAAATAACCTTGGGCTGCGATAGCAGACTCAGTATTAACATTCCAATTTTGCTTCTTTTTTTAGCAGTGTGAGCTAAATAAGGCAACTTACTTAACTTTTTTGTACTTTAGTTTCCTATTCTCAAAATGGAAGAAAAATAGAACCTACAACATAAGGCCGTTAGGAGAACTGAGTTAATGTTCTTAGAACAGAACTCAGCATGCAGGAAACACGTGTGTGTGTGTGTGTGTTCATTTGCATCCTTATCTATGTCTTACTGAACTGTTTCTCACATGTCTGCAAACCTCTCACACATGAACTCCTGATGCATTTCATTTCCTTTATACAAAAGAACCGATTCCTGGTAGCAGCCCGATTATAAATTATGTGTAGTGTATTTATGAGAGACTGAATATGCATCAGGCCCTCCAATTGGTAAAGGGTCCCAGTGTGTAGAAGAGGAACAGAGACAAAGCTCTGACCTCTAATAGAAGCTTCATTAAGAAGCTTCTCAGATAAAATCCCTGTGCTTCAGGAGCTGATTGCCACAGTCACCCTGCAGCCCAGAGAACATAATGCAAGCTATAATTTAAAATTTCATGCAGGCAGGAAAAGTTACAGTTTTCACAGAGAGTCTGAAGATCAAACATAAGATGAGAACTAAGTGTCTGCCCAGTGTATCAAGCATGGAAGCAGGCAGTGTGGCTTTTGAGTTCTTGCCTAATCAATTTTATTGATTAAACCTCAAACTACCTAACCTGCTGCATGTTGTTTGGATGTCTAAAACCTTTCTTTGAACAAAGTGAAGAGACTCAATCCAAACAGTCAGGGAGTAGAAAGACTGTTCACAACACTGTTGTATTTGCGCTATAGCTTCAAGGGACCAAACTGAGTTGCAAAAGGTTCTAGGCTCACATGGGCTAAATCCTATCACTTGACTTGAGGGTGCCACTTCTGACTTGCTGCCCTTTTGCTAATCTAGATAGGTATGAAGCTCCATTCTCTGAGCAGGCAGGTGCAGCAGCCCCTGCAACTTTCTGGGGGTAGGGGTTAGGGGAGAGAGGCTTAAGACAGCTTCTGAGTTTACTTACTGCTCAGTATTTCTTACTGTATTCCTTATCCACCTCATCATATGTCCTTTTGACATCTTCATTCAAACAAGGGCATGTTGTAAAACATCTCATTCTCCCTCTGGGAGACAGTATGGGGTTGCTGCTATAACATGAATATCAGAACTCAGAAAACCAGATCTATTTAAGTCCAGGTTTTGCTTATTACCTGTGTGCTAATAAACAACTTAGCTTTCTCTCTCACCTTCCATATTGATAAGGACATAACGATATTACCTACAATGCTGTTAGGCGAGTTAAATGAGATAATATGGGGGAAAGTGTTTGGCACATACCAGTTATTTGTGGTACTTTTTAGAGAAGAAGAAGGAAGGAGAATGAGAGCAGGCAGGAGTATTAGCTGGCTTTTAGAGAGAACTTCTGGAAAAAATACAGATGGCTGTCTGACTTGTTAATAAAATTTTAATTTGAGATCAATGAGAAGCTCTATGTGTTGACTACAAATATATACTCATCAGCAATCCCAGGGAAAATCTATCAGGGTTATTTCCTTTCATTAGAGAGCAATATAAATATTGATCAACTCTCCTAATAGACCTGTGGTTTGCTTTCATACATTTAACTTCTGTTCTTCATAGAGGGCACAAATCTTCCAATTACCTTTAGTTCATAATTCATTATGTCACATTAGAAGCTAAACATGAACACAGGGTCCTCATCAAGAAAAAGCACCACTTAAGGGGCACTTCTGTGACCTTCCTATGCCTCTGGGCTGCCAATGCCACCTCACAGTGGATCTGTGCCAATGCTGAGGGAATATCTTCACCCATCCCAGAGTCCAACGTCTTACATCTGAAATCAAAGCCATTGCATGGCAGGGCCAAGAAGCAGCCCCCACACACACACTGAGGAGCAGAAATGAGCAGCATACCAACTAATGAAAAAAAGAATATTGTATTAGGCTTGATGGCACAGGAGAGCTGGGAAATTGCCAAGACAAACATCTGTTGTTTCCTAAAGATGGGTAGATGCATGCAAATCATGTTATTAGTGGTGGTCAAAACCTGGCATTTAATGTCATTGCAATATTAGCAAGTGATCTCTTAGGCTTAGATGCTAATAATAACAAATAATAATACGGGGAGCTCAGGAGTGGAGTGCCTCTGAAGGTTCTACTGGGCTATCTCTCCCTGGAACCGCAGCTTCCAGATTCAACCTGTAAAGTGAGTTGTTAAGAAAAAAATTTCTTGCCACTTCATTGACAGGGCACTAATAAATCAATGGCATGGAAGAAAGACACCTGGAGCCCTGTAAGCTGGCAGGGTGATGGCTAGAGTGGTACCTTTCTCCCTGGGCCAGGCTGGTTTCATTACTACCCACTATTTTGTTTGACTAAACAGGAATCCTTTTTTATAATTCTGTCTCTAAATATCAAGACAAAATTTTTGCCACCAAGTGAATTATGTGCTAAAGTGCTCTGAATGTTAACTGATGTCACAGCAGGCATCAGTTACAAGTCTGCCCATGGGGAATGGGGGAGTGTCTGGGATCCAGGCTCCATAATAAAGGAGCCCTCACAACCACAGAAATAGACACACGAGTTGTTTTCTCCTTTTAGGAAACATGTTTGTGGACATAAAACAACACCTATGTTTTCATTAACACAAAAGGTATATAATCAGTTTGCTGAATTCTGAGAAAAGACCAGTTTTAGGTTTTTTCTTTGAAAACACTTGCCCTTAATATGTATGTAAAAATAGAAGTTTCCTAGGTATATCAGGAAGTCTTTTTTGTTTGTTTGTTTATTGTTATTCTTGTGGTGAAAATATTTAACAGCATTCTATATTATTGACAAATGTTGTCAACCCATTTTCAGACATATTTATCACATCACACCCACCACAAAGGTAACCATAGTCCTCCATCAACATGCACTAGGTCCCCTGCTACCCTCTGCTCCCCAACCTCTGGATGCCTCAATTATAAAGATATAAAGATGTCTGGATGTGTATGTGTAATTTTACAAAGTAGTACTTTTTGCTTGCATTGCTAATTTTTGGACAATGATTTCTTTTGACTCTGGGTGCTTTAGTGGTACAACTAGAAAACTCTTATTATAAAAAATATCAAAGAATTGCAATAGGATCTCCAAATTTTGGTGATGTTGCAGAGCAGACCTAAATGCAGGATTGTGCTTTATAGAAACATTCTGTAGTTTATTACAGCTTTTTTTAAATTTTTCATTTAGGTACATTACTAGCAAGAGACTATAAAGCAGTATGACACAAAATTAAAAACTACCTAATTAGTACAATAATTTAGAAGTATTTTTATACATAGTTTTCAGTCCTGGAGACTATCCAACTTAATTCCTAAGGGTTGTATATGAAAATCAAAGAGATGAGATGACTATCCCCCAAATCACCATGTGAAATGGTGACCAGTAGTCCATACTGACCCTCGGTCTTCCCAATTTACTGTTTCCTTCTCACACCTAAGAAACTGAAGTATGAGGTGCAGATGAGTGGCTGAGAGCCAGTTAAATGAAATAGCAAATCCCTGCATAAGAGTTGTGATGAGTCTTATATTACTAAATTTTCAAAACCCTCCTCCCCATGAGCACATCCACTCAGCCTCTGAAGTCATCTAGCCAGTTTTGGGAGGCAGCCAGCCCCATGGGTAAGAAATGGCACCTAATGTGAAGATATTGTATATTTCTGGTGTGGTTAAGTGCATGATGGTAGTTTAGACTGGTATTCACCAACTGTAGCTCCACTGCTTACTAGCTGTGTGACCTTGAACCAGTGACTTAACTTCTCTGGACCTTGCGATCTTCCAGTGTAATGCTATTTTCTTCTCAGGGTTTACAGAGGACATATACAATACTTTGCATAGCATATGGAGCAAAGTAAGGCCTCAGTCAGGGGTATCAATTATCAATCTGAAAGAATCAGCCACTTTTTTAGATTTTATTTTTCAACTTTGTAGCATTTAGTGAAATGTGTGTAGGAGAGTTTATAGAACTGCCTGTGACCTTAGTGCTAGGTTCTGCATTTAAAAAATATATATATAAACCAGGCTGGGGGGACTGCATTTCGAAATAAAATCTAGCAGTTAGGACCAGCTTGGTCCATTTTAGCACTGTGCCCAGTGTCCCTCCAAGCTGTCTATTGTATTGAATTGCAGTTCAGCTAAAGCTGGATCCTTTAGATTCAAAAGAAACCTGAAAGTTTTTAGAATACAAGATAGAATCAATGTCAAAGCTGAATTTGGAGATGAAGTGCTCTCAACAAACCATCCTAGGAGGAGCCAAGGGTGCAGGGACAAAAAATGCACAGTGCAGCCAGGTTAGAGAGGCCCTTTTCTTAGTTGCCCTTTCCAGCCACACTGTCCGGGAAGAGGGAGCTAAAAGCAGTCAAGCACACACTCTACAGAACCAGAAATGAGGTTTGCATCGAAGCCTACTGGGGCTTGTTTGCAGAGCTCAAATCTGGGACAAACAGCTTGCCGCATCTCTTAAAGCCTGGTCTCAGCACTTACCTAATTTGAGATCTATTTCTTTCCTATTAAAAATAAAAAGAGTTGCAGTCACTCTCTGATGTGAATAGTTTAGTGGAAAGCATTGTGCCCTTGTGAGACTGTCAGCCAGGGGGACTGGATAGTGACATATTCAGACTCCCAGGTGACAGGGAACAGTTCCGATTATCACTTTAAATATTTTACTGAGTAATAAAATATTTGAATAGTATATAGTAAATGTGCTGCTGTTTATCATATTCATTTTTTTATTGCTAATAAAAGTTGTCTTCTGTGAGGACATGTCAAGAATTCTCCCTAGAATGTTGTCATTTGTAATAAATGCTCCTGGATGGTTTATTTTTATTTATGCTAGTAGCCAGGGAGTCATGGCAACCTGGGAAGTGCAAAAGCAAAAAAAAATAATTTTCTATTGAGGTCTATATGGGGAAGCCACAGAAAAAAATTCTTGGGTACCCTTGAGTTCTGTCTCCTAAAGAAATGAATTAGTCATTCAGGAAGGTGTGAATGTTCCCAGAATTGAAGTTTCCCTGGTGGCCTGGGAGTTTAATTCTCAGCTACCTGATATCAGGGGTGACTGCGAAATGCCTCCTCCTGTCTTTGGCTCTGCGGTGTGACTGAACATCTTTTCTTCCTTCTGGTCTTTCACTTTTGAAAAAAAGAAAAGGAAGTGTACACTAAGTCCAAATGTTAGCATGATATCTAGTCTAGTTCCATAAACATTGCATAATTATTGAGATTGCATGTTAAGATGCAATCAGGTGTTTGTCTTTTTTTATTTACATAAAAAGTCAATTACACTGAGGTCTTTGTTGCTGCTTTTGTCAAATCTTCTACGGGGTTTCTCAGAGATGTATGTGCTTGGAACCAAACATAGATTAAAAATAATACGGAAATTTCTACAAAATATCACAGGAGTGGCCCAGTTCATCCTATATTCCTAACACACAAATTATTTTCCAGGTAGGCTGACACCTGGCCCAGCATCCACTCACCTGGGAGCAGGATAAAGGGCATAACATTTATGTTTGTAACTTCTTACAACTTAATCCTTTGAAAAAATTATTCAAAACTTTAACTTTCGATCTCCTTTTAGAAAAATGGGCAGAGAGTCTAAACATGCAATGGGGCCAGGCCCTATTTTTAGCATGTAACATCGGGCACTTAAGGAGAACTGAGAATCAATTGTCTCCTCTGTCCCCAGCGATAACAATACCTCCTGCAGGCAAGGCTAAGGAAATGAGATGCTATGTAGGAAAGACCCAGCAGTGTGTCTGATAGAGAGTACAGCAAGGGGTTTTCTCTTTAAGAAAATTTATTGAAGTACCACTGGTTTATAACATTGCATAGGTTTCCCATGTACACAAGATAACAGCGCTTGTATATACTACATCATGTTCCCCACCAAAAGTCTAGTTTCCATCCTTCATCCTACCATCGACCCCTTTTGCCTGATTTACTCTTCTGCCTTCCCTCCATTTCGCTCTTTGCATTGAAAAAGTTATTCTTGCTTTGTGTTGCTCATTCATTTGTTTCATTTCCCACACATGAGTAAAATCATACATTGTTTGTCTCTGTTTAGATTTTGCACAATACCCCCTAGGTCTATTCATTATTTTGCAAATTGTAGGAGTTCATATCTTTATGGCTGAGTAACATTCCGATGTGTACATACCACATCTTTCTCCACAACTGTCAGTGGGCACCGGGGTATTTTCCGATATTTAACTATCGTGAATAATGCCGTGAGCAACATGGGAGGCATGTGCCTTTATAAAGAGGGTTTTTATATTCTCTGGATAAATATGGGGACTTAAAGGAGTGGTTTAAATTTGCCATGATGCAACAGTTCTGTTGAAAAGAGAAGGGACTCTGCTTCGGGAGAAGAATGGAATGTCTTGTGAGAATGAGCCTAGGATTCTTCCCGGAAGGCTGACTTTCAGGCAAAGGTGTGAAGACAGTGAGAAGCTCTATGTAAAATCTAGCTCAGAGCCAGTTTCACCTGTGATAACCAAACTATAGAGAGGCAGACAGTACACCAGGAGGGAAAAGCACCTTCCCTGTAGTCTTTGTTTTATTGACCAAATTATCACTTTTCCTTTCTCTTATGTTTGGGTAATTTCACATATGGCATTGCTATAGCCTGTGGAAAGCTAATTAATAATACAGATTAAGTGCATGGTTTTCTTTTGGCAAGGGCATTGTAGATGAAGTCAAATGTGCTGGTTCTATGAGTAATAAACTCATAGTATTAGAGATACTATAAAATCCACATACTCTGTACGACCTGCATGGAATTAAAGACAGACAATTAAATTCTTCATTTTTTTTTTTATTGGGGAGAATGGGTTTTTAGACATAGGTTTGCATACTTTTGAAACTCTTTAGAAAGTCAATTCAAATTGTATGGGATTTCTGTGCCAACTAATTCAAAATGGTATTTAAATGTCAAATATGCCATCAAGGTATCAAAGCTGAATTTAATGACCTTTTTCATTGACTTCTCACTTTAGAAATGGTGTCAGATCTAATCCCATTTGACCTAGTCATGGAAGTAGAATAGTTACTAATATCCCCATTTGACAGATAAGGAAAGTGAGGGACAGGAAAGTTGAAGGGTCTAAAGTCTCCTTCATAGTCCCCGTTATGCTGCACTGGACATAAACGCCTTGGATTTTAATTTGACAGGATCTATTCTGGGCTCAGATTTAATATGCACTGATAAAACCCACAGGTCTGGGTTGTTAATTTAAACCTATTATAATATTTAGGTTATATGATTCAGAGTGCAAAAGGGATAAGAGTAGATACATTTGTTTCTCCCCCTTCTGCCTCATTTATTGGTACTCTGCTTCTTGCCCTGGGACTGATCCATGTTCTCACTGTCTATATATAAATAAAATGAAATAATTCTGGAGTAATAATACAAAGACAAATTTTCCTTTCTCATATTTTAAACAAATATAGGTCTTCATTTTTAATGTGTTCTACAGGTAATTCTAGTACGTACTGGTAATCTTCAAATGATCTAGCTTCTCTGGAAAAAAATAGTGACTCTTCTAAAGGCATAGGAATTGCTGAGAGTCATCTGAAACAAAGGTTCTCAAACTTTAGCCATACATCAGATTTCCCTGCAGGGATTTTTAGATTGCTGAGAACCACTGACCTCAGGCATTATTTATTAAGTCTATGCTCAAAGCTTAAGTTAACTGACTTCCCAAAGTACATTATCGGTGGCCATAAAAACAGCAATATGAGGTCTTTATTAGGTTGCAGGCACTATTGCAACGATTTTGCATACATGCACTTGTGTGTCTGCAACAATTCTATGAGGCACACATTGTTCTTATCCCACCTTGCAGAGGGCAAATTGAAGCCGATAGGTTAAGTCCCCAACTTCGTTCATTGAGGCAAATGGTGGCACCAGCCCAACACCCAAACCTAGTTGGAGGTACCCTCCTAGTCCTCAAGTGATAGCTGATAAAGAGACTTGCTTTCAAATCAGCAGCACCAAGTATGATTAAAAGGCTCTCACTTACTACATTAGTTCTCAAATGGGAGGAGGTAGGAACATAAAAGATTAAGTGTGTGTTATTTTGAGCAACAGAAATTTTCATTTTTAGACATACAGGTTTTAAGTTCCTCCTGTAGTAAATTTGAGGCCTTAACAAATCACTTGCAGTTCTTCAGAAAGTTATACAATGAGGTATAGTAGTGTTTTAAACACAGTAACAACTTTTAA
The DNA here is from genome assembly GCF_000260355.1 of Condylura cristata. NCBI lineage: Eukaryota > Metazoa > Chordata > Mammalia > Eulipotyphla > Talpidae > Condylura > Condylura cristata. The sequence continues at coordinate 59,841,772 of NW_004567107.1, read as the reverse complement.
AATGCACTGCATTTGATGACATAAGGTTTATAAGCAAAAAGATATATAGGACATGAAATAATGTCCTCGTCCTTATATATGTGAGTTGAATCTACTTGTACCAGCTTTGTCTTTAGTTTTGCACATCTTTTACAAATAAGCTATCACATATCAGCTAGAATTGGCTAATGGGAGTATTTATATCATGAAAAGGAGCAAAAGCTACAAAAAGAGGTTGCCGTTTTCCCCCCACACACACACACCTTGGAGAACTGGAAGTCAGACATTTCCTGGCATACCATCATTCCAGTCCAGCTGTATCCCAAACCAAGGACTTCCAATTTCCTTAAAAAGGAAGATATTATAAACAAAGATGGCATATTAAACAAAATGTTAATCACAATATTGACTTCTTAACTTTAATCATTGAGTTCTTGCCAGTAACCAAAAATGTGCATTAGACACACAGAATTTATCTTACATTCCTTTGCTATTAAGGATCTAAATAATTATTTCTGTAGGCAAATTCCTGCAAGCTAAACACATGAGGAAAACATGCCCCCAGGTCCTCTCTGAATGCAAATCAGGAGTCTAGATTTTTAATAACTCCTCTGGCAACAAAATAAATGTGGACTGTATCTGGGCCAGGTTGATAAGTTAGCATAGAGTTCCTAAATCTCCTGTCTTTGATTCTTGCAGCACGTATTTTCTGAAATCAGGTAGCATTTTGTAATGTTCTGGAATTAAATAACTTGAAATCCCCCAAATGATTAGGTTGAATTTATGCATACGTTTATCCTATTGACCCTTTCTTTCCCTAAAGTGATTTTCTCTTTACTCACCTTAGCAATGGTGACAGTTTTAACTTTTGAATAAGTTAAATGCCTGCTCAGTGTTTGTTAAACTCAACTGTGGAGTCAGTAATTAGAGTAAGTGCTTTTACCCTGGAACTTTGGTGGTGTAGTAAGTAAAAGCACATACTCTCACATGGTAATGACCCAGTCAAGGTAACAGCATTATGTAGACAGTGCTGCAGGTTTTTCAAGGATGTTATCCCAGTGATACCTGGAGGCCTTTGGTGACTCAAAAAGAAATGGATTTGTCTGTTTTCACACTCGTGTTGCTCTACAAAACACTACCATCAGCACTTAAAAAACCCCAGGAAGCTTTCTATATGGACCTGTTAGGATTCCTAATGAGATTCTAGAGAAATTAAAAATTCTCAATTACAGTGATTTTCCTCAGTCCCAGCAAGAGTAGAGAGGCCTCCTCCAAAGACCGCTGCTTCCTTGACCCCATCATAGAGGCCTGGGAGGGCCCACTCTTGGGTGACAGAGTTGACTTTGCATACACCTAACTTCCTGTGCTCCTAAAGCACTTAGAACAAGTGTGGCAAGTCATTGTCCACAAATAGCAGCTAAAATGTGGAAGCTTGTGAATGACCAATCGCATTAACAAGCAGAATAAATCAATGACTCTCCATTTAGTGACATAGATTTGACTTACTCCTGGGTCCATTTGCACTCAAATAGAAATGGAAGGGTCAGTTACTTCAATATAGTTTGTCTGTGCCACAGAACCTACTCTGGAAATGTTATAGGACTGTGCCATGGATGTAAATATTCATAGTACCACATAAAGAGGCCTGCCACTCTATCTGGCTCTTGATAACAGGCTAGTAAAGATGTAGAAAACTGATCATCCCTATGGGAATATCCCTTCCCACAGACCGCAACACTAGGATCTGCCTTCCAGACAGCTGGCGCCCTTTGCTGTTACTCCAGACTGTCTAAGCTAAGCAACAGTGATGGTTCCCACCTCCCATCCAGTGCTTCTGTGGGCTAAACAATGACCTTTTCTATTGAGACATTTCCCTCCTTAAATGTTTTTGGAGTGCCAGTCTCAGCTATCCCCATACATCAAGGAGAAAATTCTGCCTGCTCCTGTGAAATACACATTTCTTAGAATGTAGTTGTATTCCGTTTATCAGCTTAACCAGAATAACACAGATGTACTTCTTAAAAAGGAAGATCTATGTCCACTTCCTAGACATGAGTCAGAACACCCAACCTTCCTGCTACCCAGAATTACTTCCTAATACACTGAAATTTGAAAACTCAGGAGAGCAAACTAATACTCACCTTTCTGTAGGTGTTCTTCATAACAGGGTCAATGGGAATGTGGGAGTAACCTGGATGGATAAAGAGAGGAAGGGTGTCACAGGTATGAGATCCTCTTTTGACCCACTACTCAATGGTGGTATACCCAGAAATTTCTTCTTGCACATGACAACACAATCTTCTATTCTTTAAATTGGCCTCACTTCACAAAGACCTAGGAGTGGTGGTGGTGGGGAGCCAAGTTCAAATGGCAGGATTTCCATCCCTGTACAGCTTGGCATCATCCCAGACCTTATACTAGTGACTTGTTCATAACAGAGGTGATTAGGTTGTGAGGAGTTTGAGAGGAGGATTGGGAAGAGGGAGGGAAACTTTCCCGTGTTAAACAAACTTGCATAAAATCTGACTTGCTTTTGTCCCAGGTTTCTCAAACACTGCTGTTCTCTTCAGACAATTTTATCTAATTAACATCTATTTTTCACTTCTTTACACAGTAATCAGCAGTCAATTACTGGAACCCAGCTGCTGATGCTAAAATGTACTGAAAATCAAATTCATACAATAAATCCTTAGATGCCCTCACCACTCCTAAACCAAGACAAATGAGTTTTAATGTACCTAGTTTGCATTCCATTCTTTAACTTACTATCTTTCATTCTTATAAATCTTTGTGCTGTTGGTTCTATGCCAGGACCCATTATTGAAAGCCATAAAAAGAGGGGCAAAAGAAAATAAGCACACATGAACACTAACAGACATACCTGTCATATCTCAGGATAGGAAGAACTTTAACTATTTACATGGGTCAGTGTTTGAAATACTTTTCAAAATTAATTTCTTAATATAAACCTAATATTCATGTATCTATTTGCTACAAAGGAAAATGCTGTCGTGTGATTGTGCATTCTTTACTGTTAATTTTATAGGAGATGTGCTCATTGAAATCCTTCCCCAAATATCTTATAAACAGACTTATGCTTAATCAAAAAGCTAATTATTTTGGTAATTACTTTTTAAAAGGTCAAGTTTCTGATTCCATCAAATTATTTTTTGTGTGCAGTAGTGCATTTGCTAACACTTTGCTACCTTAAGTTTTAATAAGAGGAAAAGATGGGAAGAGGAGAGTAGGTAGAAAAGGAGATGATAAAGAGGACAGGAAGAAAGTTTTACAATGTAGTCGTTATAAAACTTGGTATGACTGCTATTCTAATCAAGAGAACCAATGTTGTCCAACACCTTTCTATATACTATCTACTTTATGTATTATATTTCAAATCATTTAAAAATTTCAAATACTTAAAGGCCTAACTATTATCTTTGGCAGGAAATAACCTTTGAGTTAACATGCCAAGAATGAATAGTTATTACCAGTTGCATGATCAGATATGGGACTCAACTATGTTTGCCCAAACCTCTTCTCTTTCCATACTTTTTTTTTTAATGATCACCTCTGCCTCAGTGTTGTACATTATACCTGTGACTTCTCAGTTGATTGCCAATTCCAAGTGAGTGAGCATGAACTTAGCCCTCAAGTATATCATCGTATGTGTGAAAATGGAACAGTTCACTATATGTTCACATTGGAGCTCAGAACAAGGATGGAGAGTCAAAGGCAACATATTTCCTCAGGGTCTAATATAATTCATAGGCATTACTCTCCCCATGGCAAAATGGAATACAAAGACCAATGTTAATTACTTAGGCTTAGCATGCACCTCCTTGCAGTCACAATCCTTTGGCTATAAAGAGAGCATTGTCCCCATGCACCCCAAGGCAGGAGAATTTGCTTACTTCTAGCCCCCAGACCTCTATTTGATGTTAGACAATTTTTTCCTAAAACTAGATTAACCAAGATCAAAGAAACATTTTCCTTAGATTTATATTGCAAGTATTCAATTAATTTTGAAAGCAGCATCTAGTAAAATAGAAACAGAAATCCTGAACCCAATGAAAGTAGCAGCTTAGGGCTCCAATCAGGAATGCAATCTGTGCCAGAAGTCATCACCCTTCTTTCACCTGGGACAGGGTTTTTCACCTATGGCCATCATTATTATAAGTAGTGCCCCATGACACCATGGAGGTAGCCCATTTCAATAGTACACTCTACGCCCACCCTACCATCTTGGGTAGTGCCATGCTGAGAACATGCAATATCAATACATTATGAAATGTTGGTAAAGCTAAACCAATGAATTGTGTGTGTGTGTGTGTGTGTGTGTGTGAGGTAAACAGTCGAAATGGTAGTTTTTAGTTTTATTGCTATGGCAGATCTATGTTTTTGCAAAGATGGAAGTTCAACTAGGCTATGGACTCAATGACAGACCTGGGTAAAATGTCTAACATGTCCCTCCCTGGTGGCACACAGGGTTAAACACGCATTATAAGGCAATCCACAGCCAATGTACAACCTTCGATCCACAGCCAGGGAGGTGACCCACATGGTGTGACAGACTCTCCTGTCTCACCTGCTGCTCTCCTCATCAGTGTTTTTCAGTAGACCTGCCTGTTCTGTCCCCTACTCTGTCTGATGAATCCTCTCACTCCCCACACCTCTGGCCTGAACCCCAATTCTTATATGCATAAATAAATCTTTAAAATCAAAATGCCTAACACTAATGCTTTCTGCCCTCAGCTCCTGCCTCACAATCCCCCCTTCTGCCCAGAGTGGCTGTTGTCAGAATCACTGGGTCTTTACAGTCAAAAAGTACCTTCATTCAAATCCATTTCTACTCCTTTTTTGTGCCAATATATTTAACCTCAGTTTTCCCATAGTTTTTATGTAGATGGCAATAAAGGTTCCTATCTGAGAGGAGATTTGGATTGTAATACTCAGTACTCCAAAGTGAGCATGTGACTATTTTAGCATCTTGAAATATAACACAGAAAGATACCTATTAAGTTCCATAAATACTCTAACAGAATTGTTAGTATCAGTGTGGCCAAAGGAAAAATGTTTTTTTATTAACTAACAGACCTCACTAAAAATCAGTTTAATTTTACAAAGAATAGACATGTGTAACTGTAGAGGTTTAATATGTAAAGTGCATAGAGTGATGGTTTGATTACATATTTTACAATTAATACATATCTTACCATCGAGCTACTCTTAACTTCCCTATGCATCATAAAGCAGGGTTAAACTGCAGTTATCATGTCATACACAACATTTCTATTACTTACATATCTTATAACTGGAAGCATGTACCTTTCTGTGCAGACGAGTTTTGGTTTGGTGTAGTCTTCCTGGATTATTTTTCACTTTGTTTCTGTGCTTAGGTGTCTAACAAAAAAAAAAAAAAATCATTACCATGGCCCTTTGTCAAGTAGTTTTATTCCTGTATTTTCTTGTAAGAGCTAAATGGCATCAGGTCTTAACCTTTAAGTCTTTAATCTAGTTCAAGATAATAGTGAGTATATAAGGTATGGGTCTTAATTATTTTACATTTGTCTACCAATTATTCCAGCACCATTTATTGAAGAGACTGTCATTTCTTTAGATAGTATTCTTGACTCCATTGACAATTATTAGTTGACCGTAAAAATCAGCTTTCTCTTCTGTAAAACAATCTAAAATTTCACTTGTTTTTAATGAGCCAAGGTTTCATATAAACATAACCCTTAGGAGTAGATGAGTTAAAGCCTCAGGGAAATTATGTTCCAAAAAAAGACTTGCTAGAATTCATGTTTCTTTGTGTAACTGTTTTTTCTCTGAGCTCTTTCATACTTCATTTTTACCTTTATTTTTAATCATGAAAATCTTAATTTGCTGAGCCATTTATTGGCTTTCTTTCAAGAGAGTTTACTCAAATGAGGATAATTGCATGTATATTGCATGAAGATAAACATAATATTTAAGATAATGACTCTGATTCCAGAAATGTTTACCAAATACAACTGGCTTGTGTATGTGTATATATATATGTATTATATATAAGCTATATATATGTGTGTGTGTATGTATATATACCCATACATATAATCTCCAAAGTATATGATACCAACTTATACTCAAATTCCATATATGCATATAGGAATGCATACATATAAACATATAAATAAAAGTTCTCACTTCTATGTACATAGTTTCAACTGAAAGACAAAATTAGTTAGGATGTGATTTTTCTGCTCCCTCATTAGAAATAATTTAAAAGACAGAAGAATATTCTTGAATACTGTCTGCTCCAACTGGCACTCAATAAGTCATTACCTTTTAAATTTACTATCAATGTTCTAATTATAACAGAGTCTCAATTTTCACACCGCCATGACCCTTGCCATTTTCTAGGTCCCTGGTTCAGAGCCTTGGAAGAGAAAATGTTATGCTCTTGCTAAAATTTCTTATCTCCATTGTCTGTATCTTCTAATTACTTTCCACTCAAATTTTTATAAAAAGTTTACTTTGAGAATACTTAGTACTATTATTTTAATTGATATTTAGAATCTTTTTAATATGTTTAACATATTTTATTATTGTGTAACTTTTGTATTCCTCTGAACTCTTTCATACTTATTTTACCTTCATTTTTAATCATAAAAAATTAATTTGCTGAGCCATTCATTTATTTCAGGACAAGACAGACATGACAGTATAAGAAACTGTACATAAATTCTAGGGTAGAAATCACAGGTATTGATAAAGTATGATAATATGCATGCAAAACATAGATACTAAGTAGCCAGAAAGGGGTCTTCTGTCCTAACTTTCTAATGTGACCATTTCAATAACTGATGACCTGCTCTATCTTTCATGTCTATACAGCAGTTACCTACTAAAATATGTTTGCTGTAATAGTTTCACATAGTTCTGATTATATTTTATGTTCTTTGTTTTTTTATGATGACGGCCATATAAGGTACATTGCAAATATTTTTGAACAAAAACCAAAACAGAACTGATTATCATTGTTTGTAACACATGTCATGTTGGTATTTCTTTATAGCTTTGCTTACTACATAGGATAGGTTTTCTTTTCTATATAGATGTGGTTATATTATTCTTTCACATAACATTCTCATATAAAATTTTTCCAAGTTATTAAATATCTCCTGTGACCATAATTCTAATTCCTGCATAAGTCAACTAACTTAAGGAAATAAATTGGAGATAATTATTTCTCCATGGTTGGATATTGTAAAAAATGTAAATAACCTGCATCTTTGATGCTTAAAGTTGTATTTTGTTTCCAAATTGGGAAAATTACATTAATAACATTAGCTTGTATACTAGTGCTTCCCTACTAGACTAAAAAAGTGTTTGAGAATAAGAATTATACCTACTCACTTGTATATCCTTTGCTCTGGTGTGCACATAGAAATTACAAGCAGTTAGCTGACAACCAGCAGTTACTAAAATAAGGGAAATTGCCAAGATATCTATTTGAGTTAGAGACAAAATGTGTTAAGTGTCTATGGATATAAAGAATTTCATGCTTTTTGCTTAGCCTGTTCAGTATTTTTTTCTTTTTGAAGCTGTAGTTTCTCTCCATTCTCATCTAGAAATCTAGAAAGGAGCTAGAAAAATGAAAATACTATCCCATAGGTATCTAATAATGAGTTAGTATGAATTAAGACTAGCTACTTAAGTGGGAATTTTAGATATAGTTTTCTATATGGCAAAGATAAATATATGAGTAGCTGCCAAGGCTGAACTTTGTGTGATAAAGCTATTTGTTTCTCACTAATGTATTAAAGCAAAACAAAAACAAACAGCTGAGTATAAAATTACAGCATTGCTATTTTAGGTATGTTTGGTAATTTCTCAGATGCTTAAAACCTTTCTGGAAATACTTATTAAATAAAATAAGCTACTGTATATCCATATACTCTATATTAATGCTTAACTTATGTAGTAGAGAATGGCTGAGTCACAGACATATAGATTTCCTTTTAGTCAGTGGGCCCAGCTCATGAAACAGGAACCTACTCTATGTGTGCGATTATCAGGTCTAGTTCAGGGAAACCTCAAACAAAATCTTTTGTCTTTCTCTAAATGGAACAGAAAGAACTTCAAAGATTGAGAAAACTGTGAGACCTAGAGTACATAGTCATTAAGTCCCTCGTGTCTTCATAGTATAGAACTAATCAACTACTGGTTTGAATTCCTGAGGTTTCAGGGTTTATCTGTTACAAAAGCTGGCAGAAATATATATTTGATAATTTCTGTAGTGTTCCAGAGGGGATTTAAGATAGCCATCTCGCCTCACAACTTTAACCAAGAAAGAAGCTAAAATGTGGGTGCCTTCAGCACCAAGTAATTAAAACCAGGTTATCTCTGGATAGATCCCCCTTCATTTTAAGAAATCCAGTTTTTCCATTTGATCTTATTTTCTTCTAGTAAAATCTAATAGCCTTATGAAGGTTATATAAAGTTACTGGTTCTCTGTGGACCTATGTTTCATAGAGATTGACCTGGGTAGGTCTTGAAGACTAAGCAATTGCCAGTGAATGACAGCCAGTGTTTTCTTGACTCCAGTCAAAATGAGACAAAATTAATAGCTTTTCCTAACTGTTTTTGGAAGGACTTACATATATTATTAGCAGGAATTTTTGCCCTGAGTTGTGATTACATATTTTCGAAAGATATGTCACAGTACGTCTCCAGAAGGCCTGGCCCTTACTATTACTATTTATATCAGGGGAAGGTTTTACCACTGCCTTCAATTGGAAGCTTTTATATGCCTAGTGGAGCTCATTTCCAATATTTCTATTTCTCAAAATGATAACATGTATGAAGTTGTGACTTTATACACACTACCACATTTAATTCTCAAGATAACTTTTTAAGATGGTTACTATTCCCATTTTGAATATAAGAAAAATGAGAATAACAGCTAAAATGTAAACATTTTTCTAGTTGCATTTCTATGCTCTTAGCTTTTATTATACACTACCACCTTACAGATTGGGAGTATCACATATTTGTGAGGCCACCTGCATGCTAACCCAACCACCCTTTACTTAACATTAATTTCAAAGAAAGGTTAAAAATGCCTTAATCTTTAAAAGGCTTAAGTAGAATAGGCATATTCTATTTGTCCAAGTATCTATATTTAGGCCAAAAGGAGACTCAGAACTGTCAGAGAAGAAAAACAATTTGCATTTCAAAGGGATCAAAATAAACACAAGAACAGAGGGCTCTCCAGTTTCAGGAAAGATGAAACAGAAGCTATTAATTAATGACTTAGGACAAGCTTTGCTAATTGTTTACTAGTCACTTGAATACAAAATGAACTCATGTTTTAAAACAGATACAGTCCAGTGGAAAACTGATTCAGAACCATAGGGGAAAAAAAAAAAAAGAGAGAGAGAGAGAGAGCAAAGCATAGCCCAGAAGAAAGGATGAGGAAATTTTGTATTTTTCTGTACTTTAGAGAAACATTACTATAAAAAAAAAATTACGTTACTATTTGAGATGTGTTATATTCAGTGAGGGCATATGAGAAAAACTAGGAGTATAGGGTAAACATTAAGAGTTCTGCCTTTGAAGTAAAAAGAAAAACTTCCTACACAGAATATTAGCTCCATTACTGACCAGAGTCATATAACCTTAGGCAAATGACTCAGCAAGCAGAAGGGAGCTCCCCCATTTACCTGACGGTAAGAAAGAAAGTGCCAGCATTTGTGAAATCCTTCACAGTCCTCCAAAATAGTTAAGGGCATCTCCTGACTTCTGCCTAGAAAACCTGGAAGGTATGTGTCAGACTAGAGGAAGTTGCTGTTTATTGTAATTTTTCTGCATTAATAGGGTTTTTTCCATGTCCCATCTGCATTTCTGTGCACAGGTCTTTTTCAACAGGTATTACTGGGAGAGTTGTGGGTCTCATCAAATACTAGGTGAAGGGAACATCCTTAGGCACTCTGGAATGTACACAACAAGCCAGAATGGAAACTTGTTCATCTAGATCAAGGAAACTACATAAGATATTTCTTAATTGAGGATCCCAAACAGCCTCAGAAATTGTCAGATAAAAAAGCTTTAAAATCCACCTTTAACAATGAACACTCACATCTCATCTCACAAACAAAATATGTCCTGATGTCCATCCCTCTATATATAATAGGAAAATAGAATTAAAAAATGAAGACGCGGGCTCTCCCTGGTGGCGCAGCGGGTTAAAGCACAGCACTGAGAATCTAAAGCCGCTTCCGCATGAGTTCGATTCCCGCCTGCCCCGGGGGTGACCACATGGCGTGGCAGACCTCTCCTGACCCGCCCGCTGCTCCCCTCAGCAGTGTGCTTTGTCAGTCTGCCTGTTCTGTTCCCCACTCTGGCTCTGGTGAAGCCTCTCGCCGCCCCTGAGCCTCTGGCCTGTACCCCAGTTCTGTATGCACAAATAAATAAATCTTTAAAAAAAAAAAAAAATGAAGACGCTATCTGATTACATCCATGAGTCCTACTTGTTCAATTTGCGAATTGTATGATTATTTTCAGTTTTCTTTGCATTAAGTAGTATTAGTAACTAGTTTATGGAATCTCACAACTAGGAAGATTTCAAATTGTAAATATCAAAATATCTATGCAAGTATCTAGACTTCAAAGAACTATATTCAGTTGTTTACAGAATATAAATGGTAATACCGGGCCTCCCTGGCTATGTAGGGAGTATTTAGTAATTTGAATATTTACTTAGCTACCTACAAGAGTCACTTAGCGATGTTGTCTTTTTTTAATCATTATTATTTTGTACTTCTTTATGCATACAAGAATTGGGATGTATGCCAGAGGTGGGGGAAGTGAGAGGATTCACCAGAGAGACAGGGAGTAACAGAACAGGTAGATCTACTGAAGTACGCTGCTGAGGGAAGCAAAGGGGAGACAGAAGTCTGCTATGCCATGTGGGTCACATCCCTAGCTGGGGATCAAATGCATGCCACAACGGCTAATGATAGCTTCAGAGTGCTGAGACTTGAACTCCTATGTCACCAGGGAGGCCCAGTTTTTGTTTAAAAGATTATTTTGTAATATGAAGCTTATACAATGCTTTCCAAACCTTTCAGTCTAGCCGTTTCCATTGCCCCTTAAATTTTTGAGATGAGCCTCAATATTCAAAGTTTCCATTTGCTCCTTACCAAAACAGAGAGAAAGCTAAAAATAAAATGCTTTCGAGGTAATTGGAGATCATGTAGAAGGATAAATTCTATCCTATGGAAAGGCAGTTCAAATCCAATATTTTCTGACAATTTGAGGACTTTGGGTTCAATGCCAAGTTCACTCGGGTCATTCAAAGCATCTATGTAACCCTGAGGAGTTTCAAGTCTTCCTCACACAGTAACTGATTTCCTTTAGCTTTCAGATGTTTTATACAACTTTTACAGCACTTACAGTATCTGCTTTAGGCACAGACCAATATTTATGAATTTATAGCTTTAGACATCTGGAAGTTATATTTTAGACACCTTTATTCATGATATCCTTTACTTTTTTTTCCACCTCTCTCCATTTGGGAAATAGCTTTACTGGAGGGAAAAAAATCTTATGATTGGCTAGGATGAAGCTTTAGAAAGATTTCTGTGCTACCCATTTATTGTTTTGTGCCCTTGTTCAGTTACCACTTAGAACTAAATTAATCATAGAATTCCCAGGCTAAGCAATTTATCATTACCTTATCATCCATCAAAGCAGCCGTTTTTCTTCTATACTTTCTTTTTAAGCAATGTAGACCCATCAACTCATCTACTTCTTAATGTTTTCGTAGTTTATGACTGTTTGAAACTCTTCAACTCACTTTCTCCATTCCCCAAGTCTCTATATATCTTCTCTGCTCTGTCTCATTCATTTGAGATGGTCTTTCTCTAGTATCCTCCAAATCTGTCTTTTTATGGCAGGTTCTCTGTCTCAATGGCTACTTTCAATAGACCAAGCCATTATCTCAACAATTTACAAAGTGACAGCTTTCGTTTACATGCTACTTACCTTCTGTACATCATATTTAGTCCTCACATTTATTCTGTTTTATTAGCACTAACAAGCAGAGGATATGAGGAAGAGCCAGAACTTGAGCCAGGAATTCCTTAGCCCAAATTTTTGTTATTTCTCTTCAGTCACAGATTTATTTAAGTCTGCTCCCTGATGTTTTTGTTTGTTCTTACGTTAATAGAATGAGCTATAAAATAAATTGCCAGAATGCAAAGATAACTGAAAATATTCAACTTCATACACTAGGTTTAAAAAGGTACTAATCATTGTGTCTGCAAGTTCCTTTGATCAGAATTAATGGAAAGGCCCTAGTCAGTTCCCTACAGATTTTAGTTCCTTCTTAATGAAATGAAGTTCATCTTGTCAAACCTTAGTCGCAGTTGGATATTACAAGAAAGCTTTGATTATAAGACTTCTGCTGACAGTAAAAGCTAAATGGGAGTCAGCAGTTTGCACTCCTAGACTAAAAGTGAGAAATATTTGTGATAAGAATAATAAAGCACCACCTTCCTATAGTTTTCAAGCTACATAAAAACACTAGAATGGGATATGGTTCTAAATTACCTACCTCTGCATAGCAGAAAGAAAGCAGTCAAATCAGAGAGGTGTTTCAGAGCTGAGGGGGACTTGCCTACTGCCTGCTTGCTGATTACTTATCCATCTTTCCCGTGGTAGTCCTTTGCTTTCACTAAAACCAAACAGCCTGATTTTAATAGAAAATATAAGATACCATCTACCTTTTTAAAATTCTTTTCTGATCAAGATGCAGTCGAGATTAGATACTATCTTTTCCATGTTACACATACTCAGGTTTAGATTAAATAATGCAAGTAATAAAAACAATTCCTAAAATATATCAAAAGTAGAATGCCTTTTAACACCTGATCTGAATGGTAATATCCAAATTCGGCCCCCCCCCCTGCTTCCAGAAAGACAGTACATATAATAAATAGCTTATCATATCAGATAACAAATAAAATGAAAAGTACAGAAAATTTCATATTGAACAGTCATATAATTGTAAATGGAAATATGTATTTTCCTCCCTTACCAAAGTATTTGAAAAATTTGTTCAAGGAGTGGAACATCATTAATCTGCCCAAGAAATCCACACAACCTTAGTCCAGTGATGAACACATCTAGAGGAGGAATTTCTCATCCTATTACTTCTCTTAAGTTTGTCATGGTCAGTCAAGTCACATCTTGTTGACAAAAGACTAGAAATCTAGGTCCCTCCCTCTCCCTACAGGATACTCAGCTAATCTGTAACTGAAGCCAAATGTAAGCCTACTCCGATGACCCTAATTGAGACGACTTTCACTGTTGACTTGAATTAATGCAATAGCTTCCTTGAATTTCAAGTTCTTCTCTCCTGCAAGTGAGATTAATCTTCTCAATATGTAAATCTGATCATATCACTTATTTGCATGAAGCACTTTCAGGACTTGCCATTGCCCTCAGGATACAGTGTAGTCCATCAAGGTTGCATGCCCCTTGTCAATTATTCCCCTAACTACCTTTCAGTCTCATTTGTCTCCATTTCTCTCCCTACTGCTTTAAGTTTTGCCCTAATTACTTTAATTCCCAAGTTATAATTATCATGCTTTTGCAGAACTCACTGTGCCACTCCCCACCACAGACGGTGAAGGACAGGGAAGGTGTAAAGGTTTGAAATGAAAAATATATTGTTACAAAAGTACTATATAATTTCTATGCAACAGTTTGCTAAAAGTTGTAAGTAGATTTTACATTTAAAATGTTATAAACCCTAGGGCAACAAATGAAACAATGTAAATAAACAAGATAGCAGTTCAAAAGAGTATTTGACACCCAAACCAAAGGCAACACAAGCTGAAATAATCATGTGGGACTAACATCAAATTAAATCATTTGTGTAGAGCAAAGAAGACCATTCACAACATTAAGAGGATACACACTGAAAGGGAATATTTACAAATCAGATCTGATAAGTTTAATGATTAAAATATGTAAAGAACTGATACCACTTAATAGAGTAAAGAATAGACAGAATTTTTAAATGGTCAGAGCATTTGAATACATTTTTTGTATATCAAAAAGTTCATGCAAATGTGCTCAACATCATTAATCATCAAGGAAATAACTGTAAATCAAAAATAAAATATCACCACATACCTTACAGAATGACTATTCATAAAGATAAGAACTAATCAGTGAAGATGTAGAGAAAGTGATCGCTTCTGTACTGTTGGTGAAAATGTAAATTGCCGGATATAATAGAAACCAGTAAGGAAGATCTTCAAGAAACTTAAAAATAGAATTATCCTATGACTTAGCAATTCCCCCTTTGTGTATTTATTTAAAGGAAACTAACTTGAAAGAATATTTGTATTCCATGTCCACTGCAACAGTATTTAAAAATTGTCAAAAAAAAAAAAAAAACTTGGTTGAAAAAAAATGGAATAGTATTCAGACATGGAAAAAGAATCTATTTGTAACAACATGAATGGATCAGGGCATTAAGTGAGAAGTACAACAAACAAAAAAGGCACTATATGCCTTAACTTATATGTGGAATCTTTTCTTTAAAAAAATATAACTCCTAGAGAAGAGATTAGTATTTGCCACAGGCAGGGATTACAGGCAAAATGGGTGAAGGTATAAACTTTCAGTTAAAAAAGTCATAGGATATAATGAAGGCATGTTGATAATAGAAGGCATAGTTAATAATACTGTATATTTTAAAGTTAGATCTTAAAAGGTTTTATCAAAAAAATAGTGTAGCTACACATGGTGATAGATGTTAAATTATTTTGTTCCACAATATTTATGCATATTGAAGCATTGCTATATACCTAAAACTCATGTAAGTAGTATATATATGTTGATTATACTCAATTCTTTATAACTGAATCTTTTAATTCAAAAGAATTAAAATGCAAAATAAGGGGAAAATTCAAGGAGCAAATAGACAACAAATAGCAAAATGACATCCCTAAATGCAAACATGTTAGTAAATATATTTTACTTAAATGTGGTAAGCGACCTAACAAATAACAGAGACTATGGAAATCATCGGCCTGATTTAAAATTAAGAACTAACCATTTTCTATCTACAAGAAAACTTTTCAATAAAAACAAATACCATATTTTGAAAGTAAGTAACTGGAAATGATATACCATGAAACATTAAGCATTAGACAAAGTGCCTATAAAAGTCATTTGAAATGATTTAAAGACAAGGAGTCATACTAGTGATAAAGACAGACTCTAATATTAACAGATCAATCATCAGAAGAACATAGCTTAATATAAGAGCTTTAAATGCATGAAATGAAAATTTAAAAAACTTAGGGAACTATAGCAAATTCAATCATAACTAATGGTTTTAACACATATCTCTAATAGAATAACTTAGAAAAAATAAATTTTGGGAAATCTGAACAGTGCAATCAACCATAATAACTTTAATGACTTTTACAGACCATTGTACCCAAACACATGTATTTCAAGTACATGTGGCATAATGACTAGCATTGGGCATATCCTGATCCATAAGACAAACTGAGTCAAATTCAAGGTGTAATTATCACAATAAAATTAAAATCAACAACAAAAAATGATGGTATTAACTAAATACATGGAAATAAACTAACTCAAAACTAAAGTATCTGCAGATAAAAGTAGTATAAATTAGGGGGTGAAATTGAGTAAATAATTTTTTGAAAATGTAATCAAATTTCTCTTTCATCTAAGTAATGCATGGAAAACGAGTATTTATGGTTTAAAAAAA
>NW_004567107.1:59757098-59824992 GCF_000260355.1 Condylura cristata | reverse complement strand
GACCACATGGCGCGGCAGACCTCTCCTGGCCCGCCTGCTGCTCCCCTCAGCAGTGTGCTTTGTCCATCTGCCTGTTCTACTCCCCACTCTGTCTCTTGTGAATCCTCTTATAGCCACTGAGCCTCTGGCCTATACCCAAATCTGTATGCACAAATAAATAAATCTTTTAGAAAAAAAAAAAAATAGGGAGAAACAGTAATGTCATCTTAATTGATGCAGAAAAGCATTTTGCAAAATTTGATACTTAAACATACCAAGGTATAAAACTAACAAAGTTCTCAATAAAAATCACTATGAAACTATTTAATGGGCAAAAAAAATGATGTATCCCCATGGTTTAATTTGTCTTTGCTTAAAGAAGCTGGCTGAATATATTTTTAGTTCTTTTTATCACATGATTGCCTAATTTCCCATTGATACTTCTTTTCCTGACTATTTTAATTCTTTATAGTTATATGAATCTAAACTATATCCTCCACTCAGCAACTACAGTTGTGAACTCATTTACTTGTTTATGGTTTCTTCTTAAATATACACAATTTAAATAGACCATTCTTTTACAGTTGCTATACCTTAAAATTGAAAATCATTTTAATACAATATTCACATGTGAAAGGAAATACTCATCTTGCATTGAAGCAAACTTTGTGCTGTAATTCCCTAAAGGCTGATGATGAATGAAGTTTCTATTAGCACCACTTTGACCAGAGACTATGCTAAGCACGAGAGATGCAAACACTGATTCAAGCTGCGTAGCTATCCTCTTAGCCATTGATGTGTTTCATGTGAGTTCAAACTAGAGCCCTCTGTGGAAATGCTATTTTCCCTGAACATCTGTGTGGAACAATTGATTGTTGCCAAATACTGAAACTGTGCTGATGTGAGAAAGACAACTGTTATTATCCCCATCACTCCCATTTTACTGCCAGGAAAACTCAGGTGCAGGAAGGTAAAGTAACCTAACCAGCATTATGTAGCTAAGAACAGGCTGTAGTCCAATGTGTGACTGCAAATCCAAAGCCCTTTCCACTGTACTTGCTGCCGTATCTTTTCCCTCTACCCATCTATGTCCTAACTCAATTTTCCTTCCTCCCTTTGCCCTTTTTCCTGCAGGCTCCTGACCAAGGTGTAGACTAAGCGGTGGAGTCATGCTTCACACGGCCGTATCATGTTGGCAGCCATTCCTGGGTCTGGCTGTGGTGTTAGTCTTCATGGGATCCACCATCGGCTGCCCTGCTCGCTGCGAGTGCTCTGCCCAAAACAAATCTGTTAGCTGCCACAGAAGGCGACTGATCGCCATCCCAGAGGGCATTCCCATCGAGACCAAAATCTTGGATCTCAGTAAGAACAGACTAAAAAGCGTCAACCCTGAAGAATTCATATCGTACCCTCTGCTGGAGGAGATAGACTTGAGTGACAACATCATCGCCAATGTGGAGCCAGGAGCATTTAACAATCTCTTTAACCTGCGTTCTCTCCGCCTCAAGGGTAATCGCCTGAAGTTGGTCCCTTTGGGGGTATTCACTGGGCTGTCCAACCTCACCAAGCTTGACATTAGTGAGAATAAGATTGTCATTTTGCTGGACTACATGTTCCAGGATCTGCATAACCTGAAGTCTCTGGAAGTGGGGGACAATGATCTGGTTTATATATCACACAGGGCCTTCAGTGGGCTGCTTAGCCTGGAGCAGCTCACTCTGGAGAAATGCAATCTAACAGCAGTACCAACTGAAGCCCTCTCCCACCTCCGCAGCCTCATCAGTCTGCATTTGAAGCATCTCAGTATCAACAATATGCCCGTGTATGCCTTTAAAAGACTGTTCCACCTGAAACACCTAGAGATTGACTATTGGCCTTTGCTAGACATGATGCCTGCCAATAGCCTCTATGGTCTCAACCTCACCTCACTGTCCATCACCAACACCAACCTGTCTACTGTACCCTTCCTAGCCTTTAAACACCTGGTGTATCTGACCCACCTTAACCTCTCCTACAATCCCATCAGCACTATTGAAGCAGGCATGTTCTCGGACTTGATCCGCCTTCAGGAGCTTCATATAGTGGGCGCCCAGCTGCGCACCATTGAGCCTCACTCCTTCCAAGGGCTCCGTTTTCTTCGCGTGCTCAACGTGTCTCAGAACCTACTGGAAACTTTGGAAGAGAATGCCTTCTCCTCCCCTAGGGCTTTGGAGGTCCTGAGCATTAACAACAACCCACTGGCCTGTGACTGCCGCCTCCTCTGGATCCTGCAGCGGCACCCCACCCTGCAGTTCGGGGGCCAGCAGCCCATGTGTGCTGGCCCGGACACCATTCGCGAGCGTTCATTCAAGGATTTCCACAGTACCGCCCTTTCTTTTTACTTTACCTGCAAAAAGCCCAAAATCCGCGAAAAGAAGTTGCAGCACCTGCTGGTGGATGAAGGGCAGACGGTCCAGCTCGAATGCAGTGCTGATGGAGACCCGCAGCCTGTCATTTCCTGGGTGACACCTCGAAGGCGTTTTATCACCACCAAGTCCAACGGAAGAGCCACCGTGCTGGGGGACGGCACCCTGGAAATCCGCTTCGCCCAAGATCAAGACAGTGGGATATACGTTTGCATCGCTAGCAATGCTGCTGGCAATGACACCTTCACGGCCTCCTTGACTGTGAAGGGATTCACTTCAGACCGCTTCCTTTATGCGAACAGGACCCCTATGTACATGACCGACTCCAACGACACCATTTCTAATGGCACCAATGCCAATACTTTCTCCCTGGACCTTAAAACAATACTGGTGTCTACAGCTATGGGCTGTTTCACATTCCTGGGAGTGGTTTTATTTTGTTTTCTCCTCCTTTTCGTATGGAGCCGAGGGAAAGGCAAGCACAAAAACAGCATTGACCTCGAGTATGTACCTCGAAAAAACAACGGTGCTGTTGTGGAAGGGGAGGTGGCTGCACCCAGACGGTTCAACATGAAAATGATTTGAGGGTCGACCATTCACACCACCATCTCTGTGTCATTGTTGGTAACCAGGAGGCGGCCTGGCACAGTAAATGACTAGGTTACAAGGCAGCTGAGTGCAGCTGCCCCTGTGTCAAAGCAGGGTCCTTGGAAAGAGGAGGACTTCTTGTGGAGACTCCCCACCTCCAGGCAGGCAGCCATGTGTCAGAGCCCTTCACAGTGGGATACTAATTGTTTGCATTGCAAATATTGGCATTCTGGGGATCTCAGTAATGAACCTGAACCTTTGGCTCATGCTCATGGACAATTATTCAGCATTTTCTACCACTGCAAAACAACAGGAAAAAATAAAATAAAAAGAACCACCTACAATGTAGGATTCACATATTAAAAAGACACATTTGTCTAAAACATACTCTACAGAAAAATTTGTATCTATGATTACCATTTGTTAAAGGTTTGCATCATACCATACTGTTGGTTCAGTACCACAGAGAAATCAATATATTCTTTATTCTTTTTTTTAAACATATATGCTGTATATGTTTTAAAGCAATATGAATGAGAGGTTGTGCTTTTAGTTACTCACCACAATAGACCCCAGTGTGATTTCACCTTCCTTTCCATACAGATAACCCTGAGACTAGATCCCTGGAGTTATGGGCAGCGAGATGTTGAAGATGCACTTGTCTGATGTAGGTGCCAAGAAACAGGACCCGAGGCAAAACTGCTCAGCTCTGTTAACTTCTGTTACTATAATAAAGGCATGTGCCTAGTTTTGATACAGAATGGAATATTTTTTATACTTGTGATATCACACTGGACCAGTTTACTGTAATAAAGCCCTTGGTTTCTCCAGACAGTGGTGTGCCACTATTAGTCCCTGGGAGATGCAAGGTAGGTGTTAAAAGTGAAAATGATCAATTTGGTAACTTGATTTTCATCAGTTGCTGCTCATGGGCTGACGGGCTAATACTCACCTCATAGCCAAGATCACGAAGTCAGGTTTTTAAAGTTTCTGAATTAGGAGCTTTTCCTCAGATGCCAACACAAACTGGGGTGACCCCTGGTGATTCATGCACAACGTGATGTTAATGCAGGTCTGTTTCCCATGGGATAGCTGTCTGCAGGTTGGATTGCTGCCAGACGAAGGAAATATTCAGCTATTGCCATTCCAGTGTTCTCTCTTCAAATACTGTACATGGGATTCTATTTTGAATGAGAAACTGAGTCCCTCCCTATTTTCTTACCAGTTAGGTATATATGAGTTTGTATTTGAAAAATGATCTTGTGTGGACAAGAGGAATCCATCTTGTTTTTAGTGATTAAACAAGGTGGGCTAAAAAAACAACCTTCTCTCTCTGCTGAGGAAAACCACTAGATCCCTGCAAATACATTAAATTTTTCATATACTTTTAATTATCTCACCCAAGTTTGGTGCCCAAATCAGTTTGTACTGATGACTGTTAATCCCATATTGCATAGATTTTTTTTTTTTAAATAATCATTATTACTCACCAGCAACATGGTTCAAATGGACACAAATCCATTTGGCTAAATGTAGGGCTAATGGTTTTTAAATTATGTAAGACATTGAATATAGAATATATTCATCCTAAATGTGACCTATATATTCTGCATAAAGAGATCAGAAATTTCTACAGTGTATATATGAAAGGGATCTTAAAGTGAGCCCCCCCTTTGAAAAACATTAGCTGGAGTAGAAGAATTCTGGATTTTTTTATGACTCAAAAGCTGGCATTTAATTGAAATTTTGAAGAACTTCAATAAAATTAAATTGATATCAATAAAAAAGTGACAGCTCCAGGAATTATTTTGCTAAGTGAATAGCAGCATGGC
Source organism: Condylura cristata (assembly GCF_000260355.1). NCBI lineage: Eukaryota > Metazoa > Chordata > Mammalia > Eulipotyphla > Talpidae > Condylura > Condylura cristata. The sequence goes on along the minus strand of NW_004567107.1, from coordinate 59,820,188 downwards.
TAAACCCATTTCTCTTTTAATAAAAGGTAGAAAATGAAATATAAAGGTTGAAAAATCACCTGTTTGAGTCATTTTTCATTTGACTTTCCCAATGATTATCGTGTATCTTTTAGAAATTCAATTACCTTATTTATATCTAACAATGTAAATCAAAATATGTAGTAAATTATATCACAATTCCAACTTCTATGAAAATGCAACTTCTATGAAAAAATTTTGGAAGAACAAAGCTAAAGTATAGTCTTCTGAAAGTTACTAGAATATATTTTGTCTTAATTTTTTATCACTGTAGGGATAGTCCAGTTAAAAAAATAAAAAACATCAAGCTAATAAAAGCTTGTGGTTCTGTTATCTGTCAAAAAATTTGACCAAACAAATTAAATCAAATGAAGTTGGATTAAATTTAACCTATTCATAAAAAGAAAGTTAAAACTTAGTTGTTAATACTTTTGAAAAGGAAAAATTGCATCTCCCAGGGGTTTCCATATATAATCCATGGAATGATGTTATTTAAGGTATTAATGAGCATCTTTCCAGAAAAAAATCACAGACTAAAAACTGGGGAAAAGGCTTCATTTGGTGACCACTTAAAGGTTCAAAGTCTGTGAGCTTCATATATCCTCTGAAAAATCCTGTAAACAAAAATTTTCTGTAATATTGGGGATTCTCTAAGATATTTAATAATGAAGCACTGCTTTTCATGATGTGAACTATTAAGATACTGAAATAGTTACTACATTCTAGAACAGAGCTCCATAGAATCCAGGTTTGTCAATCCTGGATTAAAGGATTTGTCATCTAAAACTTAGTGTACTTTTCTGAAACTCAATGTTTTTAATAGAATTATTCGAAATGGATTCCTATAGATCACTAATATCAATCACTTGATAAGAGATCTGATCATAGAATTGTATTAACCAAATATTTTTAGGAGAATCTACTTTTTGCCTGAAGCATTATAATATAGATTTATATGTAATTGGATGGTCACTTAATTTTCTACTAAGCCCAATCTTCCCCTTAGTACTTCTCTCAGTCATCTTCCCAGATGATTTTTATCAAAGCATACTAAAAAGTAATGCTATTGTTTGACCCAATATTTAGTTCTAGATTAACCAATTCTCTGCATATGAAGCATGTTCAAAGAATTAATGCCTGGAGAGCAAAAATAAATCTCAAGAAAAGAGTAACTCCAGATAATAACTGATAGTCTGAGAGAACTGAAACATGTCCCCAAACGTCTGAAATACTGGTAATTAGAGTACAACTCACCAAATGATTTCCCAGTATGCTCTAGCAAGAGAGCTCTACATTTCTAGATTCTCATTTTGCTCACTTTTAACCTCTTCGTTTTCATTGCATTTATTTTTATGAGCCTTTCATATTTGTACTTGATATTTACCAGAAATTTTGCTTATCACCAACTACTCCCTGAAAGTACAAAATCCTTCAGGTTTTGTTATAGCAAATATGCTGCTCTCCTCAGTTCTCAGAGGAGCCCAGAAGTTACAATCTCCTGACATTTTTTAAAGGATTATTTAAATCTTACCTTCACTGACTTTTGTCATTTTCCATGACTCAAGTAGAAACATCTATATTAAGATATCAAAATATACAAAAAAGGATACAATCTTAAAGAAAAATTGAGTAGAGCCTCATGCCGATTAATTCACCTTTCCAGGGTCTTCCTTCATCTTGACGTCAAGACTTTTATTTTCACGTCCGGGACTGTGCTCAGAGGCTGTTTGGTAACACAGAATATGTCTTGAGATGTTCTGGGAAAGAAAATAAAGTATATTTTCAACTGGAAAGACCTAAAGTAAGGTTGGAGGGAGATACTTAAGTATTTAAACCTGTTTCCTTTATTACCAATTTTTGTAGTTGCCATTACTGAAGAATCAGTTGTGCTCGCTGTAACATCAGTGATTTTTTTTTTTCATGTTCCCTACATCCTAGTCACCTTGACATAGCCCACATGAGCTATTCCAAATGGCATTTGTGACATGTGAACCAAGTAACAAAACCTTTGGGGTCAAAGCCATTTATTCTTTTCAGTTTTTAGGCAAATATTTAATCTTATTTATTACTGAGAGTAAGATCCTGGAATCATGGCCTATGGCACTAGCAAAACAGGGTCTGATTTTTCCATTAACTTTCCAGCATTGGCTATGAGAACGGCCCCCTTTCTCCTGAAATCTTTGATTTCTGATTGAGCAGATGGAGTTATTCTGCCTGTAGGTGTGGGGAGCCTGAAAGGCTTGGTCAGGCACCAGAGTGCGTTTCCAAGTACTTGGGCAAACTCCTGACACAAACCTCTCAGATTTTCTTCCTTTTATTCCTTACTCCCTTAAGAAAGAAAAAGAAAAAAAAAACATAACCAAGACAGTGGCCCTCATTCCTCATTCTCACTCTGACAAAAGTATGACAATGCAGAAGGGACAGATTCATACTCTCAGTCTATAAGATCAACATGATAGAGATTTGCCATCATGTTTTGCCGTTATTTAACAAAAACTGGGTCTTGGGGCCGTCTAAACTGGTCACAGAAACTAGGATTTGAATGAATTAATGACAGGTTTTCAAATCTGAAGTTAGTTTGTCGGTTTTGGATGCAGTAAAATGCAACTGCCTATTTTCTTAAAAAAAAAAAAAAAAGAGAATGTAAAGCTCACAGATAAGAATTTACAACAGATTATTTAGGATAAAGTGTCCATGGGGAAAAAAGAACTTTGTAACAGTTTTACTTTTCTAAAACAGGCCTGGATCTGCTGGTCCTCTTGATCATATTCCCGTATTTCAGAATAGTTCAGAATATGGGAATTGGGTCAAGACATTCTTTGTGTTCAATTGTCCTCCCGTTTGCAAAGGTCTTTAGTACTTCTGCTTTCTTGCCTCATTCTCCCTGGAGGATCACTGAATAAGGAGGACATAAAGAGCAGGGACTGCTAAGTCCCTGAGACAGTCCACAGAGAGGAAAGCTCTGCAGCCCCCTCACATTTGAGCCTGCTTTCCTGATTCCACAATTGATGTGATCCCTCCTCCCGCTCTGCTTTCCTTCCCTGAAGTCCCCTCCCGGCCCCTGTCATACCTCATCAATGAGGCTCTCTCCAGGGATGAGTCTTCTTTCATTGGTACTCAAAAATTCTTGGGTAACTGTTAAACTGGAAATTGCTTAAAAAAAAAAAAAAAACCTCCAGCCTATCTCACACAACACTTTAAAAGTTAAGACTTACCATTCACATAATCACAAGCTGACAGCAATCTGCAGGTTGAGTGATTCTGATTTTTTTCTCCCTTCTAGAAGCAGGTGGGTTGATATAATGCCAACCTGAAATAGAAGCTTTATTTATAGCCTTAGCAGAATGAGCAAAGAGCTGGCATAATCAAGAGTGTACTGCATATTTAAGAAGGTTTTACCTTTAATATGCAAAATAGCCATTAGAAGACAACAAAAAATGCAAATGTACATTCTACTAAATTGGTTAACTATATTAACTACAATAAAGTTTGAAAAATAACTTCCATACTGATAAAGGGTCAGAGATTTTGTGCCTATTCTATCATGACAAAAAATAAGAAAACAAAATTGGTTGCCACCTTAATGTTCATCATGTTGTTGCACACCTCCTATTCTGAATTGCTTTAATAACTTTAATTTCCACTGAAATATACCACAATCTACAATACCTTTTAATCAAAAAGTATGATTAAACATGAGACTCAGAATTGTAAAATAAATTTCTCCCTATCTTTACAACAATGTAGGTCCTGCAACCCACTTGTTCATATACATATTTATGGGACAGGAATTAAGTAATGACTAAACTTTGTCCAGAGGCTATTTGGAAGAAAACATGTTCTTTTCCTTCCCAGTTATAAAATCAGGTCTACCACACACAGACTGATACACATATCAGTTGTCTTGTGTTTTATTTTCCCCATTTTGTATGGAATGCCCAAATCATAGTTTAAAAACTATTGTTTATATATACATATATAAATATGTGGGGGAGGGTGGTTTGATTTTTTTTAAGTATTTAAATGTAACTGCTTTAAAAGTTGATAAGCTTGAGCAGGAGGGGGGAAAAGAATGTGTCTGTGTTTTTTCTTTAATGTCTTATTAAAATCTTATCCTGGGACTATCCCATGATTGGAAACTACTAACCAACAATCTACAAAGAAAAAATTTAATGCCTGATCATTGATGTTCTTAAACACACACACACACACACATAGTGTTTGACAAAAGTATCATGGTTCAGGTTTGTGTCTCATGACTTACGATTTTTTTGTGGTGGGCATGGCTTTTATAACATGTATAAACAAGTTAACTTATTTTATAACATGTAAAATAAGTTAAGAAAACATGTTTTCTTTACTGATGTAAAGGGCTTAAGCATTTGACATCTCAGTTAAATCCACTGGGGTATTAAGAAATGAAATTAATAAACATAAATGGAGAGACATATCAGGAAATACTTCCTTCTTGAGAGAGGTTGGTTATATGAATCTTACAGAAAATTGAGGTTGCTTACATAGCTTTAGCACTGTTACTAGCTCAAATAATCCACAAATAACTCTGATCAGAGAAGGTCCATGGGTATCTAAGTATTATGTCAGAGTACACAGATTACTCAGAGGCCAAGCTATATTTCTTCATGCACAAAATTTCCACAGGGCCAAAGGCCTGCCTATGGGATATCCAAATCTAGGTAATACCAACCACATTATAAAGATATTCTGCGCTTGTAAACTGTCACTTACAAAATTATCTCAAATCCATCTGACTTTATTACATATGATGAGCATAATTTTAGGGTGAAATTAATTTTAGGATGAAATAAATTTGCACAAGAACTGAAGGGGTCAACAATCCATCCACAGAACATACATCATCATTTAGATAATATGAGTTAACTATCAGTCAGCTGTCAATGATTCAAGACAACATGTAAGAGAAGGAGGCCCTAAAACTTTAAAAGGAAAACATTTCTTTCATCTTCAGGCAATTTGGGGAAGGAGGGAAGAAGAAAGTTGTCTTGTGGTAAAAAAACGAACTGAAAATGGAACACCTGTGCTTGTTTATTCTTTCTGCTGTGAGAGAGGGTGCTGTTCTCCCCTTTCCTTGGTCCTTAAGGGGCTGAGCTTTAGGGAGATGTGTTCAGGGAGCTGTCAGCATCTATGGCCTCATCTTCATCGCTTAGAGCTTTTTAGACAATTTTCAGTAAGGAAGGAGACAGTGAAAGCAGCAGCAGGAAGCTGACAGACGTGGTACCTGGAAACCAGTTTGATAGATGACAAGGAAACCCTGGATTCACTGGCAGGCAGCAGCAAGTACTCAAGTCGTAAGGCTCTGACAAAGATTCACAAAAGGCCCCTTTGCTTTTCTTTAATTAAAAAATGAAGAGCCTGTTGCCTGAGAGGGATTTCCTTCTCCTTGAAGATGTCCTGCGTATGCCAGTGCTTCATGAGTAAGAGCCACATCTCAGACAGTGGGCGTTCATTTCCAGTACTAAACACACATGACTAGAGCAAAGTTCCTATTAACATGGTAGGTATATATTTCTCCCAACTAAGAAACCACAAGACAGTTTGTCCAACCAATTCACTGATCAGGGATAAGAGGATCCCAGTATGTGAGGACTTGCTCTTAAATAATGAGAAGATGACCCAATAAGGGCAAATTTTTTAAACAAAAGCTGGACATACTTTTAGCTTGGTGGCTGGGCTTAAGCGCCCTTCACGAATGTAGAAGCCCATTGTCATCTGTATTGGTTTCCCTCTCATTTCCCTCAAGCACTCTGCTCCAGCTAGCAGGCTATAAGTGTGTCTGTGTCATTTGGTATAGTCAGAAAATTAAAAATTAGGAGTTCCTTCCTACTCCCTTTCAGGCTGATACTCTTTTCCTAATTACCTCATTGTCAGCCCTAAAATGCAGGATGGAAAGATTAATGTGGAATGAGGCCAAGTTAAAAAGTAAATTGCGAAACCTTAATGGGATCATCTAGGAGTTCACCTGCAGAAGATCTGAAAACATTGGACTTGTCACTCTAGTGCCTTTCATCAACTCTTACAAACAATTAAATGCAAAAATTATGACCCTCCCTCAGATAGTATGAATGGGGAAGAAAGTCCTTTGTTAGGGCTTTGTAGACAGTGTTTCTTTTCATAATACGATGAACTCTGATAAGTCAGAATGTTGGGGCTTATCAATTGCAATGCCAGGTACACACAGGTTGCTAAGGACCATAGAGAATGATGGGGGGAAATGCAGTAACAATATAGCTTATCTGAAGATTCTCACTGATAAGAAAAACTCCGCAAAGAACTCTTATCACTGAGGAGTCAGTGTTTGAGAGATGAAAACCCAAGAAGCCCCACAAGAAAGCCACATACTCCTAGGTGATCCCTTTGCTTGAAAGACCTAAGTCTTACATGTGATTGCAAACATTAGTTCTATATTGATTTGTTGATGTTGTTCATTGTCACATTGCTAGATAAATCTATTTACCAGATGCCCCTCTAAGATAAAGGAGGATTTACAGGAACCCTAACTGCAGGATCCTTGGTTATATTATTATTGCTAAACACAAACTATCAAGCGAGGTAGTACCACAGCACAGGAAAGTCACTACATTTATTCTTTTTAGCCATTGGCTATTGTTAGCTGGATGTAAAAAGTCTTCTAGGTTATATCTATTATATACATTTCAGGACTTTCATGAACGTCGAATGCTTCTTTAAACACACACACACACACACACACAAATCCACACCATAGCTTCCAGAGTTTCTTTAGGTCTTATTATGTATTGGTTGATACAGCCTACTGGGAATTAATTCACTAAGCACAAAGCAAATCTGCAACAAAAATACATTAGCAAGTCAGTTCCACTAGCTTGATTTATAGGAGCTCTACTATTTTAGCAACATTTGGAGAATCCAGTTGCCTCTATTTCAGGAGTACCAGGGAAATTCCATAGCACTGCTATAAGAAATTTGCTGATATTGTATGATGGTTTCTACATGGGGCAGCTGTTTTTATTCTGAGTCTTCTGGAATGAAAACATGGATCCACAGAAATGGAAAATAACTGAAAAGTGTACATGGCTGGTGATTGCAGAGAAGAGAATGTCTCTGTGTTGGTACAATATTTTTTTTTCAAAGTAGATTTGATAAGACCTAGAGAACACAAGCTCTTCCAGCGAGACAATGGACTACTCCAATCAGAGAATTTCATTTTGTAGGAAAATGGATGGTGCTTATGTGTTATGGCCTCCAATATTGAACTTAAGTAAGTGTAAGTGAGGTTTCAAACCAATTATGTGCATAAATTCTAAATTCATTATTTTAAATCTGTTTATAACCTTTAAATCCTGTCAGTATTAACTCAAATACATGCCCACAGAAAATCAAAAAAACCTACTTAACTTTTTCCTTCTTGATTAGCAATTGGCCATCAGATTCTCCATCTTTTGTTTTACATAATAAACAAAATTTTATTTTCCACTTAGCCAAGCACAGGCTCTTCATGTACTTAGCCCATTCATGTACTTAGCCATGCAACGTCTGAGTATCCACTATTGTAGTAACATAAATTATCAATAAATTATAAAACTGTGACCCAAACTTTAATCCTGCTTTTCTCCCCATTAACGTCTATGACCTCCATGTTTCTCATTCTATCACCAACTCATGTGGTTCAGAAATGGGCCTCGTTGTCCCACTGCCAGGCACTAATCTGGCTTTAAGGATCTACCTGCTTTAATGATCCATTCTCAGGGAGTCAGAATAGTTAAGTACTAAAAAGACAAGGATCTGGAATAAGAGCCCCCAGGACTATCACTGGGTTCATGATTCTTTCTGGCCAAGCTACTTAACATCTCTGCATCCCCATCTCTCAAAATGACCATAACACTACCTACCTCACAAGGGTGCTGTGAGGCTTATCGCAAAAGCATGAGGGAATGGTATGGAGAACTGGGAACCTATTACAAAGACGCTACAGGATGTAGAAACGCTGGAAGAAGTCACTGAGTAAGGACCCCCCCAGCCCCGTGAGATCCCACGCCTGCCAGGATAATGTCAACTCCCTTTAACTAGAAATTAAAATGGCATTGATCATCAATTAGCTACAGGATCTTCAACCAGCCCCCTACTGCTGGCTTGGAAAGATTGTCAAATTAATGTTAATGCAGGAATAAAAACAGGATTCACTTCCAGGTGCTGGGGCTGGGGGGGGGGTCAGTTATTTCAATAGAAAACAAGAGTTTGAAAGGGTATCTTCAAGGAGATGCATTTTATTGGAGAAATTTATTGCCTAGGGCTTTCTGTTGTTTTCAGTCAGACTCCCCAGCTTTCCGTACCATTGTTTTAACATACATCCCTTTTTTATTAGAAGAGAAGCATAATCCTCATTTCATGATTCTTTTCATGCAGTCTGTTTTGCTCAAAGGACAAATTCTTTTCAACTATTGAAATTATTTTATTAGAGGGCCATTTTTAATTGCCATATTGTGTAGCTAAGCCCTATTGTCTTGGTGTCCTTCAAAATTGTCAGTCGCTTTAAAATACAAGGGTGGGAGGGGGGAATTGATAAGCACATTGTTGTAACTGATTTGTATGTTTGAATTGTCTTATCAGAAAACAAGGTTATGAATTTCATCTGTTGAAACACAAAAATAAAATACTTTCCTAAAAAACTGTGTTTGGTTTTTGAATGTTCTAAAATAGCATTTTTTTATTACCTCTTTAATGTTTGATAGTTTTACATTATTAATCATGTATTGTAATAGAAGCTTAGCCTTCTCCTACATTCATTGGTATAATGAAATTATTTGCTACATATTTTTGGGAAACAGTAACATACACTTTTTCAAGACTTAGAATTGAAAGAAATCAAGAAAATCTCATTTTGAGGGGTCTGCATGCAAAGCTGACAATGAAATCATGTAAGGTAGGTGTAGAAAAACAGGCCTCCCACAGTATATTTACCCAGCAAGGACTAGAAAATTATCAGAACATATCCTCTCAGTCAGAAAAATTTAACAAATGAGATTTAAAAAGTAGTTGAGCTTAATTAAAAAAAAAAAATTCTTTGGACGAAGATTCTGCCACAATCATTTAAAGCCACCTTACCTCTCCCCCCATCACTGGTGTCATACCTTTGGCTGCCATGACACAATAGCATGGACTGGTTGGTTTACACAGTAGAAGTTTCTATCTCACAGCTCTGGAGCCTGGAAAGTCCAATTAAAGTGGTAGTAGGGCCAGAGTCTGAGAGCTCTCTCCTTGGATAGCACCGGAACTTTCTCACTATGGCCTCACATGGCCTTCCCTGAGTGCATGCATATGGAGAAAGAGATCTCTTTCTCTCCTGCCCTCTTCTTTAAGACCCACCAGTCTTTTCACCTTACATCCAATCCCATGGACCTGTTATCACCTTAATTTCCTCCTAAAAACCATCCAAATGTACTCAAATAAAATGAGGGTTAGGGTCTCAATATATTAATTGGGAGGGACACAAATCTGTTAAAATAGCTACTACTACCCATTAACCAAAGTGCTAAATTATCTTTATTTACCAGGAACATGATTAATATTGGGCAGTCAATATAAACAAAGATGAAGTGAGAAAGGTTTTTACTGATTAGCAAGGATTCCTCTCTTTGTTTCACTTCCCTTCTTCTTAAGTCTTTAAGACACTAGTGAATTTTTCACTTTCTACAATTACATAACACTTTTCATTCTGTATCACCAAAGTCCTTCAGGAATTATATCTTCTGTTACCTCACAACATATCCCCAGAGCTATGTTATCATTTCTCAAAAATCTTAATCTTAAAAAAAAGTGAAATGTCTCTTTTGATATTAGTCAACTGACTTCTTTTTAATAACAGCTGATAGCTCTCCCCCTCATGTGTTGCTGCTTTGGCTTTTTCATTTTCACTATGTCCCCTCTCCCCGCCCATGAAAGGAAGCATGATCTAAAGTAGATGGCAGTATTCTTCCCATGACCCAACTTTGCTCCCATGCCACATGAGTGGGACCATTTTCAATGTGTAAGTGGGCTTACCCAAAAAAAGCCAAGTGATGGGCTATGTGCTTGCTTTCCAGGTACTTTGGTGTGGAAACATTAATTAACATGTTCTTGTTTTAATAAGCAAGTAATTTAAAGATTACACAACAGCATTTGCTGAGACCATTTGCTTGACCTAGAAAGTTGTGGTGAATAAAATGTAGAGGCCCAAACTGTCTGCTTGCTGCAGATAACTACCTAAATTAAAACTTGCTCAAGATGCCCACAAGCTGCTCCTACTGGATTTGCAGATAGTGCTGAATCAGAGCACCCGGCGAGATGTGATAAGCCAGCGTTTGTCCAATATAGTCATGCTCACTGAGGTTCCCAGAGAAATAAAAGGCTGTGTTAGAAGCTGGGCCACAGGGGTGTTGTCCCAACTGGAATCAAACGTTCCAGAAATCAAGGTGAGTTCATGGAGAAAGAGTCAGAGTCCTCATATCAAACAAAGATCCTTTTTCAAAGATTAGACCTGTGTTTAGTAGTCCGATCCTCACATCAAACACCCTGTTCTCTGCCTTCCGCTCTCCGAGGTAGCGGAACCACCACCTGCCTTTCACAAATAATCGCCTCTGCCTGTTTTTACAGAAGGAAGGTAACACTAGCCTACTTTGCTGATGGTAATTTGAGAGGCTGGAACTTGAATTTCTAAACTCATCATATTATTTGTATACCTCTGTATACATAGCATTTGTCTATCTCCTAACTCTAAAAAGTAGTATATGCTTGCTTGCTACAAAAAATTTGGTAAATACAGATATAGCAAAGAAAAAACATTTTATACTCTCTTATTTCAAAGACAATCAGTTATTAGTAGAGTATAGTTCCTTTTACTGTTCAAAATTAACTAGGTTTTAAATTAGAGATTTAAAATGTTTCACTCTCATTGTCACACTCTCCTGCTCTCCTTACTCTTTCCTTCCTTCCTACTTTCCTCCTCCTCTTCCAATATATATTCCAGAGCCCCTCATAAATGCCAACAAAACTGCTCCCAAAATAAAAGTGACCTGTACACTCTCTGACTCCAGACCTGTGGAAGGGCTTCTGAGGAAATTCTCTGTAGTGCTCACCATGGGAATTGTATCCTAGAAAGTTAATTTTCTTAGAAAAAGAAAAGAAACTCAATCAGGTCCATATGTATGGTCCTCTAGGAAGTACAGACCCAAATTAGAGGCAATAGCAGCTACCAATCACATACCTGAACTTATACAACTAGCTCGCTAATATTCCCAGTAGTCCTAGAGGTTGACACTAACTTTTTCATTTGATAAAACTTTCCCCTGATGCTAATTATAAAGACATCATTTTTTCCCCCTCTACCTGCTGTCCCTCATCTTTGAAAGTTTTCTAAGAGTAAAACCTTACAGTCATTTCACAAGAAGACCTCTACTTGTGTATTCAGCATCCAGGGCTCCCTTTGCTGTGTTCCCGTCTCCCCTCCCCCAACACAGACACACACACACACACACACACACACACACACGCCAGCCCTGCATCTCATTCCCATTCCCCTGGTGTTTTCTGCAATCGCGTGGACCTACTGAACTTGTTCACTGCTAATGTGGATCTAAAGAAGGTTGCTCTGAAAATTCAATTGTAGTTTGGTACAGGTTCACTCTAGGGTTGCTGACTCTTAAAAGCTCACCAACTGTCTTAAAAGGCAAAGGGGCATTTTTCCTCATTTGAAGTCACAACTCCTGGTCACCATCAGAGCCACTGTGAAGGAAGAGGTGACTCCTCGCCATCTTCAAAAGTCTCCCTTCCTGTTAACTAAAGTCTCCTTTCCTAGCTAGCTTGGGGAAGTCATCTTGTGACCTAAATACAACAGAACAGGATGTTTGTAACATACTTTTCTTGGTAAAAATATGAGTGGGATTATTCTAGAACTGAAAAAAAAAAAAAAAAGATGATAAAACTAGAATGTGCTCTCCGAGGTAGCGGAACCACCACCTGCCTTTCACAAGTAATCGCCTCTGCCTGTTTTTACAGAAGGAAGGTAACTGAAACATGGAGCATATCGATGTATGTTGGGAACATTGTATGGAGTAAGGTTGGAAAGTTCTGCGAACTGGGAAAGGAGGGGAGAAACCACTTTCTCTTCCTAGGGTTAGTGATGCAGAGGGACCTTTGTGAGACAGGGCTCTTGTGCCACAGCCACCTTCTCCAGAAGGAGAAAAACCTCATTCCAAATACCAGAGCAAAGATCACTAATGGTGATTGTCTGCTGGTGTTGAATAAAGCAATCTGAGCATGCCACTGGAAACTCATCTCATTAAGGGACAGATAAGCAGAATGACAAGGAGTGATTCCAGCACAGAAAGCTTAATGTATTATTTAGGCTTCCAACTAAATGCCTGCATGTTAAGCAGGGACAAAACCAATTGTTAGTGTGCATTTTTGCTATCTTTACCATGCAACATGATTATTAATGCATCTTCTCAGCTCTGTCATTTGCCCTAGCATGCTTTCATTTGTCAACTTTATTTCATAAATAGTTTCATCACAACTTTATATTTTTACATATTCCTGGATTGCTATATAAAAAATAATTTTAGTGAGTCCAGAAACAGTGAGCCGATAACCTGTTTCTGTTAAGACACTCGCCCAAATATCATTGAGGGCCTTCTCCTCCTAGGCTAATACAATAGGCGCTGAGGATGCTGCATGAAACAAGGAAAAGGAGATACTATGGTGATACTATGGCATTGCCTGCCTGGTATTTAGCTATTTCTGTCTGAAAGTCATTCAGCAAGTTGCCTTGATGAGCTGACTATTCGAACCATTCTTACATCTGGGGTAAGGGATGGTCAGAAAGAAGGGAGAGCTTGCCCAAAGGTCTTGGAAGACAGTGAGTTTGACACATTCAGAAAACCTCTAGAATTCCAGTGTGACTAGAAAAAAAAAAATAATTGAAAAGCTCTGGTAATAATGCAGGCAACTAAATGATATTCCAAGCTCTTGAATCTTAATTTAAAAGGAGACAAGAGGCCCTCGCTGGTGGCTCAGCAGGTTAAAGCACAGCGCTAAGAAACTAAAGCCACATCAGCATGAGTTCGATCCCCTGGCCTGGAGGTGACCCACATGGTGTAGCAGACCTCTCCTGACCCGCCCGCTGCTCTCCTCAGCAGTATACGTCATCAGTCGGCCTATTCTGCTCCCTTCTTTGTCTCTGGTGAATCTTCTCACCACTCCTGCACCTCTGACCTATACCCCAGCTCTGTATGCCTAAATAAATACATCTTAAAAAAAAAAGAGAGAGAGACAAGAAATTCAAAAATTATGATGAACACTCATGGTTAAAAACTAAATCCAAACATTCCATTATCTGGCTCAGTAACTGAAGGTTATGTGGGCATTTCTGTACTGCCATATCCACTGTCCACTAGCTTGATTTCCATGTCCACAGATTAAGTAATGAGGGTTGCAAAGGCACAAGAAAATATATCAGCACAGACAATGCATGATCCACATTGTTAAGCCCAACCTGTCACCAGAAAACCTAAATCAAATATCCTCCCAAGGGAGAAGTCCAATACTATATGGAATTAACAATCACCTGCACCTTTATTAAATTTTTAAAGTATTTTATAAAGACAACACATAGTATTTTTCTGTTGAAGCCACATAAAAATTAAAGGAACTTCTGAATTCTTAAGGAATATATTCAGAAAGAGTCTTAAAAACAGGTCTGGGTCTGTCTATGTATGACTTTTTATTTTTAAGCTGCTGCTTTTTATTCCCTCCGACACGGATGTGTAATGCTGAGAATCTATGCTAATGAAGAATGTGTCCACAAGATGTATAATGCATGCCTTTTAATTAGTTCTGCTGCTATAATTGATTAACATTTTGCCTGTGCAGTACTATTACAAAGAATGAGCAGTGCAACACTGTATGCATCTCGTCCCTGTAGGAAAAAAAAAAAAAAAGGCACCGAACATTGCCATTGTATAACATCTGTACCGCCAAAGTGAGCCTCAAATTCCTATTGAAAGTCTGTTGGGAGGCACTTTAAGCAGGCTGGAAAGAAGCAGAAATAAAAGACAAAATGAAAGGGCAAAAGGCCCAGAGGAGTGAATATGGGAAATGTTACAAGGGGAAAGAGATCAAGACGAATCTGAAGAATGTGGAAACAATCATAACTCCATAAGGAATCTGGACAGATGGAGTCTATAAAAGTAAAAGCTGAGAAGAGTGTAAATTGTGTGCACATAATGTGTATACAGACATGTGTATGTGTTCAGAAGTGTATGTGTGTTCTGTGCACAGGTACAGTTAGTATAGAATAACAATCACAGAAAGTAACTATAAAAATATAAGGCTTCTGGGCCTCCATGGTGGTGCAGGGGTTACGTCTCAGCAATGCCAAGCTCTTGAGAGCCACTGCAGCATGAGTTCTGAGTTCAGTCCCCAGCCCCAGAGGGGACCTCTATGGCATAGCAGACCTCTCCTGTCTCACCCACTGCTACCCACAGATATCTTTAAATCTACCAGTTCCGCTCCCCACCTCTGTCTCTGGTGAATCCCACAACTCTGGCCTACACCCAAGTTCTTGTTTTCATAAATAAATAAAAATAAATCTTTACTAAGAAAGAAATGTAAGTCTTCCACACCAGCACAGAATCTTGAGGAAAGGAGAGTTGGGACATCTGAAAGAAAGGTCCGTCTTTTCACACTGGGAGGGCAGAAGAGGGTGGGTAGGATACTGACAGGGGATGAGGTCATCAGGCAGAGGTCATCCTGAGACTTTTTTTTTTTTTTTTTTGGGAAAACTGGTATAAACAAAAAGTTCAGGAGGCTGACCCATCTGAGACTAGTCACAGTACCACACATTACAGGGAAGTATCTTCCAAATTTCTGAGCAAGGGAGGGTTTAGTTTTCTCCATGCTATTCTTTCAATTTTTAGGCAAAATATCTAGGCACATACAACACAAGATCCATTAAAAAATCATTATCCAAGGCCTCTCTGGTGGTGCAAGAGAAGCACCATGATGCTATCAGGAGCCACTGCAACACAATTTCGATCCACGTGGCCTCGCCTGCCTCACCCACCGTTCTCAGCAATGTATTTCAGTACATCTGCCTGTTCTGTTCCCCATCCTGTCTCTGGTGAATTCTCTCACCCCCTGCATCTCTGGTCTGTACCCCAGTTCTTGTATTCATAGTCTTAAAAAATAAAAGATCACTAGCAAAGATTAAATGCATTTAAACTTGCACTCACTTCCCCATAACTTAACCCCTGTCTACCAGTGTAGACACTGGTATAAATCCATCATCCCACCACTATCCAAGTGTCCTGCTGTTTCTTTTTTCTTTCATGTTCAGTTGACTCTCCCATTCTCCCTAGCAGCAATTTCAAAAACCCTCTCAAATGTCCACATTATCCCCATTATTCTTCACATCAGAAACTTGTACTTCCCAGAAATCAGAAGTCATCAAATGGAGCTCGTTTCCGGCTACCACACTTGCACCCATGCAACCCCTTCTCTTTTCTCATAATAGAGAGACCCTTGAAGGCTTGCCTTCTAATCCTATCCTATTATCTCAGTAAATTTGTACAAACCAAGCATCCTTCTCAAAAACGCCTCCATTATAAAACTATCTTCCACCAGCAGCTCCACTGCCCACCTGAGCCTATGCAGGTGCTTCTTTCCACCCACTCTCTCCCTCCTGCCTGCCCTTGACCCATACCATGCCGGGACATCTCTTCATTGACCTCCCCCAACAGAGGCCGCTCTCTCTCTTTTTTTTTTTTTTTAAAGATTTTCGTACAGAATTGGGGTACAGGCCAGAGATGCGGAGGGTGAGAGGATTCACCAGACACAGAGTGAGGTACAGAACAGGCAAATCAACGAAGTACACTGATGAGGGGAGCAGTGGGTGGGTCAGGAGAGGTCTGCCGGGCCATGTGGATCTCCTCCAGGGCAGACGGGGATTGAACTCATGTGGAAGTGGCTTAAGCTACTTTGTGTTGTGCTTTAACCCGCTGTGCCACCAGGGAAGGCCCAGAGGCAGCTCTCTTAAGACCACCCGCCTGCAACCATGCAGGTCTCCTTCCCTGCAAACCTGCCCCTTTCAGGGCAGCTCTTTCTGCCCGCTCATGTCTATGCAAGTGTCTTTTTCTCTCCTGTCTCTTTCTAATAAACTTACTCTTTAAAAATCTAAAAGAAATAAAAAATGAAAAACACTATCTTCCAACCCACGTTACTCCGCTGTAACTAATCCCTCTGCACAGAAATCCACAAAACCTCTTTCCTCACCTCCCACTCCTCAGACTGCACACATCCACAACTCCTGCTTGCTCAGGATCACCAATGCCTCTCTGACACCAAACCCAAGAGAGAATTGTACACTGTTGACCACATCCGCCACATAGAGCAATTCCATACCTTGGCTTCCATGACAAAAGTCTTTCCTGGTTACCCTATCTTTATATCATCTCCTTATGAACCTCCTATATAGGGTTGTCATCCTCCTTTCTGTTATTAAATGCAGAGTTCCTTCAGGTTCAAACTTAGCTCTTTGGTCCTCATGCTGCACTCCCTCCTGAAGTAGCTGCAAGAATATAACCTATGATGTTCTGAAAATCTCTCGAATTCCATATATGCACCCCAAGCCTTCACTGTCTCCAACTGACCACTATTTTTTCTGATACTATTGTTGTGTTTTGCAATTAGTCTCTCTGCATCCTTTCTAGTACACTTAGGATGTGTTCTCTAAGCCATTACTACATGAAAATTTTGTAGAACAAAGGAGATTATGTCAAACTTCTCCCCTTCTGCATACATATGAAAGTATGCACATGCTCTCTTTCTCTCTCGCATGCGCACACACACACACACACACACACACACTTTTAAACATTTTTATAGCTTCCAGTTATTCTTAGAATACAAAATTATTTAACATGATCAGGTACAATGTGTGCTGGCCTCGATCTGTAACTCCACCCTCATTTCATACTTCTCATTCATTCTCTGTACTTCACTATACTATTATTCACTTTTAGCCTTCTCAGATACACCATCCTTTCTGCTAACACTTGCTTTTTGCACATTTTATACCCTTTGCTTGAACTACTCTAGACCCTCCCTACCTCTGTCTACCGATGTGTTCACATGACTTAGCTCAATCACAAATGTTTTAGAGAATACTCCTATGATAAACATACTTTACATATTAAACCTTAATTAAATCCTGAGGTTTTAGTATGTATGCCTTGCCATTCAAAAGTATATGGTTTGAAAATAGTAAAATAAGTCATTGAAAACTGCATCAGTCTGAGCTGGCAGAAATGCTCTCCCAGAGCTGGAGTGCTGCCTCATTACATATGTGTACACTGGAACAAGTAGACAATATGTCATGTCCATTCACCCATAACCAAAATAATACATCTGGGAACCAAACATGGAAACTATAGGTGATGCACTTAATGATCTACACTCAAAATATTTGCTTCTAAATCCCATCCTTCACATACTGCAGGTCCACAGGTCTAATACCTGTGTGTTTGGGGGGGAAGGGGGAGTTACTAGGTGACACTAAATACAAGTAGAGTTTTAGTATGGCCACTTGTTGACAGTTTATTTGGGAACAATTTGCTTTTATGTAAAGAACGATGTTGGCTGGAGTGATTGACATTGACAATAAAACTGGAAATAATGTTGCTATACAGTAAAGGCTACAACAAGTATGAAACCAGATCCCTTAAAGTCACCTCTGTATCACTCTGGAATGTTAAAGGCAGACTCCTTCAAACTACACATAGGAAGGAGCCACACAAACTTTTCTCAAAAACAAATATTCAGGTTACCATACTAGTAATCATCATAACCAGGTATCTATTCCAGGCCATAACTATCAGATACTGGCAGTCAAAAAAGGCAAGTGGACAAATTAATAATGATAAATAAACACTAGAAATAGCAGTTGTAGGCTTGTGACTTCCTGAGAAGAAGCCTGGTCCATCTATTTATGTGACCTTGCTGAATTCTCTTCCTTTCCCTTCCTACTTAGATCAGGAATGTTCTAAGGCTATATTTCCTATTTAGTCCATAAGTTACAGAATATTGAGGTAAAGAGGATAGACATATAGCTAGAGATCCTAGACCTACAAAACAGAGACACAAAATTCCCTCTGCCTGACTGGTAGAGATGAAGACTGTGCACGTCTTCCTGTATTCAGTGATTCAACAACACACTTTGAAAAATACAAATCTACATAAAGCAGTTCACTGAGTGCTGCATCTGAAAAGCTAGTTTTCGAGCCACATGCTTGAGATCTCTCCAACAACTCAGAACAACACTTTGCACTGTTGAGCGCATGGCAACTTTTATTTACTGCGCCCTTGCCTAACAAGGACAAGAACTTTAGCAACACATAATTACATTTCCTGTCTCTTAAATCACAACCATCTTTATATGAGTGTCATACACTCTGTTTCAATCCTCACATGCTTTATAGTTTGTGATTATTCCTATAAAGGAAGGTAAGCTGGCAAACCCATGATAAATTCCAATAAAATTTCCTGCATTTTTAATAAGCAGCATCTGAACTGCAAATGAAGACATGAATGGCACCAATACCTATTCCCTGGACACACTGCCATGTGACCATGTGTCTGGAGACAAGGGTATTTGAATTACAGGATTTTCTGCATGAAGCTTTTGTCCCTGCAAGTCACATGTGGGCAGTTTTGTTGCCATTATATGTGGTTTCCCCAAGGTCCAAAAGGAAAACCATACAGCCTGGCAGGCTTTCATTCCAGACTTCCACATTTCTCAGCACTGAAGCTAAGGAGACAATTCCTTCATAAGCATAAGTATTCACTGTAGACCTTGTTAAGCAAAGGAAAATGAGGAAATTTTGTAGTGACTCAGCCCATGAAGTGACTGAAACGTTTGGGGACAAAAAGCAACACCATCATTTCTTGAGCACCTATCATGTCTCAGACACTACCCTGGGAATTCATCTTCAAAATATAACAAAACTAAAAAGTTACAAATTTGAAAATGCCGATAAACATTTTGGAAAGAAATTGGTAATGATCTTTATGCACAATTAGTGAGGGTTTGGCACTGTCAACTTATGGTCAAGCAACAGGCTAGAAAATGATACAACCAACATAACTGATAATGTTGAAGATTCTCCAGATGCAGGGATGTATGAAATGGTAAGGGAACAAAGCAGAGTTAGCAAATCACATGCACAGGAGATCTGTAAGATTACAACAAAAGATAGGGGAGACAATATCGGGAAAAAAATCAGTTTTTGGTAAGAGCTAGTGAAATCAGAATTTTTGTTATTTTTCAAATATTCATTAATGTAATTTGTTAATAACTTGTTCAACTATAATATTATGAATTATACAACAATCATCGAGTGCTTTTAAAGCTACAGAGCTCTGTTTTGGAGGAGAAATATAAAAAATCCTGCCAGCCCCAAGGCATTTTCAGTCTGCATTAAATTAAAACAAACACATTAGAATCTTCAGTGAATAATACAAAAAATCCTTTGTTATGAAGTTACATGCCTGTGGGATAAAAGCCTAAATAAACAAACATGGCTTTAGGAGGAGATAGGACATCACCAGGCCCTGAAAAATAGCAGAAGGGTTAAAAGTGGGTGGGAAGGCCTCTAAGGAGGGCGGGGGTAAATGCATACACTGAGCAAAGGTGTTGTCTGATGGAAATTTGTTCTGCCAAGGTTTCAGACACAGACCATGGGAGAACAAAAGATACTGCAATGATCAGAGAAGCAGATGAGCGATGTTGTAGATGAGGGTCTACTTCTAACTCTACCTCAGACACATAAATACTAAATGAATAAGGGTTTCATGTATGTTAATTTATTATCTGTTTAGCAATTGAGATTATTGTATTCTTAATAGCCCCTTCAAGATCACAAATACTCAACACATGTTCAATTGGTGTTGTCAAAGGTTTATTGCAAAGACAATCCTGCTCATGGTCCACTAGCTCTCTACAGGACTGTGAGTGGAGGGGCATATATGACCACTGAGGCTGGCACATTCACTGAGCCCAGCGTTGTCTTGGTGCTCTGTCCATAAATGCTTCGAAAGGCTGTTGTCTGTCACCCATACAAAAATAACCGCTAGCTAGCAGACCAATGATGCTCCACGATGGTCCATCTTGCTAAAGTTAAATACCAAAGTCACAATACCAGTAAGTCTTAAAATCTATGGATTCTCATTGCAACAGTTACAAATAAAAAAAAACGACAGAACTCTGAAACAAACAGCCCACTGCCTAAGGTCACATGAAACTGCCAAGGTAAAAACCTTCCTGCTTCCATTTGCACCTGAAACACCATTGTTTTTATGTTTCTCAAGACCTGCCCTTTTGTTCTACCCTAGTTCTCAAACAAATGACAAAAGGAGGAGTAGGATATATATGTGCCAAACACTATTTTTATTACCACAAAGTTGATACTGTAGAATGAGGTTTAAAACTGTCTACAACAGAGCTTCCTAGTATATAACCCAGACTCACTAACTCACCCTCCCCCACATAGGAACACACCAAAACTATCCCAGAGAGTGGGAGAATAGACAGTTCCCTGCAAGCAGGAAGCTTCCACAAGAAAGAAAGAATGAGACAGAATTGCATGGGGATGTTTGGCCTTCCAAGATCCCAAATTAGATATGTCACCTCCCCTCCCCTTTGGAATGAGGGAGCAAACAAAGACCAGAATTGTTTGTTGGTGAAAGTTCCTGCAAGGTACAATAACCAGATGTATCCTTCTCACTCTCTCCCAAGAGATATATCTTGGCAAACTTTTATAAGCATAAAGGAGTGAGCACGCTGAACTATGGTGGAGTACTCAAGGTGCTCTGGTGGTGGGTGTGGAATAGGAACACCACCTCAAGAAGGACACCTTATACTTCCGATATATAAACATTGTCACCCAATGTTTCCAGCAAAAGGAGTTCTAGGTCACTTTTCATCTTCAGAGATATCCAGATTTCTCTTCAAGAAAGGATGCAGCCATTTTTCTCCCAGCAATGAAGGATGCAGGGAATTCCCATTACCCACTACCAGCTCTGAATATCATTACATTATTTTTTATTTTTCCATCTCAAGGAAGGGGAATGGTATCTCATTGTTACTTTTGATTTGCATATTCATTAGCACAAATAAGTTGAGTTTTATTTCATATATTTTGTTGTATTATTTTACTATTTACACTTACATTGTCTAAAATCTGCCTTTTATGAGCTCTTTTCTTTAAGATTGTTCATCTTTTTCTTTCTGATGTGTATGAGCACACAGTGAACTAAGGCAGTTAGTACACTAGTCATTTGTCTTATGTGTCGAAAATCTGTTTACCCAGATTGTTATTCCCTTGTAACTATATTTTGCCATTTCACAATATTAGCATTTTATGTAGGTAAATTTATCAATCTTTTTCTATTATGTCTCCATCCTTTGTGTTATGTTTCTAAACCTTCGTTTATAGTGGCTCATTCAGCTAAATGAACATAGCAGTTCTAGATATGACTAGATTTCATTCCCAAATGTTACAATAAACTACTTATTATACTTTTAAGACTGTTCAAGGCTTCCAGAGGGAAAGGAGTAGATGCCTAAGTCATTTCACAAAGCAGTTCAGATCTTATCTGTTCTATTAATAAAAATCTATGAATAAAAGTTCTTGAAAATGCTGCTAAATTAGAAAAAAAAAGTTGAAACTCAACTTCTTATAATACAGACACTGACACACCCAGTCCTCCCTAGAGCCAAGCTGACTTACTTCAGAGCTGCACATTTGAAGGAAAGCAGTTTGGCTTAGCAGTTTAGCTTGGTTAGCAATTCTGGGCCTCAGGCTGATAAGGGAGCGCCCGCGACCTTGACTAGGGTCTGGCTGTCTCCATCCCGTACATGGGCACAGGCCCAAAAACCCCAACTTAAAGGTTCTTTAGTAAGCCACAGTAGCCCTTTTTTGTTACAGTAACCCTCTTTTTCATGTATATTAGCTTGATGTAAAAAATAAAGACAGGGACTTTCCTGGTGAGCAGACTCACGGTGTCCATCCTTTTTCCTTTCAACACTGAAGCTCCTTCTCTGTTTACTTTCTCCACGTCCCAGCTCCTGTCTCCCACTTCCAGGTCTAGCTAATGGTCACTCTTCTGATGAAGGACACACACATCAATCTGATGCTTCACTCGGTCACAGGCACAGTTTAACCATATCATCTGATGAAATGATTGTGGGGAACAGAAGTAGGCTGGGGAGAGAGCCAAATGGTCATCTTTGAACACCTGCCATTGGAGACTGTCCCCTGGCAGCCAGAAATGATTGCAGTCACTTAGATAAGCCAGACACCTGAACGGTAGGAAGGTCCAGCTGTTGAGGCCTCAACTCAACCTGCTGGTGGCTGTTGATGGAAGAGAAGAAACCTCCTGAAATGACTATGTTCCAAGAACCTCAAAAAAGAACAGGTTATATTCATTTAGGTGCTGCTTGAGCGAGAAATTAGTACTCCCGCATGCAAAATATCACCACGCTCTAGGGATGCTATCACTGCACTTATACTCACAAAATGTGGCTTCTGCTGAAATACATGTGTGCCCCTGGGAAATAGGCAATTTTTTTTTCAACAGGGCACAGGAAACAATGCCCACAAAAAGTAAAAAACTGGTATCTTGATTTCATTAACATTAGAAACTTGCAATGAAAAGAAATGATTTTTCCCTCTTTCTTTAAAGTACATGTGGCTGTTGAAATTAAAAATTAAAACATCAGAATGTGTTCTGGTGGAGTTTGCATAGTTGTGTTTCTTCTATCTAGACTGACAATCTCTACCTTTTAATTGTAGTGTTTTGAATCTGTAGCATTAATATAATTATCAATATATCAAGGAATCAGGTCTAAATGTACTATCTCATTATTTGGGTGGGGTTTTTTTTTGGTTGGCTTGTATTTTTACCTTTCTGGTTTTTGGCTCCTTTTCCTGTTAATTTAAGATCTCTTAAGGGCTAAAACTTTCCTACTCATCCAAAGGCAGTTTTTGGCTTTTAGCTTCAATGTTATTTAATTGGTTTTATGGTTTTACTCTGTTTTGTGTGAAATGTTATGTTATGCTATGCTTTACATTATAAATTTAATCTGTGTCTCAATCTTACTTTAATATAATGCCATAAAATATATGCCCTCCAAAATGCACGGGACTATGGTGGTGGCACAGGGGTGATTTGGTGATGGGAAACCCGTGGGGATTACAATTGAGATGAAAAAAAAAATTTTGAAAATGATGTAAAAATAAACTTTTTAATAAAAAAAATATATATATGCCCTCCATAAGAATAAAATTTGATCTCTACTTGACCTAAACTTGACCTATACTCCATTCAACTCCATCTACTTTCAATAACTATTATTGTCTAAATGTATTTTAAAATCTTAGGACACAATGTTTTACTTAAACATTTTAAGGCATTTTGAAAATGAAGGAAGAATTATGTTTATGGACACAACAATCCTCCACAAAATATTTCAAATGGGGCCCTCCCTGGTGGCACAGCGGGTTAAAGAACTGCACTAAGAAGCTGAAACCACTTCCTCATGAGTTCGATTCCCACTTGCCCCGGAGGTGACCACATGGCATGGCAGACCTCTCCTGACCCGCCTGCTGCTCCCCTCAGCAGTGTACTTCATCGATCTGCCTGTTCTGCTCCCCACTCTGTCTCTGGTGAAGTCTTCCGCCACCCCTGAGTCTCTGGCCTGTACCCCAGTTCTGTATGCACAAATGAATAAATTTAAATATATATATATATTTCCAATGGACTCTGACACTGTATCTATCACTATATTGGAAAATTTACCCCCAAAGCATTGAGGAGCTTTAACATTCAAAAATTAGTCATTTTAAATAATCATATTAATAAAGTAAAAATTCTTGTAATCATCTCAAAACATATAGGGAAACATTTAATAAAATGTAACTTCATCAGTCATGGAATATTCCCAGAGGCCGCACTGTCTTCATGGGTGTTTTGTTGTCCAGCACGCCTTTGTTGGGGATGGCAATGTTCTGTCTCGTAATTATGGTTTGGGTTACACAGGTGTACTACTTGTCAAGATTTGCACATTTCATTTTATACACATTTTGTCTAAAGAAAAGCATTGTAAACAAATTTGAACTATAATTAATGATATACATACTGATGTTTCATAGTATGTGTACTTTTACAAATTAGAAAAGTGAAGTAAATATAATAAAATATTAATGAATTTGAATGGTGGGTATATCATATTACTGAAAATTCTTTCCAATTTTTATGTTGGAATATTTTCAGAATAAAATGTTAGAAAAAAAATGCATTTGAGAACTTTCTATTAATTCCAAAGGGTAAAAGAAGTAAAACATGTTTTACTATCACTATGTAGTTCTCGACATCTAACTCAGAATTAAGGCGACTAACTCCTACCAGAAAGAAAAGAAAAAAAAAATCTGAGTTTAAATTTCAGCACTATCATCACTACTTCCTGAGTTCAATCCTGACCCAGAAGCTAACCCACATATGGCACAGCAGACCTCTCCTATCTTGCACACTGCTCCCCACAGCAGTGTCTTTCAGTCAGCCTGTTCAGCTCCCCATTCTGTCTCTGCTGAATACCCTCACCTTCTACCCCCAGCACTCCTTGCTTACACCCCACTTCTTCTACAAAAGTTAAAATAATCCTAATTTATCAATTAATGATAAAATAAATAAATAAAAGTCTCCAAGGAAACTTTTATGAAAGGATGATGAAAGTTAATACCAAAAAGAATAGCAGAAATTTTAAGAGAATATCAGGGATTATAGAGGAATGAACTACTTTGTGTCAAACTCTTTCTACAATAATAGGTGGTACTAAATTACAGCTTATTAAGTTTCTACTATGTGTCACTTTATAAAGTGCAATACTAACAATTCCTTTTGTATACCCCACTTTATAATGACAGTGATAAGTGTCCCTAGGGAGACAACTGCCCAAGTTGTATAGCTGTCATGGTTTGAAGGTTTGGAGCCAGGGTCTTAAACCAGGGCCGCCTGCCTCCAAATGCCATGTTGTCAACAACTATGTTTCACTTATTCTATTTGAATTTCCAGCAATAGGACAAATATACAATCAAGTAGAATAGATGTGACATTGTAGAGCAACTCTGCTTGATCTATTCATTTCCCTTAGTCTATGATTGGACTCTGGAACATCTGCAAAATAGATCAGCTAATGTTTTGCAAAGATGTCATCATAATCAAATGAACTTTGCCCTTCTTAAGTTTTTGTTCTCTGTGGACATCCCAGGATAGAACTTGCAGAAAAAAGAGAAGGCAGAAGAGGTAAAGGAAAAGATGGGGTGGAGGGGGAAAGGAAGGATAAGAAGGGAATGAAAGAGGGGAAAAGGAAGAAGGGGGAAACAAGAAGGGAAAGAGAGGTATAGAGGAGAGGGAAAGAGAGAGGTGTGATGCTGATGAGCACATGTGTCTAACTGGTGGCCAAAATGTTGAATTACTAGAGCAATTCAGTTTCCCCATTTACCATGATGCCAGTTACCCAGAATTAACAAAGACCTGCATATATCAGCAAACAGCTGAAGATAATTTTCAGCAACACTGTACCCAAAGCAAAGAAAGGCATTTAAAGATCTCATTAAACCTTTTGAGCCTGAATGTTCAACTGATTTCATTATAAGCCAGACTTTGCCTCCTGCACTCTCCAAAGTATCTCCTGAATCAACACTTTTCTGGGAAAATGATGTGTCACAGGGAGCAAGGCTACTTTTCAGTTTTACAAAATCGATCTGTACTCTTATTTTCCTAGTCCTTAGGAAGCATTCCTTGTATTTATCCTATTTGAGTTAGCTGTGTGTTTTTCTCCTTAAAGTGCCCCAGTATAAAAGACAGTTCTTGGATGTTATTTGGTGTATCTCACATCCCTGAAATATGTAAGGCTTCTGATAGTGTTTGTCCATCAAATCAATCAGACATAAAAGAGTTTTTCATCCTTTATTTTGATATACACCACTTCTTTAGATATATCACTATCTTTCCAGAGCATTTTAAGATTTTGAGAACCAATATGAAATTCCTAGAGAAAAAAAAGGAATCAATTGTCCATTAGTGTTCAGGCTGGCTAGATACTATTTGGAAAATGGTACCTTAAAAAAATTTTTTTAAAGATTCATTTATTTGTTCATACAGAACTGGGGTACAGGCCAGAGGCTTAGGGGCGGGCGAGAGGCTTCACCAGAGACAGAGTGGGGAGCAGAACAGGCAGATCGACGAAGTACACTGCTGAGGGGAGCAGCAGGAGGGTCAGGAGAGGTCTGCCAGCCATGTGGTCACCTCCGGGGCAAGCGGGAATCGAACTCATGCGGAAGTGGCTTTAGCTTCTCAGTGCTGTGCTTTAACCCGCTGCGCACCAGGGAGGGCCGTTACCTTAAAAATTTTTTAAAACTTGATGCTACTGTCTCTTGAAATTCTTTCATTGAATAATATACCATGCACACACCACTTACTACAATAATTCTCATTCCATTAGCAAGTACAAGTAAGGGTACAATGAAGTGAGCTATTCCTCCCAATGTCACCCCTTCCTACTCAATGAGCTCAGGGAATGTGCCAGGGCACTTCTTGCCATGTCTCACCAGACCTTAAGATTAAGGAAACCATTCTTCAGGAAAATATGTCTGCCTTTTCCCCTTGATTTTGAATAGTCCAAGTGGAAACTAGGTCAATCTTAAAACTACCACTGTCCTCAGAAGTTGATTGAAATGTAGAAACAGAAATTTAGGACACTTTGAGACCTGGGATCATTCTGTAAGTCACAGCACACATTGATTTCCTGGGCCACAGCCCTCAGTTCAATGCTTTGCCATCTGCCCACCATGTGGCAACATCCACGTCTGCCCAGCTAGGGACTTCAACTCTGGACAATCTGAATGGCACATTAACCCTCTTTCCCAATCTAACTATTACCAGTCAAAGCCCTGCTTTATAGTGGCACATCCAATTTCTAAGACAGTTTTACACATTAACCCGCATAGTTTTTCAACATTACTATAAACCCTATCAGTGTAGAATAGCTGTAGCTCTGCTTAAAAAAAGTTACTAGTAAGCCAAGCATCAAGCTTTAAATGAATTTAAATAGCATTAGAAAGAAATAGAAGTTTTATTCACAGGTGTATAAACAAATTCTTGCCATACATTTCTTGCCTTCCATCAACTCATTTCTAACTCATAATGGCAAGCAATGAAAAATAAAAGACAATAGTATACAAAAATAATTCATGTTTAAATAGACGAGGTGAAAGTTACAAATACTGTTAAAAATGAAAGGCATATTCTTAATTGTGGTAAAATTCAATGGATTCGGGTTAGGGAGCAGATATATCAAATTTTGTTTGAAAAAAAAATGAGAAAAGGTTATTGAGACAGTGGCTGAACATAAAATTACTGGTTGGAGAAGTCAATGGAAAAGATACCAAGGTTGATATAAAGGGAAGGAAAAAATATAGTCCCAGGGGAATGGATCTGATGATCCAGATTCTAAGGAATGTTATTAACAATGACTAATTGTATTTGTCAACTCAACTGGGCTAAGGAGTGTCCAGAAAACTGATAAATCAACTACTCTGAAGGTCTGCCAGAATGTGACTAGAAAAGAAGTACGTTTGAATCTGTAGAATAAGTATAGAAGACCCCCCTTCTCCAAAGTGTAAGAGTATAATCCAAACCATTCAGGATCCAAATAGAGCAAAAAGGCTGAGAAATGGTGATTCTCATTCTCCTTGAGCCAGAATATCCATCTTCTACTGCCCTTGGACAACACAATTCCTAGTTTTGGACTTTTGTATCAGCACCATTGCCCCTTCAGCCTCAGACTAAGATTTACAGCATGAATTACCATCTTCTTTCATATGTAGTTGATTTTTTGCAGTGAAACATTTCAATTTTGTGTAATTATAGTCTCTGGTTACCATGAAAATTACACTTAATATCCTTAAGTTATAACACCCTAACTTGAATTATATCAGCTTTATTTTAATAGCATACAAAATCCTATTCCTGCACAACTCTGTCCCAACCCCTTTTAGTTACTGGTGACACAAAATTACATCTTTATACACTGTATATCTAAGATATAAATTAATTAGTTTTTATTTGTTAATCTATTAAGTTATGTAGAAAATATAAAGTGAGGTTGCAAACCCAAGTTCCAATAATGCGGGGTTGTAGACTAGCAATTGTTAACATATTAGTCTCTTAAATTATATAGACAAAAAGTAGCATAAACCTACAATAAATGTCTTTATGATTGTTCATTTATTTATTTTCACTAAGCCCTATATTTTCTCACACAGCTCTGTCTAACCTCTTTATTTCAACTTGCAGAATGCTTTTTAGTATTTTTTTGGAGGGCAGTTTAGTATAAATGAATGCCCTTAGTTTTTTGTTCTCTGGGACTACCTAAATTTCTCCCTCACTAGTGAAGGACAGTTTTGCCAGATCAATAATCCTTGGTTGACAGATTCTTCTTTCAACACTTTGAATATATCAGCTCACTGTCCTCTGGCCTCAAAGTAGCAGATGGTAATTCAGTTGATAATCTCTGAGAATATATGGCATGAGATGAGTTACTTCTTTGCCTTCAAGATTTGTACTTTGACTTTGGCTTTTGACAACCTGATTGTACCTCAGCGTGGGTCTTTTCAGTCCATCCTCCTCAGGGGTTCATTAAAGCTCTTAGATATTTATAGTCATGTCTTAAAACCATGAATTTTACCTGTAGTTTTCCAGGATTAAAAATACTTTATGTAGATAAATAACCATCAAAGAATATATAGTGTTATTTTGTATGTGATACTGAAAATTAATATAAAAGCATCATCATACCATGCTTTTCTTCAGTGTACTACATTTCCCTACTGCTTTTTTTTATTTTCTTGCCAGGGGTTTTTTTTTAAAAAAAATATTGCTATATACTCTTCCATCATATGAATTTATCATACATCTATTTTTCATTCCACTTTTGTACTTAGGTATTTTTGTCTGTTAAAAACATTGTTTTATTTAAAACATTAAGTGTATGATTTCTTTTTCATCTATAACTATGAGTATTGAATCATAATACATAAACACTTTCAAGCTTACAATATACCCAGTCTTAAACCATATTTAAAAATATCGACCTGGCCCTCCCTGGTAACGCAGTGGGTTAAAGCACAGCACTAAGGAGCTAAAGCCACTTCAGCATGAATTCGATCCTGGCCCGCCCCGGAGGTGACCCACATGGCATATCAGACCTCTCCTGACCTGCCGCTACTTCCCTCAGCAGTGTGCTTCATCAGTTGGCCTGTTCTGCTCCCCGCTCTGTCTCTGGTGAAGCCTCTCACCACCCCAGTACCTCTGGCCTATACTCCAGTTCTGAACTCATAAATAAATTTTTTAAGTATATAGACCTACCCTAAAAACCTTTAAAATTAGAAGAAATTTTAGGAGAATATCTCTGGGAGCATTTAATGAAACAAAACACAAAAAGCACAATACTAGAATAGAATGGGGTAAGACTCCTGAATTTAACAATATTGAAATTAACAACTAAGAACCATAAACTAGACTTTAAATTCCTTGAAGGTTATTTGTCTAGTTTCTGGCTCTATTCTCTGGATCAGAATCTGGCATAGTGTTTACTCATTAAATATTTACTGAATAAAAACTAGTTAATGTAGTCAGCACTTATATACATGATATAGTTTTGTATTTGGTAATCTAGCTTTTATCCACTGAAAGGATGGACATCTTAAGTTAAATGGCCCAAGGACTAGGACGTGGGCTGTCTCATTTTTCTCTTAAATCTTATCTGTTTGTGCCTAGATTGGAGAGAGGTTGTATAAGATATATGGAAGGGAGGAAGAAAATGAGGGAAGAAATAGGAGGGATAAGAATATACTTCTGTACTGATTCTGCCAAATACTGAACTGTCTACACATATTTGAGGTTCAAGTAGGTGAATATGTGCTAATGACCCCTCGCAAGAATCTCTCATCTGGGATACTATTTGTCTCTCCCTAGCAGTAGCTGTTTCTACTAAGTCGTTTTTCAATGTCTGCAGTGGTCATAATAGCAATCTATCAGCCCCCAGAACCTTTACCAAGCATGCAGAATAATAGGCTGAGGAAATTCATTTAGTCGGCCATGGCAGTTTAACTCACAGCAACCAGAACACAGTTTGACCCTATGCAGTCTTATACTAACATTGCTTTGACAGAGGAAATTACACACACACACACACAATATTTGATAAGAATGTAAGTATTCCTTAATGCAGTGTATTTTCTCTTGATAGCTATTCAATGCAGTGACTTTTTTTCCAAAGAATTACCAATATTTTTGAAGTTGCTCTAATATTACCTATAATAAGGACAATTCCATATGTATTTTAAGTTATTTTATGTTTATGATCACTGGTTATTAAACCACATTAATGCTTATAATGAAATTCAAAAATAAATTATATAATGACCCCTGCTTCTACTTATCTTTGTGCTGCTTGATAGCTTTCTATCTTATTTACTTGTACTTAAAATGATCTCAGAATAGGCCACAAAATAAATGCATTAATTAAGAGCTATAACTACATATACTGTCTGCATAATGCATTTTATAAATCATGATTATATATAAATATTTTTTACAAAACTATGAAGTGTTACTCCCATTATAGAGATTAAGAAAATCAGATCAAGACTACCTAGGGACTTCCTAGAGCGGTATAGTCAGTAAGTGACAAATGCTAGGCCTAAACAAATGTTTCTAATTCCCATCAGTGTTCTTCCCCCCACCCCAGGAAAATTTGGTGGTATTTTTATGGCTTTAAGATTTATTTCTCTAAGGGTAACAGTATGACGTGTTGGGTTGTGGCCTGCAGCATATTCAAAACCTAACCCCAGACCCAGATTCTATTTGGAAACAGTATATTTATAGAGGAAATTAATCATTCAGGTCATTAGAGTGAATTATAATCTATGATAACCAATGTCTTAATAAAAAGGGGACATTTGGTCACAGAGAGACCCAGAAAAAGGGGATGTGAAGACGCATGGAGAGTGCCATCTAGAAGCTAAGGAATGTTCAGGAGAGGAGACTGGGAACAGATTCTCCTCCCTCATAGACTTCCAGAGGAACCAAACATGATCATTTATGTTAGCGTTCTATCCTCCAAAACTAAGAAAACAAATTAGTTATTTACACACTTCAGTTTTTGGTTCTCCA
Source organism: Condylura cristata (assembly GCF_000260355.1). Taxonomy (NCBI): domain Eukaryota; kingdom Metazoa; phylum Chordata; class Mammalia; order Eulipotyphla; family Talpidae; genus Condylura; species Condylura cristata. The sequence continues at coordinate 59,788,829 of NW_004567107.1, read as the reverse complement.
TTAAGGCAAGCCTAAGCAACTAATAGAATAATAGTCATGGATCAGTGTATACTACCTGTGCATCCTTGCACTGAGAGGTATTAGGGATTTTCAAAAAGTATTGAAAACAGACTATGCTTCCCACCTAAAGAATTCAAAACAGAATTAAGCAAGCTTTTCTTTCACTGTACCTCATCCTCTAGCAGTACTGAAGTCAATCCTGAGCAATACAAAGAATTCATTAGGAAGTTGATCTTCTTCAACAGAATTCATTTTATTGCTATACAACTGGCATGACAAAAAAAAAAATCCAAATGCTAATTTACCCCATCCATCTGTTTATCTTTAATAAGCCCTGTTTCAAAACCCTTGTCCACATTCCAAAAATTCCCTACCAATATACAGGAATTTGCACCAAAGAGGATATTGATATGTCTTCTATCCTCTATGCTCTATGCATGTGTGTGTGTAAGGGAAGGATCAAGCCTGGCTTAGCACGCCCAATTAAAGCCATCCCTAACCATCTATGTTCTGTGTTGGTCACACCTGTAAAACTGAATTTCTAGCTTAGTTTCTTCCCTGTACTCCACCCCTGCTAGAAATTGTAATTTTCTCCTTACCTTAACCTTCTTTCTAGATTCCTGACACAAAATCTAGCTTCAGTCAATCTTCTCAAATATTAAATGTTATCACTGTATGAAACTTTCAAAATATGATACATACAAAAATTTCAAAGTATAACCTATTGTCTACTTAGCCATTATTCTTGAAAAGTACAATGCTGTTCCTTCTAGTGTCCTTAATAAGGTTACTTTCCTATAATAAACCTAAGGTCATTATGTAATAGCTACCATTTATTGAGAGGTTCTTGTTGCAGCTATAAAAGACACCTAATTCATTTATATCACAGAATGATCATATAAGATAGGTACACAATTACCCATGTTTTATAGTACAATAAACTTAATCTCAAAAGAATTAGTTAATGCTTGTCTCTCACCCTTCTCTCATTTTACCATGTTTTCTTGCCCCGGTTCGCCCACTGTCAAATAAATGGATGACACATATTGGTATAAATGTTAAGAAAATGAATGACACTAATGACTAGATTGTTAAAGAATTCCTTTTATACATCAAGGAATCAAGGAGTTTCTAATTCTTTGGTTTCAACTAGATTGAAGAACTTATCAGTTGACAGCTGTTCGTAAAATGCATTTTTGATGATTAATCATTATGTGATTTTTGTCATGTATCTCAAAAGGATTTTCAAATGAGTGACAAGGCTACAACAAAACTTCTATTCCCATTTGCTTTTTAATAAATAATATTTCTCAGACATCAGTAATAGAATTGATCCTGACCATTATCTCATTTAGCAATAACTTAGATACATAAACTAAATGGCAATTTAAAAAAAGGTTCCATTCATCCCACTGAAAGAAGCATCTCCAAAAACAAAGAAAAAAAATAGTAATGGTCCCTAATACAGTTAATCATTTAGATATCAAAAAGCTAAACTAATTCCAATTTACTGGCAGAATTATTTTGGGTGATTCAATTGCCAGACTTGGATATCAACATAAAAGTCCAAACTGAGACTATTCTTTAAGGCAACTCCACAGAGAACAGTTATCTTAACTGATAAGAGAAGCTTTTAATCAAGTTTGATTGAACAAAGCTGATTAATTCTTTCTACCTAAAGAAGGTCTAAATAGATGAACAATGATCATTATTTCTCTTCCACTAACTCAATAAACAAGGATAATAAATAATTACTTGAGGGCCATATTTAAAAGCTTTCATGATCTGAATTACATGTATTTACTCAGATGTGCCACTTTCGAGATACAACATAATTTTCTACTCTAGCAACCATAATCAAGAATGGAGCTTGGGACAATTGAGAGTTTACTTCAACATCTCAATAAGGGAGCAAATTACAAGTGTTTTGAGTATTGAATTACATAAGACATAGTAAGTAAATCTATATTTTTATTATAGAATGAAAGCACAAATCTAGAAAGTGTGAATATAAAGACAACCTGAAGAAGAAACTAAACTTTCACTAGGACATCAAATGGGACCTTCATTTGCTTTTTCTCACTATAATTCTATCTCTAGTATGGTAGTATTGATGCTGGAACAATCTATACTGTTTGGAGAATCTTAAAGGATAAGTATTTAAATTTTCCCTCTTGACTTAAACATTAGAGAAGCCCATTAAATTGCCCTATATAGAAGAACATGTTTGTAATTCAATTTCTTTTCATTAATATTTAATAAAAACCCGATTATGTGTCAGGAACTAAGGTTATAAAAGGTAAAGAGAAAAACTAACTTTACTTGCACTTAACTAAGTGCATGATGTGAAATATACTTTAATAAAGGTACAGATAATAGCAAAGGGGGTTAGTAATTGAAATAAGTAGTACATTGAAGGTAGTGATTTCAGAGGTAATATTTATAGAATGTACTGGATCCTACACTGGATCCTCTACAAGGTCAAGAAAAGGGACTGTAGCTGTTACATTCAGGTCTGAGTTGGTACATCACTGTCACTAGATAATCATTTTCTGTCAATTAATTATTTATTGAATAATTTCTTTTTGTCTGTGAGTGAACGGATGTCTGTGAATGAATGGATGTATGAAAAACAGAAGTCTAATGTTTAGATATTAATTTGGATGTTGGCTGACCTCAGATAAGCTAGAAAAGCATTTGGGTTTCTTTTTCACAGTGCTCTCTATAATGGTTTAATTTTTTTACCATGAAGGCAAAATTAAAGAACATATCCTCTGGACTCATACAAAAGCTAATGTCAGTGGAAAATCTCACAATATGTGCATAATGCATCTCAGTCTTCATCTCTAGCTTAACTAATTCTAATACTGTTGAAGATTTTCATCAGATATGAATTCTAGCCTTCACTATCATTGTCTTCCTCCTCTAGATATGCAGTGATATTTTTAATATTCAAAATATATTGTTACAACATAGAAGACAATCGGACAGATGACAGTAGCTTCATTTTCACCTTACTTTCTAGTAGGACATTCCCCATTGGGAAGAAACATGGATTCAACATTCCTTCTGGGCATAATCATTCTTATCATGTCTGCCAAGTTCCTGCCCACTTTCTCCTATTCCGCTTTTCTGTTGGTACTAAGGATAAAAAACACCATTCTCTAGAGAGGAAAAACATTTTTAGCATTAAGATAACTCATTCATTGCTATCAGGTAACTTTTAAAGTCAGAACATTTTTTTTTTTTCAAAAGTAAGAGCTCACTCAGAGCCTAACAATCTCTCAAACTTCTCACCCAGAATCAGAAGGAACAAAACACTAATCTACAATAACAATGTCTTTATTTTCCAGATGACTCATCTCCACATTCTCCTCAAGCTGGTCTTAAACAAGTTCACAGCTGTACACAGAGATGCTCCTTGCCCCTTTATATCTTAAGCTTTATTCTCTCTTCCTCTATCCTCACTTTGGATTATTTTAGAATCCCCAGCATTTTTCTTCCTATAGAATTCTTCTCTTTTTGGCATAGCATAGGCAACACAGTAACTTCTTTTTCCCATTAACAATCCAGAGTAACATAGGAAGATGCCACAGAATCCCAAAACCTAATGACTTTTGTTGTTAATGCACATGAATTATGGGTTACTGGGTGCTTATATAGAAAGACATGGTCACCATTGCATATATTATTGGTCACCAATTTTTGGGAGAAGGTGATAGATTTTTCCTTCTATTCCCCCAAACCTAGCTTCTAAAGTTCAGGTGATCTGAATTTTAAATCACAGAAGCTAGTTTTGCAAATGTTAGCTACATTTTTTTTCTCTTTTGTTACCAACTTTCAGGTAAGTCTTACATAAATAACATAACTATCTCAACTTAGGATATACTGTTATTAATAGAATGGATTTTTCTTAGACAAGAACATTAAAGGAGAAACAACCAGACACTGATGCCATCATCTTCAGTAGAGTTGCCAAGGAAATAGAAACTCACAAGAAAACCCTTGAGAAAGAAAAGTTAGCTCAAGCCATCCAAGTGAACTGGGACACAGACCTGGGCACAGGCTGGGCACCAAAGGCTTGTCAGCATTTACTTAAAAACTAGGCTTCTGCACAACAACAATTCCCTCCCCTCACTGTTTTTGATCCCATTCCCCACTCCACCCCTGTAAAATGCTCTGGTATATAGTTGTTCATTATAGGACACAATTTTATAAAGAGGATTATTCAGAAGAACAAAAGCATGAGTTATATAGTTACATATATCAATATGGATGGATCTCAACTATGTCAAAAAAAAAAAAAATAGTTGACTCAGGGAACATGGGATCAAGAAGTGCCAAGCTTAGCAGTGAGGAGAATAAACTAACAACTCTGGATAAGCACAAGTCTCATGGGATTCTGTGATGTGCGGTCAACTGGAGTATCTCGTGACTACCAGGAATAAACACTGACTGAGCCTAACAGAAGAGATGCAGAAGATTTTCAACTCTGGGCCACAAAAGGACAGTGGAGTGGTGGGAGAGGAAGACACTGACGTGAAGTTGTGGTTCACTAACTGTGCCCCCGAAAGGCAAAACTATGTGCTGTGAATCTAAACCCTCTTTGGAGAGAATGCTGGGGGTGGGGAAAGGAGAGACTCCATTGCACTGTTGGTGGGGATGTAAATGGTAAAGTAATCTGAATTTACCTTAAAAATCTAAAAGTGGAAATACCACTCAACACAGCAATCCTGCTCTTAGGTACATATCCATAGAATATGAGACCATCAATGAAAAACCCTGTATGTTCACATGTTCATAGCAGCAATATTTACAAAATTACAACATGGAAGCAATCAAACTGTCCATCAATCAATATCTGGATTAAGAAAATGTTGGATTCATACACCATGGCATACTGCACAGTTATTAGAAATATATAGTCATTTGCAACAAAATGGAGGGAATTTGAGAGAATTATGTGCAGCAAAGTAAGAAAATTACAAGAAATACTGGTCATTAATATAGCAAGATAATTTGAGAATGTAAAAACAGTTCTCAAAAACTAGTGGACATTAATAAACATTCTGAGGGCTCTGATGTCAAAAGACAGTGTGAAGGAAATGGAAGAAAAACGATGGCAAAAAACAAATTGCAAAATAAACAGAATATAGAGGAAGACTATGAACTAGTCACACTTAAAGTACAACAAAGCTAAATAATTGATCACTTGTAGGCCAATTCTTGTAATAACTAAAAAGTACTAACCCTATGAGAAAGGAAGAGAGTTAAAATATATATGCAAGGGGAAAGTTACTCATAAAAAAGGGCTTCAGAAAGTCACCTACTGGTACGCTGGAGGTAGGCATAAATGTGGTAAAAACTCAAAATATAATGATCTGAACAACCTGACTACCAACAAATCTAAAAAGACAACTGCTAACAATTTATCATAGTCCAGCTAGTGCCTGCCTCCCAGGTGTTATGTCTACAAGGTCTTGGAAAAGTTGAGGTTCAAGCAGCTGGGGCAGTGGAAAGAGGGTCACACTTTGAATGATCAGTCTGCAGCCACCTGCCAACTAGCATGGATGCATTTCAACAGTCAGTACAGACACACCAGAGTCTACCATCTGAATAATAAATAACCCCAGATAGATGTGTGCTTTTATTATTATATAATATATGCTACATTTTTATTATATATGAGTACCTCCCAATAGTAATATGAAGCAAATGGCATACATAATTTCAAATTTTCCATTATCATATATTTAAATGAAACAGATGAAACTAATTTTAATATAATCTTGTTTAACCTGGTATATTCAAAATAGTTCAATAGGTAATCAGTATGTATAAACTGTAAAAGGAATATTTATATATTGTAATGTTTAAAGTCTGGTATGTATTTTACACATATAGCATTTCTCAGCTAAACTTTTCACATTTCAATTACTTAGGTGGCTGGTGGCTAATGTAATGAATGCTACAAGCAGAGAATATTTCATAAATTTAAATAATAGAAAAACAGCAATTTTAATGTCAATGCAAAAATCTCTCATGTATTACTTAGGACAAAAATATGTAAAATTATACACATACTGGTATCATAATCCAATGTGTATATATGTTGTGTGAATTGTTTTCTCAAAATAATTAAAAATTTAATAGTGGTGTTTCTTAAAGAGATTTAGAAATTGAGAACCCAGTGATATTTTACAATTTTAATACCAAGAATTTTGTTAACTTTTTATAGCATGTGAATTTCTTTTAAAAATAGAAAGTTAATGAATGAGGCATACTAACTAGGAGCAAACATGCTAAAATGAAAAAGCTAATCAAGGGAAGCACACTTCTATCTAAGCAAGATACTAAAACTATTGATTTTGTAATTATGTCTGTTTTAACACACAGGAAAGCTGGACAGCTTACAGTGATCACCAGCCCTGTCAACATTCACGGTCCTCGACATTACATCTTTTGATCTAATTGCAGATGGATGTAGGTTAAGGGAATTAAATGAAAACAAGTAAGAAAGATGTCTAAAACTTTTAAAACCTGTGACTTTGAAGACTTAAGTACATTGATACATATGAGATGCCCTAGATCTGTTATCCTCTGAAATTGCTAATATTCTTCAAAAAAAAAAAAAAAAAAAAGGTGAACTTGGATCTGACTTCATTTCTTCCTGACACACTGATGTTTATGATCATCAAGTGATTATTACTTTTTGTGTGGATCTAAAAAATTATATGAAGAATTTTAAAGTTTTTCTGAGCATCCCCATTAGCACTACTATATCATATTCCAGACTCATCTCTATTTCTTTTTGGAAAATCAGTATAACACATCCCAAATGATTCCTCTCAGTTTTTCACTTATTTTCAGAATCAACAGCATTGTTTGGGGATCTCTCCTAAAAGCCCAATCACTGTTCTTAATATTATTTAATAATTATCAGAAAAATTGAGACAATTTTAGGTGATGTTATCCTACTTCAATAATCTATAATGCATTTTAAATGAGAACAGAATTATTTAGAGCTGGAGTAACAAGTCCTCATTTTTAATCATCTGTTGATAATATGCCACCAACCCCACACAGTAAGCCCCTTAGATATGAAAGTTTAATCTCAGCTTTACCACCTTACATCTATTCTTAAATTTTCTATAGGTAAGCCTAAGTTGCAGCTTCTAGCCAGCCTGTGTGGAGTAAAGGTGTGAATTGTGCTACACTTGGCCAAAGGAGGAAGTGGAGGCCAAGAACCAGAGGCCCACGTGTCTATGGAGGCTGTGACCATCGAAAGATGAGCCAGAACCTCCTGGTTTTACTGACCACAGGAGAGCACCATGTGTGGCCTAAACAGCAGGTATCCATGGTTTATTAACTCATGCAAAAATTTATTTTCAAATTGAAAATTAATTCCATATGCTATGTCTGTGTTTCGTCATTGTTGCTGTATTCTGGTGTCTTATAAATATGACATATAGACTATCATCATCAATAACCATGTAATAGTTTACTCATCACAACAGTTTGCTCACAACTGCATTTGATCAAATACTACAGTTGACTCACAGTTTGAGAACTATGTCTAAGCTCTTAATGAATTACATAGTTTACTTAATCTTATTTTATCTTTTATGCTGTATTATTATGATTCCTCCTATTTGCTAACATCATTAACTTTCATCTTTCATTACCATTTTTTTTTTTCCTTAGGGCTCGGTGACTTATTTTCTCTCATTTTCAAAGCCAGTTATTCAGTTACAAACTACTTTAGAGGCAACAGAGTGTAGTAGGAAAAAACATAATGGGCTTTGGAATCAGAAAAACCTCACTAAGCCTCAGGATTTATCATGAACAGCATGAAGATAATACATAATACAATTCACATGAGGGCTAGTCAAGTGATAAATGTTAATCACATAGGGTAGTAACAAATACATGTAGACTCAATAAGTATTAATTTTACTCTCTTTCCTCTTTATGGTAAACACTGACATGTAATCCACATCACTCTGTGGTGCCCATCTCCCATAGTCTACACAAAAGAACAAAGTCACAGACCACCTAGTTCAGTGCAATGTTACAGGTAGAGGAAGAAGTTCACTAGTCCTGCCCAAGAGGAACTTAGGCCTAAAAGGGATGGAGAAAGAAAGCAGTGGCAGGTTGTCCTATGGCGAGACCTGAGCTCTAGTGAAAGAAAACATACAGGTGCCTGGTAACTTACAACTGCATTAAGAATTAAACATCAAATGCTGAACAAAATCCAGATAACCAAATTATTTTTGATACTTATTAACATAATTGGCAAGCCATCAGTATGTCAAGAAGGCAACCACTAATCCAAGCAACCATTAAGTTGGTATCAACACAGCAGGCCAAGCAAATGATAAATGTTCAATCAAAATCAGAAAACAAAATCTATGTTTTAGTTTATATAGTTTGGGGGAGGATTTCAAAATAGTCAAAGGGAATTATTGATTTAACTCCAGAGTTTAAATCTATAGCTTTACTGAATCAATCAGTTATTCTTTTCATTCATCAGGCATCTGACTATAGTGACCAGAAGAATGAATAAAGCCCCAGGTAACTGTGGGTGGTGTCGTGAAGCTTAATAGAGGTGGGAGGTGTCATGGGAGGTGTCGTGAAGCTTAAGAGAGATTCAGCTTATTCTTAAACTCCTAAATCTTCTATAAAGGTAAAATGCACAAAGAGATTTTTTTCCTCCCTAGAGAACTGGCCAATAGGCTTCCTGGGAGCTCAGACACATCAGTTTGAAAGAGAGAAAATGATGTGAACTTACTGCATTGCTCCCTTTCACTAGTACATGGTTCTCTGGAACTTAGGAGGCCATAAAAGATCTTAACTGATATCAGAGGCCCTATTGGCTAGATATGTATTTAGAAATAGTTGCTTCTTTTCTTTTTTTTTTTTTAACTAGCATTAGAATTCTCTTTCCCAGAAGAATGACTTAAGACAGACAGAAGAAAAAAAAAACAACAAAAAAAATAGGATGCTAAAGGAGGTAGTGATTGTTTCAGAAAATGTGATAAAAAATAAAAAGGAAAAAATTACTTTCTCTGTTGTTTGAGAATTTAAGTTTGATATAGAAGGATTTGGCCATGACTTCCCCTTGAAGGCATAAACCTCTACTGAACTTATACCGCAAACACACTATCCTTTGGAGATTGCAAAGCAGTCTATTGTCTATCACAAGCCTACAAATTGCTGTCTTGCTTTTTTTGTTAATTTTAATTTTTGAAAAAAAAAATGGCTTTTGTTTTATATTCTTTTGATACCCTTTTCCTATTTACTGTCATCACAACAAAACATCAGTATAACTATGTGTAGTGGTAGACGTAAGCAAAATTTAGAATAGTGATCATATATATACATATTACATCATCATGCTGTACACCTGAAGCTAATATAATATTGTATATCAATCATATCTCAAAAATAATAATGATGATAAGTACTGATGACTTAAGACACCAAAAAAGTGAAGGTAGACTACCTGGAAAGTTTAGAAATTCCTTATACTTTATCTGACACTTTGCACCCACTTTCAATTGCTTACAGAGCCCAAGGTGCCATAGGACATGGGTTACTTATAGCATTAAAAAGTACAGTAAGGTGGGCCCTCCCCGGTGGCACAATAGGTTGTAGCACAGTGCTATGAAGCTAGCCACAGCTGCTTTAGAGTGAGTTCGATCCCCCACCAGGGACATGACCCACATGGCACAGCAGACCACTCATGCCCTGCCTGCTGCTCCCCTCAGCAGTGCACTTTGTCAAGCTGCCTGTTCTGCTTCCTGCTCTATTTCTGATGAATCCTCTCACCTCCCCTGCACCTCTGGCCTGTACCCCAGCTCTATGAGCATAAATATTTTTTTTTTAAAGAACACAGAGCCTAGGGCTCTGGTGTCCCTCTGACAATATCAGCTGATAGAGGAAAGGCATCTAGCTATACCTTGAAGAAATATGTATTCATTATCCTCTGAAAGGCCAAAAATTGGGGACAAAGAAGACTAAGGGACCTATGAATCTGCAATATATTAAGATGCAAAAGCAAATGGAAGAGAATAATGCCATTTTGTTTAGGAATTAAGTCTTTTGTATCAATATTCTTTGGACATAGGAAAGAATATTGCAGACTTAACTGAGTAGATGAATTAACAAGTACACAGGAATAGAAGCAACCTAAATGTGGCCACCTGAGGGATCACTGGATGTATAGATACAAATGTGGTTCATAGGCACTGGAGATGACTTAATTCATTTAATGAGAACTAGTGCTCAAAGAAATTTTTTTTAAAATCTGATTAAAATGCAGGAGGTGTTCAAACCGCCGGGAGATGAGAGATTTCCAGCCTGTAGGCACGCTCTGTGAAGAAAAGCCCAGGGCTGGCAAAAACACCAGGGAGCCAGCCTCAAACACGTGTGTCAAGGTGACAGGGCCTGAATCTCACACTGTGAACTCTTTCAGAGAGACAGGCATGCATAAAATCATGTGTTCTTTGCTTAGTGTAAAGACAGTCCTTCAGTCCATCATCTTTCCAGCTAAACGAAATGAAAACCTAAACAGAGAATCAGAGACTTAGAAGGGCCCTTAGAGATGATCTAGTCAAACTTTCATTTTACAGTTGAAGAAACTGAATGAGGCTGGAAGAGGTGGAATGATATATCCAAGGTCATATACATGATTGTTTCATGATAGATTGGGAACTTAAGCCCTTAGGTTACCAATTCTGGTTTAATGTTTTTTTTTGCAAACCATTCTCATGTTGATCTATTACTCAAATTCATCTAACAACTGTAGATGCAAAAACTTGCTAATATAAAGGAGACAATGTACTATCATAGATGACCTGTAAATAAATCCATCTTGTCTCTTCAGCATGTCAACAACTGTCCTAAGAAATAATAAAATGAATAATACATCTGACTAGAAAGACTGTATCTGCCATATGCTATTATCCAGTTCATATGCATGTAACTCATACTACAAAATGAACAATTTAAAAATTGCCCAACAAGAGAATTAACGTTAGAAAATTTATTAATGCATATAGAATCTTAAAATTATTAGATGCTGACTTATGGTCATAAGTAAATTCCTAACAGAATTTTTCATCACTGGCAGTTATATATAAGAAATACAATAAAAATGAAATTTTTGAACAAAAATATGAATTTTGGTTTTGTGCAGTTCTCAAAGTTGAGATCCTGAGTCCTTCATAAAATATCATGAACAGTACACCAAAAATCAAACACGCTAAATGTGGCCAACTATTTTTAACAAGTGTTGTTAAAAAAATCACTTTTACACAGGACTATGATAATGGCACATGGTGAAGTTCATCAGAATACAACTGAGAAGAAAAAATATACAAAATTAAGAAAGATGTAATATATATAATCACTTAATTTTTTAAGCAGGAGATATTTTAAGTCTTCAGATAAAACAAATTTTCAACTATATTTTTCTCTATTAGAGTATAATTTGTCTGGGAAGGAAAAGATGACTTCTTGCTTTAGAGTTCATGAACTGACTTAATAGAAGGAAATCATTCTGTGAGATGAACCAGAAGCATATGAGGAAGGTGGCGATCACCCCCACAGAACCACAGGTAACCAAACCATCTCCAATATCACACAGACACACAGGCCTCCAAGAACTCAAATTTGATTCAACATAAAGAGTAAGAATCCAACTAGCAGCAAGTCTAGGAGAACTAATATTCAGAATATTAAGAGCTATTGCTAAACAGAAAGCAGCAGCTTGGTGAAGAATCAGAATGAAACAAACGAGTGTTCCAGTATATGGTATGTTTTTCACTTGGAGAAATAAATGCAATATTCATGCAATTGTGGGTATGTTAGTAAAGATAAACTAAATGCTAACACATACTTACACTCATTTTTAGGAAACACAATCACAGAGTCTTTGCTTTGTTGCTCCTCCCACTGTCTCTCCCATGCCTCTTACCTGACTACTGTGACTATTAGGACAGGGAGGGCTAAAGAGGAAGAAGTTGGCAGTGAGTATGCTGATGCTGAATGGCAAAGGTAGATCAGAGAGCAACCTCACCTCTTGCTCCTTCATCATGCTGATGTCTACTATCACAGCATCATTGAAGCTGTTTTATTGAGTGCCGCTAGTGACAGTCAAACTATCATAATTGATAGGTACCTTTTAATAGGATCTTCAAGTCCTTTGATACACTTGGCATTATTGACTTCCACTTACTCGTGAAACTCCTTTGACTTGGGTGATACTTAGGTGATTCCCCACCTTTGACCAATCACTCTCAGTTATTTTGCCAGTGACCCTCTCTCAGGTCTCTCCATATAGACATCCCCTGTCTCCTTTCATTCACTCCCTGGTCATTCAAACTATCCTCTTTCAAACCCACCACTAGCTTTCTCCATATATCTTATATTTATCTATACTTTTACAAAATGCATATAGCCTTTTTTTCCTTTAATATTTTCAATAACCTAGTGATTGAGAGTCTCAGGTGTCATCTGTGCAGCATCTCAAAAACAAGGTCTAGAAACTTAACCCTGGCACTTAAGTTCACTACACCATAAATGTTCCCAAACAAATCCTTAAAATGTACCCTAACATTCTATCTCCTTACCAAGTCCTGAAAATAACACTTTACCCACTTTCAGGAAGCTTTACATGAATATACATATATTCCTCCAAAGTTTCCTCCTTGAGTTGTTTTATAATGTAGACTACACTGGTTATACATACTTGTAAACGTAATCCTTCACGTCTCTAACTGCCAGTACTCACTAAATTTTGGAAATTACATTTCTCAGCATCTCTTACATTACGCAGCCCTTCAATTCACAATGCTTTTGCCTCATTCTGGTCCTTGGATTCACTTCTCCAGAGGTTTACATTATTATACAACTGAATTCATCTTTCTGTTATGACCTGTTCACATTCTCTCTCAATAGCTCTGCATGTTCTTTAGAATAAATCTCAGTCTTTAAAATCCTCTATGACTATGTGCCATTCTACATGGAACCACCTGCATTATTTAATACTCAAATAGGAACATTTGCTGATGCAAATGCCAAAAACAAATGAAAAGCCAACTTCGTTAAATTAAATCAAACCTGTCTGGAAAAATTAGTTTCACATTTCTACCTGATAGTGGACAGAATAAAGCCCCTTCCTTTTAGATTTCCATTCCCATTAGTTAGCTAAAGAAATGTTAAGTGCCCTTAGTCTTGAGTTCTTAGCTATCTGTATGTGCATATTTGCTTACATTGTACAAATAAAAAAAATTGTAGACATCTGTTGTACTTCATCCAAAATGCTATATTGTATGCCAACCAAGATTATTATGAAAATGACACAAAATTGGTGGTATATTCATGGGGTATAAAAAAGCTTGCCATAAATATTGAAAATGCATTGTAATAGCTTTCTCTTACCCAATACATGATATAAATTATTCCTTTTTGCATAATAATTGAAGAGCAGTTCCATAAAAATGTCTATTTCAGGCATTTATAAGTAAAGCAACAAAAATTTGTTAAATTTCCTCATATAACATGTTTCCTAATAATTACAAAACATACATTCTGAGCAAGATGCTAAGTTTTCATGGTTTCTGGGACTGTGATTAAATGTGCTAAGAAATACCTAAAGAATAAAATTTTAAATTCTCAAAGTAAAACTTCCATTTATATTGTGTTATACCCCCAAAATGTTGGTCTGAAAAAAACAGCTCAATTATATTATGTTGACTGTGGCTCATCTGACCTACACATAAGAAAAGAGAAGTGAAGGCAAGTTATCTCATCCTTTAACTACAATAGTGAGCATAATTAAATAGGATAAAATGACAAGGAAAAGTTCATCTTACATGATCATAATCACAATATTGACAGTATTTAAAAGAGAGAACCATTCACTTAATGACACAAAATAGTACTGTTAAACATCACATACACCTTCCCCCTCCTTAACCCCAACACCTTGTTTCTGTAAAGTTCCCTTAAATTACTGTATAATTGCCTCTCCTCTTGTCTATTTAGTGAGGCATCGCTGCTGAATCATCAAGGGAGCACTTTCTGAGGATTGACAGCTTCCTTGGGCCAAGCTGATACCCCAAGCTACCCATGGTCTCCGTGTCATGTAACTAAGCCCGTCAACAGCCTGGCTCTGTCCACACTCCACTTTCTCCATTCTCTCCACTTGCTCTATTCCCTTCTATTTTCTTATCCAGATTCTCTTCAGAGAAAGAACATCACATAAAAATGTGAATTCAGAGGTTAGAATCATAATACTTTGTCTATAACTAGCTGAATGACCTTAACCAATTCACTCTAATTATCTTTGTCTTCCTTTCCCTATGTGTAATAGTTGGAATCACTTTTCCCATGATTGTTCTGAGAATTCAGAGACAAGGTCCAGCAAAGCACTTTGAAAAGAGCAGTGTGCTAAGGACCGACGCCATGTCTTTCCCCACTCTTAGTTTTCAAACACTTACACTTATATTGTCTTGAACTTTAACCAAGGAATATAATATCTTATGTGCTGTAAGAGAAAGCAAAGAGAGTGATATTCCTAGCATAGTATAGCAAAAAGAAAAAAAAAATCATTACAATTATAATTTCCTCATCCCAGGTCTCAATATTAATCATAAAAGGCCTCTTAACTCCTTTGCCATTGATTCCTTCCTTAAAGAGAACTGGCTTGAGATTGGTAGTGATCAAAGTCAGTGACAAATTGGAAAGAAAGTGATTCAGAGAGAAAAAAAAAATTATTCCAGGTATCAATTACCCAAAGAAATAAAAACAGATGCCTGAAAATGTTGGGGAAGACATATAAAAGAGAATGGGTGTTGAAAAATGATTAAAGATTAAAGAACTAACTCTGATGCAATCATTGATCATTTGGGTAAATGATGAAAACAGCCTACAAAGGTCAGGATATGGGCCTTTTCTAACAGCCTCTCTCATCGCATGTACCTTCTGCTGCAGCTGCCTTAAGTGCCAAAGAATCCTGGCCACCTGCCTTCTTTGTCTTTAATACTTTTGCATTACTCACATAATCTGCTTGGAATCCTTTTTTTTTTTTTTTAAGATGTATTTATTTATGCATGCAGTACTGGGGTACAGGCCAAAAGTGCAGGGTCAGTGAAAGGATTCACCAGAGACAGAGAAGGGAGCAGAACAGGCAGACTGACAAAATACACTGCTGAGGGGAGAAGTGGGTGAGACAGGAGAGGTCTGCTGCACCATGTGGGTCAGCTCCCTGGCCAGAGATCTATGGAACTCCTGCTGGCTATGGCTAGCTTCATAGTGCTGTGCTTTAACCCTTTGCACCACCAGGGAGGCCTCCCTTCCTTTTTTTGACTGCTGACTGGTGGCTAGAAAAATTGCAAATCCTTTGAATTGGGGAATCCCTGTTTGGACAAAAGTAGCTGCCCTCAGTTTGCTTGCCTTCAAACTGTAGCTGAGCATGATGAATAAGAAGCTCTATACTATGATAATAAGTTATCCTGTGGGACTTACCAAGAGAAAGTGGTATGAAATCAGTTAGGGGACCTTTATCCAATATGCACATCCAAGCCAGCCAGACAGTCGAGGACAACAAACAGGGCAGATTTATTTGAAGTGATTTAGTTATTGACCTGAGATGGCAAGTCTGAGGCACTTTCCATGCTCTATTCTCTGCCAGGAGAGAAGTAAATAGGGCATCAACAGCAACACTGCAACGCTATACAGAGAGATAGATGGGGTTAGAGAATCCCTGCCAGACGGCACACTGTTTTCTCACTACTGCAGGACACACTTGATGAGCAGAGCATGAATACTCATTGGCCTGAATTTCAGAGTTTAGTGAAAATAAGTTCTTTAAAGAGTTTGGCAAGACAAGGTCCAGTGACATGGAATGCCATCAAGCTCAAGTCATCTTGCACGGCTCCCTTCCGAAAGGATAAATTTAGGTTTTGTGGGTCCCTGAAAATATATCATTGTTGCATTTTTATATCTGAAAAATTAAACAAAAAAATAAGCTTTATTTAAAGTAAGAAAATAAAATGGCAATTTTAGAAACCTGAGAAATCCCAATACCAAAAATTCAGAAAACAATTATTTTTATTAATGAATGGTCCAAAACACATTTAAGTGTTTTCTTTACTATTTTTATGTACTTTTTAAAGCGATTTATTTATATATACAAGAATCAGGGTATAAGCATAGGTACAAGGGGTGAGAAGATTCACCAGAGACAGAGTGGAAACAAAGCAGGTAGACAGACTGAATACACTGCTGAGAGGAACAGCAGGCAGGTCAGGAGAGGCCTACTGTGCCTTGCGGGTCACTTTCCTGGCTAGGGATTGAACTAGCGCTGCAGTGGCTGCAGATAGCTTTATTATGTTCCATTTTAACACTTTGTGCCACCAGGGAGGGCCCTAAGTACATTTTTGAAATTTGTTCCATATGACAATTAAAAGGGAATTATAAGTTCATTTAGTCTTTTCTCAGGTATGTTTGAATAGCTTTTTAAAATTTTTCAATTGTTTAGGAAGCTTCTTTCAGCTCTAACTCTTCCTTGGTGATGTCATTTAATTTTTCAGAACTGTCAGATTTGGAAAGTTCTATACCAATTTCTTTCATACCAGTAATACTCAGGAGAATTTTTCACAAACTAACTCTGTGACTCACATGTTTTAAGTCTTGTTTCTTCTCTGGACCAACGACACTTCATGTCAATAAAAGCTCTCTTCCTGACTTTTCAATCACAGTGACTGACAGTGACTGATAGGAAACTCTATCATACTGGATGGCTTGCAAAATCTTGTGACTTTGAACTACACAAATATATCCCACTAAATCATAATTAAACAAATCTCAAATTAAATCCCCTTATGCAGTTCCCCAAAATTCCCACAAATGCTCCAAGTTTGCTAGACATAAGAGGAAGTATTAGAATAGAAAGACTTCCACATTAATTGATAGTGAAAAAAATAGCCTACTCATAACAAATTTTGCCAAAACATATGATTATTTGAACACTACAGAGGGGTCTTTGTCATGTCCTGATAGGAGCATGTACTAGTGAGAGGCCCTCAGTTTTCAGTTTCATTAGCCTCTGGGTAAATTCCCCAACCCATGTATATAACTGGTATAGGAATTAATAAGGAGTCAAAAGGCGTGGGCTATACTCTCTTTAGCTGACATCAAGAAATAGTCCATTTCTAGGGTCCAGAGTTCTTGTAAAAAAAAAAAAAAAAAACACTAAAGGCAATTCAGGAACATTTGAATGTCTGCTATGACGAAGTGATTCACCACACTGCAACAGCTAAGTGAAAGGGCATGGGCAGAGTCAAACAACAGAGTGACCAGAAGGAAAGAGGTAGAAAAAACGATAAAGTGGATCTAGGACTCGAATGAAGCAAGACAGACACCCAGAGAGCAAAGTTTAAGGAGACATCACTCTAGGCCAGCCATGAGATCACCCCCTTCCTGGTACGCCAGGCTTTAGTTGCAGTAAGGAAAGATGTCCACTTGAATGAGAAGTTGGAATTTTGATTCATAGCGCATTGACTTTCTAATGAATTTCTGATCAGTTATAAATGAAAGTAACAAAAAGGCTCTGAAATGTTCCCAATTTAGGCAGGAAACAAAAAGATTTAGAAGAAAATGGTGAAAATGAGCTGTTTGCTGATTGTATCCTAATAAGCAGTTTCTACTCAATCTATTGACTACAATTAAAGAAGGAAGCAATCACTCTACTGTACATGGGACTAAGGCCACACACCTTATCCACCACCACGTCTCCTCCAGAGCCTCTGCCATCCTTATACTGTGACTGACAGGCTCTTTCAACACTTTCTGTCTGGATTCCTGATGTTTCCTCTGCTTAGACTCTCCTCCTCTCTCTCCCATCTTCTTCTCTACTTTTACAGGGCCAGTTAAAATCCTCCTCCTCAGGAAAATTTTGTTTTTCCACCTCAGACAGAATGAGCAGTTCTACCCCAAGAGCTTTCTGTGTGTGTGTGTGTGTGTGTGTGTGTGTGTGCGCGCGCGCGCGCACAGATGGACTGAAATACACTGCTGAGTGGAGCAGCAGACGGGTCAAAAGAGGTCTGCTGCACCATGTGGGTAATTTCCTTGTCTGGGATCCAACTCATGCTGCAGTGGCTGCAGGTTGCTTCATAGTGCTGTGCTTCTTTTAACCTCTTGTGCCACCAGGGAGGGCCCTATGTATATATTTTTGAAACTTGCTCTATATCAGTTTCTGTCATACCAGTAATATTTGGAAGAATTTTTCACAAACTATCTCTGAGCCTGTTTAAAATATACATGGAGAGTTGTGTGTATAGGAAACATACATACATAAATATACATACATATGTATATGTATATATATATATGCACACACACACACATATATATAGTTCCCTATTTCTACTGTCCCACTGTAATATTCTTCCCAAGTGTAGTCTTTGAACTTTTATGGCAATGTCTGGGGTAAGGGACTGGTGACTCCATGTCCAGCTGCAAAGGTAGAAAGAAGCAGCCCCTAAAGAAGCCCAAAAAGCAGGCCAACAGTGTCTTCCTAGCAGAAAGACAGGACTACAAGAAATTCAAGGAGCTAAATTAGGCAAAGATTGCAGGGAAAGGGCCCCTGGCCACAGATGGAATTAAGAAATCTAGCAAAAATGTAAGACAGCCCTTGTGCCCAAGGCAATGGTGATCCTTAATCTCATTTTTGTTTTAACATCTGGATTCTCTGCCATAGCATCTTTTACCACGAATGACTAGAATGAAGTGTCTTGACATGTTATACATTTAAGAATAAACTTTAATTTTAAAAAATCATATACTAGCTATCTTCATTTCAGTTCTTTGCACCCAGCCATTTCTACCTTAGCTGAGAGGTCAGAGTAAAACCCAGTCCAGAATCCTGCCAAAGTGTGTCCATCTTCAGTCTTTGTTCTACCCTGAAGTCTGTGTTGTCTGGAATTAAACCAGCTCATTTGAAATAGCTAAATAAATAGTAGAGTATGAATCTTTAATATAATGCTTTTAACATAGATTGTGGCACATATGGCTTATTTCCAAAAAGTCATAAGTTACATGAATGACATTTTTCTCCCATGTGAAAGATTTGTATACAACTGCTAATCCTTTTGACAGGGCTCTCTGCTTGGTGAGTGCTTTCACTAACTTATTGTCATTGCTTAAAGATGCTTGAGTCACCCATCCACAAAGATGTCATCATAGAAGGTGAAACTTAAACTCTTCCATTTGAGATTTTACATTATGAAAGTCATTTCAGTTTAGATATTTTTCCCAATTAAGCACAGATAACAAGAATCCTCTCAGGCAAAATGCTAAATACTTAACTACCTTTACCAAAGAGGTCTGGTAATTTCATGAGAGGGAAAATTGCTCTTAGATTCAAAGATCTCAGACTCTTGACAAGTAATAACTAAATTATTGACTGAACAACTTTCTCCAGGTAGGTTTCTCTAAATGTATTCTTCCTTTCCTACCTTCTGGAATGTGGCCAACTTCAATGAGGTACTAATAATCCAATTTACTTTTAATCAAAGTATCACAATTGGGAAAACTGAGAAACGGTACTCTTAAAATTTGCATGAGGTAAAGATGCAGATTGTTCCAGATATTCTGATTGCTGTACTAATCCATTGACTTCAATCCCTGACATAATCCCTAGGTAGTTCCTATTCCCCTGGAATCTTAAAGAATTAAACTCATCCTGAATGTTATAAAGCCTCTGCCTTCAATTTCTGAATGAATTTGGCTGTAAGCTAGATAGACATTTATTCTTGTATGAATGTCTGAAAACAGGGCAATGTTCGTGGGAACCATGTTTTCAAGACATAACAGAGCAGGACACCACAGAACCTCCTTTTCAGAGTTTGAGAGTATTAACTAGAAGGTCTAATAACATTCTAGAACCTTGATTTTGACACATGTCAGCTGTCAGGTTTATAAAACACTAGTAACATAGTAACAAAGATGAGTTGAAACCTTGCCACATTTTAGAAGTATAGTGGTGGAAAATGTTTTCCTGGAGTTTGTTTTTATATTCTTTTTATACCTCTCTTAGTAAATGAATTATATAAAATAAATGAAATTATGTTTAAAGAGACTATTCTTAAGCTAATGGAATATTCTTACTGTTCATGGGACCTGGGAGAATTTGGCTTTTATCTCTATCACACTTCTAGAGAAACACTGATGGTAAGGAGTGAGGATGAAGGGAGGGAGCAATGCCAGAGATTAAACATCAACTCCCTCTCAACATTCTTAATTCCTCAGGTTGAGGTGACTTCTGAGGAGAGTAGGTGTCTGTAGCATGTAAGGCAATTTACCCTCCCTTTTGAATATGTAAATTAAAATTATAATATTAATGTAGAGGCACCAACAGAATTCTGTTTTACTGAGAGAACACTACCAACAAGGACAACACTCCCATGCATGCACAATACAACACACCCAAAGTTGTAATACCATTATTTCTCTTCCTTGCTCCATCCTCTGCACCATTTCTCACAATACTCATCTCATTGGTTGGTAATTTTATGTCAAGATGCAGCCTCAGATGTGTTCCCTGATTTTTTCAAATCTGAGTAGAAATCCTTCCTTTGCTTCTGTAGCATTCTATGAACAATTTTATTGGGATATACTACTCCACACACACACACACACCTAAACCTTAGTTTTATTATCGCTTACTCTCTTGACTTAGAGTCAAGAACTATGGGTATTTAATTCTGTATTCCCAAGATCAAGCATAATGCCTGATATAGTAACTATTCAATAATTATTGCAATTATGAGTCAAGAAAAATAAATAAATGTAGTAAGTATCATCGTAAGTATAGGCACATTCAAATCTGCTTTCCTCGTTATGAGGCGATTCAACACCCTCAAGTTTCCTTATGGTCTTTGACACTTCTCACAAATCCAGTTTATCATGCCCACTTAGAATGATCCATTACCCTTTACAACTAACATGGAAAGCCATAAAAAGCTATACCAGGAACTCATTAGTATCAAACTTGCCACATCTTCTGCTGAAACAGAATGGGACCAATGTTCATGTCAACAATTATTGAAATGTCTTTTAAGGCCATTGCATTTGGGAATTTTCCATTAAGATAAAGAAATTAGTGTGCTGGGAAATGTATGGTTTTAAAGGAAAGAAATTTGAGTAAGAAATCACAGTGAGAGTAGAAATTCAAGAGCGACTATATATACATGTCTACAAAACAGAGGCAAGGCTCCAAGGGCTTTGTAACTCTAAGATTTCTTTGACTTCTGCTACTTGCTGAAATATGTAAAGTTTTGTTACCTTATATCTCACAGCCTTGATAAGAAAGTCACCAAAAAGAAATATAAAACTCTGGAAGAAGAAGCTCAGAAGGTGTCACCCTCCTCAGCCAGACCCTCCTGTTTGGTGAGCCCATTTCTCAATTGGCCTGTCTTCAGTTTTCCTGGGGATGGGCCCTCTATCCTCCCACTTTTACCCAGCACTATGCCCCAGTATTCTATTTTGGCTCACTTCTTTGTCCCAAATTCCTCTAAACAGCATATTGACCCCCAAGTACCACCACTATATCCACATACTCTACCTGAGATATCTTCCAGTGGGGAGAGGAGATCACTCAATTTAACATGAGAACTATTCATTTGACCTCATAACTGAATGCACGTATGATATATTATCTATCTGCAACACTTGAATGTGAAAGGGATTTTATGTATAATTATTTCCAACAAGGGCAATAAACTATGCCTCACCTCAGCAAACCTGGAAATATGCTCACCCAATTTGTAACACCAAAACAGAATAAAAAGTAAAGGCAAATGGATGGAAGAGTAATCAAAGACGAGTCTAGTTTTTCAAACAAGGTACTCAATTTAAAGTCAGAAAACCTCTTTTTTCTTACCCTAAAAGCTGCTATTTCATTATATAACCAATCTCTGCTAAAAAGCCACCTGCCAAGGAACCCCACATATATGGCAACTGATGAAAAAAGTTACACCAATATTATCCATAGACATTTCTTTAGCTTTTAGGACATCCTAAAGCATTCCAAACCAGGCAGCCTCTCATATTCTTCTCTAACAGAGCTCTGGAGACAGGCAGTGAGCGATTGTCTCTCTTCTCATCATCTCTAACAATGTCTTCAAAATTCCTCAACTAAAAACCCAGGAATTTAAAAGCCCTCCAAAACTTCTATATCTGTGAATCATAGTACTTAAAGTAAAACATGGAATTCTATAAGCCAAATTATGACATATCCATTTGTTTTAAGTATAAGCCCTCTAATTCAATAACCAGTAATACCTGGCCACAAAAATAACATTAATCAGAAGCAAAGAAAGATTTTTGATATATATTTTAAATCTCATTTTGTAGTCTGAGGATTCAGTTTATACATCCCCACTTTCAAAAAGAGCTTGAGGTTGCTTACACTAAAATATAAGCATGCATTCACAAGAAATTAAAGTGCAGTTAAGAGATCAAAAAACAGATTTTTTAAATAAGTAAAATATATAAAAAGTAAAACTTCAGGAATAGTACAAGAATATCAACATTAAGTAAACAAGAGTTATTATTTTATTTCTAGTTAGGAGACCTGGAAAGAGATGGCTTGTTGGAACTAAATTGTTCTGTCAGAAAATACATTTTAACTTAGAAGTTACAGGAAGCTCTGCCTATGATTGGTTGTTATTAAAGTTATATTTTAAGAAAGCAGAAGACACTCCTTTCCCTCACCTCATTCCCCAAGTACAAAATTGTCCTCTCTCCTAATCTTTCACTCCTCTTCGTTTGGGTCATACTATTGTATAGCACAGGAAGATATGATTTTCCAGAACACTCAGACAAGGCAATAGAAGATCATATTTTGGAAAATGAGTGGCCAGTCACACAGAAGTCTGTCTCATAGTCACTGTCTCAGGAGTCAGGTAATTATTAGGAACACTGAAATGGATCCTTCGAGAGGTAGTGTCTTGAGAGGCAGAAAATGAGAGGGCATAGGAAACATGAAATGTGTGCCTTTGAGTCGCTACATTAGCAAATCTCTGACCACAGAGGTTCAGCAGCTGCCAAACTGGAGCCAGCAGCAATGGGGGAAGGAAGGGTAGCCCAGATTACTGATTAACAAAAGTTTCCAGGGCAGAGCAACAGAATTATTTCAAGGCACCTCAAGAGGGATTTGATTGCACATCCTCATGAAGTGCCAGTATAAATGATTCACATTTCCTAGCCACTAGAGTAAATGCAGAGCTGACCAGTAATCTGTGGTCCAGAGGTTTTAACATTTGTGAATTCCAATCAGCACCGCCTGGTGAGCCTGAAGTCCTACATCTGATGAGCCCTGTAATTAAAGACCTACATCACCTTTGAGCAGCCACTTCAGGTCTGTCTGCATCTTGTGCTCAATTTACTTTTTCACTTGAGGTAAAAAATCTAATTATATGAACAACAAATAGTGTTATTTTTTCCCTCTTGGCAAAAGTCCTGTGTTAAGTGTCACCAATTATTTAGCTAATCATAACTCTAAGCATGCCACTGTTAATCCCTTAACAGCATCATCTAATCTGGGTCAAGATGTTGCTCTCCCTTAGCTACTAATGAATTTCTTTTCTTGGATTCATCAGGTAGGACCTCAGCAGCACATCAAGGAGCTACATTAGCATTGAAATGATCACCTGGAGAGGCGACACTCTGTGCCAGGTAACAGCAGCAAGAAAGCTTCACAGTAGGCAGAACTGATTTCAAATCCAGTAGATTTACTCATTTGAAAATTAAAAACCTCCCCATTTGAGAGTCACAGTTCAACAGGTAGGAAGTTTCAGTTATACAAGATGCTTAAGCTCTAGAAATCCACTGTACCACATGGTGCCTATAGCTTGCAATGCTATATTGTATACACAAAATTGTGTTGAGGGTAGACCTCATGCTAAGTGTTTTCACCACAATGAAAACAAACTTAGCAAATATTTATTGAGAACATATTATGTACCCAGTGCTACTATTTCCTAATTATGGAATATGAAAAAAAAATCAAATAAACCTTGCCTCCTCTAAATGCAAAATGTGTATAATAAGTATTCCTGGCACCTGGTTGTTTCATTGAGATAAAAGGAGATACTGTGTGATAATTGTAGCTTTTACATTGTTTTTTCAGGGTTTAATGCTAGCTTGTGCTAAACACATTACTAAGTGTTCTACATATTAGCATAATATTCCGTTCATGGTAGTGATTCACAATGTTGGTTTATTTCTTCATCTTCCCACACACTCTCTGAACAAATAACTCAAGAAATTGGCACAGTTTATCTCAACTTTTCAGAAAAGCTATGCTGCTGCTTCTTTGAGACAAAAATCCAATTCACTATTAACATGGGAGGTGAAAAGTCCATCAGGAAGATACAAATGTGTTATAATGCATGTATAACAGAGGAGTTGGCCGACTTCAAAATAGTATTTCTCACGCCTTCCTTTGCAGTCTATTTATGAAAAACACCGGCAATGGAAGTTTCCATTGTGAAAACTGACATCCATCAAATAAAAAAAATGAATAAAGGGAGAAATGAGAAAAATATCTAACCCATCTAGCAGTTCATTTCCTTGCCATTTCTTCATTTTTTACTGGGAATGTCCTCAGGGTTAACATTTCTCAGCAGGCAATCCCTATTTTCACACAATCAGCTTATTTTGAAGCTTTTTCCCCTTTAGTTCCTCATTTCCCTATATTTTTCTACATGTCTCACCCTGTCAAAGAACAACTCAGAATAATCAGTTGGAGTCAGCTTGGCAAACTACAGCCTAATTCAGGCTTTGCTTGCTTTTGTATGGTCAGCAAGGTATGAGTTTTTTTTTTTCTTTTTTTCTTTTTTTTTTGGTTTTGGGTGTTTTTTTTTTTTTTTTTACATTTTAAATGGTTAAAAATAAGTCAAAAAGAAATATTTTGTGACATAGAACAAATGTGAATGTCAAATGTCAGCATCTATAAATAACACAGGTGACACTGCCAAGAGAGTAATGCACAGGTCTTTTCTGCCTTTGCTCCTCTTCACAAGAGCAATGAAAGCTATTCATAGACAATACAGCATGGAGAAAATCCTAGCATATGGGAAGTGAGACTGAAGCACCCTTCCTGTTCCAGAGACCAAGACAGACCCGATAGCGTAGGACTATAGGGTCAACAACATACCTAGTGCACCGCCCCTCCTCTAGAACAGTGAAGTAGAACACGAAGTCATCTCCCCAAACTTAACATTCTTCTAGGGGGAAAGAGAACACGGGGTCAACATACAGAGCTCTTGCATCATTGGGGTTGGTTTTTGGGAATCCCTGCTCTGATCTTGCCCCACAGAGATCTCAAAGAAATGCACAGGATTTAACCCCTGTAAGTCTGACTGTGGCAGAGAGGGTGGGAAGTGAGTTAACAGCCAGCACTTGGATCTTAGAAAACCAGGTTCCTACCTTTAATGTGCAGATAGTAATCCTAACCAGCAGCTTTGCTCATCTTCAGAGCCAAGATTGAGGTAGAGTTTGAGCAGAGAATTTAGAGAAGTGTAAGTCTGTCCGATTAAAGACTTCAAAGAAAATCTTGTCAGCCCTGCAACCTGATGTGCTCTCACCAAAACAGGTGAGCTAAGTCACTGCCCATCTCACTAAGTCGTGTATTGTCCTGCCTGACCAGAATTGTTGACAAGAAGCTGTTTAGTCCAGCAAGTCACAAGCTGAAAATACAGTAGATAAAACAGAGCTGGTCATCCGAAGAGCAAAGTTGGTGGCACTGTTTGGCCAGAAACTGTAAAGCAAGTTGGCATGAGTCAAGAGCAGGAGCAAGAATCTTTTCAAGGTTGGAGGATTCTCCTGCTTTACCTAAATAGGAGAGTCAATTCATAGCCCTGCCCACTGCACAGTGTAGCTCCAGTTCCTCCCAACTAGGTAGCCTAAGCAGAAACACCCTGGAAGCTGCTTACAGTGACACTTCAACCCTTCTGTTTCATCCCCAGGTGGGGGGGGGGGGCGGTGCGTATTTTAGCAGGAGGCAGTAATAATGATTAAAGCAGCAATAAATGAAAGAGAATATCAACACAACTAAAACTGGCTCTTTTTGAAAAGAAAAAAATTGACATATTTTTAGCTATACTAGCCAAAGGAAAGAGGGCTGAAATTAAAAGGTATAGATGAGAAGGAAACATTACAACAGATACAAGGATCATAATAGACTGCCATTAACAACTATAGACCAGCAAACTGACAACCTAAATGGAAAAATTCATAGAAACATAGAGCCAGCAGCCAAGACTGAATTAGAAAGAAATAGAAAATATGTAGTCAAATGCTTTATCACTGAGCTATAATTTCAAGAAATAGAAAATATTAAATGAACAAATAAAAATTCTACCAATGAAGAAAAGTCCAGAACCAGAAAAATTTTACCAAATATTTTTACAAAAATTAGTGGCAATTCTCCTGAAATTATTTTTTTAAATGGAGATTAAGTCAAGAAAAACCACACACCAATATTTCTGATGAATATAGATATATAAATTCCCAATAAAATAATAGCAAATCAAATTCAGCAGCTCATTAAAAGGGTCGGTCATTCACCATGATTCAGTGTGATTTATCCCTAGAAATTAATAATGATTTAATACAAGCAAATCAATAAATGTGATATATCACATTAGTAAAATGAAAAAAAGTCATTGAGTATCTCAATAGACACAGAAAAAACATTGATGACTTTCAGCATTTGTTCATAATACAAACTTGTAACAGATTGTAGAAAGAACATATCAACATTATAAATGGCAAGCCCATAGTTAACATCATTATATATATAAAATGTATACACACATATATATATACACACATATATAATGATGCCATATATATATATATATAATAATGTTATGTGTATGTATATATACAGTGTCATATATATCATTGTATTATGTGTATAAATGATATTGTATGATATATCATTATATATGTATATGACAATTGTGTATATATGTGTGTGTGTGTGTATATATATATATATATATATATATATATATATATGACACTGATAAAGGAAGTCAAAGAAGACACAAATAAATGGATGAAATCCATGTTCTTGGATTAGAATAATTATTTTTTCTAAAATGCCCATAATTCTCATAGCAATCTATGCAATCACTATCAAGATCCCAATGGTATTTTTTGCAGATGTAAAAAAAGAATCAAAACAGTTTTGTAGAGCTACGGAAGAGCCCCTCTACCCCCCCAAAAAAAAGCAAACCTGAGAAAGGAGAACAAAGTGGGAATTTATCCCTCTTTCTAATTACATAACTATAGTTGTCAAAACAATATGACACTGGCACACAGAAAATGGAACAGAACTGATAGTCCAGAAATAAACCCACATATATACAGTCAACTAATATTTGACAATGGATCCAAGAATACTCAGAAAGTAAAAACATTTTCAATAAATGGTGCTGGTAAAATTGCATATGCACATATAAAAGAATGCAACTAAGTCACTAACTTACAGCACTCACAAAAATTAAATCAAAATGGATTGAATAGTTAAATGTAAATCTAGAAACCATAAAACTCCTAGAAGAGAATCAAAGATAAAATCGTTATGAATTTTGGTAACAAATGGTACAAAGACAATTACTACATGTCACTAATTGTGTCATCTAAAAGAAACTCTAACAGGAAAATGTCAGATTTGTGTTTATCAGAGGTGAAAAAAAGGGCAGAGGGGGAATTGCATGAAGATGATCCAAAAGTATAAAATCCTTAATGATAAGATAAATAAGTACTAGAGGTATGTTATACATGCGGTCTGTAGTTAACGCTGTTATGTGATATATTTGAAACTTGTTGAGAAGAAATCTTAAGATTTATCACAAATAAAAAACACTATCTACATGAGATGGATGTTAACATTGTGGTAATCATTTCATCTCTTATGTAACATGTGAAAGTCAAATCATTATGCTATATACCAAAACTTGTACCGTACTACATGTCAATTATATCTGAAAACAAAAACAAACAAAAAAAAAAAACTGGAACATTTAAAATAAAGCAAGATTTTTTTTTCTAACACCAGGTAGAAAGTAAGTATTCATGAGTCTATACTGCTCCTCAAAAATCTTAAAAATAAAACTTATTAGGCCTTCCCTGGTGGGCAACGGGTTAGGACACAGCACTGCAAACTAGCCACAGCCTCTTCAGTTGAGTTTAATCCCCACCCCGGAGTGACCCACATGGTGCAGCAGACCTCTCCTGACCCACCTGCTGCTCCCCTCAGCAGTGTAGTTCATCAATATGCCTGTTCTGTTCCCCATTCTGTCTCTGGTGAATCTGCTCACCTCCCCTGCACCTCTGGTTAGTACCCCAGTTCTTTTGCACAAATAACCTTTAAAAAATTTAAAATTAAAAATATCTATGCTATTCATTTTCTATCTTCTGTGGCCACTTTTTGCTAACAGTAGAGTTGAGTAGTTGCAACAGAAATCATATGAATTGTAAAATTTAAAGTATTTACTACCTAAACATAAATAACAACTGTGCCCATCCCTGAGTTAGAGTATTGTAAAATTAATTCATACATGAGGGAGACCAAGCATGAATATATTGTCTTTTGAAACAAAGGCAAAGCTTTTAAAACAAACATTGTAGAGATTCAGCAACACATAGTCCTACACCACAGCTCATTGGCTGAAGCCTACCAAGGAGAAGAGTCTGGCCTTTAGCAGCAGGTAGAGTTGTCAAGGAAGACAATTTTCATCATTTGAGCAGTTTCTAAGATACAGTATTTTAGGAGTATGATGTCTCTATGTCTGAGTTAATAACATCAGAGCTGTTGATAACATCCTTGGTAGTTTTGTGAAGTCAGGTCTATTTCTGCAAGGTTTCTCAGTTGTCCTTGAATTTTACCTCAGAGTCATGAGGAACTGAGTTGACCATAGGCAGTTTACTCTTTTATTCTGTATCAACTGAATATTCCTTTGGTATTAACATATAAACAGCTATCAGGTGGAGGAGAAAGTCAACAGTATAAGGGTAATCAAAAATACATTTGAAAACCTGGATCCCAATTTGTATGTAGTTTCCCATTTAGTCTAGACCTACTCAAGGAAGTAAATCAAATAAACAATGGGTAGTTGACCTTAAATTATCACATGGCCATTTCTATAAATTAAAGATGGTTTGGAAATGATGTAGTTAGTGAATATGAAGAATTTATTTGCAAAAGCTGAATAGGAAAGGATGCAGAAATGTATAATAAATGACCTTATGTCTTGACTAAACAAAAGACAAGTTAATTTACTTACACAAGCAAAAAGAATCAGGCTGAAATCATACTTTACATCTATGACACCTGGATATGGAATAACATTTTTATAAAACAAGTGAAACTCAAGACCCTATGTCACATATTACTACCATATGATAGTATGGATTCCAGGATTATATCAAAAAAATTACTCACTCAAAGGAAAATTCATGAGTAAAGGTTAGCCCAAAAATAAACATAAGCATAAAAACAGAAACCTCAAGATAAGAAACAATGAAAAAAAAAGTAGAGGGATCAGTGATAATCCATGAGTGTAGCAGAACATAGAACAAAATTCAATGAGTAATACAAACTTCAATAATATAATTGTACTAGAATTGTTAAACATGTTTATTTTGTTCAATTTTAAAGGCTCTAGAAAATGAGAAAATGTTGCAACCTGAAGTGAATGGATTGGTTTAAATATTGAAAAAAAAATAATTATTGACTATATAACAGGAAAGTCAATAAACTGTCATTTAAAAAAAAAGGTAAAGTCACTAGAAGACAAGCATGTTCAGGAAGATGAAAATAAGTATTAAATTAGCTTCTCTATGTTAACAAGAAGCCAATAGAAATGAAAAAATTTGAGTTATGAATAATGCTGAGATCCTTTAAATTATCAATAAATGGATGTACATACACACATACACAAATCATATAACCATCATAGACACAAATTACTATATCAGGGCCTTCCTTGGTGGTGCAAGGGGTTAAAACACTGGCCTATGAAGCAATCTGCAACCACTGCAGCAAGAGTTCAATCCCTGACCAGGAAGGTGTCTCCCATGGCACAGCAGACCTCTCCTGTTTTGCCGACTGCTCCCCTCAGCAGTGTATTTTAGTAGATCTTCCTATTCTGCTCCCTACTCTGTCTCTGGTGAATCCTCATCACTCCCAGCACCTCTGGCCTATACCCCAATTCTTGTATGCATAAATAAATAAACCTTTCTTTAAAAAACAGTCATATCAAATACATTTGTCTTGTGGTATGTTATGGGGCATGTTTAAGTTCTTTGCTGCACATATGTATTGTTAAATTTTTCTGTGATCAACTTGGATAATTTAAATTGTGTGCTCCAGATTGAGCTGCAGTCAGCTGAAAGGAAGGCAGACTATACAGGGATTGTAGTGGGTTAGGATGAAACAAATTGATAAATCAATGTGAGAGAAAAATATTTAAGTATATTTCTGGTATCTTGTCCTTAAGTTAGAGAAATGGGTATCCCTTGTAGTGAAAGTTCCACTAGAGGAAGCGACAATGAGTGACATCCTCATTCATTTGTTCATTTTTGGCAGACTGGGTGGTTACCTCATTATCTCAAACTATAGAAAACAGAAATGTAATATTCTATAATGAGATGTGAATAATCATAATTGTTATACCACATATAGTCACTATTAACTGTGAAAAAATGTTTTTAATGATATATTTAAGACTAATTATATAGATTAAATGCAAAATAACCTAAAATTGAACTTTTCTGTAATGAAAAGTGGTCAGTCATCTATGACCTAATAGTTTACTGAAAACAAACACCAACATTATCTTCACTTTCAAGTTCAATGTGATGTTTTAATATCGAACAAGAAAGTAATCACCTTGAGAAAATGTGTAAAATAGTTAAGATCTGATTTGTATGTAAAAACATCACTGCTAAAGGACTGACATCAGAGAAGAGAAAACTATGAGCCAATTTTGATCAAAAAGCTTCGTATACTTGGCTAATGGAAGAAAATGTTCTAGAATATGTTAAGATTATTTCTTAGTATCTACCTGGCACAAAGAGAATTTTTAATTGAAGTCTGTTAAATAGATGGATATGCAGGGGCAGTTTCAGTTTTGCTGCATATCCTGTAATGTCTGTTTTTGCATGTTATTCATTTATTAGTACTCAATAAATTGTTAGAATAAGGCAAAGATTGTCAGAGTTGGATGGATTAAGATTGTGATAATCACTATATTCACCTTCCCACGGATTCTTAAGAGGTCCCAAAAGATCTAAGAATCTCCCTCTTTAGGTGTAGTCACCAGAGCGCACCCACCACCCACAGTTCTCCAGTCCCTGTGCCCTCTCTTCCCACCTTGCCCTAACCCCTCCCCCTCCTCCTCCAACTCTGGCAGCCTCAGTTCCACAATCAGCTTTCAAGGACTGATTTTAAAGTGTTTTGTCTGACCTTTGTTTGGTTCACTATATTTCACATATAATTGGATTTTTTTTCCAGAAAAATTAAGTGACTTTCCAAGAACATAACTCATCTGATTCCACAACAGATCTGAAGTATTTGGGTATTACTTTCAAACTATACAATACTTTTTTATTCTCTGTACTGCTTTGGAGACTTAATTTGGT
>NW_004567107.1:59748012-59756888 GCF_000260355.1 Condylura cristata | reverse complement strand
AGAGAGAGAGAGAGAGAGAGAGAGAGAGAATATATGCTGCAAGTAATGACATCAATTTTGGTTTGGGTTATTGTTATTCCTCAATTGTCTGCTCCCTTCAGAAGTTCCCTAGATTGTACTGAAAAAACTGGCAGCCTAAGTTAGGAAAGTACTAATTGGGTTCCCTGTAGGGGAGCCTAGAATTGCCTGCAGCGCTTCAGCTTCTTTCTCTTTGTTCCATTTATCTTTTAGCTGTGAGTGGATTTTCTTCTCTTAATATTAGTTTGGCTATTGTACTGTGGACAAATCCCCCTGGCTACATCTGTGTGTATAACCCAGTCTCAAAAGAGAGACAATGGCCTTCCCCGACTAGAGAAAATAGACTTTCAGAGTGACTCTAAACTATCGGTGTTATCACCTCCTGTCTTGCTTGTTCTATGGCAAATTCTAAGGTGTCTCATTTTTATTTTTGTTCAATTCTTCATCTCCCACCCGGAAAGAGCTCACCAACACCTCCTGCTTCACAGAAATTGCTTTCTGATTCTGAAAAAGTATTTACTCTCTGGTACATTCCTCAGTCTTTCACATCTTTCTAAACAGATCGTTCTCCTTGTTTCTTTTCAACTTCGGAGAAAAACTTCCACTAATCTTTGCAAGTTGTAAATTCAGGCATTTGCAAGTGCTTCCATTTCAGTAAATGTAGAAGACATTCACTGGGCACCTTTGATACTGAATAATATACGTGGACATTAGAGATGAACAAAGTATAGTTCCCTGCCTTTAAGATGTTCACAGACAAATGAGACTGACAGGGAATCATCACAGTAGAAAAGGAGTCCTAGTAGAGAGACAGTACTAACTTTTAGCCAGAGGCTTTCTTACTCAATTAATTTTATACTGCCTTGTTTCAAAAAGGATTTATACTTTTTTGTAGTAGTGCAACTGAGCCTGTCTCCTCAGAACTTTGTCTTTTTTAGTTCACTTACTGCAATTCAGAATTTCCCTAGGATCATTTCAACACATGTTCTACCTGACTTAGAGCTGGAGGAAACAGGCATTCTATGGCCTGTCTCAAGAGGGAACATTGCTTGGGGAAGTAGGAACAATCCAGAAGAAAGCACCCACACTGATGAGAGACACTTGCAATATGGTGACCAGATCGAAGCTATCTAGACTGCAGCTAGTACTATTAAGGCACACGGCAGCTGGTGTGTTACTAGTTTCCTACTGTTGTATAACAAACTTAGAGCTTCAAAGAGTAGTCACTTGGTATCACACAGTTCTGTGAGTCAGAAATTCATTCTGGTTAAGCTAGGTTATTTACTTAGAGTATTGCCCTCCAGGTGTCAGGCCAGTAAGTTCTCTTTTTGAGGTTCTGGGGAAGAATTCCTATGCTAGTTCATTCATATTGTTGACAAGATCCATTTCTTTGGGGCTATAGGCAGGGGGTCCAGTGTTCTGGCTGCCTGTAGGTAAGGTCACTCTCATCTTTAGAGGCTGTTCTCAGATCCTTGCAAACTGGTTTCCTCCAATATTCCAAGTCAGTATCAAAGAATCTCCTTCCTCCAATGAAATATTCCTCACACTTCAAATCTTACTTCGGGAAAATGGTTCATTTGATTAGGACAGGATAACAAATACTCTCCCTTCCTTAAAGTCAACTGGGTCAAATTATATAACCTAATAACAAGAGGACTAGTTCTCTATATCCCTAGTCATGCCCACACTTTAAGGATTACACAGCATATGCACACAGGAGGAAGGACCCTTGAGAGCACCATAGGGTACACGAGCCACAGCTGGTTCCTCTTTGTTGACTGCCATTAGCCTTAGGGATTTTGTAAGAGAAAGGATGGATGGACACCCAATAGAGACAAAGACCAGAGAAGAATAGTTTAGGAAGTTACTATGTACTCCTCAGTCTCTCCTCATACCAGAGATTAAGTTATTATGAGAGGCTATAATGCCAGAGGGATTTTTCAAATAGATTGGAGCTCCCTTTTTAAAAGTGAGGAGAGGATTTTGGAAACCCCATCCTAAGAACTCTCTAAATGTCCTAACAAGGTGTTGTATTCAACCTGAAGCTACAAATATGTTCCTAGCCTTGCTACATAATCAGAACTGTACAAATTTTAGGCAGATTAAACAATTTGGGTGGGGGGAGTGAAAAGTTTGTGTGTGTGGTGGTAGGGGGGTGTATTTACTCAGCATTAGAGATCCAGAAAGAGACCCCACCAACATCCTGCTTTGAGTGAACTAGATTTCTAAGAACAGGGAGAGAAACCTTTAAATGTGTGAAAGGCTGCTATAGAAAAGAGGAAGCAGCCTTATTCTGTGCCATGCCAGAAGGAGGATGTGCTAGTAGAGGCCTCACAAGCAATTCCCCAAAGACTCCGTGATCATATGTTTGCAAATTTCCTTGATGCCAATATTCTATGACCCCTCCCAAGCTCTAATCTCCTGTGATTGAATCTAGACTTGTAAAGAGGGGAAATACAGAACCAAATTATTATTGGTGTATGTAGTAAAGAATTTTGCAACAAGCAAACCTATCCAATGGAATTGACTCACTCAAAAAAAAAAAATGGAATTGACTCACTCTGGATAATTGAAACAGAGCTGGATGCTATCTGAAGTAACTACAAAAGGAAACTTTTCATTGGAAAGTCACAAAGACAGGATGTGAAAATGGAAGGATTAAAGGCATCTGGTAATTTCCTGTCCCTTCTGTCATACCTACTTCAAGATGTCACTAATTTGCAGGTAAGACATTTTCCCCATCAGTGACTGAGGGATTGAGTCCAGAGAATTCTCTTCGTTAATGATCTCAAGAACAAAATCAAGAGGACATCTCTTTTCCACATGTGAAATGTCTATTACACTCACCATTTTCTGTTTCAAACTTTTAGGCTGGGAATTTTCAAACTGTACTTTATTATATATATATATATTCACATTCTTGGCAATTTTATTCAGCCACTGTCTCCCAAAGATTAGAACTATAAATAATAGGAAACCTTAATTACAAATTTCTTTTTTTTAAACAGTGTTTAGAGATGTAGTGTTTAAATCTCCATAAAATTACACCTTTGAAATTGCTTAATTGTGTTTTTCCTGCCAATTTAAATTGTTCATAAAAGGGAAATTTTTTAAATATATAGTTTCTTAATTCTTTCCCTGAATCATCACAGTGGCATTGCATTTGCTCCAGAAGATAGCAGTGCTTGTACAAATACTGCAAACATCAGCAAATTAAGGTTAGGCCCACAATGTGTGGGAGGAAGAGGGTGGAGACACTTCAATCTCTTTGGTTTAATTTATGTCTAATGGAATTTACCAAAAAAAAACCACCCACTTGAAAGTTCAGTTCTTACTCAAAATCTTGCAGTTAGGCATGTAGTAATAATTCTAAAAGGCTTTGTTAAATCTCTTTTCAATGATTTTGTTCTCTAGGGCATAGGGACCTGACTTTAATTACAATTATTACTGTATTAAGCTCATTTATTTGCCTAATAAAAAAATAATCTTCCTAGGAGCTCACACTCAGGAAACATCTCATCGACCAAAAAAAAAAAAAAAAAAAAAAAGCCTATCGCCTGTACAGATTTGTGATTCATTTGTGATTCAATAGTCTAGTAGTTTGGTAATATTACAGAAATGTTCATTGACAATTCTTTTCCTTGTGCCCAGCCGCACACTCTGCAAATTGGGTGGCTTTGGAGGTACATCAAGTGCCATTTGCTTTGGTACAAAGTCCAAATTTCCTGAATCTGTGAAGGATCATAACCTGTCAAGTGGTGTTTACCAAATGCAACATTCTTTACTTCCAGGGGAAGAAAGTAATGGAAGGGGGGAAAAAAAAATCAAGTGGAATGCTAAATGGCATTATTCAGAATTTAGCCTTATGCCTACCTATGCAGGTCAGAAGCTAGCAAGTAGTTTTTAGCCTACTATGCACAGGGAGAAAGCATATGCTGATAGATCTCAGGCCTAGCCAGTTTAAATAAGCTTGGGAGAAAAAAAAAAAAAAAAAAAACCCGTAGAAAGCTTTTACAAACCACAAATGCCTGAGTCCCACAACCAAGATTCTGCATCAATTGATCTTGGTTTTAAGAAGTACATCAACTTTGTTTCAAGCTCCATAGGTATCTAATGAACAGTTCAATGCTGGGTATCACTAGTCTAGCGGAAGCCACAATGATTTGATACTAAGAACAACATTAACTCCTCTAGGCCACAGAATATATAAGCAGAAAATATTGGAATGAGAAAGAATTTCCACTTACCTCTAAACTATGGTTCAAATCAAACTACACAAAGTATGTGTAGACCACGCACATACATTTAAAAAGAAAGCCACAATTCAAAGTAGGGTATGTTAAATAGCTACAAAGGATAATTTTAATGCTGACCTTTTCTTTAGAACTGAATCGCACCTATAAGAAATAAACTGCAATCAAGGAAGACTTTTGGAAGACTGAAAAAAAATGGTAGGGGATTTTTAGAAAGGAGATGAGTTAGTGGAAAAGCACAAGAGTACTTTAGATACAAGGGTTGGTCAATGCACAATGGGCACAGGTGTTTGAGACTGACACCTCCAGAAGGCTTTATCTTTCTACAGAGACTGAGAGATATCTCCTTCAAAAGAATGATTATTGAGAAAACATTTTTTAGAGTTGTAGGAGATTCATATCTAAGATAAAAAAAAAGTAATAATTTAAAAGTAAATATATTACCAGAAATAAAGAAGGTCAGGGACCATAAGTCATTGAGAAACTTGCCTAAATCTAGTCAACTGTGAGAACGTTAACACGTCCCTCTTCACTAGCTTACCATGTCAGTTTTTTCTTGTTATTGGGCCTGAAATACCCATAGTTGGAAGGTTTTCTCCTCTCATGGCTCTTTAGCTAATGAATAATCATAGTTTATTAATGCCAAATCATACATTTCACCATCCCCCCCACACTCACATTGAAATTCCAAATTTGGAATCAATGGTGTATTGCAATCACTGTCAGCCAAGTGGCAGTGGTGACACCATAGTGACTTGTCTGTTCAAAAAAGATTTCAGTATATAGGGTAAAAAGTCAACCGTATGGCAATGTGTAGAAATTAGAATTTTGGTGAGAAACTAAGATGGTACATACAGAATTTGACTTAAAAGGTTGTATACTAGAAATCTATGTTACAACCCAGTATTGTTTCAACAAAAAATCATACCCCCCTTAAAATAACCTACCCTATCAATCATTGTAGAAAAAATCATTTTTTAAATGATCCACTGTGTATGAAGCTTAAATTTTTTTATTGAAGTAAATGCTCAGTCAATAATTGAAGGTGTTTTCTTGCAAGACAATAAGTAAATTCTCAAGGAGATGCTACAACCAATATTAAAAGATGTGGTTTATTTTGTTTTGGGACACATGCAGAAACACATAGCCCTCAAGGAAGTTATTATTTAAAGCAAAATTCATGCCTAGGTAGAGTATATGAGAATATATATACATATACATATATTATATACATATATATATATAAAACAAGACAGACATTAAATTCACAAGAGGCTGGTGTGATCAGCTGCTAGCATTTTTTATTTCTTCCTCAATGGTAAATTAACAATTTATAGGACCTTACAATACATGGAGTCTTGGATTCATGCAAGAAAAGTGAACTTCTAGAGGGTTTTAAGTCAACTATGACCAAGTTAGAAAAAAATACTGGCAGTGAAGAAAACCTGCAATTTTTCTCACCATTATCCAAATCCTCCTTGCTGCTGCTGCCCAAAGAAACCAGACCTACATATTCACAAAAAAAAAGACATCTTTTAACAAAGTTGTTTGCACCTAGTTGTAGCATTTCTCATACATAGATGGCATCTGCACCCACACATTAGATTACCATATACCTGATTCTGTAACAAATACTTTTGCTGCATTAGTGTGTTTCTCCCAACTGACCCAACATTCACCCTTGTCTCATCACAACAGTGATTACTATTTTTCAGTTAAGATTTAAGAAAGTACAGAAACTTTGCCTAGCTTTGACAATAGTGTCCCATGAACTGTATCTAGAGTCCATTGCTCGTCCCTCCTATATCCCTTAGAAGATCACATATACTCAAATGATGGACGTGAAGTTACAATTTAAAGCAAAATTCATAATCAAAAAAAAAATTGTGATTTCTGATATAAGTTATTCCTTCTGAACCTATCCCTTCTTTTCATTATTTTACTTTAAAGGGAACCTGTACTTCTCTCAATGTGTCAGATACAGGAAAAAGCCCTCCCCACCCCGCCTTGTGTACACTGCCTTCACGCCTAATTATCAGCATAAGATCGCCTTCTCTGCAGTCTTCAAAACTAAAAGCTCAAAATTGCCTATGCCATCTTTCCATGAGAAAGAACTATTACTTCAAGTGGGTTTATAGTGAGTAAAATACAATGATTCAGCAAAGCCACAAGCAGATAATGGTTTTAGTTTCCTTAACTTAGTCCCAAAGGAGGGTAGTAAAAGCAAGCTGAATTTTCTACGAAAGACACCCTGATTCATGTTCAAGTGAAATAATCCTTAAAGTGCTTGAAGTGAGGGGCCCTAGGGGAATCATTAGCAACTTGTCAGTGGTTTTTCAGAGAGATCTGCAAATCCCTAGAGGTCATGAGGTAAATGTCCTCATAAGACCAGTGCTAAGGGGTGAAATGTGTACCTCATAAGAGTTAGCGCCCAACAGTTCTCTCCTGACAGGTCAGTTGGTCAGAGCACTGGCTTTTGCCACCTTGCATCTCCCACTTGCCAGTGACATCCTACCCCAGCCTTTGAAGTCCTGGCATATCTTTGGAACTAAATCTATATTCAATGGGTTCCTCAGCAACATGCTGGGGAGGAAAGGGTCTTCTGAGTTCTATTAATCTTGTAACTTTAAAAGTGCCCTTTCTTCATGTGCAAACTCTGAAAATACAGCAAAAAAAAAAAAAAGCTAAAAATTTAGTGAAAACAGTACTCTACTTGGAGACTAAATATTTGGGTTCAAGTTGACAGTTACTAAACAGTTTTGGAATTTGGAAAGCTTATTTAATCTCAACTTCAATTTTACTAATTGAAAAAGACTGTTGTTGTGAAAATTAAACATGATAAAATACAGTAAAATATGCTACCGATGTTAAGTGTTGCAGAATTTTGATAATATGTCACAATTCTTATCCTCAACCATAATATCAGATAGGGTATTATGGGTGCTCCTTACCATAGAAATTATGCTTTACAAATAGTATAACATCCACATCATCTTATGCTGGATTTCTTTAGCTCTTTTAAGATTATTAGAAGATGTTAATGTGACTTGCTCAAAGACTGATCTGTAAAGGGGAATATATGAACAATAAGAAATTACTACTTCACAGAATAGAGATGTGGACATCAGATTATTTGAGAGTAACACTTAAATTGTTTGTTCAGGAGACTCCCTAGTGGCACAACGGGTTAGGATGCAGCACTGCAAGCTGGCCTCAGCTGCTTCAGTGCAAGTTGGATTATCCTACAGCAGAAGTGACGCACATGGCGTGGCAGACCTCTCCTGTCTCACCCACTGTTCCCCTCAGCAGTGTACTTTGTCACTGTCTGTTCTGCTCCCCACTCTGTTTCTGATAAAGCCTCTCACCCCCCTGCACCTCTGGCCTGTACCCCAGTTCTGTATGAATAAATAAATCTTTTAAAAAATTGTTTGCTCAATCTTATTTTTGAACAATTGGAAGATATGACTCTTAAGGAGTTTCAATTATAAACTTTACGATGCCAAGGTTGTAAATGTAAAACCTAGCCCTTTAAATGTTTGTTTCCTTCCTTCTTGAAACAGAATTTTAAGTATTGACAAACTTCCAATCTAAATAGGATTCTTGCCTCTTACTCTAGACACTGACACCAGGCTATCTCACTGCATGGGCTCTCAGGGACACCCCTGGATCCTACAAGAGATAAAGAAGGGTCCACAGCATTTACTTATTTTCTTCAAATAGAATTAAAGCAATATTATCAGAGGTGCTGTGCCTGAGGTACTACACAGAAATGCTGGTGACCAAAGGCTACAGGGTACCTTTAAAAGTATTGTAATCTACACTATAGTTCTAAAATAGTAATAGCCCACATTGTAATCTACACTATAGTTCTAAAATAGTAATAGCCCACATTTGTTGTTGTTTACTGTGTTAGGCACAGTGTTTAGGGAATTTACTTGCACCATATGGGATTTTCATAATTATAAGGTAATAGTATAATGGCAAATAGTATTATAAACCTAATTTTATAGAAGGGACAGTTGAGGATGATAAGAGAACCTTAATGTCTTGCATGCAGAAACAGACTAGTTTCTAAAGGAATTTGGTTCGGTCAGTCAAGTATAAAGTTTAATGCCTCAACTCTGTATTTCCAGCTCTGGAGATGTTTTTCATGATAGCAATGCTAATAGAATCATCTTCCTCATCCTAATCATCATAAATTCAACTGAAAGTTTCCTCCTTAGAGGCTTTTCCAATTTGTTTGATTGGAAAAAGAAACCAAATCCGTCTTTTATATGTATATAGGCACACTCATAGAGCCATACCACAGCACGTCTTGCTAGTGCTTTGAAAGCAGTCAGTTGAAAATAAATTCAAAGGAAAATCTGAAACATTTTTTTTAAGTCTTGTTGAGTACCAGCTGTAATTAAATCAGTTATCAAATTTTTAATAGAGGCATTTCTAGGATTTTTCCAGTTTAACACACAAGAGTGAAAAATTAGAGCAAGAACCAGACCCACATTAAAATTAGTATTTGGGGGGCCCTCCCTGGTGGCGCAGCGGGTTAAAGCACAGCACTGAGAAGCTAAAGCCACTTCCTCATGAGTTCGATTCCCGCCTGCCCCG
>NW_004567107.1:59741744-59747267 GCF_000260355.1 Condylura cristata | reverse complement strand
GGGTCAGGAGAGGTCTGCCACGCCATGTGGTCACTGCGGGGCAGGTGGGAATTGAACTCATGCAGAAGTGGCTTTAGCTTCTTAGTGCTGTGCTTTAACCCGCTGCACCATCAGGGAGGGCCTAAGTGGCAATTTTTTATACAGTTCTAGTTTCACTGAAAACAAAGTGTAAGGCCTTGGAAGTCAATCTGGTTATTGTACCCAAGCATGGCTTGGGATCAGATAAACATCTCAATGTTCAAGGATTCAAGGCCCAGCTATTTATCACAGAGCTTCATTTTTCATTCATGGTAGGTGGGTTCTGAAAGCTTTAGAAATTCTTGCTGGTAGGGAGCAAGTAGTACCTTTCAATTTTATTTAGGAACTGAATTCCTTTACATATAAAGTTACAAGCCATTCTCAGTAAGAGATGGATACAGTATTCAACCAAGTAATCCAATATGCCAATTCCAAATTCAGATAAGGGAATAATAGTGCAGAGAGAACTATTTTTTGAAGGAAAGAATACCTAGAATTTATGGATGTTTCCACTCTTTTGCCACTCCTTGATTGTTTACTGAATGAGAAATGAATATGGATAACTGATAGAAAGGCAAAAGCAGCAAACACAGGAAACAAAAAAAAGACAAATAGATTAAAACCTTTGACTTAAATGTGCCCAGAGAAAACATAAAAGAACTGTCAGATGTACATGTATTAAGAAAAAAAATCAGAGATTATCACTTGTGAGATAATTTTAGTTATTATAGAAAACTGTTATTAGAATTTACACTGACTTGGAGGCTTAAAATTAAGTGTCAATTTTTCCAGAGGCTCAGTGTAAATCCCTGCATTTCTCAAATTGATGTTTCCAGTTGTTTGTTTTACCCAATTTCCTAACTCACATTTCAGGACTCACTATGGATGTGATTATTTTTCCTCCCTTAAAGAAACTTGTGTGATTGGGAATAGTACAGCACTGATGAGAGGTCTGTCAGGCCATGTGGGTCACCTCCCTGACCAGGGATGGAACTCACGCTGAAGGGCTCCCACGAGCTTCACAGTGCTGCTTTTTAACACATTGCACCACCAGGGAGAGCCCCAATTTTCTATCTGTATGATAAAATAATTCTTAGAGTTTTACTGTGAGAATTAAATGAGGTATTAGTCTTAGAATTCTTAACACCATGTTTGGCACATAATCAAAGTTGAGTAAGTGGTAACTTCTACCAGAAAATTAATAGGCAGATAGCTGTTTATTAACATGCTATTTATACAGAGGAAACCAATAACATAAGCAATTATTGCTAATTTCATTTACCAGAAACAGTATTAGAGTCTATAAGAGAAAAAGGGTGAGGAGAAAACCACAGATAGTTAGAAAACAGTGAATTTGATAAATCGGTAATTAGCTAGAAGAGGATAATCATGCAGATGGGTGAGCATCAATGAAAATGAAGTCAGTTTTTATATGAAATCTCCAAAGAACTTGACTATTCTGCTGTGGATTGGGGGTTGGGGCACTTGAATGTAAGAGGTCTATCAGTGTCCTTTGTTAGCATCCTCATGTATGTTATGCTTGCTCTGCATCACTGTCCTGATGGACAAGTTGTTCATCTCTACACACAAATATAAATGCAGTTCTCTGCTATGTCAGCGTATGGTACCCTGTATTTTGCTTGGTGGTTCTCAAATCATTATGTAATTGTAAATTTACTTTTTGGTTGATGAATAGCTCTTTTTCCCCAATTAGATTGTCACATCCAGGAGAGCATAGATCTTTTCTGCTTTACTCCTTGCTGAATGCCCAGCAGGTCACAGAGCATGTATAATGTGGAAGGCACATACAGTGCTGAGGGAGGGAAGGAAAAAAGGCAGGCACAATATAGTATAATTCAGGTAAAATAAAGTGCAGTAATAGTTTAGAGACAGGAACTGTCACCCTGGTTATGGGCATGGGAATTAGAGAAAGCTTCAAAGAACAAGTGCATTTTATCTGAGCCTTCAAGCATGGATAGAATTTAAACATTCCCACTGGGAATGGGTAACACATGGAATAAAATGTAAGGTCTTGAGGGGAGTGAGGATTCTAAGAGTTGAGGCTAGAAAGGTGTGCCAGGCATTATTAGACAAAGCTTTTTGACAACGGGGAGCCCCTTGGGGAGCTGGGTTGAAGATGAGACATGATCCGATCTGTGTTCTAGAAATATGAGTTTAGTAAGGTATAAGAGCTGAATGTAAAAGGGGAGGAAACAGAAGCAGAGAGGTGACTTCATATGGGCTAAGTCATTCTTTTCATTATTTCTTTAACAGTGGTTTTATTTCACTGACAAATATCCTAAAAACAGTGTTTACTTGATTTAGACATATGATAATGGTACTCAATCCTTCTAGAAATTTTTCATGAAACAAAATCACCCAAATGGAAGACTATTCAAGCCTTTTGTAAACATGCATTTCTTGGTGTCTGGTTGGCATGTAAATATTCAACTTATACTTAAAATATATAAGGAATTATATCATGGGATTCATATAGAATAGATACACTTCAAAAAAACCAAGGTCAAGAGTACACAGACTACTTAATTAGTAAAGCAGATGAATCTTGTTTTGACAAATATCTGTTTTCCCAAGTTTATGTTTTTCATAATAATAGTTTTCACTATTTGGTTCTTATATTTTAGGTGTAGCAACAGAACATTTCACACTGTTTTTGCAATCATCCAAGGCTAGATAATTTAAAAAAGAACTATGTTACAATAGCCAAAATCTGAAACAAGCTAAATGCCCAAAACCAGGTGACTGGATCAAGATGTGGCATATATACACAATGGAATATTACTCGGCAATCAAAAAAGATAAACGTATGCCATTTACAGCAACATAAATGGAGCTAGGAGGGATTATGTTCAGCGAAATAAGTGAGAAGGAAAAAGAAAAATATCAGATGGTTTCACTTATAGGAGGAACATAGGGAAGCCATACCAGGGATCAGGGGGAAAAGACAAAACTAGTAATCAAACTATAAATTGGAGGTATTCATCAGGGGAGGGAGGAAAAAAAAGGGATCAAAATTGGAGAAAAGCACAAGAACCTATGGTCATATTTCACAGGTGTCTTGGTGGTGGTAATTTTAAAGGGACAACACTTGAAAGGAGAAATTAAACATGAACATGTTGTACAAAAAATGTATAATATATAAATAAAAGTAATAAGCCACTCATCAAAACTTTAAAAAAAAATTTCCAATTAGGGATTTTTGGGGCTTTTGGCTTCTTTTTCCCGGTTTTTCAAGTTAGGCGGGGAAACCAGGCCGGCTTGGGGTTGGCACTTGGGGTTCCCCCCCCCCCCCCGAGTCCTGCTGCTTTTGTACCTCCTCCCTGCTAGGCACAGGTACACACACTGGCACATGTGCACACACCCACACTACAGCTCTACAATCAGGCAGGTGTGTCCCACACCCACATGCCTTCTGCATTAACATGATCAGGCCATGAATGACAGCCACAGAGCTAGTAGTATAAAAAGTCTGATCAACTCATTTACCCTACACACATTATTTCATTTGTTATATCCAGGGATTTCCAGATATGTGTATTTATTTTCTTACGTATTCCATGTAACACATACACACAAATACACATGTACCATCCAGACACTCACATATTTCTATCCATATATGTGGAACCAGCTCATGTAATTACAGAAGCTGAGGTTTCACCACCTGCCTCCACACACTGGTGAGTTAGGAAAGCCAATGGTATAATTCAAAGGACTGAGAGCTGGAGAAGAAAAGAATGTAGTTCTAGTGAGAGCCTGAAGCCCTTTGGGCAGACACTGTGACTACTAGTCTCAGAGCAAAAGACTAAGTCTCAACTCAAGCAGTCAGGTTTGAGAGAACATAAGCTTCTTCCAACTATGTTCTCTTTGGGCCCACAAGGATAGATGCCCAAGCATTGAGGAAGGCCATCTGCTTTACTCAGTTCCTCCAAGTCAAATACTAATCCCTTTTGGAAGCACCTCACAGACACACCCAGAAATAATGCTCACCTGGGTATCCAGTGATCCAGTCAAGTTATCATATAAAATTCAATATTTTTTTTCCA
Organism: Condylura cristata; assembly: GCF_000260355.1. Lineage (NCBI taxonomy): Eukaryota > Metazoa > Chordata > Mammalia > Eulipotyphla > Talpidae > Condylura > Condylura cristata. Next base: position 59,743,182 of record NW_004567107.1, on the reverse strand, counting down.
CCTTTCAGATGATTTAACTAGTTCTCAGAGAGGTTAAATAGTCTAGAGTTGGCAGGTCCAACTCTCCATATTAGGATTTTGGGAAAAGTATCCGCTAGTCCAGACATTCATTCCTTTGCCTGGTAAATAGCTTCTTATCATTTAAAGGTTTCCTTGTTGTCTTTTTTCCCCAGCCAACCTAACTCACCAAAAAAATTATTAACTAAAAAAATACACATGCACACACTGGCCTCTCCTCTATCATCCTTATCTTCTCCACCCCACCTGCCATGTTCCTAACTCCTCATCCCAATCTTTTTCAGTTTACTCCTTTTCTGAAGAACATTATCTATCCCTAAGAATTCCTTGCTCTGTCACCTCACCCATCCTGCCCACCCTGATGTGGTCCTGCCATGAGACAGCTCTGTGCTCTCCCACCCTATCACCTCCTCCCTCTCTACCAGAAGATGTGGCTGTTCCTCCGGCTGACTGCTTTGCTATCACCAGGGAAGATGTGATAGAGCTCTCACCTCAAACTTTCACCAATAAGGCTGTGATAAATGTGGATGACAGAGAGAGGGGAATATCTTTGAGGAGATAATGGGGAATAATGAGGAGGAGCAGCCAATAGGCCAATGGAGGACCAGGTCACTACTGATCCAGGTAGGGGGCAGCCAAGCTAGTGAATGGCAAGGAAAGGTCTAAGAACTGAGAGTGATTCTAGTCTCATGAGGCTGACATTTGGGGGAAAGAAATGATAGAAGTAGAATACCTACCAGTGTGCCTTGAGGCAATTTTCACCCCAAGTGTAGTGATTCAATCTCCTTCTACCGCACACGGTAGAGTTTTTGGTGTGGCTATAGTAGGAAATAAGCCAAAATAAAGACCCCTTTAGACTAACTAAACTTAAAAATATTCATCATAAAATGTACACTACAAGCACTACTAAGGTCATCAAACAGGAGGATTATGGTAACAGACTAAAAAAATGGACCTGTCAGTAATCAAGAATAATTTATAAATGGACTGTTTTAAAAGGTAAAATTTTATCTGGATATAGAATACTGGTTTCAAGTTTTCTCAGTACTTTAAAGATGTTGTTTCATTGTGTTCCATTTATATTTTCATTCTCTTTCCCACACAGTGTTATATACTGCTGGTCACCTTCCAGGCAGGAATCTTCCTAAAAGCAATTTGCTTTATAGCCATTGGCATAATTGTACTTGCAGCAAAATATTTTTTTAAGGAAGCACAAAGAGTGCTTATGAACAAAACAGCTGACTTTTTAATGGGTTGTATTGTAAGTGACTATGCAATCTGCATGCATCATTCTGTGTGCTCCACAGAAAGGGTGGGTAACATTATTACCTCTTCTTGCAATTGAGGAAACTGAGTCTTTAGTGATTTGACAATGGTTAAGCTGGCATGAAAAGACTATCCCTCCAACATAAATCACACA
>NW_004567107.1:59738040-59741384 GCF_000260355.1 Condylura cristata | reverse complement strand
ACAATTCTATATTTATTTCTGATGTATTTATTTGAACTAGAGAATTTCAGACACTACAGTTATGTAATTTGATTCTGATTGATATAAGGGAATCAATCAGAAAAATACACTATGCTGAAGTCTAGAGTCTCCAGCATGTTCACAACACATTCACGTGAAAATGAGTAATGGAGCCACGACTTACTTAGGATGTGTAATAAAATTACACTATTTATCAAACACAAGAGTTAAGCAGGTTGGCAGATCAGCCCTACTCTGCAGATATTTAGAGACGTCAGTGAGGCTGATAAGACACGTAGCAATTGTATATACATTCCTTCTAGAGTATCCTTGAGAAGGAACATCCAGGAAGGGTCATAAACAGCACATCAGTCCCCTGGGCCAGGCCTTCCAGTTGCACACATCACCTCCATTCACACAGCTTTGTCAAAAAGTCATCAGGCAACACCTCCATTCACAACTATAGCTCAGAGACCCTCTGTAGGGGAGGTGAAGGGACAAGGATCAGGACAGGAGAGAAAAAGAGCACAAAGGACTATGGTGATAGTGCAGTGAATTAGTAGTGGGAATTTCATGGGGAAATCATACATTGTACAAAACGAAGGATGATGTAATAAAGATCTTTTAAAGATAAACAGTCTCACCAAACTGCAAGAGGCTTTTGGAAATATCAGAAGTGGATGGTTAGCCACTGTCCAAGGAGAACGGGTATCTAGTAAACAGGCCTCTCTGCCACAGCCCACAAACAAGCTTTGTCATGTAGCAAGAAATAAAGAAATGTGCAAATAAAGAAATGTGCAAATAAGTGTAACAGCTGGGATTTATTGAGCACTTAGACGCCAGCCCTTATGTTTAATGCTTTTCCTACTCTTCAAAGAATCAGTTGTGGTTTGTTGTTGTTGTTGTTGTTGTTGTTGTTTTAATTCTTTAAATTAGACAATGCTCCAGAGGAAAGGTTAGAAGAGAAAGGCCGTATTCAGGCTTCTTGAGTAACAACAGAAGCCTGAGATTATGAGTACATTAGCAGTCTTCATCTGGAAAAGTAAATTATTCAAAGTACTCTCATATTTACAATCTAATTTGAGCAGAATTTAAAGTAGATATAACAGGTCTTATTGCCATTTTGAGGAAAGGGAAACTGAAGTAAAAAGAGGTCAGGGGCTTTACCTAGGTCCCTGTCAATGAAGTCAGACTAGATTTCTGACCTGTGCACTATTATCCATTATTACTTCTAGTGTAGCTCAGAGCAAGCCCAATACTTTACCGGGATTGAAATTCTTCAAAGGGCAATTAAATTGAGACCTTGCCAAGAAAAGGTGCTTCTTTAAATGTGGTCAGTAATGGTGTGTGTTTTGCTTGACGGATACTGAATACTTTTAGCATTAGACTCAGAAAAAAACACACTTCTGCCACCCTTTATTATGACAGCTGAGTGAGAGGAACGACCTTTAAATTGGATGTAATAGAGGAGCCAAGCTAATTTAAACTAGGGTAAGTTGGTTTTCTGACATCCTAATAAACCCAGAGCATTAGCAGAATCTCAGAGAACTTTTTATTTTATTGACGGATCAAGTAACTATGCTCTGCAATTTTAAAAGCCCCTTTGAGACACGGAAGCTACCCAGAGACCTTCTGGAGGATAACATAGCTTCCTCAAGCCATGAAGTCAGAGGTCTGTTTGCCTGAGCTGTTGATCAAGTAGTGCAGAATCTTCCTGTAGAGGATCTTACAGATTTTTAAAAACCTCACAATGAACATGACTGCTACAGAGCAGTATCATGAACCCAGATTAAAGGATAATATTTTCCTAATGTGAATTTTATTTTGAATATATGTATACTGCAAACAATAGTGCTGAAATAATTGGACATCCAGAATAAGAAATTTCAACCTGAACCTTACAGTTTATATAAAAAATCAAAACAAATCACAGAATTAACTATACAATATAAAAGTATGAAACTTAAAATACAGGGGGAAATCTTTGACATGTAAAGAGTTTCTAGACTCAACAGTAAAATTCTGATATATAAAAGAAAAAAACCTGACCAGTTCAACCTCAAAGTTATAAATTTTTATTCTGCGAAAACCCACATGAAGTACATGTATCAAGATGTTACAGAATAGAAGAGATTTGAAAACCAAAACATGTGGCAAAAAGACTAGTATCTCAAATATGTAAAGAATTTTCAAAGCTCAACAGTGAGGAGACTACTACCTTACCCCATACACACAATGCCAAAATGGATTAAGTACTTCACTGTAAGCTCTAAAGTCATAAAATATACTTAATACAGCAATGTATTTGATACTCAACAGCAAGGAGAAGAAAGTCAAATTAAAAACCTCTGCATAATGAAAGAAACTCATTTAAATGAGACACCCTGTCAAATGGGAAAGAATATTTGCACATCATATATATACAACAAATTCACAACAAACTCATCAATTCAACAAGAAAAAAAATTTAAAAATGGGCAGATCAAGAAAGACACTTAAGGGGGAAAAAACATACAAATGGTCAACGGGCACATAAAAATATATTCATCATAGTTAATCATCAGGGAAATAAAAATCAAAACTAGAATTAAGATAACACCTTCTACCTGTAAGAACTGCTTATATCAAAAAGTTCAGAAACAAGCATTGACAAGTTTGTAGGAAAAAAACAAACTTCTTACATTGTTGGTAGTGGATAGGACCAGCCCCTATGGAAAACACATGGAACTTCCTCAAAATATTAAATATAAAAATACCATTATGAGCTCTCCATTTCATGGGACCCAAGAATTTCACTACTAGGCATCTATCCAAAGAAAGCAAAACCACTAATTCAAAGGAGGTTATGTAATTCTATGTTCACTGTAGCACAATTTACTATAGCTAAGGGAGACAATCAAGTGTCCAATGACAGATGGGTGAATAAAGATGTATTTATGTTTATTTTTATGTGTGTATATACACATACACATGCTACTCAGAATTTGAAGAAAAAAAACCTCCCCATCAAACTGGAGGGGATTATGCTAAGCAACAAAAGTCTGAAAGAAGAAAGACAAAGGAATAAACAAAATAAAACACAGAAATCTGATGGCAAAAATTAGGCTACCAGAAGGGGAGAGTTGGAGGTGGGGGGGGCAAAAGGGAGAGGGGTCCATTGAAGAAACCCAAAGGGCTATGGTGGGAAGTTATTGGTGTTTTGATAGCAGGCATGATACGGTAACACATAAGGAGATGTAAACCTACATCCCTAAAACCTAGTGTTGTAATTAAATGTTATTTCAATAAAACAATTAAAATTTAAAAAGTAAAATCATTTAAAAACTCAACAGTAGGCCCTCCCT
>NW_004567107.1:59709378-59737715 GCF_000260355.1 Condylura cristata | reverse complement strand
TATCAGAAGCAATATACAGACTAAATGATTTAATGCAGTCCCTATGAAAGTTTCAATGTCATTCTTCAAAGAAATAGTGGTATTACAATCCCAGGTTTCAGACTATACTACAAAGTAAAAGTAATGAAAAGTGTATGGCATGAATAAAAGTAGACATATAGACCCATGGTATAGAACTGAAAACCAGAAATAAACCCACACTTATGGACAGTCAACCTATGACAAAGGAAGTAAGAAATTTCACTGGAGAAAGGATATTGTCTCCAACAAATGATGTTGAGAAAACTGGACAACTATTAAAAAAGAAAACTAGAATCTAGTTTACTCAACTAGATTATCTTGAAGTCATAAAATATATGGAAGGAAACAAAGGAAAACACTCCACAATATCAGTCTCAATGATATATCTGGGAATTCAACTCTTATGGCAAGGAAAACAAGAGAATATAAACAAATGGGACTATATTCAACTAAGAAGCTTCTGCACAGCAAAAGAAAACATCATTAAAACAAAACACCCTACTGAATGGGCAGAAAATATTTGCAAATTATACATCTGATAAGGAGCTAATATCCAAGCTCTACAAAGAACTCACAGATCTGAACAAAAAGTAAAATCAAAAAGGAACAGAATAACTAAATAGAAACTTCTTCAAAGAAAACATACAGATATCCAACAGACACATGAAGATGTGTTGTCATTACTGATCTTTGGGAAATGCAAATCAATCCGACACACTTGTTTCTGGTCTTTTTAATATAGGCCATTCTCACAAGTATAAGCAAAGATGTGGGTGGGTGGGAAGGAGCCCTCAAGAACAGTTGGTAGGAATGTAGACCAGCACAAGCTCTATGGAAACCAATATGGAGATTCCTCAAAATATTTAAAATAGAATTATCATATGATCCAACAATGTCACTCACAGGTACCAACACAAAGACTGAAAAAAAAAAAAAAAAGAAAAATTTATACTATGGGAAACATGCACCCCATGTTCATTGCAGCACTATTATAGTTGCAACTCACTGAAGCACACAGCCAAGTTATAGAAGCAACTCAAGACCCAAAGGACAGATAAGTGGATTAAAACATCATAGTATACACATACACACACAACTACTCAGCTATCAAAAGATAAATTCTTGTCATTTGCAACAACGTGAGTGGAACTGAAAGGATGTGTGCTATGTGAAATAATAACAAATAGTGGAATAAAGAGAAACAAATGAGCCAGACAATACCATATAAAAAAAGAAAAATAACACCCTAGAAATCTGTAAAACTGAGGTGACCTGAGGAGGAGGGGAAGGATGGAGAGGAAAATTTGAAGGGGGGTGGGGGTTACTCAAGACCATGGTTGCCAAGGGGTGTGTACAGAATGTCAATGTATACCTGAAGAGGTGGGATTTTATATTTGTGAATCATATACAGTGTTGTAAAACAATTTTTAAAAATTTTCAAAAGACATGACTTGAAGATAGAGAAATAGCAAATAAGCACATTAAAACATGAAGACAGGGCCATCCCTGGTGGTGCCGTGGGTTAAAGCACAGCACTAAGAAGCTTAAGCCACTTCCGCATGAGTTCGATCCCTGCCTGCCCCGGAGGAGATCCACATGGCACGGCAGACCTCTCCTGACCCCCCCGCTGCTCCCCTCAGCAGTGTACTTCGTTGATCTGCCTGTTCTGCTCCCTGCTCTGCCTCTGGTGAATCCTCTCACCCTCTGCATCTCTGGCCTGTACCCCAGTTCTGTATGAATAAATAAATCTTTAAAAAAAAAAAAAAACATGAAGACATATTCAGCAAATGAAAATCACAATGAGGGATCATTACACACCCCCTCGAACAGCTAACATAAAAACACTGACGATACCAAATGTCAACAAGGCTAAAATAAGAATGTACAATTGTACAGTCATTCTAGGAAAAGGTTTGGCAGTTTCTTAAGCATAAGCATGCAACTTAAACTAAGCATACAACTATTATATGATCCAACAAAGGTACTTCTGAACATTTGTTCCAAAGAAATGCAAATTTATATTCCTATAGCAAAATCTGCACATGAATATTCATAGAAGCTTTGTGATAGTCAAAAGCAGGCACCAGCCTAAATGTCCTTCAAGAGATGAATGGTTAAATAAACTGTGGTACATACATATCATGGAATACTTCTCAGTCATATAAAAGAATGCACACAAACCTTGTATCAATCTTAAGGCAATTATACAGTAGGAAAAAGCCAAATCCAGAGGTTATATACAATACGATTCCATTTTAATGACATTATGAAGTCACAAAATCTTAGTGGTAGAAGACTGAATAGGCCCAAGACCTATACACTGACACAAAAGACTACAAGCAAAATTGGAGAAACTGAAATAAGACTGACAGATTATATCAAAGTCAATACTTAAATCAGCTATTATACTCTAAATCTCTAATTCTGCAAAATTGTTACCATTAGGGATAATAGCAAAGTTCATGAAGGTTATCTGTTTCTCACCATTGGATGTACATCTATAACTATATAAACAAAAACTGATTAAAAAATATATATGTAATATGTGTACGTGTGTGTGTGTGTGTGTGTATAGTGCAATCTTTTTCCAATTTAGCTTTGCTCACTTCTCTTATTATGCTCTAGTTTAAAGAATCTTAACAGAGCAGTCAGAATATTTGGTGCTGTTAAAATGAGGGTTCTCCTTAAATTCAAATCTCCTCTTGGGTTCTTCATCGTGTGATGTACAGCATCTGCCAATTAGCAATTTAAATGCCTCCAGATGGACTCAGTGCTTCAGTTATCACAGCACCAAGGTTATCACTTAAAGTCAGATGTGTCCTCCCCATCGCCCAGCATCCATACATCAAAAGATGAACTCCAGATTTACATACACCCCAAGGCAAACAGGTGATTATTTATAATCCAGTCATTAAAGGGGCCTATAAAAATCCGTCAAGTCAAAAAGAATACAGCATGACAGCAGATGGCCCCATCTTAAAATGAAGAATGAAAGATGGGAAGTAGAAGTATAGCTAAGCAAAGTAACAAATGCTCACAAAAGGAAAGCCAGACTTCTATCCCTTCAACTAGGTAAGTGCATTGCTCACCTCATTTCCATTTCCATGTCAGTCATCATAATATCAGCCATAAACTAACAACCTCATAGAAATACTTCCAGTCTATTAAAGGGGTAACATATACTGCTAAAACAATCACCTCCAGCCAAAAAGAAAAGGAAAAATACCAGATGGTTTCACTCATAGCACTCCTGCTATGAGTCAGTCAAGAAAATAATAATAATAATGAACAGCTACATACCAAAGACATTTTATGGGGGTGGAGTGGGGAATGGGGTCAAAATGGAGTGGGGAAAGGAAATGCACTGGACTATGGTGATGGCACACAGGTTGATTTGGTGCTGGGAAGCCTATGGGGATTACAACTGAGATGGAAAATGCACAAAATGATGTAAAAATAAACTATTAAAAAAAAGATAAATGAATACATGAACGGGTAAGTCATTAGAAAGAATATGGTAATGCCAATAATCCAATGAAAAGGTATTTAACATTAGTGATTGAAAATGCAAATTAAATCTAAAGCAAGATGCCACTCCCTACATACAAGAATATTTAGAATGGAAAGTCTGGGTAAATTAAATTTTGGCAAGGATGTGGAGAAACTGATATTCTCATACTCTGTCATGAAGGATATAAAATGTTGCAACTATTTGGGAAAAATTTTCTGATAGTGATTCAAAAGATTAAAATATAAGCATATGATTTAATTATTCTGTTTGATGTATTTATCCAAGAGAAATGATAGCATCCACCAATACCAATATTTCTGTATGAATGTTAATAAAACTTTACCCAACTAAAAACAAACCAAAAAATCATCCCCAACAAACAAGAGTATTTACAGTATTCATGAATGCAAAAACTCTGAGTTTGCATGTAGAACTGAATTTGTAAAGGAATGTCTCATACACTATTAAAGTTCTATTTTACCTTCTCTGGCAGCAAAGTTACTAAGCAGCAAGGGGTTGGGAAGGGTGAAGATTTCACCCTACGGTGTTTGTACAAATGAAACCTCAGTAGCTCCAACTTTACCTCTACTAGCTGAGCTATGAAAGCCACAACTAGGCCTGAACTATATAACTTGATGGCCTTACCCACAAAATCTCTGCTGGCAATAAATAAAGAGGATGCTTTAGGAGAAGGACCTTTAAAAGAAGGTTTTAAATAAAATTTCAAAATTTCAAATTCCACCATTTCTAGGTTAAGCAGCTCAGTCAAGCTGGTAGAGTGTCACTTGCATTGGAGCTGATATCAACATTAGTTATCTGAAATTCCAAGGAGTATCAAAATCAGAGAATGCCAGCAAACAGCTTGAGATAAAAGAGAGCCCATAAGCCAGAGAAGTATCTAATTGGTCAAAACCACGGAGACCAAAAGAAACGGTGAACACAAAATAATACCACCAGATATTAAAGAATCAAGGCGAGACCTAAGCAGCAGCAGATGCAGGATAAATTGAGCTCTTACCTGCCTGCGAGTGTCCTTTGCGACTGAGCCACCTTGGTGTCTGCAGATGCCTTGTGGGTAGGACGGCCAGCTCTAATATAGTGTAGGATGGTAGATAAAATGCAGACAGGTTAAATCTGTGAATGATTAAAACCTACACAAAACACCTGCGTAGTACTAAGTACACCTGTGTAGCCGGCACAGCTAGTGACTGAACTCAACAGCTTGTGAAATCAAGTAAAAACTCCTTGTGTAAGTTCCACTAGGCATTCTCAGACTAAGTCACAAGGAGCAAAAAAGGTGAAGATGGATTTAACATTTACTCCTCAAATTAAGTGGTCTCTTGTAAAGAATCAATGTGCTACATCAGGTTTGAGTGGAAGAAGAAATTCTCAGTAATTTCTGTAAAAAGATAAAGCCTCTGCCACCCTATTATAGTAAGAACAGGTAAACACTAAAAGGAATGAGATTTAACTGAAGCAGCATTGGGAATTAGAATAAGAAGGTCAGCAGTGCGGGGGAGGGGGGGTGCTGTCAGAGAAATATTTGGCAATTATCAATGGGCAGGCAGGCAGAGGAGGCAGCTTGTTGGGCATGCACCCCAAGAAACATTTATTTAAGGCAGGTAACAGGTCACTGATGCAGGGAAGAAATCAGCATAAAAGGATTCGGAGGTTATTCTCATTGGCCATAAGGACAAGTAAATATCTACAGAGCAATCATAGGTGGTAAAGTATTTCTGTCCCCAGCAGATATAGATTTAATCAATTGCTGAACAGATATTCCCTTTAGACAAGAAGTCTCATCCGAAAAAAATTCAAAGCAATGCTGTAATTCCATTGGGGACATAGAAACACACACACACACACACACACTGGTAACCCCATTGTTCCTTCTGGGCGCTTTGATTCTCCAAGGACATCACCCTGTTCAGTAAGGAAATCATGACTACTGCCTTGGGAACTGAAGCCGAGTTGCAATGAATTCAGCAAAGGGGCACCACAGGAGAAAGACGTTAAGCAGTCAAGGGTTACCAATGCAAGGCAGTAATAGCAGAATGAGGTTTAGAGAAGCCACCTGGGTCACATTAGGTATTGCTGTTCAGATTTAAAGGCATATTATGGCCTAAGAAAAAGAAGGAAATACATTATAAATGAGCTCTTTTGATAAAGACACTATTCCTTTCCCTTGAAGGAGCTATTTAAGAACTGAAAAAAGAGAGCAGCTATTCCATTTCCTGTTTCTTAGCATCTTCACTATTAAATTCCTCTGCTTGACATCAAGATCTCTATCGTCTTACCTCCTTTTAGTCATACTTTCTCAATCTCAGCAACACTCCCTGTGTGAGTCAAGTATGTTTTGGAAGGAAAACAAACAGAAATATTGCCTGGTAATTCTACCACATGAAAATGGTTTCTTATATTAAAACTACCATCCTCTCATGCAGGGTCAGATATCCAAGGGGAGAAGAGTAACAGGGCCTTTGGAAGATCCACTGAGTTGACCACTGAAGTCTAAGAACTGGACCTATCACCAATCTCAGAATACTTCAATCTTTCTAGCTCTACAAATTAAATGGTGCAAGATGGTTAGGAGGGCATCATTCAGGTATGGGATATTAAAGAGTAATTTAATATGGGATGTGGATTTTGAATGCCATGAGGTAGATGCTGCTATAGGACATACAGTAGTACTCAAAGCATAGTCCATGGGCTTTAAATAAGAATCAGTAATGGAAGGTTCATGCTTGGATAAATTCTAGAAAAAGCTAAGTCAGACTACAGTGTATATATGTAGGTGTGTGTGTGTGTGTGTGTGTGTATACATATATACATATGTCTCACTGCAAGATTGCTCAAAATCATCAATGTGTGAATATAAACTATGATGCTTTAGGGTGGGGATGGTAGAGGTAGCTATATCATAGCCACATTTCCATTCATATTAGACAATGAAACCCTTTTTTCTTGACTGAACATATTTGTTCAAACTATTGTCTTTTAGAATCTACTCTGGAAAGCACAGTATTAAGGACAACTGACAAAAGTTAACTGTCTATGTGGATGATACACATCAAAGAGAGCACATGATCATCATGAAACCAGATCTGATAAAATACCTTAATATCACAGTGAAGTGGGTTGACTTTCATCAACATAGAAAACTGGCAAGGGGCAACCTTGAAGGTAGATTGTAATAAAAAATTAGACTAACTGGGTATATAGTATGAAGAAGTGGGCGATATGGAGACTAAACACAAATCCAGAGGAATTCACACGTAATAGTTTTACAAATGTGCAGCTATGGAATTCATATGCAAAACAAGATGCCCCTAATTCCATAAATAGTGTGCTACTGGAGCATCTTAACACACCAGCTTTATTTGCAGAGTAATAAAAGGAACACTAAGAGCCATGAAAACTAAATTCTCAGTTAGCCTAAAGATCTAGCTATCTTGCACTAGCTCAAAAAAAAAAAATCAATTTTGTGTCTTTCCCAATTTTACTCTGGAAAAGTTGGGCTAGTAGCCATGGGAAAAACACTTACATTACAGAAATTGATAAATTTTGCAATCCTGGGTTTTCTTTTCTTCTTCCTCCCACTCCCCCCTCTGCCCTAACAGAAAGCTGCTTATTAAACATTTATCAGAACACCACTGCCCATGGCATAGGGTTTTGACATTTATTTAACTGCTCTTTTCTGTCAAATTAAATGGCATATTAAATTTCTATTCAAGTATAAGGACCCAATTATAAACTGAAACAAGGTATCAGACATATACATGATAAAGTCTGCATTTTCAATACTATTTATTTTTGTTGAGAAAAAAAAAGAAATAGGTATTAAGAATTGGGTAACTCTTAAACATATGATTCACAGTAACACCTGTAAGCTTAATAAATATTAAACAGAAGAAGACAGTGATAGATATTTATTAGATTTAAAAAGGCAACATTTAAAATAAATATATATCTCCGGAGCCTTCGGAGTCATGACCTCTCAAGAGATTCCCCAAACAATAGGGTACTGGAGATATGGTGAACATTCTGCTTCTCAGGGTCCTCCTGGCGGCCCACGGGGTTAAGTCTCAGCACCATGAAGTGATCTGCAGAACCAGTTTGATCCCCAGCCAAGGAGCTAGCCCACATGGTATAGCAGACCTCTCCTGTCTCATTTGCTGCTCCCCTCAGCAGTGTGTTTCAGTAGATTTGCCCACTCTGTCTTTGGGGAATACTCTCTCACACACACAACCTACCTCTGGTATGCAACCAGGTCTTATATGCATAAATAAATACAATATATCTTTAAAAGTTTTTTTTTTTTAAATGCTCCTTCTGGCGTTTCATTCCATAGCAACCTAACAAGAACATCTGAGCACATGTACGTACACAAACTTCCCTAAAAATTCTTATGTAAGCACCCAACAATAGTTTGCCATCTTCATATTTCTACTGGAATGACCTTGATGACTTTTTATTTCCTTCTAACACAAGCACTATAACTCTGGAACTCTCTTCAATTCACCCTGAAATGACCACATTTGAAATATGATTTTTATTTCCAGAGACTCCAGGGGGAAAATGGTACTCTACATAGTTCTCCTTCAACATAGAAAGAAATCTGCAAACTATACCTTGAAAGAGTTAAAGAGCCAGAAAAAAATTGCTGCTTAAAAGAAAGTTTGCAAACAGCTGATCAAGAAAGCTTTCAAACTGGTGCTCCTCATTTATCTCATTTCTTGCTTCAGCTTCAGAAACTAGTCTTTTGGAATCTGAGACACAGTTGTTAGAAAAGTACTCCTTATAACTAGGGTGACCTTGCGATTTATCGCCCAACTTGTACAATTAGAGAATGAAAAGAGGTGCTGTTTGTAATTACCCTGGGACATCAGGCGTACAGATATAAAGTTGGATTGCCACAAGCAAATTGCACTGCATGGCACCCTTACTTGGAGCAAACTAAAACCTACCTCCCCAGATCTTTTACACATTTATCTTCATTCTTTAAAGCTGTATTATCAGTCTAATTTCATTTGATCTTACAAAATTATGCATTCCGACCTCCTTCCTGTCTTTTTAACTATTCTTCATACATATTAATACGTAAAACACAATCAAATGTATCTGAAGGGGGTGATGAGTTCAGACTCCAATGGTTGATTGCTCTTTGCCTCTTGGGGTGGTGTTTGAAGAACTTCCAATAGAACCCTAGGAATACGGGAATACTAGAATCCTAGGAACATGCCTGGTGGCATAAGGGTTAAGTCTCAGTGTTATGCTATCACTGCTGTGGCCTGACTTCCATCTCTGGCCAGAGAGCTGACCCACATGCTGCAGCAGACCTCTCCTGTCTTGCCCACTGCTCGCCTCCACTATGTATTTCAGTAGATCTTCCTGTTTTGCTCCCCACTCTGCTTCTGGTGAATCCTCTACGCCCTGCATCTCTGGCCTACACCCCAGTTCTTCAGTGTACCATGAAGTAGCCTTTCCAATACAAACTTCAAATCCTTGAATACTTAGCATTTTAAGTGTGAGAATAAGATAAGGAGAGCATAATATTTAATAGGCTTTTAACTCCCAGTTTTCCATTTAAAAAATTTATAAAGTACGGCCCTCCCTGGTGGCGCAGCGGGTTAAAGCACAGCACTGAGAATCTAAAGCCGCTTCCGCATGAGTTCGATTCCCGCCTGCCCCGGAGGTGACCACATGGCACGGCAGACCTCTCCTGACCCGCCCGCTGCTCCCCTCAGCAGTGTACTTCGTCGATCTGCCTGTACTGTTCCCCACTCTGTCTCTGATGAAGCCTCTCACTGTCCCTGAGCCTCTGGCCTGTACCCCCAGTTCTGTATGCACAAATAAATATGTGTGTATAATCCTCTTTACAATTTAGGAGGGGGGACAAAAAGCTGGCAGAAGCAGGCATGATGACCCCCTAACACAGTGAAAGACAGCTCACTGTCCTGCATGACCCACAATTAACTGTTTAGTTCTTGAAGCAATTTTCCCAAGACTGAATTCATGAGTAAAGGTCCTCAACTCATCCAGTTCCCAAGCTGATTCTGTGTGGCTAATAGAAATGTCAGTTCCTTCCATATGCTTCTAGATGTGTAGAATCTAACATTTTGACAAAAGAAACCAGTGGCTCTGGCATAAAACCCTTCACAAGCCAGTGATTGCCATGGTGTTTTAAAGCCCAGAAATAGACTGTGAGTGCTTTTTAAAGAAAAATGGGTTCATTTAAATCAATGACAAGCTAACTAAAAGCAGGGGTGAAAAAAGAAGAGGATGAGAGGGAGGGAAAAGGAGAAAGAGAGACTAAATCAGAAAGTTGTTTTTTTTTTTTTTTTGAGACTTTGTATTTTGCTTTACAACATTCTTTACAACTTATTTGAGGACAAGACAATTGCAAGGGATAATTATAATATGAATAAGGTGGTATGCTCCTGAACATCTTTATACCCAAGTGACAAATTGTGAGCATAGGTATTAAAGAATAGCATAGTGCCATGTAATGCAGGGATTACTTCACAGTAGAACAAGTGCATACAAAATTCATTTGAAAAAGGAAAGATCAACCTGGCTGGCATTAGAGGCAGCAACATTTGAAGTTGGTGTTGAAGATGGGTAGGATGTGAGGAAATAGAAAGATGAGTCAGTTTTATGTAAATAATGAAAGATCTGGAATACACTGGGTGCCGGACTCTGTTTTAAGCATTTACAAGCATTATTTTGCATACTCTTCCCAAGTGTAATTATGCACATTTTACAGATGAGGAAACGGAAACTCAGAGAATAAGAATCTTGCCCAAGGTCACACAACTAGATTGTAGCAGTTAGGATTAAAAACCGAGGTTGTCTGCTTAGTAACAAGCATGATGCCCCTCTATCCTGGTAAAGGAACAGCATGAGAGGAAGCCCATACCTGGGAAGAAATACTCTGATAGTTGAGGAGGAGGCAAGAGTAAGTCATATTGAAAGGGCAACAAGGTCTGGCTGTTTGTCATTCCTCTGATGAAAATCCTAAAACATCTGCCCCATCTCCTCTTTGCCTTGCATGCACAGATGTTCAAGATTATCTATGAAATTTAATTGGCACTTTGTAAAAGTAAAGATCTTGGCATAAGAAGCAATGATGTGACTGGGATTTTTGCTTAATATATCTTCTAGCTTAACTAATATTTTGAAGTTAGTAAGGCATCAACAAATTTATATGACTAAATATCTTAAATACATCAGTACAATCAGGGAAAATAAGGCACAAAATAAGAATATATGTGTGAGTAGACTTTTAAGACTTGTGAATTCATCTTTTGTTCATCCATTTGTTCTACGTGCATTTCCCACTTGGTCACTTTGGACTAACCCCTGTGCTGGGACACTGAAGGGGGCAAAACAAAGGAAACAGGCTTCTGACTTATAAGGAAGGAACTAGAATTCAATTGAATCCTTGTATTGTGCATTTAACAATGGGCTTTTGTCAATTGCCTTTGTATTAAGAGATGATAAGTATACATCCTGTCCTCCAGGAAAGATATATACAAGTAGAGAAATAATTGCAATAGAATGCAAAAAGTAAATCAATCTATTAGAGGTTCATAAACTAAAATTCCTGCATCAGAAAAGGATATAATTCTGCTCTGCTCTGCATCTATTGAGTTAGCAAAGAAGAAGCTCTATCATTTTCTGATTGGTTGACCAAAAATCATTTTTCTGCACTCCAAGAACTAGATCAGGTGACCTTTTGCAAAACCTTGCAAGTCTATGACACAGATTTTGCACTCCACAGCAGTTGAGAAATCAGGACACACTCACTAGAAGAGGAAAATATGAGAAACAGAAGACCAACTACCATACTCAGATTTGCAAAGGAAACCAGACAGCACACACTAAAATTTCTGTCTTTATATTTTTGACATACTACTAGACTAGAAAACATTCAGGCAGGTTAAAGTCCCAAATTCATATATTTATAAAGTCACTTCTGGTCAGTTGCTAAATCCCAGTGTGCCACTGATGGTCTATTGCAAGTCACAAAATATAAATTCTGGTCCTACCAGTCTGATAAAAAATATATATATTCTTTAATTGGAAAGCTCTATTAAAAGTATTTGAAAGAATAATCCCAAGCCAACATTCCATGATGACAGAGAAGAATTACAACAGAAAAAAAAAAAAAAAACTTTCATTAAAATTACCAAAAGAGCATAGGGATACAGCTTACTAGCTAGTGTTATGGTACACCAATGTTACACCAATCACTCAGTTTTCTGACCTTTCTTTTCTCATCTGTAAAATAAATGTTCCTATGGTATTATAAAAATCTAGTAATTTACAATCATAGCCTGAGAGATGGTAAATATTTTGAACTTCAGTGATGCTTGCAGTGGATTGGTGGATCAGCGCTTCCTGAAGATTGGAGAATTCCAAGGTCCCAGCTTTTGAGTGGGTCACACAAGAGCCATTTGTTTACTAAGTGAATCTTCACAAAATTGTAAGCTTAGAACCTTGGATCCAGATTAGTTTAGTCACCGAGAAAATTAATAGGTAAATTTTAAGTCACATTTTTATTACCTATAATGTGCTTAATTTTTTTAAAAAATTATCGAGGTGGCCCTCTCTGGTGGCACAGCAGGTTAAAGCACAACACTAAGAAGCGAAAGCCACTTCAGCATGAGTTTGATACCCATCCCGGAGGTGATGGTGTGGCAGACCCCTCCTGACCCGCCCACTGCTCCCCTCAGCAGTGTACTTCATCAGTCGGCCTGTTCTGCTCCCCACTCTGTCTGTGGTGAATCCTCTCACCACCCCTGCACCTCTGGTCTGTACCCCAGTTCTGTATGCATAAATAAATAAATCTTTAAAAAAAATTATTGAGGTAATAACTTATAACACTATGTGATTTAGGGATATAGGTTCAACCTCTTCAAACATGTTACCACACCCACCACCAAAGTACCAATAATCCTCCACCATTGTAATTTCAGTTGTCTCCTTCCTCTGTTCCTACCTCCTCCCCTCTGGTAGCCTCAGTTCTGCTGTCAGATTGCATGGTTTGTTTTGGTTTAGATTTATCCATTCCTTTATATTTCACATATGAGCAAAATCATTCAATACTGGTCTTTCCCACCCTGACCTACTTCACTGAGCATTATTCTTTATAGTTTCATCCATGTATTCTTTTTTAAAAACTCAGTAATTATTATATCTTACATCTTATTTTGAAAAAAGAAAAAGAGGGGAGGGGGGTTAAAGAGGGTTTCAAAATCGGCCCTCCCTGGTGGCACAGCACTAAGAAGCTAAAGCCACTTCCACGTGAGTTTGATTCTCGCCTGCCCCGGAGGTGACCACATGGCGTAGCAGACATCTCCTGACCCACCTGTTGCTCCCCTCAACAGTGTACTTCCTCGATCTGCCTGTTCTGCTCCCCACTCTGTCTCTGGTGAAGCCTCTCACCACCCCTGAGCCTCTGGCTTGTACCCCAGTTCTGTATGCACAAATAAATAAATCTTAAAAAAAAAAGAGGGTTTCAAAATTACATGTAATACAGTGAGATCAATGAATACAAAAATAAGACAAAAGGAAAGCTATTATATTATCATGCTCATTGGTATCAAATTAAATTGTCCAGTGCATAATTTATTTCACATATCTATTCTCAATGATTTCCCAAAGTCTGTCATTATCTTTCCTTATCTGTCCTCCAAATAATGTATTCCATTTGCAGTTTTCCACTATTTCCCATACACAGGCCCATAAATATCCATTAGGGAATATCTGACCTACATCATTTCATCTCCCCAAAGCTAACAACTTCTAGATCTTTCCCTGGAAGTTATGTTTATCTGTGACTTCACACTTCTTTACAGAAGTTCATGCAGTTGACATAACATAGGCAAGAAGATTCTTTTAATTGTTCTTCCATTAATTATTAGAGACCATAGTCTACTATATGAATAAAGAAGCACAGAAAGCTGCCCTACAGACAGAAAAAAAAAATGATCCACAAGTAGGTGACTAATCCCTACCTTCCAGGGTTGGTTCCCCAACCTTGATTTCAAGTGCTTCTGGAGATCTGGGTTATGTCTGCCTTGTGTTCCCCCAAAACACCCCTGAATTCTTACAGTAATTTGCCCCATCTCTTAAGTTTACTCTAATTGATTGGCCCACATTCCTCTCTGTACCTTTGTCTTACCCTAATTCCTGCCTCCAATCCACTGCTTGTCTTCCTCCAGAAACTACTTTCTGATTCCCCCAGAAGCAATGTCTTCAGCCAATGAATTACTACAGTACTGCATCTACACATGTCTTATGACATATCTGTCTTAGAGGATGTTTTCATGATTATACATCTTGTTTTTTTATGGTAATTTCTAAGCTTCTTGCAGAGAAGGATCCATGACTTATTTATTATTGTAATCTCCATATGCCAAGCACAGTAGAAGTGAGTACTTGTCAACCTTTATTTGTTAAAAGAATGGATGAACGAATGAACACCTTTTATTCATTCTCTACTGTTGTGCAAATCCCTAAATCTCTCTCCTTCAGGCTGGTGTTACAGAAGTGAAGATTTGATCAGTCAATTTACCCAGTTAATGTGAGCAATGTGGACAGACAAATAGGATAACTGTGGCCCAGAAATCTACTTCAGGGCCGGAATAATGCCGTTTGGTTGTCAATATTGATCACGTTTAATTAGAAAATTGCCAGATTTCTGCTGTTCTTAGTGCTGTGTGGGCATCACCTAAAAGCAAAGGGATGACAAGCTGTTCCGAGCATCTGCAGCCTTCATGTAATAAACATGTTTTCATTTCAGAAAATGTGTGCCTGTTTCTGAGCAGGAATTTAGAATTTCATCTTTTCCCCATCTAAACTTTCAGTGGTTATAAGAGAATTATTAGCACATAATTCCTAGAGTTACAAAATAATGTTAATTTACCTTAATTAAGACTATGTGAATGAGTATTTGCAGAGTGGATGTAGAGGAGGGTTTTTAAAAATCAACATTAGGTATAAGAAATAATCACTCCAGGGACAGAAATGTGGTAATTTCTGGTGGACTCTGACTTTGTGAAGTGGGTTATTAACCTGTAAAGCACTTATGTCCCTTCCAAACATTTCTTTGGCCTTTCCTGACCCTATCAAAGCCCTTTGCAGATGAAAGTATAGCTATAATCACTGTCTCTTATGTACTCAGGCTCACAAATAGCAGCTTACTCTTCTGGTGTGACTTCTTATTTGATCAGTGTATACCTATGTTGATCCACTGTCAGAACTAGAAGGAAAAAAAAAACCCTGTCACTCTGAAGTAGTAGTTAACAGAGAGTTAGAGAGCAGCAAAATATGCATTTTGCCAGTTTCTCTAATTTGAAATTGTCATTCAGCAATAACCAATTTGCTCATCTTGGAGTTGGGGCTCAAGCAGGTTGCATTGCACACAGTTGCTGGTTGGAAATGATTACACTCTCAGTATGGATCACTCAGTTGTTATTACAAAGAATAAACAGAGAATTAAGACTCTTAATATCCATGACATTTTCTTATCTATGTTTATTGACTAAGGATATGCTTAAATTATAAACCTGAGAGGATTCATCTACATTTTGAAAAGTGTTATTCAGTATCTCTAACAAAAACAATTTATTGTCACATCTTCTATAATTTGAAAATTACTTTTCACTTACAAGGAAAAGTCTTTCTCTCATTGGTGAGAGAGATATTCCAAAGGAGAATCTTTCTTTAACCTTTTTAACTTTCTTTGCTCTTCTTGTCTAATTAGAATGGAGAGTAGAAAATGCAGAAAACAACCAAAAAAAAAATTTTTAACTGTTCATACTACTGTCCTGAAAGAACCAATGTTGAATTTCTGTTTTTGTTTTTTCTTTCAGTCATTTATACATAGATGAACATAAACATGTGGTTGCCATTGATTTTTTCTTTTTTTATTGGCATAAAAGAACTGAGGTTTAGGCCAGTGGTGCAAGGTGTGAGAGTATCCACCAGAGACAGAGTGGGCAAGAGAACAGGCAGATTGACTGAAATAATACTAGTGAGTGGAGCAGCCAGTGAGAGGGGAGAGATCTGTGCCATATGTGGGTTAGCTCCCTAGTAGGGGAGTCACAGAGGTAACAGTGCTGAGACTTAACCCCTAGGCTACCAGGAAGGCCCTGAAATTGACTTAAAATTAAACTTATATTTAAAATTAACTGGTATCAAACCATTTAAACAGTTTTGTGATATATATTTTTTAACAAGATTACATGAATTTGAAAGGCTATAAACACTCATATTCATTGCAGCACTATTTACATTAGTCAGGTTATGAAAGCAACACAAGCATCCAACCACAGATGAGTAGATTAAGATGTAGTTTATACATATACAGCAGAACACTACTCAGCTATAAAAAGAGGTAAAATTTTGCCATTTTCTACAACACAGTTGAAATTGGGAGGATTATGTTCAGTGAATTAAGTCAGAAGGAAAAAGACCAATCCTGGATGACTTCACTCACTTGTGAGTGAAAAAGAAACAAAGCAAAGAACCGGACAAACCCTAGAAGTCTGACAAAATAGAGTTTATCAGAAGGGGAGGATGGGAGTGGGGCATGAAGTGGGGAGGAGCCAACAGAGTATAATGGAAGGTGACTGGTGTTTTAGTGGTGAGTGTAGTGTAATTAACACACATAGGGAGAGATAGAAACCTACACCTGAAATCATATCCAGTGTTGTAAGTCAATGTTACTGCAATAAAAAAATTAAATATGAATATATGCAAATATATTTAAATATCATGATATTTAACAGATCTAAAGGTTGGCAAATGTTTTTTGTAAAGGGCAAGAAAAATATTTTAAGCTTTGTGGACCATAAAGACCTTGTCACAACTGCCTTGCTGTGTCACAGCCAGTCAGCAATGATAATATATATAAATAAATGGGCCTGACTGTGTTCCAATAAACAAACAAGTTGTAATATTGTATCTATGAACTGAACGACTCCAAATAAAGCTCTCTATTCTCCCCAAATTGATAAACAGGTTGAAAATAACTAATCAAATTCTTTTTGAGAAAATTATTTTTACAGATATACACATTATTTTAAAATTTATATGAACTCAAAACTGAGGCAAAAATAGCACACAGGACTGTGGTGATAGCACATGGGTGAATTGGTGTTGGAAAGTCCATGAGGATTAAAACTGAGATGAAAAAAATGCAAAATGAAGAACAATGTAAAACATATGTGGGGGGGGGGAGTGTGTAGAGATATATATAGTAGTTTAAAAAATAAAATGTAAATGAAAATGTATATGAATTAAAACTATTTTTATAAAAGACTAGAATGGAAACTCTCCAATTTTAAGGTACACTGTAAAGCTATGAAAAAATCCAAGACTGGTAGTCAAACTACATACTGCTACAGATCTATCAGAAGAGCTAAAATAAAATTAAAAAATGACAATATCAAATTCTGGTGAGGATATACAGAAATTGGATCTATATACCCAGGAGGGTTGTAAAATGGTACAGCCATTCAGCAATTTCTTAAAGATTTAAACATAATCTTACTATTTGACTCAGCAATCACATATCTAGGCATTTATCCCAGAGAAATGAAAACTTATGTCCACACAAAGACCTAAACACAAATAGTCATAGCAGTTTTATTTGTAACAGCTAAAATCAGGAAACTATATATGTACAAATCATGTCCTTGCAATGCATCTAAGTTTTATATATGTTAATATCTAATAAGATATTAGTACTGAGTAACATTATATTGTATGCATATAAGACATAAACAACTACATACACACACACACATATAAGTGAGTGTGTGTGTGTGTGTGTCTGTATGTTTCCTTATGTAACAAATCCAAATGACATCATTGTAGTTGGAGAGCAAAGAAGTGGTGATCAAGCTTTAGAAATGTTAGGGGAGAAGGAGTGGATATATGAATATAAAAGAATAGTACAAGAGAAATCTTGGTGATAATGAAATAGTTCTGCATCTTGATTGTGATTGCAATTAAAGGACCCTAAGTGCATATGTACTAATGTCAATAACCAAGTTTGATATTGTATTACAGTTGTGCAAAATATAACCAACAGAGGAACAGGTGAAGAAGGAATTTTCTATACAACTTTTGCAACATCCTGTGAACCAAGTTATTTAAAAATTAACAATTAACTAAACAAAACAAGTGGTAAAATATTTGCCATAGTTTTGGCTATAATTTGCAAGCTTTCAGCAATTTATATATCTTTTAAAAATTAATTTATTTATTTATGCAAGAATTGGGGTACAGGCCAGAGGTGCGGGGGTGAAAGGATTCACCAAGTCATTTTTTAGTTATTATTTGGTTTTCAGTCATAGACTGCCCACACTAGGAATATGCATGTATCATACAAGTTTAAATTTTCTGTGACATTGCTATTTTTTACTGAAAATTCATAAAGTGGTATATGAATTTGTGGATTAGTTGCTTATGAATTTTATTTGTATTAGTACATTCCCCAGAGCCCTACAATTGCCCTGGAAGGTGATCACATTGAATGTATTACCAACCTCCAGCCCCTCCCAAGATTGTCTTATTATTTGCTCCCTCAAACTACAACTGGTAAGAAATGTTTCAACCTTTGTGGTTTATTTGACTTTAATGTGGTTCATTTGACTTTAAGTTTTAATTTTCTTCTAAAATCTTCATGAATTCATTAACAAGACTTTCTGCTTTGTCTGCCTTAACAAGAAAACATTCTTCAACTGTAATTGAATTAGATCTAAACTGGGAAGGTATTTTAATGACCCTACTCCTGATGTCCACTATGGTCAATTTTCATATGGGATTTGAAATGTCATTCTATTCTTTATCAAAAGTCCCTCCTTTTATCTGTATGATAAAATTTAGGACACTACTAATGACACACTATATGATAAAAATTAGCATACAATACTAATTTATCTAAGGCAGTGAGATTCATGGTATGTAAAGTAACTTTTAGAAGAGATCAGAAAATGTCTAGTGACATATTTAAATACATGTAATATAGAATTTTTACTTGAGAATTATATTGTAGAGCATGAATATTATAACAAGTTGCAAAGGGAGACTATGGAACCATATGCGGTGTGACCTAAAAATGAGAAAAAAAGTTTAGAATAATGGACATTATGTTACAGAGAAAATACACCAGTCTAATTCTGTTCATAAACTTACTAAAGGCATTTATGTTTGCTAGTTAAACTTTCTGGGCCTCAGTTTCTCATCTATAAGCCACGATGGGTCAAGAAGAAGGATAAATTCCCTCACAGGTCAAGAGTTCTGAGATTCAGAGATATAGTCAGTCTGTCCCCTTGATTCCAAATCCAGTAGTGGAAATATCTTGAAAATCTGTAGTTTAAAATATGATTGGGAATTTCTTCCTTTACTGATGTACTTTTTTAAGTCCAACTTTCACTGTTTTCCATACCTAAAAGTATAAGAAGACACTTGGCAGATTCAATTTTAGTCTGTCTCTTGTCAATTTCCTCTTCCTCAGCCCTTACCTAATCTGACCATTTCTCATACTGATCTTCTGAAGTTAGCTCCCTAGTGTATCTAAACCCATCTTCATAAGTAAATGAAGTTCCAAGGCAATGCTCATAATCTCATTTCCAAAGATCATCCTCACATTTTAACAAAATCTCTTCCTTTTTATTCTAACCTGAAAGAAGTGCTCTAATTCAAGGAAGGGAATTCTACTATGTGTCATATGTATCTGTATCATATTTACTTCTTATAACTATCTCTGATATATATACATACACACATATACATATTTTTTTCAAGTTGAGAAACCTGATGTCTAGGGAAATAAATTGCTGAGATCAAGAGGTAGCAGAAGCAGAGATGAGATTCAAACTAATCCATCTAACCTGCACAGAAAGTTGTTCTCTTTCCACTGGTTCATTCAATCCCCTTGCAGTATACCCCAGGGTGCTGTGATATTATCATATGGTACTGGGAGGGCAGGAAATAGGCTCCATCTCTGTCTTTATTCTGAGGATGTCAAGACATGCCACTGGTATTTATTTTGTAATTGTTAATATTTTATTTGAAGGAAAAGGAGTCCACTGATTTAGAAATGTTTGTACAGCACTTGCTAATAAAAACAAATGATACCCTAATTTGGGCTCTCACCTATTTCTATTTATAGAAGTTAATTTCTACAGGTTTTTATGCATTAAGTCTCACAATGAACAAACACTCCATCAATCACATATTCTCTACTACTAAGAAATATGGAACCATAGCATGTGATTAATAAATGCTATTGTGGGCCTCCCTTGTGGCACAGGGGTCAAGTATCAGCATTATGAAGCTATTGGCAGCCACTGCGGCACTAATGCCAATGCAGTTCAATTCCAGGCCAGGGAGGTGACCCACATGGCACAGCAGATCTCTCCTGACCTGCCTGCTGTTCCTCTCAGCAGTACACTTTGTCAACCTGCCTATTCTGCTCCCCACTCAGTCTCTGGTGAATACTCTCAGTGTTCCTACAATTCTGGCCTATACCCCAGTTCTGTATTCATAAATAAATAAATCTTAAAAAAAAAAAGAATGGCAGCACAGGTAAGCAAATGGTAGATAACCAGATGTATTCCTGGCCAATGTTTTTGAAGAAGACTTGGTAACTTTGCAGTCAGAAGATGGAAAATAACATCTGAAGTTAGCTACATGCTTAGAAGTGTCTAGTGTCAGAAAGGTCAATATGTGATCAACAGGTAAGGCAGAAGCCAGTATAAACAGCAACAGGAGAAACAGATAAGGAGTTAAAAGCATCAAAAAATAGCCCCATTGTTAGTAGAAGACCTCCACGTGTTTGCTGGGTTGTGAATCTGTAGCATGAGTTTGAGTATTTCTGACCTTTATATAATTGTGTCATTCATCAAAGAAGCTGCAGTGAAAATGGAGAACTAGACTGAATGATTGTCTTGCTGGTTGCAAGGCACTCACAACTTGCTCAGAGATAACAGAGGGATAGAGATGAAGGCCTCCCATTCCCTCCATGGGACTGCTTCAAAAAGGTGTAAGATGATCAACAGTCACTGATTTGATTCATATCACCCCTTCCGAAGCAGTGGACCACTGAAGGAACATCCCTACATGCTTGGCTGAGATTTTTCTACCCCTTAAAGATTTACTGCCAATACCAGTGCCTTGTGGGAGAGAAGGGGAGAGTGTAAATGTGATATCTCAGTTACAAAACTAGTTTAAATAAGATTATATATGTAGGCATTCTTAAAATAGTAAATGATGTGTAATTGATATTAGCAAGTGACATACAATAGATATCCTCTGAAAGCTGTTCCTTCTCAGAATCAAATCAAATTCATTTTTGGATACGGTAAATTTGAGATGCCTAAGATATTATTACATGGATGGAGATCAGTATTCAATGGGAAATTACTGAAGATATGGCTTAAATTTATAAATGATAGGCAGAAAGTCAGAAGGGATATAGAACTAGGCCACTGATAAATGTACATATGACGGTCAGAATATGTTTTCCTGAAGGCTCAATTATACCTTGCATGCCCTTCACCTTATCGCTTACAATCTGATCACTGGTGGACAATAACCTTACTATGAATCACTTTTATTCCAAATATTTCATGATAAAATAAGCAGATAAAAATTCATCTCTCGGTTCAGTGTTAAGAGAAGGAATTTCC
This sequence comes from Condylura cristata, assembly GCF_000260355.1. Taxonomy (NCBI): domain Eukaryota; kingdom Metazoa; phylum Chordata; class Mammalia; order Eulipotyphla; family Talpidae; genus Condylura; species Condylura cristata. The sequence goes on along the minus strand of NW_004567107.1, from coordinate 59,716,472 downwards.
TTGATTGATTCCTTTCAGTGGTAAGTATCCATGTGCTGGCAGTGGTAAGTACCCACATGCCAGACCTGAAATCAAAGCTTTAGTAATTGCCTTGCTATCTACCCTGCTCCAGTAGCAAAAGTTCTAGTGGTTTGGGTCATCGCCTCTTCTCTTCTCTTTCACTTGTGAAAAAGAAAAAATACATGTTAGATTTCAATTATGAGTTCTTTTGCTTGACCCTGCTGGCTTTGAAACCATAAAATGATCTTTCTCTGTGTTTCATATTTTTCTTTTCAGAAAGAGTAAGTGAGATTCAATTGATAGAAACACGTGATGAAAAAATTGGAATGAAATCTGAAACTACTTCAAATACCAGATGCCAAAAGACCAAACCTGACTAATGATCTAATTTTTAAATATATTGTGTGCTTCTAGCAAAGAAAATAGCAGCAGGAAAACGGGCAACATAATGCCCACCCACTTAAAAACACTGCATTCTGATGTGATTGGAGTGGATGGACAAAGAAAAACACAAGGAACATTATGTGAGTTCCTACTATGTGCTATGTACCTTGATGCATATTTAAAATATTTTATGTTTTTCCAGCCTTCTCAGGAAAACATTTACAGTTTGGATGAAATTTCAGTTTTTTTCAAGTTGAGCTTTGGGAATTCTTAGTTGCTCATAATGAGAGACTTTTATTAATTCCTATACAAAATGAAAACAGAAACTTTGCTAAAGGTGGTGTGTCTGTAAGGGTAGAGAAGAAATAGATGGGGTGAAAAAACAATCTCTGAACTAGAAATAGAACTAAGTAAAATAAGTCAGAAGAAAAAACACAGATGATGGCACATATATTTGGAATATAGAGAACCAAAGCAAAGAGTCAGATAAAACCAATCCAATACAAAACTAGAAATATGATTATAGAAACAAGGCTATGAGAAAGGGAATGTGAAGGGGGGCATGAAAACAAAGTGGGAGGACTACAGTGGACTAAGGTGGTGGACTGTGAAGGCTTTGGTGGGGTAGTAACACAACGTTGTAAATCAATATTACTAAAATAAAGAAAATAATAATTAAATCAAAATCTCAGTGTGTGGGGGGGGAGGGAGTGAAGTGCAAACAAAAGAAACATATTTCTGTGGTTCACTGCTTTGCTGTTACTCTTACCAAGGAAACTTCTTTCAAAATGTACTGAGAAATCAGTTGACTTTGAAAGGCTGTTTGTCCGTGTGTGTGTGTGTGTGTGTGTGTGTGTGTGTGTGTCTATAGGTCTCTATGTGTTTGTGTTTCTATCTTTGGGCAGTGTCAGCAGCACCATTTATAAAGATGCATACCTTTTATGAAAAGATATAATTACATACTTAATTATAAAAATAAAAGTTTCCAGCACTCCTTTCCATAGTCCTAGTTTAGTCCTCCTATCCTGTTTTCACATTTGTAACCTCTGTGGAATTCTCCTTTATTTAAATAGAGGGGGTAAGTATAACTTCTTGAATATACAACTCCTTCAAATCTCATCTAATAAATTAGTTTTTCATTAAAAAAAAGAAAAGAAAACGGAGGGAGTAGTGGGAAATAGTAGTGTCTAGCAGAACCACAGGTCAAGTTATACTTTTACTTACTGGTTTTGCTGTGTAAGACAATGAACAGGCCCTCCCTGGTGGCGCAGCAGGTTAAAACACAACACTAAGAAGCTAAAGCCACTTCAGCATGAGTTCAATCCCTGCCCCAGAGTTGACCCACACGGTGCGGCAGACCTCTCCTGAACTGCCCGCTGCTCCCCTCAGCAGTGTACTTCGTCAATATGCCTGTTCTGCTCCCCACTCAGTCTCTGGTGAATCCTCTCACAGCCCCTGCACCTCTGGCCTGTACTCCAGTTCTGTATGCATAAATAAATAAATCTTTTAAAAAAATAGAAAGACAATGAACTATTTTCCACTTTTTTTGTAAGAATTTACATTATTGCAAAGCTTAAGATTCATCATGACATCGGTGAGCTCTAAAAATAAAGTGGTATGATATACTGGAACATTAGTCTAAGTATAATAAGCTTTAGGAAGTGACATTTGTTCATGAACTTCATAACATGCCCTGTGTGCCCCTGGGTTATAAGAAGACACTGTCCAACATACAGTGGGGAGTATACAGATAAGGCCTCACTTCCCATCATTCTAATCAAGACCTGGTCCCAGGAGTGAAGAAGCCTCATGGAGAAGTGTCATCACAGCATATCCCAGCTGAATTTTCCCATCAGTTCACTTTTACACATAATTTTGCTTGTGACTGGACCCAGAAGGATTACAGTCAGAAAATTTTCAGTGATACAAAGCCATAGAAATCATCCTTCCATTTTTTTTAAAGATTTATTTATTTATTCATATGGAACTGGGGTACAGGCCAGAGATGTGGAGGGTGAGAGGATTCATCAGAGACAGAGAGGGGAGCAGAACAGGCAGATCGATGAAGTACACTGCTGAGGGGAGCAGCGGGCAGGTCAGGAAAGGTCTGCCTCGCCATGTGGTCTCCTCCGGGAGAGGCAAGAATCGAGCTCATGCGGAAGCGGCTTTAGATTCTCAGTGCTGTGCTTTAACCCGCTGCGCCACCAGGGAGGGCCCATCCTTCCATTTTAACATTAGATACGGACTAAAGGCAAAGTGTATCCTGGATTGGATCCCACAATGGAAAAACTGACAAAATGTGAATAAATGCCAGCTTGTTAATTTCTAAATGTTGACATGTACACCACAGTAATATTAATATTGGGAAAACTGAAGGAAGAAAGCACAGAAATTCTTTGTATTATTATCAGTCTACTCAGGCTGCTATAACAGTAATACCATAGACTGGATGACTTAAATAACAGTTTCTCGTAACTCTGATTGTTCCGAAAGCTAGGAAGTTTAAGATCAAGTCAACAGCAAACTTTTGTGTCTGAAAGAGTTCGCTTCCTGCGCATAACTTCGCTGCATCCTCACACAACTGTAGAGGGAGGGGAGCACTCCAGGGTTTCCTTTATGAAAGTAGCAATCCCATCACCTAATCACTTCCCAAAAGACTCAGCTCTAAATGCCATGATGTCGGAGTGGTGAATTTTAGAGCGCACAAACGTTGAGTACATAGCAACTATCTTTGCAACTTTCCCTTAAATCTAGAACTATTCAAAAATTGAAAGTGTTTTTACTATAGGCAAAAATATCAAAAGCCCCTTAGAACAATCTCTGGGTGGTCTGACAATAAGCAAGCTGGGACTAGAGGCTTTCCTTTCCTTTCCTCTACACAGAGAAGCTCTTGGACATGATCTGACTTCTCCCAAGGTCTCCACTAGCTTAAAGCAACCAGCACTAAAATCTAGATCGTTTTGCAGTTATCTCCAACAGGTCACCAGCAAGGTTTCTCTTACACCTGGTTCCATTGAAATATAGAGCAAGGGGTGGGGTGTTCCAGATTTCACCCCAGGATATGGCCAGTTGTGTCCAAATATACCATTTTGAGAAGGTAAGAAAGAGCTCTGTGCATCTTCTAAACCTTTCCTTCATGTATCTAGTCTACACCAAACCCACATGAGCCCATTTCATGAATGATGTTAGGAAAATCTATCATGCTTTATTTTGAAATTTCAAGGTTTTAGCATTTCAATTTAGTTCACTAACAGGGAGGAACATTGGAAAAATCTTATGAAAGTTGAGAATGAAAGAAAATAGTGGGTGTGGGGGTTGGGGAGGCAAATTAGACATAGACTTGAACGTGGCAAAGCTAAATCTGAAAGTAGAGATTAGTGTTTTGATTCCAAAACCAGTCTTCAAATTGTCATTGTAATTTTGATATATATAGGACTTGTGCAAAAAAAAAAAAAAAGTGTTTTGAGTATAAATATTTAGATTTGCTTATTCAAAAGCTTTAACTTATATAAATCAAATTTTCCAATTAGCACCTCACTAATTTAAATGCCTAGGTGTGTTTTTGTAAACAAAAATTATAATTATGGATAGAAAAAGTCCACTAATTTGCATGGCATCAATTTAGAACCCTCTCTGATGGTGCTGTGGGTTATAGTGCAGCCCTGCAAGCTAACCAGCCACTTCAGTATGAGTTCAACCTCCCGCCTGGTATGTGACCCACATGGTGCAGCAGACCTCTCCTGTCTTGTCCACTGCTCCCCTCAGTAGTGTACCTCCTCAATCTGCCTGTTCTGCTCCCCACTCTATCTCTGGTGAATCCTCTCACCACCCCTATGCCTCTGGCCTGCACCCCAGTTCAAAATGCATAAATAAATAAATCTTTAAAAGGAAAACTTAGAGGTTCGGGTTAAATCACTTTAAAACAGAAAAATTCAGTTTGGAAAATCTCTATAGAAAAATTCCTCTTTCCTCAGACATTAGTCTGTATACTTAACGAGGAACAGAGCTTATCGTCACAATTTCAAAGGCAGCTGGAGGTTTTTACACATTGGTATAGACAAGTCTATGCAAGACCTTCTCACACTGTGAACAGATTTTTAAATAATGTGTGAAAATTCAGAGCTTGTAATATACTTAGTACTCTCACATGACAAAATAAGAGAAGAAAAATCAATTCCCACCCTAAGAATGAAAGAGTGCTCCTGCAGGGGCAATATACCAATCGAGTGAACAATTTCAAATTTGGGCAACAGACTTTTTAGAATAGATTTATATCCTTTGTGAAAACATGGGGCTCAGAGTTTCTTCAAGTAGTTTCACAAGAAAAATCAGTAAATTTCTTTGGAACAGGAAGGAAAAAACAGTTAAAGACAAAGCTCTACCTCAATCTTTTATATTCCCTTGATGCTTTCCAAAGCCCCTGAAGCCATTATTTTTTCTCAGTCCTCCCCAAATCATGGAGTTTCTACATTTTCTTGATGATCCCATAACAATTAAATATTTTTAGCCTGTTTCAAATGTTCTTTAAAAGAGAGTATGGTAGGAAAAATCCACTATAGCTTGTATTATCCTGATTACAAGTATAACTAATCAACAACATGCAAAGAGCAGCCATTTGAGGACTCTGACAAAAACTTATTTGGGAGAGGAAGGTCTACATTTATTTTGTGGGGGACGGTCAGAACTTTGAGAAAGAATCATATGATAGTTGAGCAGTAATGCAGGTGACTGAAACTTAAATAGAAACACCATATTTCTGGGCCTCCCTGGTGGTACAAGGGGTTAAGTGTCCAGAGCACTATGAAGCTGTCAGCAGCCACTAGAGCACTAGCTTGATCCCCAGCCAAAAAGCATGCCCACATGAAGCAGCAGACATCTCTTATCTTGCTTGTTACTTCCCTAAAGCAGTGTACTCCAGTCCATCTCCCTGTTCTGTTCCCCACTCTGTCTCTGGTGAATCCTCTCATCCCCTGCACTTCTGACCTGTACCCCAGTGTGTATAAATAAATAAATCCTTAAAAAAAAAAAAAAGAAAAGAAACACTATATTTCTGACCAAAGGGTTGAGACAAAGGGCCTGGCCCATTATGGTACAGAGAGGTGATTTGTGAGAGCAGATGAAGCAAGGGATACCTTTATTTTGAAGATGAACCTCATACAAGTCTCAAACTCATCCTTGAGCCTGCTGTGTGCGAGAAAACCAAGCAGAATAGCAAAGGTTTTAAGAATGGAGCCAAGAGCCCAATTACAGCTCAGATCACAAAACATCTGTGTGGTACATGTACAAACAAGACAGACCCAAAGCAGCACAGCAAAGAATTGAAATTACAAGCACTTTCCAGAGAAGGTGAAAGAAAACTTGTGATTTAAAAATAACAGATTGATAATCTGTTAAAACAACCAAAAAAAAAAAAATCAACGTTCTCTTGAATAGAAACACTACCAGGAATAATAAAATAATAAAAATGATAAAAGGGGAATTCAAGGAGATATGTAATCATAAATACCTATCTATCTCATACAGTATTGTAAGCCAATGTTACCTCAATAAAGTTTGAATAACTCACAATTTGAAAATAAAAAGAAATTATACTATTCATCAAGGAGTAAAGAAAACTGACAGAACAGAGAAAAACAGAAAAATCCACTTTTCTCAGCAATGAATAAAAAAAGCTGACAGAAAATCATTAAGGACATAGATGACCTGAACAAGATTATCAACAAATTTGATAAAACTGACGTTTATAGAGCACTCTCAACAATAGCATAATATACATTAATTTCAAGTCCACACAAAATATTCACCAAAATAGATATATTTTGGTCCATAAAACAAATCTTATCATACCTAAAATAATTGAAACCTTACAAGTAGTTTCTCTGACTACAGAATTAAATTGAAAACCAATAGCAGAAAGCTATCTTGAAATCCTCAAATACCTGAAAATTAAACAATCTATTTCTAAATAATGTATGAGTCAAAAACAAAGTTGCAAAAGAAATCAGAAAATATTTTAAGTTAAATGAAAATTTAATAATATAAAATGTGTAGGATCTAGTTAAAGTAGTGCTTCAAGGAAAATGTATTATGTAAAATACATTACAAAAGAATGATTTGGAATTTTCTAACTAGCTACTAAAGAAGCAAGAAAATAGTTAAGTTAAACCTAGAGTAAGTAGACAAAAAGAAATAACGCAGTAGAAATCTATGACATTGTAAAGGAAAAAGTATTAATCAATAAACTCAAGAGTTGACTTTTTAAAAAAAATCATAAAAATCATAAACCAATAGTCAGAAATAAAGACATAAATAACTGGTAACTGGAATAAAAGAAGAAACATTTAAAAGCCCTACAGAGGTCAAAAGGATAAGGAAATATTACAAATGGCTTATGTATATAAATCTAATGACTTAAATGAAAAGGGAAAATTCCTTGAAAGATATAAAGTACTGACATTTGCTCGAGGGGCAAAAAGACAATCAGAATAATCCTGTAGGTATTAAAGAAATTAAATTAATACTTAAAAATTTGTCAAACACAAAAATTTTGCAAGTCCAAAGGCTTGTCAAGCATGTAAAGAAGAAATTATACTAATTTCGTAGAAACCCTCCCAGAAAAAGAAAAACACTTCCTAATTTGTGACGAGGCCAACATTACACTTATGGCATAGTTGCAAGAAAGCTATAAGCCAAAGCCTTCGTGGAAAAAA
>NW_004567107.1:59669335-59709253 GCF_000260355.1 Condylura cristata | reverse complement strand
AGCTGCAGCCACTTCAGTGTGAGTTGATCCCCACAGTGGAGGTGATCCACATGGCACCTCAGGCTTCTTCTGACCCGCCTGCTGCTTCCCTCAGCAGTGTACTTCATCCATCACCCTGTTCTACTACCCACTCTGTGTCTGGTGAATCCTTTGAAAATCAATTAAGAGATTTCACCATATCCGTTGATTACAGAACAGAATGAATTAGTCATAACAAAGCTATACAACTTCAAAAAAATAAAAATGAATGACCGAGGGCCCTCCCTGGTGGCGCAGCGGGTTAAAGCAACACACTAAGAAGCTAAAGTCACTTCAGCATGAGTTCAAACATCACCCTGGAGGTAACCCACATGATGCTGCAGACCTCTCCTGACCGGTCCACTGCTCCCCTCAGCAGTTGTACTTCGTCAGTCGGCCTATTCTGCTCCCCACTCTGTCTCTGGTGAAGCCTCTCACCCCCTCCCCTGCACCTCTGGCCTGTACCCCAGTTTTGTATGCATAAGTAAATAAATCTGAAGAAAAAAAAAAAGGACAAAATGTCATCACTAACCGGTATTTATCCCAGGAATACAAGGCTGGTTTAACCTTTGAAAATCAATTAAGAGATTTCACCATATCAGTTGATTACAGAACAGAATGAATTAATCATAATAAAGCTATACAACTTCAAAACAAAAAGATAAATAAAAGCAACAATTATGATGCTGACTTAATGTAAATTTAACCTTAGGATTAGATTTGGTATAGGAAATAACAAATACATCCTCAAACACATTTTCCACAATTTTGGTCTCCTTAAGATCTGTTACTTTAACAGCTCTCTTAGATCTTTAAGCAGATTTTTTTTTTTGTAATTCAGCTTTTTTTCATTGTCCTAGATGATAGCAATGATCTATAATAAGTTACTTCATCAAAATATAAACATAAGTCTTCTGGATTTTGTAACTCTGTCTTTGATTTGTGATTAAAAACATAATATTTTTTAAAAAATATATAAATAATCAGTGATATATACTCTAATGAAAAAGGGATGCACAAGAGATTTCTATCAATATACTTTCTGTATTGTTCATATGTAATTTTGTTGTAGATGATATATATTATTATATCTTTGATTGTTCATTTTATATTATTAATAATAAATATTTAAATATATTTATTTTTATTCTACATTTTTGCCATTGTTTCAGTGGTATAGGATCTCCCATCTCAGTTGTAGTCACCATTAACACTGCCACTACCAAAGCACCTACAGTTCTCTGCCAAATTATTAAATTTTTATCAAGTGCATTCAGTGTATTATTGAAACTTTCAGCAATTGTAGTAGTTACTTAGAATCATAGGGCCAACTGTAGATCTTTTTCCCTCTTATTGCTTTGATTTTTGATATTGAGAAGTGAGAGTGTTCTTAATTTTCTAATTTTTGAAAGAATTCCAGGGGAGCCTTTTATGTTTTCTTTTTTCTTGGTTCCCTCAGCACACTCTAATTTTGTGATACTTAGTTGATTTTATTATATCAATAATTTAGAATTTTGAATTATCTCCACTGATATTACAATCCCTCTTTTCTCATTTTAAGAATAAAAGAATAATTATTTAAACAATAAAATAATGAAATATCACCTGTACATTATAAGTTCATAAAAAATAATTAGGTATTTCATCAGGTACTTATTACATTAGTAAGTACTTATTTTTAAGTACATGGTATTACTCTGTTTACATGGTTTATATTGTGCAATAAACATAAATGCAGTCTATTTAAACTCTTCAGTGGCAATTTAACATAGAAATTGAGCTTGAATAGAACTTTATAAATAATAATGTTACTTCCTCTGTGCATTGCCTTTCAAAAGAAAAAAACTTCACATTTTTGCTTATAATCATTTACAAACTAATAATAGTTTAAACATTGAATTGATATATGCTGGTGCTAATAATTAAGCCCAAACTCAAGCAAAATCCTTCAAAACATAATTAGATTGATAGGTTGTAGAGATCGAGTTCTCTATTACATAAAAGCTAATTATTTTTCTTTATTAGCCATTAAAACACATGTGCTTAAAGAGATATATCCAGAAAGCCTTTCATCAAGAAAATAAAGCAACAGTTCTTAAACTCATATGACTACTACTTAAAACCAGAAAGACCAATATAAGCTTTTACCAAATTTCCCCTTAAAGAACTTTGCAACCTTTAACACAACCACCACTCACACACACACACACACACACACACACAAATACACAAGCACACACATATTTTTAGAATGGTAACAACTAAAACTTTAAATAAAACTGGCATAAAACATGACATACTTAAAGTGTTTTCTTAAGCTATTAGAAAAGTCAGGGGAAATTATTGCCTCTCCAAGTATTATTTTGCCATAATCTTGTATTTGCCTGAATCTTTAGGAAAATAGACAGAAAATTCTTTTAGAAAGGCTATGATAAAAACTTACATTTAAATACCTGATGCTTATACTCAAGTGGTATTTTTGTTGGGAAGATCACATTGTTCTTTCATTCAACCAAAGAACTTTAGTTTTAGAAGAGACCTTACCAATCATCCATTTATCACCCATCTGATGCTAAAAAGCTTTTTTCAGTTTCTTCAACAACAGTAAAAACCAGTTATACCTGTATTGTTAGGTATTTTGAGTAAAAATTCATGTATTCAAAGCAGTTTAGGACATCTTTACATCTTAAAATGAAATCTCCCTGGACCTTTTACCCACTGATGCTCATTAAAATCCTTCTAATAATATAAAATCAAATCAATATTTCAGTGCAATCTTTTCTATATTTGAAGACCTTCATGAAATTGAATCTGAACTTTCTCCTCTCAAGATAACCTCCATTATATATGGTTTTACTAGTTTCCCCAAATAAAAATTTATTGTCATAGTGAAAAAAAGCTATGTTGCAGTATATGAAAACAATTTCTCAATATGCTGCCTCAAAAACGGTGATTGAGAAAGACTTTATCGAGAAAAAATAGCCTTGATGAATTACTAGGAATTTTTTATTCATTCATATGTTCAACAAGACTGTGTAAGGTGTTGAATACTCAGAAATAAGATTCAAAACTTCATTTGTTAGGTGAATAAATTCATCAATCAACATATGGCTGAAATACAACACATAGCCTCAAAAATTTCAGTCTAGTAAATGTCAGTTCAAACTATTTCTTAATACCCTTTGCATTTAAAATATTCTATAGTATTCTGAATTATCACACAATGGTCTACAAGACTTCACCTTTAAATCATTAGATATATTTATATTTTGTGACTTGAACATATTTCCATTGCACAGTTGAGAAAAACAAATGTTCAGGTTGATTTAATCCTCTGGAAATCAGTTTAGTAAGTTGTATACTTCACTAATATATCTTTAGAAAAGACTAAAGTGCTGCTTGTTACACCATAATTGAAATACAGCACTCAGAAGTACTCCCAGAAGTTCCTCCTCCCTTGAATAAACCTGCATACTTATTTCTGTGCTTGGCACCAATGGGCTCCAGAAAATATTTTTCCATAAAGCATTTATGTTTAATTTTTATTATTTTCTTCTATTCTATACAATTTTAAAGAATAAATATATAGATGACAAAATTTGAAAGGAACACTTCATCTCTGTCACCTCACTTGTAACCAAACATCCAAATGGATTCACGATTGACAATTTAGAATATATTTCTTTCCTTCTGCCTGACTTTATTCTAAAGTTTACACAAATATATACAATGTGTTATACCAAAAAAAAAAAAAAAAGCAAGCCATAACATAAATATTCCTGATGAATTAAAAATGGTGATGGAAACAACATTCAAGATTCTTGAAGCTTCATCCATCACTCAACTTATCATTTATTCTCTAGCATTCTCTCTTCTGCTAGCATCCAAGTAAGACTTAAAATTAGTATGGATTGTTTTGTATTTGGGGAAAATATGTAAGTAGTTGGTACTTTATTTTAGGGTTATTTGGAGTTTTGAAAGTGAAATTTTGTCAACAATCATGTTGGGCTAAATAGCTCCTTGAGAAGCAGTGTGCCAAGCAGTTAATATAGAGAATTTAATTTGTTTGCTTCTTCTGAGTTTTGCCATTGAGCTTTCTGTGGGAAAGCGCTCCCTAAAAACACACTTTATTGGCTCTAATTAAGAATGCATCCAGTAGTGTTCTCTCAGGCTTTGGATGCCTGCTGGCTTAATTTTTAAGCTTCTCCATTCTCCATAAAAGTGCTGAATTGAATTTAAAAGTCTATTCCTACAGAATTACCCCTTAGTGTGCACACCACTCACACTTGTGCAGAAGAGATTAAAATACTATTTACTACACAGAGCCAACATTGTTTTTAAAAAAATGAATGAAAAATGAGTCTATTGTTTAGCAATGATTTTTAAATGAAAGCTTGTTTAGAACATAGGTTTTTTGTTGTTTTTAAGGTTTATTTTTACCCTTAACCAAGATCAAAGTTATTAATGGAATCATTAATGGAAGCACAGAATATAAGAAAATAGCTGTTAAAAGTCAGCAAACAGATTGATGTTCTCTATTGTCAAATGCTGGAAAAGTTATTGTTTTATAATCAAGACATATATAATTAACATTGGGATTTTATCATTAGGTAGACATTGCCTTTGATTAGACATCATGGGTACTTTTTTTCTTGTCCTTATTCAAACTGAATCAATTAATGAAGAGATGGCAACCTTTGGCACTTTTAATGACTGATATTAAATCAACTGTTTTTGCTCAAGTTTTTAGGAATATATTCAATATCATGTTGACTGATCATATTCTTCCTCCAATACAGGTAGAAATTTTATATGCCAGATTGTTTAATCATTTTTCAAATACATCTTGTGTCCTATTATGTACCAAGCACCATGTTAAACTATGGGGATATCAGGAGTTACTGGTTTAATGGAAAAAAACAAATGACTAGAAAGAATTTACAGAACAGTACAGCATGTGCCACAAAGATATTTTTTCAAAATGTATAATGAGTCTCAAATGATCCAGCCACAAAGTTTTCTTGGAAGAATTTTAATAGACTTGTAAAAAGAAGTATTTCTTGATAGGGGTCTGAAAGCTAAAGTGGGATCAAATAGGGATATTTTGGGGGGGGTTGGCACTGGAAATATCTGTCCAGGCTTCAAGAAGAGTATGTGCATAGATGCAGACACGTGAACAGAAAGAAAAAGTAGAAGGGTCAACGTCAACTTTTATAGATACAATGCCTTTTTCTTTCAACTAGATTGAAATACTTATTTAAGTGATTATGGTGACTGTGATGGAGACATGAAGTGATCTGATTTCTACAAAAATCACTGTGATGTAGAAATTAAAAAGTAGTGAGCGTAAATGGAAGGAAGGGAAGACCATTGATGAAACTATGTCAGTAGTAGGAGAGAAATGATTGTGGTCATTGACAAGAGGCTACCAGTGGCAATGGCTAGAAAAGAACAGATACAGGACATAACATAAAGTTAGAACCAAGAGGATTTTCTGACAAAGTAAAAGGATGTAGTGTACGGGAAAAGGAAAGCAATTGCGGGCATATGTCCTGTCTTTGCCCTGGGCAACTGATGGAATGTGGTGTCACTTCCTAAATTAAGAAATAATGCAGGACATGTGAAAATATGTGTCCATACATATGTACACATGTTGAGGTGGAAGTCAATCAAAGATGCTGTTTGGCTATGGTAAGTTCTTCAGTTCATCTGGTGGTGGTGTTGTTAAAGTAGCCATATCTAAGAATGTGATGATTAATGGGAAGTCTAGATGAGGGCAGCTGGGGAATTAGTGCAAACAGAAATATGAAAGGCAACAACTGAGCCTCAATCTCAGCCATTTTAAAGGCAAAACATCAAAAGATGTAGATAGGAGATAGGGTATGGATATAGACTGGTCTACTATTGTATATATATATACACACATATATATATATGATTGTGTGTGTGTATATATATAATTATTTATATGTTTTATTCATACATTTATATGTATGTATATATGATTATTATTCAGCCATAAAAGAGAAGGAAATCCTTCTCTTTGCAACAACATGGATGGAAACTTGAAGGCATTTTTCTAGATAAAATAATTCAGAAGAGAACAAAACTGTATGATTTCACTTACACTTCATACAGAGTAGGCTGAGGTTGCCAGCGCCTTGGGAGTGGGGGAAATTTTGGTCACTAGGTACAAATTTTCAGTTATGTGAAATGAATAAGGAACAGCAATGTGATTATAGTTAACCACACTTGATATTTGCTAAGAGAATAAGTAGTAAATGTTCAAACCACAGTACAAATAACAGTAACTATGAATAGAGATGGAAATGTTAACTAATGATTACAGCAATCATTTCACATTATGTCTGTGGTATATAATATCATAAGCATTTCCCATAATAAATCTGTTGTACTTGTAACTCCAATAATCAGGCTAAATACCTTAAACCTACATGATGTTATCTGTCAATTACGAATACAACTAGGGGGGAAATGTAGGAAAAACTACTAAGGTGACTGAGCAGGATGAATCAGTGAATGTGATGATTGGGAACCTAAGTGAAGGAAATAATGCAAAGATAAAAGGAGAGTAAATATGTCACATTTTTCTAAGAAACTCAAGAAGAGAAGAAAAGCTGTCACTGAGTCTGACAACATGGTGCTTGGTGACCTTGGAAAAATCAGTATTAGTGATTAGTAAAGGACAGAGAAGAAAAGTCTGACAGAAGTGAGGTCATAAAGACATCATGGGGCATTTTGCTTTAAAGAGGAGCAGAGAAATGGGGGTGACTGTCGAACGAGTATGAGTCAAGACAGGCTTTATTTTAGAATGAAATATATCTAGTTTAATATTACTACTTCTGTAAGTAAATGAGAAACATAACAGCTAATAGGAATAATCCAGTGGTAAATAGGTACATTTTTTACCAAAAAGAGGAGATAATTTGTTTTAAAGATTTATTTATTTATGCATACAGAACTGCGGTACAGGCCAAAGGTTCAGGGGTGGTGGAGGATTCACCAGAGACAGAGTGGGGAGCAGAACAGGCCAACTGATGAAGTACACTACTGAGGGGAGCAGTGGGCAGGTCAGGAGAGGTCTGCTGCGCCATGTAGATCACCTTGGGGGCAGCCGGGATTGAACTCATGCTGAAGTGGCTTTAGCTTCTTAGTGCGGTGCTTTTAATCCACTGTGCTACTAGGAAGGGCCTGAGAAGATAATTTTAAGAGTTTTTCCATGAGTCAATGGGGAAAGAATCCCGTGATGAATGGAGATGGTGGCCACAGCTGCCAGAGGAAGCAACTTACCCAAATGAGCAGACAGAATACTAGGTAGATCACTATGTGAATAGTAACATCCCCAAAAATAGTAGCAGAAGTAGTCATGAAGAGGACAGTAATGCTAAATTCTCACTGAACAAAGAGCATGATCAAGAGTCTGACAGATAATAATAACAAGAAAGGTGCAGAATGGGTATATGCTAATGGGATCTTCCAAGGAGAGGAGATATTTTTTACAAAGAAAGGAGAGATATATTATAAGGAAAAATAAGGAATAAGCAGAAAATACCCCAGGGCCTCCCTGGTAGCACAAGGGGTTAAGGTTCAGCACTATCAAGTTATCACCAGCCATTCTCTAAGTTTGATCCTCTGTCAGGAAGCTAACTCATATGGTACAGTGGAACTCTCCTGTCTTGCCTGAAGCTCCTCTCTGCAACCTGTTCTGCTCCCCGCTCTGTTTCTGGGGAATCCTCTCATCCCCTACACCTCTGGCCAACACCCAGTTCTTGTACGCATAAATAAAAATAAATATTTTGAAAAAATTTAACTTGTTAAAAAAAAAAAAAAACCCAGACTCCTCCACACCAAAGTCTATACTCCAGAAAGACAAAATGTAACCCCCACTTGAGAAGGAAGCATTGTCCTTGGGGTGTGCCAGTTTCAATTAGAACAAGTAGGTGAATGAGCCAGGGAAGCTGCAAACTCTGGCTGAGCTATGGTACAAAGATGGAAGTATATGCTATAGGTCAATAAGGTTACATAGGGTGTTCTCAGAGACAGTGGTAAGAGGAGGAATTCCAGACTGGGTGGTATTCAGATGAAACTTGATGCAACATGACAAATTTTCTCCCCATTAACAAAAATATAAAATAAGAATATAAAAAAAGCATCCATGGCAAGATAGTATTATTAGAAGAGTTGAAGATAGGGACAATTTTATGCATGGCACCGTGAAAGTTCAGGAAAGCTAGAGGAAGATAGGGAGTGATATAAGATATAGTCTCAAGTGGAGATTTATGTGTTACATTTTGGACAATAATAAATGACTTGAGAGTCTTGAACTTTCACCAGTATATGAGGAAACAGGAATACAAGGCAAATGTGGATTAGGTCTGATGATCTCTTTTGGGAAAGTGAAAAGTTGGTTCTAATGACAGTATTTTATAGAATCAGTGTGTCACTGGTAGTAGCTAACTGGCAGATGAGATCATGGAGATGCACTGCTCTGACCTTCCTGCTAAGGAGAAACTTAGTTACCTGAGTTACCTGACAGCCTCCTGCTGCCTCACCTTAGTGCCCACTGAAGTATTCACACAGACTATCCCAATTAGGCCAAGCAAGGAAGCAATACTAGAGCAAGCCATTCCACCCAAAGCAGGACTCTTCTTTACTCTCGGCTTCCCTACTGGCCTAGTCTGGATATTTGTAGTTTCCCTCTAGTTCGAGGCTCTTCCAAATATTCTCCTGTTTTCACATTTGTCAATCCTGTTTCTTGTCCTTAAGTTTTCCTTTCCTGTATGTCCCCTTTTCTTTTATCTTTCATGAGTGTTCTCCATAATGAATCTCTCACATTTGTAATTGTTGTGGCTTCTAGAGGGACATGGGGAGAGAGAGAGGCTACGTGTTTTCCTAGGAACTCACAGAGCTCTGAGAATCATTTCTGAATCTCATAGATATGTTATGAACAAATTTACCAGTGATAAAGGAACTCTAGATTTCTCTTAAGTGCTGCTATAAGTTGTGTTGCAATGAAGATAATACACAAGCTTTTCTCACAATGTACCTTATTATCTCCTTGTATGCCAAATTAGGAATTCTAAAAATAGCAATCGAGAAAATCAAGAACTGTGTGCTGAGGGCTTACTCTCTACCAAACTTTGGGCTGGAACTTTCTCACCCCTTCAGAATACTTTTACTGAAAATGGTTCATGGGGCACCATTTTGAGTCAAAATATAGACCAAAAAAATAAATAAAACCTTCAACATTTTGCCTTGTGTATAGCAGCACTGTGTCTGTCTTAAAGCAAACATGTTCACAAGCTGCCATGTAATAAAAATACTCCTTGCTATCTTGCTAACTGGATGTTTCCTGCTTCTCCCACTGCATCTCAATTTGCCTCCTTGAACAGAGCTAACAAAGGGTCTCTTTCTTGCCATTGCATGGTGTGAATGTTTCAGAAATGACAACATCCCCCCAGGTTACTAGAACATGTGAAAATCAGTGCCTTCATAAAAGGAGTTTGTTGTGTTGTCCACATCAGGGGTTCCTGCCTAACAGGTACTTCTGCTGCTTTCCCAGTAGACAGCACAGTCTGAGTGAAGGCCAGAAAGCATTAGCCCCCAACTCATGAGAAACAGAGCTGAGGCTTCAGATTCCTTTGAAGACTTGTGCCACTTATTTGACTGATTTCTGCCCTTCCCTGGGATAACAACTGTTTAAAACTCAAGCCTCTGTACCCTTTATTCTTCCCCTTAGTGAATGGCTTAATTAGAAGCAAAATGTGTCTTTGCATCATAAACACATTTTAGAAGTTAACAGGAGTCCCTGGCCCCTGCTAAATGCTAACCAAATGTGTTAAAATCAGCAGTTTGATGCTGCCCACAGAGACAGCTGGAGAATAAGGGGAGGGGGACTAAGGGAGTACCTCACAGCTGGAGAACCCAGCAGGAAATTACACTGTTGGAGGCTTGAGACTAAGCAAACAACAAATAGGAAGAGAGGAGACAGAACAGGAAAGAGAATAAGAGTGAGAGAGGGAGAGATAAGAATGTATGGGAAGCTAGTAAGAAGATGCAGCTCTAAGTGATAAAATTAAAAATGATTATGTAAGAACTAACTAGACAATTCCATTTATGGAAATTAAATATGAAATCCACTAAGTGATTACTATTCTACTGACCTCTCTCTCTCTCTCTCTTTATATATATATATATATATATATGCTGTGGCATTATTCAAAAGTTTAAGAAGCTCACTTCTAAGCACTTAGCAGACATTTACTATGGGATTAAGCCATGGAATTGCAAGAACAGGAAAGTTGTTAATTCCCTTTTGCTTAGATGTGCCAATTCCTGTAACAGGACACAAGAAAGTATCACATGAAGAGGGATGTATTCATAT
Source organism: Condylura cristata (assembly GCF_000260355.1). Lineage (NCBI taxonomy): Eukaryota > Metazoa > Chordata > Mammalia > Eulipotyphla > Talpidae > Condylura > Condylura cristata. The sequence continues at coordinate 59,698,830 of NW_004567107.1, read as the reverse complement.
TTATATTAGCTCAAATAACAAGTTAAAATTATCTTATAAATTATATAATACCGTCCCTCCTGGTGGCACATCTGGTTTAAGCACAGCACTAAGACTCTAAAGCCACTTCAGCATGAGTTCAATTCTCACCCTGAGGTGACCCACATGGTACAGCAGACCTCGTCTCACCCAACCGCTGCTCCCCTCAGCAATATACTTCATCAGTCAGCCTGTTCTGCTCCCCACTCTGTCTCTGGTGACTCCTCTCACCACACCTGTACCTCTGTCCTGTACCCCAGTTCTGTATGCATAAATAAATAAATCTTTTTTTAAAAATTATATAATACCAACACAAGAAAATATTACGAAGAAAATTTGCATTTAGAAATTAATTTCCATGTATTTCTCATGATGTTAAACAATGTTCATTTTTTGTCTAAAGTGCAATAGATAATAAGTAACACTAAAGAATAATACTGGTTCATCCACACTAATAATAAAAAGACCAGCCCAATGATTATCAATCCCCACCACCTACCTAACAGCCTCAATAAGAGAAAACTAGGAATTCCAATATATAATTGAAGAAAATTGGTAGAATTTTCCTAGGTGACAAGTACACTTTTTCCCCGAATCTGTAGAGGAGAAAGAGTACCACCTTCAAAAACTGTTTGAAATGGATCCAAAAAAGTGTCCAGAGTGTGATGGAAGCTGGCATCACTCACCTCACCCTCATGTTTGCAGAGCTCAGAGACTTCCACTTCTAAACCAGTGCAGCTCCCTGAATAAAGACAGATAAAGGCATTCTCAGGAGACTTTGACATGTACGTACTACAATTTCACATCAACAATCATAAATACCTGTTGTGGAGGCTTCCGAAGGTAGGAACCTGGCTGGAGCAGCATGTGATGGCAAGACAAAAACAGATTGCCCAGCAAGGATGCACACATGTCTTGACAGCAAATGTCTTCAAGATAAATGGGCTGTGTTGCAAGTACTCTGACCAGCAGGACAAGACCTTGGGTTCATCGCTAACAATGAGAGAAGGAGGAGTAAGTAAAAGAAGTTATCTAGACAACACATTGTGCTTACTGAGTGGGGCATGGGGTTGCAACACAGCCTCCAGTGAATCCATCAGTGCACAAACAAAAAAGATAGCACACAGACTCCTGAAAACAAATAGTTAAAGAAATATGCATATAATATTAAGAATGAAGCAACAGATCTGTGTCTTTTTTTCTCTAGTGCTATTTTCCCTCCTCCCAACATGCAAGCTTCAGAAGAATACACAAGAGATGTAAAAAATCAAGGGTTGCTAAGGGAGAATAAAATGCCATGTGCCACATTGCAAGTCACCACTGAAGCTTGTTGAAGAGGGGGAGAAAGTCAAATTGGATGTAAGATTGAGCTCTGTGGTTTAGATGACTTGATTTAAGACCACACACACTCACTCACACACACACATTTAGTCTTAATTACCTAACACTATATTCTTTTTGAAAGCTATGGGATATATACAGAGATACATATGGAGATGCACAAATCAGCATTACTTTTGTCTTTGTAAAGTCATAATTGAAGAGCTGAAAGATTTTTAATGTCCATACTCCCATTGAATTAATCTCATTTCTTATATCAGTGACATCGCATTATGTATTTTAATAATGTCAATAGCTCATGCTACCTAGCCTATGCTCTCCATCCTTTTGTAAATTCATGTTCTTTTCATACAAAGAGCTATTGTTTGATCTCAAAGTAAGGAGATGTAATGTTAAAATATCAAGAACAGAGAACTCCAAGAAGCATTTGGAATATAACATTTAAAATACCTCAGAAATGCATGTCCCACTGTAAAACAAAAAAAGAGGGTATGCAAACATAAAAGTTTCAGAGTCATGTGATCTTTCTTCTTAGAAATTTATAAAGGGGCCCTCCCTGGTGGTGCAATAGGGTTAAAGCGCAGCACTGCAAATGCGCTGCAGCTATTTCAGTGCAAGTTCTATCCTGCCCCAGAGGTGATCCACATTACCAGGCAGACCTCTCCTGACCCGCCCACTGCTCCCCTCAGCAGTGTACTTCGTCAATCTGCCCGTTCTGCTCCCCACTCTGTCTCTGGTGAATCCTCTCACTGTGCCCATGCCTCTGGCCTGTACCCCAGAGTTCTGTATGCATAAATAAATCTTATTTAAAAAGAAATTTATAATTCAAATTAGCACACTTAAAGTTTAATACATGGTTCACTCTTTAGAAAACCACCAATATTTAATCCAGCAAATTTCATATGCTTCTCAGTACTCTATCCTAAGTACTGACAAGGTCCAATGAACATATATGGAGTAAATCATTGTTAGAGGGGATTTTTGTCTCTGAGTTCTCTCTGGTCACAGAGGGTAGTGGGAAAAATATATATATATTTTTTTGCCTCTTCCCCTTGTACATGGTGATTGAAATTTATAAGAAAGTAAGAAGGGACAGAAAGAGACTAATGAAAAGGGCAGAAAAGAAATTGAAAGAGAGGACAGATGGAAAGGGATCTCAAGGTAGAGGAAGGAAGAGGTGCTACTTCCTGAAAATGGAGAATTTCAAAAAGTGAACATGCAAATGAAATCATGACCTCAAAGGAGAGACATCTGACCCCTGCCCCATCACTTACAAAATTTAAACACCATAGAGATTTTACCTAAAAAGGTAAAATGACCCAGTGGATGGATCATGGAAGATAATAGAAGGCAAAGATGTAAACAGACTTCAGGCAAGAGCGGGACATTGAGTAGGTTTGGATATGGAGTTGGAAAGGGAGAAGGATCCTGGGATTTTCCAGAAGAAAAACATTCTTAGTTTTCTCTCTGGGGAAGATCATCACTGGCCTTGGTTGCAGAATAGTATGTAAAATAAGAGTCTAAAATAGAACCAAGGAAGGAAACAGAAAATACTCGAGAGTGGGTTGAAAAACTGCCTTGCCAAGCTCCGTAGAGCATCGGTATATCAAATGAGCATTCAAGGTCCAGGTCTGTCAATTCCACTCTCTTCAGAAGGAATGGGTTCTTAAAAATGCATCTATGCTATATTTAAATGAGGGAAACCTATCAGCCTCTTCTCGGAATTTACAGATGGAAAGCAGCTGAGGATTTTTCTTAGGGAAAATGACAAATAGCAGGGTTTGTCATTTGGGATATGCCATTAACTAAATCTGATTGAAAGTAAAGTGATTTGCATCAATTAATTGACTGCCTTAAAATCTGTTCTAATTTCCCCCAAACCACAAGCACCTCCAGCATGCAACATTACAAATGGGCTGTAGTCAGAAGAAAGGGGAGGGCTTACTGAGAACCCACAGTGTGGTTTTGCTCCTTCCTCTTCTCTTTCCACAATGAGCTGGAACAGAGCTTATCTCAGATGAGATGGGGTTGTGATTAATCACTTGTCTGCAGGGACAGGGATTTTAACAACACTGGTGACTTTCATTGTACAGTCAACATGTGCCTCAAACTGTCATTGTTTGGATTTGGTATCTATTACTTCCTGTCATCCTCAAAAATATTGCATGTAAAGATATGCTTTTATCATCCCTAACTTACACATGGGCAAACTAAGCAAAGAGAAGGAATTAAAAAAGAAAATGGTAAGAACTGAGGGAGGGGACCCTCCCTGGTGGCACAATGGGTTAGAGCACAGTGCAATGAAGCTATCCAAAGCCACTGCAGCATGAGTTTGATCCCTGGCCAGGGAGCTGACCCACATGGTGCCACAGACCTCTCCTGACCTACCTGCTGCTCCTCTCAGCAGTGTATTTCAGTCAAACTGCCTGTTCTGCTCCCCATTCTGTCTCTGGTGAATCCTCTCACCTCCCCACCGCACACACACCCCTGGCCTGTACCCCAGTTCTTGTATGCATAAATAAATACATCTTAAAAAAAAAAAAAGAACTGATGAAGGAAACCAGGGAGATATGTGGAATTATAGCCCATTAAATCTAGAACATATTATAGAAATTATTTAGGCTAATAGTTCTAGTCAGAGGTGATTTTGCCCTCCATCCAAAGGGACAACTGGCAAAGACTAGAAACAATTTCTTTTGTAACAACTGGGCAGGTGGAGAAGCTACTGGCATCTGATAAGCATAAGGCAAGAATACTTTCTAGGCCTCTAACATATACAGAAAAAAAATACCACCAAAAAAAATTACGTGGCTCAAAATATTAATTTGTACATATCAGGCACTGAGAGGTAAAAAAGCCAAAGTGTCACATAATGTTTCAGAGATTGGACTCTGTCCATTCAAGGAGCTACAACAAGACACCGACAACATGTGGTTTTTCATAGTTTGGGAGGTTGGGAAGTTACAGGTCAAGTAAGAACCATCTTCCTAATTGATGTAAGGCCATTTTTTCACTGTGTCCTCATGTGTCAGAAGGACAAAAGTTTTCTCAGTTTCCTTTATAAAACCATATTTATGAAGTCCCACCCTCCTGAACCAATCAACTCCCAAAGGCTGCAGCTCCAAATACCTTCACAATAAGGATTAGATTTCAACATGAGTTTTGTGGAGAACACATATACTCAGTTGATAGCAAGCTCTGGAATCAGACTTTCTGTATTCATATAGGTAAGACCTTGGCTTCTTCAAGTTTCTTTTCTTTATCTATAAAGCACAATTAACTATGGTAAGCATCTTACCATGTATTAAGTTAGTTAAAATGCTTTATGTAGAGGCCTTCCCTGGTGGTGCAACAGGTTAGTGTAGCACTAGGAACCTGTCCATAGCCACTGCAGCCTGAGTTCCATCCCCGGCCATGAGGTGACACACATGGCGAGGCAGACCTCTCCAGACCCACCTGCTGATCCCCTCACTGGTGTACTTCAGTCAGTCTGCTTATTCTGCTCCCATTCTGTCTCTAGTGAATCCTCTCACCCCCAGCACCTCTGGCCTATCCCCTAGTTCTTGTATGCATAAATAAATAAATCTTTAAGTAAATAAAAAGTTATATGTAAACTAAGCAGGCCAAGGTCAGCACACTGTCAAACCTCAGTCCTTGAGTGGCTTCTGTCTAATTAGTCCCAACTTCCAGTCCAGATACATCACTTGGTAAAGCACCACAGCTAAAGATCCCCACATCTTCTTTTAGTTAGTCTTATCTTATTCTCCTTCATCAAGAAACAGAGCAAAATAATATTAGCCTACTGAACTGAATGACATAATGCAAAATATGAGATCCAAGAACAACCAGTTGAGAGCAAAAGAAATAGTGGGAGAGAAAATGTTACAAGATACAATTGAGAGAAAAGTAAAGAAAGAGGGTCCTCCTAGGTATCTACCCAAAAGACACAAAAACACTGATTTAAAAAAATACCTGCACCCCCATGTTTACTACTGCTCTATTTGCAATTGGAAAGACATGGAAGCAGCCCAAATGCCCAAAAGTAGATGACTGGATTAAAAAGATGTGGTACATACACACAATGGAATCTTACTCAGCAACCAAAAAAAAAAAAAAGAAACACATGTCTTTTGCAGCAACATGGATGGAGCTGGAAAAGATCATGCTTAGTGGAATAAGCCAGAAAGAAAAGGAAAAATACCGGATGGTTTCACTCATAGCAGGAGTATAATGAACTAGGTGAGAAAATAATAATAATAATGAACAGCCATATACCAGAGACATTTTAAGGGGGTAGAGTGGGGAATGGGATCAAAAACAGTGGGGAGAGGGAAGTGCTTTGGACTATGGTGATGGCACATGGGTGACTTGGTGATGGATAACCCATGGGGATTACAATTGAGATGGAAAAAAAATGTACAAAATGATGTAAAAATAAACTATTATATTAAAATTTTTAAAAAATGAAAGAAAGAGAAGCAACATCCCTAAGAATTGCAGTGCAATAGAAAAAACTACCAGCTGACTGGATTGAGGTCCATTCAGTTCGGGGTACAGGGCACAAATCATCAGGTGGGCTCTCCTTGGGTTTGGCAAAGTCCAACACAGAGAAGAGGAAGGTTGTGTTGAAAGATACAAAGCTGGAAACACCATGTAAATATAAGCTCTGCTAATGGATCAAAGTGCTATTTACCATCCTGGCTGGAGAAGGGGAAAAAAAAATCACTGAGGCCCCCTGGTGGGTGTGCTAAAGCAACTATCTGAGCAGCTCTATTCAAAAGCAGGCCTGTTGCTTTGATCACAGGATGAGGCTGGGAGCTGCATTTTTCTGATTACACTGCATCTTATCCACTCCTGTACTGACGTCAAATCACATTTCTTCTCTATTAGACTAGAGGCCCATTTTTTTATTCTTAACAGCTTACATAAAAGTTTTGTTGTTTTTTTTTTTCTTTTTTCCTAACCAGTGTGTCCTCCATTTGAATGAGTAGAATGCTTTCTGATGTAAATTCTGAAAGAAACAACCAGTCCTTCTAGAGCTGGTAAGCCTATGCTTTACCCCTGAAGCAATGCTGACTACAGCAATTTGAAGTCACAGAAAACTCCTTCCCAGTAGCATTAGGACTGTAGTAAGTAAAATATCTTTAAGCCAAACTTCAATGTGGCCCTTATAGTCAAATTTATTTTCTCAAGATGCCTATGGACACGGTGAACAGCCTATACATGCATATTCCTGACTTTTGGATTTTCAGTAGTTATTTAGAATGTTATTTTGTACAAAAGGCAGGATAGGTTCTATAGAAGAAAATTGCTGTGCAATTGTAATTTTTTTTTCTTTAGCTATACGGTGAAAGAACAACACAAACAACCACTAGTTGGTTTCTGTCCCTACTGAATAAGAGATGAAAGAAGTTTGGTAAATGATTCTATCAAGATGGCATTCCAACTGTGTCTTCAAAGAGGTTGATTCACAGGTAAAGATGTGATTAAGAAGAATGAAGAATTTACAAGTAGCACCAGCAACAAGCCTTTGTGAATTAATGTGCTGGATACTATGTTAGCCACTTTACATAAATCAACATACAATCTTGACAATCAATAAGTACAATTAGAATCCTCATTTTAAAGAAAAGGAAACTGAGGCACAAGTCAGTTAAACAATGTGCCTCAGTTTACATTACTATCAAGAGATTATGGGAATCATAAAGGTTAATCATAAATCTTTCAGTTCTTCTCAGAGGCTCATGATAGAATTGTACTTCCATCCCTTTGAAATCAGGCATGGTCATGGCTTTGTTAGCCAAGGAAATATGCAAGTAAGTCACTGAACAACCTCTAAGTGGATCTCGGAAAGCCAGTATTCTATCCATCCATCATGTTCTCTTTATCATTGAGGTAGATATTGGAATGAAGTCTAATTTTCTGAGTGATTATGGTAATTTTAGGCCTCCTGTCAACATGAGTCGAATATTTAGAATGAGTAAAAGTGAATCTTTGCTGGGTTAAGCCTCTGCTACTTGGAGGGCTGTCTATTAGCATAGCCCAGCCAATCCAGACCAATACAGTGGCAAATACTGCTGCAATTTTGAATCCAGGCAGACTAGCTCCAAAGTGTAGATTCTAGACCACTCTGTTACACTGTCTCCAAAGTGAGAGATGTTGCCTCTATCTTTAAAAGGTTTACAATCTATTGGGGAAAGTGGGCACACATTGTAGAAGCAATCAGATGAGAACACTAAGTCACACACATGCTCTTACAAAATGAACAGCAAAATGAAGTTCAGGAAATGGCAAGATCAGGTGTTATTTGTTCCATGTCCATTGGATTGGAAGAATGAGAAATCCATTCAAATTAGCGGGTAACAAAGGGGAACTTGGTGTTTTCTAAAGCAGGGAAATAAGAACTGAACCTGCTGTGAGGTAAAGGCATAAAGGCATGCCTGGAATTTCAGGTGTTTTTTCAGAGATGACATGTACTGTCTTATCTCTGTTTCTCTCTGCTTTTCTTCTTCTATTACTCAAATGTAATCTGCTTGGCCTATCATGATGGCCAATCTCACACACCAGACCCACCTTTACACCTATTGGAAGAGCTCAGTTTGTTCAGATTATTGAGAGATAGAATCTGTGTGATTTAACTGGTTCCTTTTGGTGAGGCATAAACCTCTATTTCAATTTCCTGGCCGTGAGAGGATCCCAAGGTTCGCAGGGCTGTCTAAGTCATTTTTACAGCACAAATGGGATCAAAGAACAATTTCAAAGAAAAATGTCTCTATCTAGCAAAAAAAAAAAAGAACAAATGAAGTAATGAAAGAGATGAAAATTTGATTTAGATAAGTAAAAATAAGTGTAGCCAAGAGATCACAAGAGGAAGCATCAGCATTTGTAAACACAGCAATGCCCCTGCTTATTTTTAGGCAATATGGGAGTTTGCACTGGCTAAAAGACCCCTATTGCTCAGGATTGGGAAATTAGAAACACAGAAATTAGAAATTAAGTTGTTCATCAGTGTCCTTCACCTTTACCTAATGTTTGTTTTAACTACTGAGTTCAGCAGTTGCTCTCCTGATTATTTTTGAATCTGCCCAGTGATCAACAAATATATTCTCTGAACTATGCCTTTTCTTTTAGTAGAACATTTCTTAATTTTTTCAATTATTTCTTAATCTTAAGGAAATTAGTAAACATTTCCCATACCCTCTTCAAGAGGATAAGCCAGCCACCTTGATGGAAGGGACTGTGTGTTACACATATTCCTAGCATCTAATTGTGTTCCCTTTACCTAACAAAGTTGCATATATGACTTTTTAAGAAACTAATTAGGAACTCCTTCATGGCACAAAAGGCTAAAGCCCAGCACTGCAAGCTGGTCACTGCTTCTGTGCAAGTTCAATCCCCTGCCCTGCCCCAGAAGTGATCCACATGGCAGGACAGACCTCTCCTGTCTCTCCCACTGCTCCCCTCATCAGTGTACTTAGACAATCGGCCTGTTCTGCTCCCCACTCTTTCTCTGGTGAATCCTCTCACAACCCCCGCACCTCTGGCCTGTACCCAGTTCTGTATGCATAAATAACTCAATATTTTTAAAAATTATTCAACAACTTGTTAAAAGAAAGTGAGAGACTAATTAAACATAAACAAACCTTGCTTTTGGAAGAATAAAGAACATCACTGACTTCAGTGACATCACAAAGACATAAAGGCCTTTGAAAAGCAAATGGCCTGTAATTTTAGGAAGAGGAAAAGCTCTAAATCACTCTCAGGATTCCCCAGCTTTCTTCCTTTGTTTGCTGAGTAGTCTGGAAGTGGTAATGGGCTCCATCCCTGCACCCCTGAAACAAGTCACTTTTAAAAATGACATTTGAGTTTTAAATATCTGAGTCCACTTCATAACACAATAATATGATGTTATTAGATTGTTAGATCAGATGTCAATATTGCCTACAAGTGTTCCGATTTAGTAAACCCAGAGATTAGCAAGCCAGGATTTGGAGTTCCCTGCTCTAACTGATCTTAGGCAAGGTACTTTTCTTCCTGGGATAAAACCTGAATCTACTAATATTTACTTCATATGTTTAGTGTGAAGATTACAGAAGCACATGTTGAAGTTCTTAGGCACATAATAAATGTTATGAAATATCGGTTATTTTCCTACCCTATCCTTCTCTTTCCTACGATGAGAACGACCTTTTGCTAAGCCGAGTGATGTCACATAACTGTGCCAGACTGTTCTTTGGACAGATGGACCAGCTGCAATTTAAACTACTGAATAGAACCCCTGGTGCTAAATTATATAGCCACTCAGGTCTCACTGGCCTTTGATCTCTCCAGAGTGCTTCATCTTCTCTGGTCAGTGACTGTGCGTCTTCATTGCTCTGGAATAAGGGAAGGTCAGAGCAGGGCCTCACTCTATTGCAAGTGACAGACTAGCGGAGGCATTGCAATTTGGCTCATTCCCTGTTATGACAATGATGGTAACAAGAACTGAAAATGGCACAACACAAATCCATTCTTGAGACCAAAATTGTAATAAAAATGGGAAATTTTACAGGAGCTGTTATCCCCAGGACAGGCTTCTCATTGTAATTGTGCGGGTTTTATTTTTCTTTATATCTTGTTTTTTATAATCTTGTGTTGAGACCTTGGTACTGGCAGTCAGTGAAAATTGTTTGGGCAGTCAGAAAAACAATGATGTTCATCTAGTAACAAGGTTGTAAAATTTGAATAGACCAAGGCAACAAATGCTGAGGATAATTCCCTTTGCAAAATTAACTCTCCTACATTGTACTTTTGACATATTAAAGAATGGAAAACTCAAACCAAGACTCCACTGAATAAAATTTGTCCCTTGTTTGATAGACATTCTGTTAAAACAGTGGTTCTCAAAAGGGGGCAATTTTGTATGTACACCCTACTAAGGGACATTTGTAAATATTTAGAGACTTTTTTCACTGTCCTTACTTCGGAAGGAGGTGGCTGCTAATATCTAATGGTGTGACAGTGTGGTCCCCAGGAAAAGGGGAGTTTGTAGGTTCGCTAGCCCATCAGAAGGAAGGTGGAGCTGAGCAGAGAAGAGAAGAATCTAGAGAGGAGAATGAAGAGAAAGGAAGCAGGATTGAGAGCCAGAAGGTGGCCTGAGGGAGGCACATGGAGCAAAGATGTGAAGAAGCTTTCTCTTGTTTCTTGGCCCTGGACTGGTTGCAACAGACATGGGTGAGAGACCTGTGGGGAGGTTGACTATGGTAGTGTTGATCTTGATTTTGATTGTGTTCTTTTCCTCACAGACTTATCTAGCCATTTCCAACCCTTTTCTATGGGTCCCTGCTGGAAGATGCTTTAAATTTGTTGTGGGCTTTCAGGCCTCACTTTGGGCCAATTCCTTCCTATGTCTTGACATTTAATTATTTAATGTTTTTTGATTCTTGTGTCCAAGGCACTTATTCTCAAAATTTTTTTTCTTTAGAGATTTATTTATGTTTATAGAACTTAGATACAAGCCAGAGGTGTGGTGGGTGAGAAGATTCACTAGAGACAGAGTAGCGAGTAGAATAGGCAGATGTATTGAAATACACTGCTGAAGGGAGCATCAGGCGAGTTAGGAGAGATCTGCCATGCTTTGTGGGTTGGGGTCAAACTTGTACTGCAGAGACTTCTGAGAGATTCATAGTGCGGCGCTTTAACCCGTGTGCCACCAGGGAGAGCCCAATTTTTCATTTTTTTTTTTTTAAGATTTATTTATTTGTGCATACAGAACTGGGGTACAGGCCAGAGGCTCAGGGGCGACAAGAGGCTTCACCAGAGACAGAGTGAGGAACAGAACAGGCAGATCAACGAAATACACTGCTGAGGGGAGCAGTAGACAGGTCAGGAGAGGTCTGCCTCGCCATGTGGTCACCTCCCGGGCAGGCGGGAATCGAACTCAAGCGGAAGCAGCTTTAGCTTCTCAGTGCTGTGCTTTAACCCACTGCGCCACCAGGGAGGGCCAATTTTTCATTTTTTTTAAGGATTTATTTACTTATGCACACAAGAACTGGGGTGTAGGCCAGAGGTATAGGAAGTGAAAGGATTCACCAGAGACAGAGCAAGAGAGCAGAACAAGCAGACTGATTAACATACACTGCTGAGGGGAGCAGTGGGGATACAGGAGAGGTCTGCTGTGCCATGTGGACCACATCCCTAGGCGGGGACTGAACTCATGCTACAATGGTTGCAGATAGCCTCACAGTTCTATGCTTTAACACTTGGTGCCACCAGAGAGGCCCCAGGAAAAAATTTTTAAAGAGTTTTATATATAATTAAAATTTATAAAATAGGAACTAAAAAATTAAATCTCAAGCTTTTCAGAAGTCAACAAGAGCCAGCAAGTAAACATGTACTAGTCACCTTTTCCATTAGCCCACTCATACCTCCTAACACTTATATCTCACTTTAAAACATACATTCAATTTAAATGATCCCATCTGAGCTTCACTAAAGCCCTGTGGGGTAAATGTAATTGTCTACAGTTTAAAAGGGAAAAAGAAAGACTTAGGAAGGTTAAGTACTTGTTCATTGCTACCAATGAATATTGGTAGCAAGTGTAGCCTGGGACAAAGAAAGAAGCAAATGTTTGAGATCAGGAATGCTGAACTTTCAAAAGTCTACCATTTGCCAGCAAGGTGTCATTGTTTTACCCTGCTAAACCTTGGCCTCCCCACATTGTAATGGGAGAGACAATAGTTAGCTTAGTGGAACACCATAAGAATTAAAGGAGGTCATAGATTTTAAAGAAAGGAATTCCCATTATTGATACAGAAGTGTCAAAGTACCGAGGCCTGAAGCAGATATTACAATTTCAAATCCATTGCATTTTCCTACAAGGGTATGGGAGTTTATAACTCCACAGGTTTTTGAGGGCACTGATTTCAGTAATAAATGTATATAGCATGTCTGAAGAAAAGAAAAATCTTAAACTCACTTAGGACTTCTTTATTTTCAACTGTATGGTTCAAAATTGCCAGGAGATTTCTTTCTCAGTCAGGAAAAGATAAGCTGAAACTTTCCATTTTCCATAATTGAACAATGTACATTTTTTGTGTGTATTGAGGGGTAGGGAATGTGCAAAATGAAAGTATCTCAAAACAGTCTAAAGCAAAAGGGAACTAACCATCTTCTCTCAGATGACAAGAACATGCTTTCATTTGTTCAGAAGAATCTCAGACCAAGAGACCATATTTTCCTTAAGTACCCAGCAAATATTTTTGGGCCTCTATCAAAAGTAATAAAAATTTTACTTCTGGGAATTTATCTGAAGGAAAAAAAAAATACATACATACACACATGTATATAATTTTAACACCAAAGACACAAACTGTCATATCATCAATACAATTCTGCAAGTTATATAATCTTATAAATACGAAAAAGTGAAGCCAAATGAAATATCTAACAAAAGTAGAATGGTAAAGTGATCAATAAAAACTGCAAGTATTGGGTAGAAAACAACATGATTAAAACCTACTTTAATAGTAGTGAAGAAAAAGCAGAAACAAAATTATAGATACAAAATAAACTCAATTTTGTGTCTTTGAAAGCCTACATAAACTGGTAAGAAACAGTTTAAACTATTACAGTGGTAGGTTTATGAATAATTTTTCATCTTCCTCATTTTGTAGCTTTATAAAATATCATCATAACATAAAAATAAATATAATAGTGAAGTTAAAACACTTATAAAACAGGAGCTGCTTTGGAAGTATATAGAATTTTATGTGGAGAATTTGCTACTGCAAATAAAATAGTTCAGTAAGGCAGGGGAAAGAATAACTTGATTGTTACACCACTGTAAAGCCCTTAAGACCAAATTTCTCTCAGCCCATCAATTTCACATTGATTTCATCTTGACATGTAACATCCCCCTCAGTTCTACAATAAAAGAGACCATGAAATATCAATGGTGACTTCTAGAGGACACATATACACATGTTGATTGAAGATTAATTTCTCAGCAAGGTGCTTCATCATCGATATCCTGCCTTTTCTTTTGACATAGGTCAAGTGACCTTAAAGATTATTAAAGAGACTTACTTTGAGCTGGTTCTGAATTTCCAGAGAATAAAAGTTTTATGGGAAAAAAGATATAGAGAATGCTACTTATATTATATATGATGATGATGATGAAGATATGATAATGAAGCATCTCAATCTGAATAGAAGGTTATCTGGTGGTCTGAAATGCCACTGAAAGTTACAATTTGTATGAAGCATGTTCATAGCTGAATCTAACTATAAGAATATCTTCTTTGATGTGAGAACTATGAATTTGGTAGTCTGAACTTTGGCTCATGAACTATCTACTTCCCATCCCCCCACCCTTTACCATTTTCTTAGAACATAACTGTCCAATAAAACTTTCAATGACCTTTAAGGGACAGGAATTAAAGAGATTCCTTTTTTTACTAATTTTAGTTAAATTGCTTTTGAGCAGATATGCAAAAAGCTTTGAGATGAAAGTTCAGTTGTTTTTTTTTTTTTAAAGACTTATTTATTCATACAGAACTAGCGTACAGGCCAGAGATGGGGAGGGTGAGAGGATTCACCAGAGACAGAGTTGGGAGCAGAACAGGCAGATCAACGAAGTACACTGCTGAGGGGAACAGCGGGGGGGTCAGGAGAGGTCTGCCGTGCCATGTGGATGACCTCCGGGGCAGGCAGGGATCGAACTCATGTGGAAGTGGTTTAAGCTTCTTAGTGCAGTGTTTTAACCCACTGCGCCACCAGGGAGGGCCTAAAAGTTTAGTTTCAAGAGTATAGATTCATAGCAAGAAATATGAGTACCACCATAACAAGCCACATTTTGATAAACTTAATAAAATAGTATTTGACTCAAAATACTTGACTCCTGTTGTGTGAAAGACTGCTTCTGACAGACACAACAATCTTACTATCTCCAGCCAGACATTTTTATATGTAAACTTACCCTCCCTAAATTCTGAACAAATTTTTTTTAAATAAAGATAGATATCTGACCAAGTCAATAAAATACTCTTATATTAATGTGTAATTGAAAAGGTAATCAGTCAACTACTGCAAATGACTTGAGAACTGGAACACGGTCATCTGCCATGTACATGAAAAAAACATATATACATGCACACATGCACATGTGTGTGTGCACACCCGTGTGTGTGTGTGTGTGTGTGTGTGAATGTACCTATTGGCACAGCTTGGGTCTGGTGCAAAACTGGCTTCCTAGTTTACAGTCCAGATTAGGCTGAACTCTCCTCCCAGTCACATCGCTGTTAGTGCTGGACAACCACAGCTTTTCTGTGCAGCCATCCCCCAAGCATCTTAACACACATGGGGTGAAGGAGCAGAGCAGAGTGTATGCTCTGCAAATAGACAGATCTTCAAAACATGCCCAGTTTACTCTTTCACATTTACTAATTAGAGAAGTCAGCCAACCCTAAGGAGGAGTGATTGAAGGGGTTGAAAGTACCCAGAAGTGTTATACTAACAGAAGCCTTTCCACATGGAAATGTGATAGTTGGAATGAAAGCATGGAATGGATTCCAGAAACATTTCTATTTCTCATTGAATGAGCTACCTTAGTACCTTTTTCAAACATTTCCCTTTGTTTTAGATGAATTCGAGTTGATTTCTATTACTTGCAATAAAAATCATCCAAATGCAACTGTGATGAGTATTCCATGTTGGCATACAGAAGATCAATGTCAATGCCACTCTTGCAGCCATCAGTCCTGTTTTCTCCACCTTTGTTTTCATTATATAGGTGAGAAGTCAAGATTAGCAGAGATAACATATATATGACTCCATTTGTTTGGGGGTTCAATTGGACCCATCTTTGAAAGATAGAAGTGATGTTGAGTCTCAGAAAATCTCTCTCCTTTACTACCCATATGTTGTGTTACATTGGATAGGAACAGCAGCAGGAAAGAGTTGATGAGGCAGAAATTTCAAGTGCATGATCTGTGGATATCTGCAAACTGCGATGTGAGAGAGCACATCAAAGCTCCAATGTGGCCATGCAGGGGACACTGTGGTATGCCACCCCATTGCTCCTTCAGGGCTGAGGCATTTATTCCTCTTCTGCTGCTAGTGTTGGCAACTGACAGCTCACAGCTGAGTCCCTTCTGTGGGATTCCTCCTTACTGAAAGAAAGCTGCTACCTTCTTCTCTTCTGCAGAAGAAGAAAGGGACAGCCAATAATCCAATAACTGCTAGAGAAGGGGTACAGAAGCCTGGGCATCTTGCCTCTCCCCAGATTGTCCTGAAGGGTCACTCTAAGTTCAAAGATCTTCTTGGGATATAATTAAACCCTTTGACCACTTCAAAATTCTTAACCCTCTTTCTTTGCCTGAGCTTATTCATTCTCCCATTTTCATTTTCATTCTTAAGACTACTCAATTTTCCCAATGTAAATATCTATGACAAAGTCTTCTTTCTAGGGGTTACATCTGTGGCAGTCCAGATGTCAGAAATAAATAATACATAGGGCAGCATAGAACTTTTTTTTTTTTAAAGATTTATTTATTTATTCATACAGAACTGGGGTACAGGCCAGAGGCTCAGGGGCGGTGAGAGGCTTCACCAGAGACAGAGTGGGGAGCAGAACAGGCAGATCGACGAAGTACACTGCTGAGGGGAGCAGCGGGCGGGTCAGGAGAGGTCTGCCACGCCATGTGGTCTCCTCCGGGGCAGGCAGCAGGCGGGAATCGAACTCATGTGGAAGTGGCCTCAGATTCTCAGTGCTGTGCTTTAACCCGCTGCGCCACCAGGGAGGGCCCACAGCATAGAACTTTTTACAAGGAAAAGGTTTCATGGCTGTACTATCCAGTATGGTAGCTGCTAATCACTTGTGCCTATTAAGCCCTTGAAGTGTATTTAGTGCTACTGAGAAAATAATTTCTATTTGATTTAATTAATGTAAGTTTAAATATCCACATCTGGACAGTAGATATACTGGAGACTGCCAATTCAGAATGTCAAGGCAAAAACAAACTCAGTGACATGTCACAGTTATTATACTGAATTTGTGGAAAAGTAGTCAAACACGGTTAAGGAAAGGATCAGTAGGTGACAGGCACCAGGAGGACAAAGACCCAAGCCCTGGGGAAGATAGCAATAATTTGATAACTAGTGAGCTCCTATGTTGGGTAATATCCCCATTTTTGAAATGAGCAAAAGGTGGCTCAGAATTTGTACACAGCCATAGATGCAGGAAGTAGGAAAATAAGAATCTGAAAATGACTCGTTTCTGTTCTTTCTGAAGTGTTCAAAATGGAATATGTGAGCACAAAAGCAGCAAACCACCCCACTAGTGAAAAGCCAATACCTACATGTATTCATAATCCCTAACCTTTCTTATCTGTTATGGTTCTTTTTTTTTTTTTTTTTTGTGCATACAGAACTGGGGTACAGGTCAGAGATGTGGAGGGTGAGAGGATTCACCAGAGACAGAGTGGGGAGCAGAACAGGCAGATCTACAAAGTACACTGCTGAGGGGAGCAGTGGGCGGGTCAGGAGAGGTCTGCCGCGCCATGTGGTCACCTCCGGGGCATGTGGGCATCGAACTCATGCGGAAGTGGCTTTAGCTTCTCAGTGCTGTGCTTTAACCCGCTGTGCCACCAGGGAGGGCCAGTTATGTTTCTTTTTATGCACAATTATGTAAGAAGGATTATGTAGGAGGACCTGCAGTCAGGCAGTGAGTCCTAGCCACCATGTGTTGAGTATCTACTAAGTGCTAAGTGCCTGCAACTGCTGATGCTGACATACATAAGAGATTATGACATGATTGTAAGTCATGTAAAGTGTGACCAGCATTTTGTACTTCCTGCCAGAGCCCTGAAGCATAGTCCATGCTCAAAGATTCTACAGGCAGGTGCAAATAAAGTGAAAGTTCTGATTCCAAACTCCCACATTCTTTCTTTCCTTTGAGAACCGACTGCCCCTTTGCATAGGAGTGACCACCGAAGAAGAGACAGGTGCAGAAGGTACTCTATTTGCAATATATGAATATGTGAATTCCACATCCCTGACACTGCCATGGGTGCCCTGCATGAAGCTCTTTTTGTGTGTTATTTGCCTCAAATCCATTCTGGTTCCTGTCTGATTTTTTTAAGAGTTGAGTAGGGTGGATTCCTGGGCCTATCTCTAAATGAGTGGCCAAAAGATGTGATCAAAATAGAGATGTCCTTTAGCTTAGAGCAACTAAAAAAGACAAAGTGTGAGTCAGAGATTTTAACAGTTTTCTAAGCTATAAAGTCCAGGATGAAGCCTTTTGTCTCTAACCACAAGATACATAGAAACACACAGGTCTACATAGGATTTCAACTGACATCCTTCATCAGCATCAAACTTTCACCAGCTGGGCCCAGATGTGCCAAAATGGATTCACTACAATATTGACCTGACTTTATTATATGCTCTTCAATTTAGCTTTGTATTGCCCTTCCGAGTTGCAAGCAAACAGCACTGACACTGACAACAAAACTCTTGCATTTGTGAGTGAATTTCTGTATTAACACTGGAGAGTTTGTAGGGTATTTTCCCTCATTGGTCCTATGGCCTATTAATCAGAGCATTTACATTTATATGTTCCAATTGTCTAATGAAAACTGCCTCTGTTACTAGAAAATAACATTGAGTGTTCATATGATGGCAGAACGCAGGTAATTGCAAATAGGGAAACAAAAACTAGTGACAAAATGAATGTACTGGAAGCAACTGTCTCAAAAAGAAGTGGCACCAAGCACAGACCACTGCTTTAGCCACACAGCCAACGACTCTGTGTATAAATGCTCAGCAGGCTTCAGAAGAAGAGCTGAAAGTAAGTTTGTATCTGAAGCAAAACAGACTGTCCTGTCAAGTTGAGGTCAGCAGATAAACAGGTGAGAGGGTGGAAGTGACTGTCAGGGGCAACTGGACATTTCAACATTGTATCTCAGGCTGTCTCCTCTCCTCCCAGAGCACAGGACTCTGGACCATGAGCCAATGTGCAAGGCATGTTCTGCCTCTCCCCTGTGCCTCCCATGAGCTAAACAGGTGAAATGAAAGGATCACATAAAATAGGTGTGCTAAGACATGTCACACACAACAGTGATTCTTGTCCCGTTGTCATTAATTCACCTACCAGACAGGTGAACTGAGTTCCCCAGACTGCCCTCAAATTGCAGCTGCCAACATTTAACTTGTTTTGAAGCTGGAGCAACTTTGATGTTTTCTTCACACAGGCAGGCGCTTCATGAAAGCACTATGGAGTATGCCAGCTATGCCTTCCCCGGGGTGAGCTGGATGAGATCCAAGCTGGGATACCAGACAGACACAGGCAAAATTACACAGGCAGGGAAGTAAACCTCATTATCTTCCCAAGACACAATTTTACCTGCTTTAGTTAATTGTTGTGTTTGTGCAGGGAGGGAAGTCACTTCATCAAAGACATTTTTCAAGAGACATGCTGTGGACCAGAGTCTGGGCCTATTGTCCATGTCAGAGGCTGGCAGTGTCACTGGAGGTCCAAGTGTGACACCTGTGGGAATAGTACTTCCAGGGAGGCAAAAGCCACAGAGTAAATTCTGGGTCAATGCTGGAAACATATTTCATCCTACCAAATAAATCACACAAAACGGATCCCTTTGGGAACTATCATTTATCCTGTTGGGCTTAGGATTATTTTACCTGAAATTTGTTTACAACCAAGGGAGGGAGGAGAAATGCTTTGAAATTACTGACATGTTCCCTGAGGGTTTTAAGCAATATAATATTTATATGAAGAGTTGAGTCTTTTCAAAAATGTATGATTTCATGCAATAATCCCCAATTCATTTCTTCCTTTAGTCAATTCATTATTTTTAAACAAGTATTTATTTTCTATGGGCCAATCACTGTGCTAGATATAGGAATATGATAATAAGCAAGACTAGTATGGCTCTTGTCCTTTTACAACCTAACTGGATAAAAATGTAATATATATCTCTATAAAAGAAAGTGTGATGTTTTTAAATGAAAGCATCTATGTAGAGAGCAAAGCATGCATACAGATGAGAGGCCTAACCTATTCACTGGTACATAGTAAGTAGCCTTTCTCAAAATATATATCATCAAGACATATGGGGTCATCCAAATCTCAGCAACCTTAAACCTTAAACCTTAAACGACAGACATTTGTCTCTTGTGTATCCTCAATATTCATTGCAGTTCACCAGGGGTATCTGGTAATCATGTGTACCTAGAGACCCAGAATGAAAAAAATTAAGTCAGAAGGACTAAGACAGTTTTCAAAGTCTGGTACTTGAAATACCCCACCTGTCAATGGCACACATCACTCTTCTCACTCCTCATCGGCCAAGGCTAATCATGCGATTCCCCAACTAAGAAGTATAATCCTCCCAGGTGCCCAGTAACAATGTGACAGCAAGTCAAATCTCCATTGGGCCATGAAAGTAAGGTATTAGTTAATTCCATGAAGTGAGAGGGCAGGTCAGAGGTTTGAGGAAAATGAGTCTAAACATATTCCAAGGCAATAATATGTGAAGCCTGCTTAATTTCTTTCTGGAGTACACTTCTCTTCTATAGACACAATTTATTATATGTCCACCTCCACACCAGCCTACAAATTCCCAAATCCATATTTCTGTTAACTGGAAACAAAATCTCCATGATAGAGTTTACTAGATAATCAAAGTGAGGACTTGAACCTGGGAAGCATTCCAATAGATACTACTTTCTGAAAGCTGTTCCAATAAATGAAATAATGGGATTTAACAATGGGAACCAAGCTTTGCATCTCTGTGGTACATTCATTAAAGTGAAAGGGAGTAGATCATGTGTTGCCGTCCTCTAGCCTCAGTATAGCTTTAGATCAGGACAGTTTAGCACCAAAGCGTAAACTATTAAGAATAATTATATTTTTAAATCAGTGACTCACTGTTCCTACCAATAAAAACTAAATTCAAACTTGTATTTATTGGCACAGCTCTCACAGAGTGAAATTTGTCTGACTGCTTCCTGGGTTAAAATCGTCACTTCACTTATCTAAATAAACTCTTTAACTATGGCTGAAGCTTTGTTACCAGTTAAACTTCTTTCCCCAACTATAAACTGCAGATAACTTCTCAGGGAGGGCCTAAAACACCTGTTTTCCTCTGTATGTGTTACATGTACACATTGAGGGTCAGTGTGCATCTTATTTGTCCATGTTTTGTGTGGAGACCAGGATCTAGCACATAGTAGATATCCATGAGATATCTTTTGACTAGTGAATGAATCTGAGTACAAAAGCATCAGGTAGAAGGATGTTTAGATACCAGTCCAAGTGTGAAAAACTAGCTAAGATAGACAATGTCTAAGGAAGGTTAATAAATTGAAACAAACATGCTGTCTCATTGACAGATATGCCTGACAAGGAGAAATGGATGCTGCCAGTTACAGTAGCCTGATTTTAATTGGATTTAAATCATACTAGCAATTTCTACTCTAATGTCATGCCTACCCATGTATCAGCTTACATGTGCACTGTGGTCTCTCCAATATACTGTTCTCTTTGCTCTTTCAGTTTGCTTAGGCATTTCTGTTTTTCGTGATAAACACAATAGCATTTTCACCTTGCATTTGTATAACATCTGAACATCATGAAATGATTCAAGTCCCTTATTCCACTATCCAGAAAAGCAACTTTTATGGTTTCCACCCAAAAAACAATGATTTGTTGTCATCATCAGTCAGAGGAGAGGGAAAAAAAATCAGCGTGCTGTTTTTCACCATTCTTTCAGGTTTGATTTTGCAGAGCAGCTGAGATGCTTTTCACACTCTCACTCTCTCTCTCTCTCTCCCAGTTCTGTTGGCCTCAGTAACTGCTTGAAACAGCAGGGCTCCAGGCAAATATGCAGGCTTATGACCAGAGAAATCCAAGCAGAATGTCAATTTCCATGCATTCAAGGTGAACCAGGCTACTCTAATTTTCAGGAATTGTATGTTCTGCCAGGAGACCTGCCCCCATGGTGACAAATGCAGCCTGTTACTGTCACCACAGAGACTCCAGGAAGGGCTGTGAGCTGCAATTTTTAATACCACTAGTGATGCAGTGAAACAGGACAGGTCTCTCTTCCTGCCCCATCACATAAGCATTCCTCTCTGTTGCATTTAACAAGTTTGCTTCTGGCATTCTAAGGAAAAGGAAAGATACACCTAAGAGCACAATAAGGAAGTTAAACATCAGGGGTTAGCAAAGTAAGCTCTGGATGCCCGAATCAAAAGGACATGCTGACCCTTGGCCATCTCCCTTTTGTTTTACTCCTTTGTATAAATAGCCCTGCCCTCTGCCAAAGAGCAGGACAGTGGTTTTTCTGACACAAGTCTGCTGCCCTCTTCGGTTTGTGGACAAATTAAACAGCTTGCCTTCTCCTTAAGCTATTTCCTTTTATTGACTAAAGGAAATTAAGGCCTGCCTTCAACATCACTAGTGGATTGTTTATACCAAGGAGTATAGTTGAGAACCATAGGATTGTAGTAGAGGCTTTGGTGAGAAGCTTGGAGACATCAATATCAGGAGGAAAGTGATCCTCCCTCCAAGGAAGATCACTGGGGCTCCACCAGCTACCTCTGTAGGGAACCACCACTATTTATGTGTTTACCAGAACTCAGCTTCTGATCGTAATGGGGCCCCTGATAAATAGAGGGATTTTTGCATTGCTGCACTTTAGTGGGACTAATAGGGTGTCAGATAGGAATGCTTATCTGATGGGGCAGTTTTCAAAGCTGTTCCTGATGACCCATGCATAATAGCTTCTATGCATGGGCGTCAAGTGTCCATGACTCACTTTGCAAGTTTCTGGAAATGTTAGTTTTTAAGAACTCTACATAATATTTCTAACATGAGTCCTACGTTATCGTTAATGGTTAAGAGAGCTTACGTACTAGTTATGCTGCCCGTATTCAAATCTCTATCTTTCTAATTTGTAATTGTAAGACTTCCAACAAGTTAACCTCTTGAAGCTTCACATCTCTTTTCTTTAAAATAGGGAGAGTTAAAAAAAATAATTAAAATAAAACAGGGAAAATGGGGCATCCCTAGTAGTACAAGGGGTTATGTTTCATCACAATCAAGCTATCCCCACCCACTGCATCATGACTTTGATCCCCTGGCCAGGAAGCTGACTACATGGTGCAACAGATCTCTCCTGTCTCACCCACTGCTTCCCTCAGCACTGTATTTCAATAGATCTGCCTGTTTTGCTCCCCACTATGTCTCTGGTGAATCCTCTCACTGCCCATACCCCTGGCCCCAGCTCTTGTTTGCATGAATAAATAAATCTTTAAAAAATAAAATAAGGATAGTAATGTAACAGGGTTGTCCCCAGGAAAAGGGTACGTTCCAGATTCCTGCCCCACCCAAAATGAGGGTGGTGCTGAGCAGGGAGGAGAAGAATCTGGAGAGGAAACCAAAGAGGATGGAAGCAAGACAGGGAGCCAGAAGGTGACCTGAGGGAGGTACATGTTGCAGAGAGACATGTGAAAAAGCAGCTCTTGTTTCTTGGCCGTAGACTGGTTAAACAGATGTGGGCGAGAGATCCGTGGGGAGGTTGACCATGGCAGCATTTATCTTGATTTTGATTTTGTTCTTTTCCACCCAGACATGTCTGGCCATTTCTGACCCTTTTCTATGGGTCCCCTCCAAAAGGTGCTTTAGACTTGTAGTGGGCTTTTAGCCTCATTTTGGGGCAATCCCTTTTGGGTAGACTTTACTCATGAGGTTTGATTCAGAAACTATATTCTTTGTCTTTTCTGTATTGCACACTAATTGTATTAAAGTCCCTTTCCATTATAGATCTTATATGTTTTGTCTTGATGCAGTGGATGGCAGAATCTATTTAGAGCAGGCAGGTTTGGAGGTTCAGGGGTAACCCTCTCTCCCTACACTGTAACAGCAACAATTACATATGGAGAGGGTTAAATGAGAAAATGAATGTACAGAGCCTCCACAGTAAACTAGAACTTTTGTCTTTACTTATAGGCCCATGCCAAGGTTTCATAAGATGTGAAATATTAATTGGTAAAAATTAGAGGGAATGAGATCTCAGTAGGGTATTCCCACTGTCAAGCACTGTCCTGGAAGAAAAGGCAAGCCCTCTGAATATTTACTGAGCTCTACTGTGCTTGTATCACTAGACTCTAGGTAGATAAATGGTCTGATAAATGTAGCACAGACAACCTCTTGGTGAGAACAGAAGCCAAAAGAATGACTCTTCCACCCCAGAAAAGCTAACACAGCTAGTGAACTATTCTAGGTTGGGGACAACTCTGATTGCTAGGTTGAATAATCATTTGTACCCACTTAAATCTACCCAAAGTTGTGTGTGGGCCACTTCATTCTGACAGGTACCTATACTAATAAAGAAGGATAAAAGGGAAGGGCAAAGGGAGAATAGTGGGGAAATGGCAT
Organism: Condylura cristata; assembly: GCF_000260355.1. Classification (NCBI taxonomy): domain Eukaryota; kingdom Metazoa; phylum Chordata; class Mammalia; order Eulipotyphla; family Talpidae; genus Condylura; species Condylura cristata. The sequence goes on along the minus strand of NW_004567107.1, from coordinate 59,675,033 downwards.
AACTGCCTACTCCAAATTGCTTGAAAGTCTTACCTGAAGAAACATACATCATAATTAAGGCCTCTGGGTTTCATTTAAGAAAATGCAGGAACAGCTCAATTGAATTTGCTACCCAGCACTCTTAGGATTTAATTATTGTTGTTGTGATTATTATTTCACTGAAAAGTGTTAATCATTATTGCAGGCTCTTAAGCATCACAATATGGAAGGGGAAATCGCCCAGGAACCTTGAGCTTCCTTTTCTAGTTATATGACACTTGAAAGGTGAGGTGAGAACAGAAAAGGAGTGGGTAGGCACCGTGGCACATTGAGAAGTGCTTCAAACAGCCGAAGCCCTTTCCATCTGACAAGTTCCCAAAGCCCTCCCTTGAGGACACAGAGAACCTGAGGAATGAGCAGCTGCCAGGCTGAGGAGGTGGCAAGGCAAGCTGACAGCCGATGCAGAGCATGCGGTTAGTGGGTGAGAATGTACCAGAAGGAGAAAACTGGCAAAGGAAAGAGAGACTAGAAAAAGGCCCACAAGTTGCATCTGAGAAGGCAGCCCAGTCCCCTGCCCCCCCAAGCATGAAACAATGTGCCCCAGATGCCTCCTTTTTGTTAGTCAGCAGCAGCCAGTGTTCTCAAATTTGCATATACATATGAATCACCTGACAATCTAGTTAAGCTAAGGACCTCAAGTCACTAGATCTGGGGTGGAGCCTGTGATTCTGCATCTCCAATAAACCCCCCAGGAGGTGCTTAGGAGAAGGAGTTGCAGACCACACTGTAAATAGCAAAGTACCAAATCAGAGGCTAGCCTTATTTGACCATAAGCCAAAGCTGGATTATTGCCTGCTTCCATGAATGAAATGTGATTGGAATACAGTCATGCCTGATTTTTCATATGGTGTCAATAGCTGCTTTTGTACTGTGGTGGCAGATCTGAGCAGTTGGGACAAAGATCTTATGGACCATAAAGCCTGAAAAATATTTACTATCTGGCCATTTGTTGTAGGCAATACCTGGTAATGAAACTAAGGAAAAAGATAAAATCGTGTTGAGGGAATTTACATTAGAATTTTCAGAGAGTAAGAGAAAAGTTCTTGCTATAACAGCAAAAAATGATAATCTTAAAGACTTAGAGAAGATTTATAGTCTATCTATAAATGAACTCAAGGAGGAAGTATTTCATAATTCCATGGTTCCACAGGAGAAACCCAAACCCCTTAGAAATATTCTATAAAGATGAAAAAAAAACAAGCAAAATCTTATGTTGTTCCAGGTTGACCATGCTTTTTTGTATGTTGCTGGATGTTGGTCAAAGTTTTGTGGTTTAAAACCACAAAAACTTGCAGAGCCATCAGAGAGCAGTTGAAAACAATATGTCCTTGGTCTTTACTACCTCATTATTGTTTCTTTAGCTACTAGAATTATTTTTCTTCACTGGGAAAACAGTCACAATTCAATCTCTATTTCACATGACACAGCACTTTTCAAAATAATTTTCCACATGCATTATATTTGATCTTTACACTAATCCTCCAATGTAAGTAACCTGATTCAACTTAATGCAAGGAAGCAGTGACATAAAGTCTGCTCTCAATATCTCACAACTAGATAGTAGGTGTTGAACATTAACATGGTGCAGTAAATGGTAATTTAAAGGGACAACGATATGATTCAGAGAAGGCTTGAAGTGCAAGTGTCAGGGCAGAATTACCTTAGAAGTCTTAAAATTGCATGAGGGAGGGGATTGTATGGAATGAGAAGCTTGTAACACAAATTGGGATCAGAACCAATATCTGAAAAAGAAAACGTCAATGGTAGTCTTACAGAGACTGCTTTTATGAGATGGAAATTATCCTCAACCTAAATAAGAAAATTGGGGCTCATAATTAATAGAGATTAATTCCTGAAAGTAGAATTCATATTGAAGTCTCCTCATTCCAAACATCGTTTCTTCTATTTTCAGGACTGATTTTTTTCGCCAAGAGTGATGATATAATCTGGAATTATAATGAAAGTTATGATGCTAATGATGCCCAACATTTAAAGAGAATGGTTTCTATATTTTGGACCCCCCTTTTTTTAGAGGACCAGAATCAACAGTTGGATGCTACATGTTAGAAGATTTCAGGTAAATATAATTAAAATTTGTTCAAATCTTTGGAATTATTCAGATAAAGAAAAAGTACATCATAACTAATGGACTCTCTTTTTGAGGGCAGCACCTGCCATTGAAGCTGAATCCACAAGAGGGTTTACGGCAGAGACTGTTGTATGTGTTAGATGAGAAATCAAACTAGGCAATTTCTAGAATCCTTTCCAAAGCATCTCCTGAAAAATGGCCAATGAATTTTCCAAGGCCACACGGTTGTTGAGTGGTTCAGCCAAAGCTACAACCTACATTTCTTAGTTGTCTTTCTTCTACCTCCTCTCCAATAGATTATTATTTCAAATGTAAGTGATGAGATAACTGATGGAGAACCTATTATTGTATTGCCAGAAGTAAAATGGAGTTCACTAGAGAGAGTAATACATAACGAGTGATAATTCTCAGTCGAACTCTGGAAGGGATTTTCCTTAATTTGAGCACTTGAAAGATTTCCTCATTCTCTCAGTCATTATGATACCATTATCCAATTGCTTTTTTATTCCAGTAAGAGCTGTTATTAAGTCTCATCTCAGGTACCACCCAAATAGCATACATTATGCTTTGACCATTTTTGATTACTACCTTTTTTTCTAATTCAGATAGTTTTAAACATAGCTCTACTTATCATAGCTATGATTTAGCTATGGAGTATGTATGAGGAAGTTGAGAGCATAAAACTCCCAGGAATACTGTGATCTCTTATTTTACAGAATATTGTAATATTTTATGATTCTATGATTTATCGAGTCAAGCTAAGCCTCTGTCCAACATAATTAAAAAAAAAAAAAACTTACTGCAAATATCAGTTGTGAACCTAGTTCCCCACCAGAAACATATATAATCTTTTTTCTCTAATGAGCTTGCTGCTGTCATTTCAAGGGGTCTTACCCTCATGGACATGCGCATGCAACCACTAGAGAAAACTATAGCATCTTCTAAAACAGAGAGCCAAAAGAAGCAGAATTGACAATAAGTACTACAAAAGGGGATTCAATAGTGAAAAGAAATTTTAATAACATTAACTTTCATACCTTGGACACACTGTATGTTGACTAGAATGCCCCTGATAATCAATTAATTTATTCTTTCTTGACAGTAATCCATGTGTGCATCAGTTGTCAGCCATGTAATCGGTATACATGAACCAGGTCCCATTTGAGTGAGATTAGCTGGTCTACTGTGGCTATGTTATGATTTCAACCCTCATTCCCTGTAATGCTTCTATAATGCCAAACTTAATGATTTTTTTTTTCCCCTCTAACCTGCATAGTCTCCAGAGGTGGTTCATCTGATTCAGTCTCTAAAGTAAGTGCGGTTTGGAGGTCAGCATAGCAGGCTAGGAAGCAGCAGAAACAGCTGTGTAACCGAAGAAAGTGCTTAGATTTCTTTTGAAACTGACTTTCATTTTTAATGCCAGAAAAAATGAAATCAAAGATACTGGTACTCCTCACCCTTCTGCTAACTTTAGATTTTCATAAATTAGTCAAACACAGCTCTAAGAACTGGTTTACCATGAGGTCAATCCCAGTTGAGAAATTAATGTTTAATTAACTTTAGTCAAGTGAAGGGGTGGCCGATATCTCCTTTCATTTTGTTTAATTGGAATCTAATTACAAAGGGTCATTCATTCATTCCTGTACTCAGTCAGCAAATATTTGTTTAACTATCTGGAAGCCTTTTTTCAACTAAAGCAAAACTTACAGAACAAAGTTTCATATTACATTCATTTGTTTAATTTCAGACATTTGCCTAACTCCCCAAAGATACCACCCTTGTCTTGAGTGAGCATTTGAGGAAATTTGTATCAAAAATATCTGCCACCTGTAACCACTTCCTAATTAGTGAAAAATACTAAATCATTGTCTTTGGAATTCTGAATGACTTTGACAAAATATAGCAGTATTATAGATTAGTTCAAAACTTTAGGTTAAAAAATTTTCATCAAATAACAAATTAATTCTGTCCCTATGATGATAATTCAGCTTATTCATGCCATACCATTATTACTTTTCTCCTAGAGAGCAGTGGTTCTCAACCTGTCCTGTACATTAGAATCACCAGGAGCACTTTAAAAGTCACTCGCAGAGAGACTGATTCACTTATTTATTCATTTTTGACACAACTTTGGTTTCCAACAGTGTATGATTTTGAGGAAACAGGTATATTCAAAAAGTATGTTACCTCGCCATGCCAACCACCAAAGTGCCCATAATCCTCCACCATAGTTCATAGGGTCCTCTTGCCCCTTTGCTTTCCAAGTTTAACCCTTCCTTTCTGGTAATATTAGTTCTACAGATTTCTAGGGCTGTTTGGTTTAGTTTGGTCTGTTTATTTTGTTAGAGACTGATCTGATAGGCCTATGGGCAGGCCCAGGTTTTGTTTATGTTTCCCGTGCATAACTAGGACTGAGAATTACCACTCAAAATTATAAGACCAAATCATCTGATCACTTTGCTTCTTGACTCACAACCTTTTGATGATTCAGCAACTTTCATGCTGGGTAAAGTCTAGAATCCCTTACACAGTGATGAGTCCCCTAAGATATCTTACACTACCGCTGACCTTTTTTTCTCAACCCTGAGCATTTATGTATTCTTGCTGCCACTCTCAGTTCTGACACTGGTCTTTGGACAAGCTGTTGCCTTTGAACAATTTTCCTCTACCTCTTCATCTGGCAAATGTCTACTCCTGTTTAGTCAGGTTGAAATATCACTTCCTTAATTAAAATGCTTTTGACACAATCCTATGAATCATTTTAAACTGGGTTTCCTTGCCATATACCTAACATCTGACTGTTATCTTACTACATGGAGATTATTGGGTGTTCCGAATAGATGGGTCTACTGTTGTATCTCCAGTACCTAGCACGGTGTCCAATACATAGTAGAAGTTCAGTAATCATTTGTTATTGAATCTTAGCGTAGTCATGAATAACAAACACTAGGAATTTTGTATAAAAAAATGTTTTAACTAGTGAAACTTAATAAACTGTTATGTGGGCGAATGAGGATATATTGCAAATGTTGGGAGTAGTTATACTCCAGATATAGGCTAGTAGCCAAGGAAGGAATTGAAAATTTAGAAGAGCACCAATTCACCCACAAGGCTGAGATTTAGATCTCTTAGATAATCACAATCTGCTGAATAGCAGAAAATGTCACTGGGTGTTGTGGGCCAGAGATGATCTGTAAGTCACTGGGCCACCCTGATGAACTTAGTCCATTGGAAACTTCCCACTGGAGTGACAATAGATTGTGCTTGGTCTTCAGGAAAGCCTCTACTGAGGTGTTGGAGATTTTCAAGGGAAATTTAATAACCCCAAGACTGCCCAGTCATCACTAGCTGCTGGGTAGGTGATGGAAGAACCAAAAAGCACACAGTAAAGCCTTCCTTTATAATGCCTGCAGTTTCTCTCTAACTCCTTCTATTGACAAAACCTAACATTGAACCAATTTTCAAAGGTGTTTTTAGGGTCAGGACAAGAATTACAAAGTATAGCAAAGAACAATGGATTTAGAGCTAAGAGGCAATCCTTTGGAAGATAGCTAGATATAGATAGATAGA
>NW_004567107.1:59667430-59669175 GCF_000260355.1 Condylura cristata | reverse complement strand
AAAGTTATAAATAAATACCATTAGGAAAAGCAAGGAAATATGGATCCATAAATCTAAGAACCAATAGCATGTTCAAAAGAGAAGATGACAGTTTGATATTCACTTCCTCCTATTGCATTGTTTATTATTCTCTTAATTTTTCTATTCACAGTTCAAAGTCAAACCATATTGATGATTGCCATCTCATCTATCCTTATTATAGGTGTACCTCTCTTGTCATGGAACTAATTTGGAAAAAGCAAATCTTGGTTTTCTTTCTTTTTTTTATTTATTTCTACATACAAGAACTGGGATACAGGCCAGTGGTGTGTGTGTTGCGGCGGGGGAGGAAGGGGTGAGAGCAGAGTGAGTAGCAAAACATGCAGGTCTACTGAAAAACACTGCTAAGGGTAACAGCAGGGGGGTCAGGAGAGGTCTGCCACGCCATGTGGGTCACCAAGTTGGCCTGGGATAAAACTTGTGCTGCAGTTGCTACAGATAGCTTCATAGTGTTATGCCTTTAACCAATTGTGCCACCAGGAAGGGCCCAAAACTTCATTTTCTTAATTGGTGAGTTATACAGTAAATCCTCTCAAATCTACTTTTTAGGAAATTCTGGTAGCAATATTGCAAGCAGTGAGAAAGTATAAACCAGAGAAAAATAAATTAATCAGTATGTTGCTTGCCATACTTTCATATAATTGAAGATGTATGAATGCCAAATAAAAGCTCTGATGCAAAAAATAGAGCACAGAATTACAAGGTTCCTTTGATTCTTGATCAGTGCTTATAAGTTCTGCAGAATATCAACTGTGATAAAGAATCATTAATCTTATGCTATATTTAAACTCCTGCTTTATTTAATAAGCAAATAGTAAAAAAAAAAAAAATACACATAGCAGTAAGATTATCCTTAGCTGATGTCAGAGACAGAATAATAGCCATTCATTCTAGTATATTCCTTCAGACAATCTGTACTTAATCAAGTGAATTTCTGAAAACAATAAATGTACTTAAAAATGTTTGTGGCTTTCTGGGATTATAATAAATGGCACATTTCTTTGGAAAACTTTCTAAAAGATAATTAAAGGTACACATGAATCAGGCTTCCTGGTGGTATAAGGGGTTAAGTCTTAGCACTATGAAGCCATTGAAGAGAGACTAAATTTTTTAAAAGGGAAGCAAATTAAAATTTTGGTACATTGCCAAATTGTCCTCCAAAAAGATACTGTACCATATTTACATTCCCATTAACAGTGTACTTCCATATTTTCCACATATTCCATAATGCACATAACTAACATTTGTACTGGGAAAATAGCTGTTAGCTTTTGCTTTAAAATTTTGAGTACAATCTTAGATAAATTGAATAAAGATCACCTAGTTGTTGTTTCTTTTGTAATAGAGTTAATAGGGCATGTCTGGGATGTCAACTGTATTTAATTCATCCAATACTCATATTTTTAGTTGAGCAAATATATGTACAAATTGCTAAATGTGGACCTCCCTGGTGGCACAACTGGTTAAAGTGTGGCACCACAAAGCTAGCCACAGACACTTCAGCACAAGTTCCATCCCAACCAGGGAGGTGACTCACATGGTGCAGCAGACCTCTCCTGACCCCCCGCTGCTTCTCTCACCAGTGTACTTTGACAATCTGCCTGTTCTGCTCCCTCTGGTGAACCCTCTCACCACCCCTGCATCTTTGGCCTGTCTTCCAGTTCTGTATGCATAAATAAATAAATCTTAAAAAAAAAAAAAATGGG
>NW_004567107.1:59637110-59667330 GCF_000260355.1 Condylura cristata | reverse complement strand
AAAAAAAAAAAAATACACATAGCAGTAAGATTATCCTTAGCTGATGTCAGAGACAGAATAATAGCCATTCATTCTAGTATATTCCTTCAGACAATCTGTACTTAATCAAGTGAATTTCTGAAAACAATAAATGTACTTAAAAATGTTTGTGGCTTTCTGGGATTATAATAAATGGCACATTTCTTTGGAAAACTTTCTAAAAGATAATTAAAGGTACACATGAATCAGGCTTCCTGGTGGTATAAGGGGTTAAGTCTTAGCACTATGAAGCCATTGAAGAGAGACTAAATTTTTTAAAAGGGAAGCAAATTAAAATTTTGGTACATTGCCAAATTGTCCTCCAAAAAGATACTGTACCATATTTACATTCCCATTAACAGTGTACTTCCATATTTTCCACATATTCCATAATGCACATAACTAACATTTGTACTGGGAAAATAGCTGTTAGCTTTTGCTTTAAAATTTTGAGTACAATCTTAGATAAATTGAATAAAGATCACCTAGTTGTTGTTTCTTTTGTAATAGAGTTAATAGGGCATGTCTGGGATGTCAACTGTATTTAATTCATCCAATACTCATATTTTTAGTTGAGCAAATATATGTACAAATTGCTAAATGTGGACCTCCCTGGTGGCACAACTGGTTAAAGTGTGGCACCACAAAGCTAGCCACAGACACTTCAGCACAAGTTCCATCCCAACCAGGGAGGTGACTCACATGGTGCAGCAGACCTCTCCTGACCCCCCGCTGCTTCTCTCACCAGTGTACTTTGACAATCTGCCTGTTCTGCTCCCTCTGGTGAACCCTCTCACCACCCCTGCATCTTTGGCCTGTCTTCCAGTTCTGTATGCATAAATAAATAAATCTTAAAAAAAAAAAAAATGGGAAACACAAAAATAAATCAGAATTGAATTCTACCTGTAAATAACATAGTTTCATACACACAAATAAGTATGAAACTAGGCAGATAAGTGCCGCCAGGGAGGTAAAGGGCCTTCAGTGTCTCTATGACTTGGGGAGAGCATAGAAAGCCAAGGGCAGGATGGGAACCTATTGACTTTCTTGCTGGAAACATGATGGGAATCATGGTCCTACATTATCTGCAATTTGAAGTTGTCACCTTTGTTTATAAAATGATAATCCTCTTCCAGGATGCCCAGCTTCAGGAACAGTTTCTATTGCCTACCTCTCTATCTCACCTGAGAGCTATCAGGTTCCACACATGATACTAGATTCTATCAATACTGTAATTGTAGGTTTTCAGATTTCATCTCCCAGCCAGGAGGGGTCCCAAGCAGGGGGGGTAGTGCTGAATCCTTGCTCCTGCCCACCAGTGTCTCAAAAAGCTGTTGCAGGAACTTTACCATGCTCAGGCAAGCAACCCAAAAGAGGCAAATTTGTTTAAAGAGACAGATATAAGGAGTGTTCATTAAGGAAAAAAGGAACAGAAACAAAGTGGCACTTCCAGGCCCAAGAACCAGGCCAGTAAATAGCAAGGACATCTCTGTGGAGTGTTGCCTCAGGAAATATGTTCCTTCTTTCCCTAATTATTCTCAAACCCTCATTGAGATTGGTTAGTTCTCAGTGGTCTCTGTCTTAATGTCTCTGTGCCCAGAATTACCTTCTATTTTGATCCTAGAAGTTATTCACTGTCCTCTGACTTACTAGGAAAGTCTATGAAATAAAAAGTTTAATAATTTTAAAGCAACTGATAAACAACACTCCTAGTTTTAAGGTGTTTTTATAGTCTAGTAAGGAAACACCCAAAAATAACAGAAATCAAAACTCGGTAAAGACTAGAAGTATAATAGCTGAATCATATGGTAGATGTGCTTTTAACTATTTGAGAGATTTCCAAATTGTTCTCTGATAGCTATTTAATAATATTCTTGTTTTGATTGTTTTTTCTAATGATCAATGATTTTGACCATCTTTTCATGTGTCCATGCCTATATGTTACTTGTGAGGCATCTGTTCAAATCTCTCGCCCATTTCTCTAGTGGCTTTTCATTTCCCTATAATTATTGGGTTTGAAGGGTTCTTTATATTCAGTAGATTCTGTATAAAAGTCCCTTTTCATATGTTCTTTGTAATTATATCCTCTGGCTTATCTTTTTCATTCTCCTCACTTATATATGAATGTTCACAGTAACTTTGTTTTTCTTTAACAAGCAAAATTTTAATATATCTTAATATATGTATTCAGCCATAAAACCACCACCCACAAGCTCTTTGGAGTCTTTGAAAACCCTTACTTCTCCCTCCATCCCCCTTGTCCTCACCAAACTATTGGTCTGTCACTGTAGATAAATTTGCTATTTCTGAAATTTAACATGGATGGTCTCTATTTTGCCTGTTTTCTTTTCATTCAGCTTATGTATTTTGATATTCATCTCTGTTGTTGTATGCATCAGTAATTCCTTGTTTTTGTTGAATAATATTTCAGGATACAAGTATGTAACAAGTTGTTTATCATTTACCAGTTTATGACCTTTTAGGTTGTTTACAAATAAAGTCACTGTGAATATTCCTGTGCAAATATCAGTGGGGATATATACTTATTTTTCTCTCAGAGTACAATGATTGGATCATGTACATGCTTAAAATTTTACACCATCGATGTCTGCACCATTTTACATTTTCACCAACATTTCATGAGAGTTCCAGTACTTCAACATCCTCCCCTAGCAGTTTTATTTGTTATAGGTAAAAACTAGAAACAATAAAGATGAATAGATAGACATGCAGTGGAACACCACTCAGCAATAAATGAATCTATTGAAAGATACAACATTAATGAATCTCAAAGTAATTATACTGAAAGAAGCCAAATAAAAAATAATACACTGAATGATTCCATTCATATAAAACTGTGGAAAATTCAAACTAGTCTATAGTGATAGAAAACTGATCAGTACTTGCTAGGGGAAATTCAGGGTGAGTTAGGGATAGGGAAGGGCTGTCAGGAAGGATTACCAAGGGTTTTAAGGAAATGTTATGGGGTGATGGTATGTTCATTATCATAACTGTGGTGATACATTTCTATAGGTGATTCACATGTCAAAATGCATCATTTGTACAATTTAAATATGCATATCAGTGATACTTTAATAATAATGAAAAAATAATCTGGGCAATGTGACAATATAGGTAAATATAGGTTGCTATATAAACTGGGAGAGAGGGCATCTAGCCTTAGTGCCTAGATCAGGGGAGTGTCCCAAAAGAATAGCACTTGAGCTGAGACATAAAAAAGGAGATTAGGAAGGGCATGCCTGTCACCCCTTCACATCTGAGGACCAACAGATTTAGTCATCATTCTTAATATCCTCTTCTCTTAAGCCTATAGATTGCCCCAGCATCATTCTCAACACAACACTCAAAGTGTAACAGCGTGGTCCCTAGGAAAAAGGGAAGTTCCAGGTTCCCTGCACCCCTCCCCCCAGAAAGAGGGTGGAGCTGAGCAGAGAAAAAGGAGAAGAGAGAAGAAGAGAAGGAAGCTGGATGGAGAGCCAGAGGGAGACCTGAGGAAGCCACATGGAGCAGCAAGCATGTGATTAAGAAACCGTGCTTGTTTTCTGACCCTGGACTGGTTAAGGCAGTTGTGAGAATGGGGGTTGGGAGCTGTTTGCCACCACACAGGACAAGTAGGGGAAGGAGGGTTGGGAACCAGCCTGGAATAGGGGATGTGGATTGGACCCCAGTGAGTGAGCTTTTGCCTTAGTAACTCACCCTTCCCCCATTCTTTTCATATTCTGATCAGTGGGTTTTAGAACAAGTATCTTGAACTTAAATGCCTACAGGCAAAGGCTTGGCAAAGAATTGAGATGCTGTAGGCCAAGGAGAACTATTTCTCTGCTTTATGGAAAAAATTTTAAGTGCTGTAATAAGTTTAAATAATAAGTTGAAAGACTCAGGTGACCTAATATCAGGAAGAACTAGCTAGCTAGAAAGTGTTGGTCTATGGTTTAAAGCAGTACTGGTAGGTCGTCCAAATGTTTAAAAAAACCCAATGATCTTTGTTTTAATGTAAAAGTTCTCAATTTGTGACTGTTGGTCCCAATTAAAATACATAATCATCATTAAAAAAACATAGCTTAAAGGTCAGAGTTGACCATAGAAAATAATAAAAACATGTTTACTCTGCACAAAAATATCCCCACATTTTTTGGAGTCTAAAATTAGTAAGTAGGCAACAACAGGCATCTTTATCCCATTGTACCATAGAAATTTAAAAATCAAATGTAATATGGAACAGACAATGGAGACAAAATATTAGGAAAAGACTCAAAACATACCAGAAACTATGTGCTGTGCTCCCCTAAGAGAAATTCAGTCTGGGTTCAACCTAAATTCATGGTAGTGATAAGGGAAAGAACAGAAAACCTAAAGAAAACATCCCAAGAGTAAACCCAGACTCACACAGGAGGTGGAGGTAGAAGGGGTTACCATGACCATTAACGGAGCTACAGAAATTAAGATCCTTAGGCACCAGTGCCTTATCCCAAGGCAGAAGGCCCAAGCAGGTACTGGACTGCTGTAGAGAGCATCTGGGGCACTGATACTCTGATCTCTGGGTGAAGATATGGAGCTCAGGCCCCTTGTGGGGTCTCCAGTCCATCTCCTGTCCCTTTCTGACTCTGCACAGTTGTACAAAGTCAGCAACAATCTAACCACTCACAAAGATGAGCCCCTCCTTACTAAAAGAAAAGGATAAAGCCTAAGGCTGCCCCCTCAAAAGGGACAGCTCTTCCTTCCTGTTGGTGGCTGGGTTGCACCCAGCTCTTGGGACTCCGAGGAATGCGCCCACCGCTGTGCTACCATGGCAACAGATGGTTGAACCGATAAGGTGGACGCAGATTTGTGGTCATCCTATCTAACAGCCTGAGGCGCCATAAAGGCAGTGAGGGAGTGCCTGTGCCATAGGGAGTGCAGGCGTCTGGCAGTTGCCGCCGAGGTGTGATAAGAGAAATTCCTCACTTCCCCCATACCTCCTTCTCAGTAAATTTCCACTCTTCTCCTCCAAACTCCCACCCTTACTGCCTAATGATATATAAAGGGGGGTCACGGACAATTAAGAGAGAGACTCCTGGATGAAGAACCTTGGTGTCCTGTGTTTTCTTTAACCTCATCGTCCCTCGCCGGACTCGGCTCCGATTAGCCGGACGCGGCACCTTCCTGCCCGCTTTTGTCTAAGCAAGTGTCCTTTACTCCTCTGTCCTTTTTCCTAGTAAACCTGCTTTTTAAATATAACTAACGTCTCGTGGAGAAACTCTCCTGTGAAACTTGCCGTGTGCTGCTGAAAGGGGAGCTCTGGTGAAACTTTTCCCAGGGTGAACCCAAGGACCTGGCACTCCAAACTCATCTCCACAAACTCCATCAGTAGGAAGGAAAACTTCTTTTAGAGCCAGATTAAAGCCACAGACCCTTTTTGTCAGAAACAGGCGCATGTGCGAGAAAACGCATACAGGTTTACACACACTCTTCCCAAGGGTTATTGAGCCCTTTGGAACCCAACTTAGTTGCTCCTGAAATGGGGCAGAGGAGAATAGGAAAAGACAGTTAAAGATACTTCCACAGAGAAAGGAACTGCACTTTTTCCTCTTCCCTTCGCAAAGTCATGGGCAACTGGTTTCCAAAAGCTTCCAGGAAGGTAAGTCCCCTGAAGTACCTGTCACAAATGGTGGAGATGCCAAGGTTGGGACCAACACAGCCCTGGGGATGACACACTCAGGTGAGGCCTATGAAGATGACCCCAAAGGCTCAGCCTTCAACCTCAGAGTGAAGACGGAACATCCAGGCTGGCATTTTAATATCATGGGAGAGGACAGGGGAGAGGTGGGATCCTGCTACCGTTTGAAGATCTGACTTGATGTTTACTTTCTTTACCAGTTAAATAACTCAACTCAAATAAAATCTGTTAAGACATATTGTTAGGGCCTCTCTGGTGACACAAAGAGTTAAGGCACAGCACTATGAAGCTATCTGCAGCCACTGCAGAACCAGTTCGATCCCCAGCCAGGGAAGTGGCCCACATGGCACAGCAGGTTCCTGTCTCACCTGCTGCCTCCCTCAGCAGTGTATTTCAGTAGATTCACCTGTTCTACTCCCCACACTCTCTCTACTGAATCCTTTCATACCACCCACCCCATATCTCTGGCTTGCACCCCAGTTCTTGTACAAATAAATAAATCTTTGAAAAAAAGACATTATTATTAGTGATGTCATCTTTGGAGTTGATGGGTTTGAAGAGTGTTGTTCTTAGATTCACTCTGGGAAAGGTTCACCAGAGCTCCCCTTTTAGTGGCTCCCAGTGAGTTTCCCCAGCAAGTTTCTCCAAAAGACAGAGATGTTAGCTTTATTTAAACAGCAGAATTATTAGAAAAAGCGATAGAAAAGTAAAAGACATTTGCTGCCTTTTATGTCATGTGTCTTGGTAGAGATCCAAGCATGACCAAAGGGCCGCCCAAAAGGAACAGGTTTGCTGAGAGGCCTGCATGGTCACAGGTGGGTGGTCTTAGGAGAGCGGCCTTTGCTGAGGGAGGTCAATGAAGAGAAGCCCCGCCATGGTGCAGGTCACGGGCAGGCAGGAGGCTGCTGCCCTGCAGAGGGAAAGAGTTGGTGAAAAGAAGCACCTGCATAGGCTCACGTGGGCAGGACTGCTGCCCTGGGCCAGTGCTGAGACTGTACTGATATAGACTTCATTTCTTAGGAAGAGGCTCACTCCTACATGGAGTCGCTTGTTTGGTGACTTTGAATAAAATATGTAGCATTTGAAAGGGGCCAGAGATTCTGTAATGGGTTCCATCTCCATACCTTTACCTTTGGGTCTGAGTTTCAGTTCTAACACTTGCCTGGATCTTGTGCCTTATGGTTTAGGCATTGACGACACTTAGAGGATCTTAGTTCCTATAGTTGGGTTAACAATTATGTTAATCCCTTCTACCCTCACGTCCAGCTCTTGTGTGAGCCAGGATTTTGGTTCTACAGACCCTCCTTTCCAGTTTCTTTATTCTTATCCTCCATCATTAGGACTGAAAAAGAGTGTTCACCACACCCAAGTCTGTGATGTGATGTGACATTGGTCATACCCAGAGGTCATCATGCCCACCTAGCACGAGTCACTAGTCAACATATAACAGGGTTGTCCCAGGAAAAGGCAAGGTTCCAGGTTCCCTGCCCCACCCAGAAGGAGAGTGGTGCTGAGCAGAGAAGCGAAGAATCTAGAGAGGAGACTAAAGGGAAAGAAGAAGACCTGAGGGAGGCACATGGAGCAGAGGGACATGTGAAAAAGCAGCTCTTGTTTCTTGGCTCTGGACTGGTTGAAACAGATGTGGGTGAGAGACCCATGAGGAGGTTGACTATGGAAGCTTTTATCTTGATTTTGATTTTGTTCTTTTCCTCCGAGACTTGTCTGGCCATTTCTGACCCTTTTCTATGGGCCCCTGTGGGAAGGTGTTTTAAGCTTGTGGTAGGCTTTCATTTTGGGCCAATCCCTTTTGGTTGGACTTTTACCCACAAGGGGATGGGTAATTTTGGGTGTTTGATTTAGAAACTATATTCTTTGTCTTTTCCATATTGCTTACTCATTGTATTAAAGTTCCTTTCCATTAAAGGTCTTACATGTTTTACAAACATATGAAAAAATGCTCAACATCACTTGTAATAAGGAAGATGCAAATTAAAACCACAATGAGATAACACCTCACTCCAGTGAGAAAGACACATCTTAAAACAACTAGCAGCAACAAATGTTGGCATGGATGTGGAGAAAAAGGAACTCTCCTGCACTGAGAGTGAAATGAATGAAAACTAGTACAACCACTATAGAAAACTGTTTGGAGGTTCCTCAAACTGCTAAACATGGAGCTTCCATATGACCCAGCAATCCCACGCCTAGATATCTACCCAAAAGACACAAAAACATCAATTCAAAGTGATACCTACACTCCCATGATTATTGCTGCTTTAGTTACAATTGGAAAGACATGGAAACAGCCAAAATGCCCAAAAGTGGATGATTGGATTAAAAAGATGTGGTACATATACACAATAGAATATTACTCAGCAACCAATAAATAAATAAATAAATAAACACATGCCTTTTGCAACAACATGGATAGAGCTGGAAAAGATCATGCTTAGTGAAATAAGCCAGAAAAAAAAGGGAAAATACCAGATGGTTTCACTCATAGCAGGAGTATGATGGACAAGGCAAGAAAATAATAATGATGAATGGCTATATACCAGAGACATCTTACAGGGGAGGAGTGGGGGATGGGATCAAAAACAGTGGGGAGAGGGAAATGCACTGGACTACGTTTATGGCACATGGGTGATTTGGTGATGGGAAGCCCACGGGGATTACAACTGAGATGGAAAAATGCACAAAAATGATGTAAAAATAAAGGTATTACATGTTTTGTATTGATGGAGCAAATGGCAGAACCCTGTTTAGAGCAGGCAGGCTTGGGGTTCAGAGGTGTCCCTCTCCCTACCCTGTAACAAACACAGAACAAAGAGTGCACTAAACCTGTGAATCCAAATCTCAGGTTGGCCTTTGTACACCTACCCCAGGGGTTGAAGCTAGACTTGATGTCAACTATTGTCACTCTGGCTGTGACTCTTGATCCTCTTGGGCTCAATTTTTTTACTCTGTAAAATGCAGGTACAGTGACCACCTATAACCACTATTTATTAAAAGAAAGTCATCAAGGCTGGGGAGGGGAACAGGAGTGGGCTATCTACCCTCCATGCCAGAGAAACTGCCACTCTTGGTTGCTCATGGCGGGAAGGCAGTGGTGTTACCCAGCTACTACCCCTGGTTGCACCTACACCACTTTTCAGGTAATCTCACACCTCCCCCAGAAGTAAAATGTTCTTTTTTATTTTTATTTTTAGAGAAAAAGAGACTCTTCATCACTATTCGGTCTGTCGTCCCTGAAGCCCACATATATATAGATTTACTTGGACTCTTTAATTGTGGAAGCAATTTTAAACTCTGTCAACATAGACCTTATTAACCCAAATGCTGTTAATTTGCACAGTTCTCCACTTAGCTTCACTGTTTCCTTTGCATTAAACAGGCGTTGATTCCTTATTCTAAATCTTACTGCTGTCCACTCTGAAGACATACTTTCTACTAGAGACAACCTGTGTGGTATGTAGATGAGCTCATGGAGATGAACTAAAATCCCTCAGGAGGTGGAATAATGTAGTTTAAAGAAGCCCATATCCCACCCATCTGCCTGTATCCAGAGGGCGAGAGCCATTAAAGAACATGCGATTCACACTGTGTTTCAGTATTGCTGTGCTTCTAGATTGCTTTCCAGTAAACACAACTCCTGACAGTCACCTGTAATTGATTACCCCACCTTGTCCAGCAGCTTCTATTGTTTTTATTTGTAATGAAACTGAGAACTCGATTCACAGCCACCTTCCAGGCTCTCTTAGAAGCTGTTTCATAAAATTAAAGTTTTTCTCCTATAAAATAAAAGTTTTCCCTCCAAGTACAAGGGTCTGAATCAAGCTCAGATTGGCAATTGGCTGGGAGTCATTTGACTACATGCATTCTGATTGCTAACTGAGGGAGTGAAGATAAACCAACACTCTATGAGCACTCTCATGTGCATGTCCCTATTTCAGATAGCTTTGTATGTTATCCTGTCCATTTTTATTCTCACAACCAACCTCAGAGAAAGGTGTATCGGTTTCTTGCATTGCAAGGAAAACTTAGAGAGGTTACCCAGCATTGACCCAGTTAGGGAGAACACAGCTTGAGGGCAAGTTGTCAACCTCTGCTCTGGTTCTTACTGGCTAGGTGACCTCAGGTTGAGGTCAATGGAAAATCAATGCATGTACTCTTCTCTTGAACCTCAATCCTAATGTGAAAAATGGAATATTCATGAGAATAGGTTTAGTTTAAATTATTAATGCAGAAGCATTTAGCACATTGGTGGGCACATAAAGGTAATTCCTTTCTCAGGGGTCTTTCTGCAGTTCCTGTGTGTTTGTGTCTGTGTGTGTTTGTGTGTGTGTGAGAGAGAGAGAACATTCCCTTTATATACAGTGCATGTGAGTTTGAAAGTTCTCATTCATGTCTAACCTAAAATATAAGCCCTGGGCAGCTTCATCTTTGAGCCATTTTTCTTTTTTCATTGTCTGCCTGCATTTCTGAGCACATGTTCCACTTCTTGTTCTTATATGGTCTTACCTTGCCTTCCCCCTCTCCTGCCCTCTTTTCTTCTATCTCTATTCCTTTCCCCACCAAATACTGTCAACCTAATTCCCTCAGAGATTTGGGGCTGCCAACCTCTGTCCCAAAGCAACTGTGTGCCCCCACTACTACAGAGCCTGGGGAACTCCTGGCATTATGGCACGAAGAGAGGTGGCCAGACCTTGCGGAAGGTTGACCCCTCACTGCATATATGGACTTTTTGTAAAATTCCTACTAGTATGTTTTGTTCTCTGAAACCACTTCATTAATTACTTGTGTATTTAAAAATGGATCCTACTGATTTGAGCTGAAGGTATTGTATCTACACGATCCCACCTAGTCCATGCAAAGCCCAGGAAGACAAACCAGGACTGATACCCAGAGGGCAGTTTGTAATCACACATGTGACTTCTTCTGGTTCCACTCAATTACTGCAATCACCTTGTTTCTCTAAGTATTGACATGCAATTTTCCATGCCTATTTTCCTTCCTTGGTCTTTGTCTACTTATTGGCTAGAAAATCAATGCATGCACTCTACTCTTACACTTCATGAATCTGAGAAAATTGAGGAAACTAACACTTCTATGGTACAATTCCCTTAAATGCTGAAAGGTCTAGTTGTGGTCAAAGTTCATTGTTCACCATGGTCTTGATTATCATTTCATCTCAAATAAAATGACAGTGGTGGTGAGCATTTGTGGAATGCCTTCTACATGTTAGGCACCATACTAAGTCATTTTCACAATAATTCCAAGAGACTGATAAGATTACCCTCATTTATAAATGAGGAAACTAGATTCAGAGCCTTGTAAAAAAAAAAAAAAACAAAAATAAATGGAAGGGTAATAAAATATCTTCTAAGAACATATACTTGAGCTATTACAATGGAAAGACCACGGGCTTTGCACTAGATAAAGCTGAACTCAAATCCCAGAAACTCAACAACTGAATATCGAAAGGAAGTTGCTTTACTCAGTTGTGAGATTTCAGTTTTCTCATCTCCAAAATAGTAGTAGTAAATTCTAATATACAGCAATTATTATAGGAATTATTGTGAAAGTAATTATGCTTGTATATAGGACAGTGTCTGGCCCTTAATAAAATTTCAGTAAGCGTTTATTACCTTTCCTCCCAATGACTGCCATGAATACAGATCCAAAATGTGAGAGGTTTTATATATATTATATATATTGTCAAACATTTTGGTTATGTTATCACATAACCCAGTCAGCTGACCTGCCAGAGGTCATACTGATGGACAGGTGCTAACCAATTTTTAAAATATGTATTTATTACTCAGACACTCTCTAGGGTCATTACAGTCTTGTGGAAATCTATCTCGATTCACAGACCAGTGGGCCAAGTAATCATTAAAAGCTAATAAGAGTGTGTTTTGTCAATTCTGTTGTCATGCATGAGCACTGAGTATTTGCACTACAAATCTTACAAGCATTTTTTTCTAAACCATGACATAGTTCTGCAGTGGATTTTTAACTTGCTTCTATTGTCCTTTTCTGTTTAAGAAGAAGACTGAGTCAACAACTTCAATATCCCATTTCCTTACACGAGCCCCCTACACGAGCCTACCCATACCACATATGTCCTACATTGAGGGAATCTGTACTTCCCAGGCAAAGTAACACCCTTGAAAATAATGGCTTAAAATAAGAACGCTGACACCACCTTAACAGTACAAATGCAGGGCTGTAATTTTCTATGCTACTTAATCTCCTGGTACAAAAACCTTTGTGGCTCAAGGGAATTCTTTATCCAGTCCAGAGGAAAAAAATATTCTCACAAGGATGTAATAAGTTAACAAACCAAATTAGCATGTAGTGGGGTTTTGTGGGTCTTATCATCTATATTAACCTCAGGGCTCTCCAAGGCTAATATCTTTAGTTGTGCTGTTTTTTTCTTGCTGTCTCCAGACCACTAACCTTATTTCTCTATAGGGGAATTGAAAGCTCTGCATCTTTGAAATCTCCCTTAGATTTTCGTTCTCTTTGGTGGAGCTAAGACTTCGGTTTCCAAGGTCAAATGAGCTAAGCCCCTTCCTTCCGAGAGGAGCTTACACCTGACAGACAATAAGAGGCTACTCTTTTTAGCAGACCTTTGCACTGGCTTCATTAAAACACTTCGCCATTTGGAATGCAACTTTCCTCTCTCAGCACATTTGAGGACCTCAGAGAGGACACATGGAGCAGCAGCGCCACCTGCTGGTTTTCGCTTAGCAGCGGCATAATTTTTGCAGCAGTGTTGTCTGTTCAGAAGACTGCCGATTTGGAGATTCTCTTGCCCATCAATTTGTGGATAATAGAAAACTCAATGCCTTTTATATGCTTTCTTTTTAATCCCCTTCCTAATACTATTTTTTATCCTAGGTCCTTAGAATGTCAAAATTCAAAATATACAAAATATTTCTTCTCAATTCCTGATATCATTTTCTCCAGGCCCCGTGGGTGTTCCTGTTCAACCTGATATGCGTCATGTTGGCTGATCACTGGCATATTTGCATAGTTGATATCATGGCATATGGTCAGCTTCTGCCACTATATCAGAGAGGAAAAGCAATGGTTCAATAACTAGTTTTTACCTGATGTGATAAGAATGTTTTCCCTTAAAGTGTAGAAAAGGAATAAATATAAAATCATGACCAGAAAAAACTCACAATAGGAACTGACGGTGACACTATGGGGCTTCACGATCAACTGAACCAACAGGTTGGTTCTGCTGCCAAGGAGGTCAAGGTCATGAGTCTAAGCCCAAGGGCCAATGTAAGAGGCTCTGGTCCTTAGTGGCAAGAGAACTGACATTTATGGACACAAAATTCCTCTGCATATCATCTATCCCACTTAATTCTACCAACTAGTCAAAGAGAGAGGCACCACAGTCTCCATTTACATATGAAGAATCTGAGGTCCCAGAAAGTAGGTAACATGAACAGGACAGTAAGTGATCATCTTAAAATTTAGATCCATATCAGTCTGGATTCAGACCTTGCGTTCTCAGCACAATATGCTTTTATGCCTGGCTGGTTGTCTTGAGAGTGAATCCCCTAATCATGACAGAACCATGAATATTAAAACATGTTCCAGAAGCCTTGTCAAGTTTTCCAGACACAATTCCATGAGCCTGCTCCCAGGGCATATATAATATCATCTTCATTAGTGACAGAATGTATGTATGTATTTATGTATGTATGTATATGCAGGTGTGTGCACGCATATACACACATATGTATATATATGATAAAACTACGCTAAAGGGAGTTTTTCCTTTAGTTGTTCCCCCCCCCACCACCCAAGGAAAAATGACACACTGATTTGTGCATAATATTATGGAAAAACTCACAAAAACATTTTGCTCTACCCACTTCTCATTCATGTTTTCCTATCCAGAAAAGTAAAGGAAAAGATGTCCTGTGTTCTCAGGATATTGAAGAGACTCTGTTCTAGAAGACTGTTAGTATGTCTTACAAACACTATATATAAACTCACTGGAAATAAGAATTGTCCCTATCACTGCACTGAAACTGTTCTTTCCAAATCACCAAGGAACTCTGCCTAACCCAAAGGTCAGTTCCCTGACCTAACCACTGGGAGAGGAGCAATTGTTCTAAGGTCACAAAAGTCTAAATTGGGGCAAGCCCCCACTCCCCTGACTAATAAGACAGTACACTCGATATATTTTAGGTATATTATAAAATTTTACATGTATAAATGTTAAAATTGCATGAAGTAATGGACTATGGTGAGAGCACATGGGTGACTTGGTGATGGGAAGCCCACGGGCATTACAACTGAGATGGAAAAATGCACAAAATAATGTAAAAATAAACTGATACATTATTTTAAAAATATTTTAAAAATTGCATAAAAGATAAAGTTGAACATAAAAACTAATCATAATCTTCCATTCAGAGGGGACCCCTATTAACATTTTGGTATATTTCCTTTGTGTGTGTGTGTGTGAGAGAGAGAGAAAGTGAGAGATTTTTATTTTAGTTTTCCTCATATGTATATTCTGAGCATACACATTTGTACGTGTCTATCATTATCAGACATTTAAACATGAAGAAAATGCCTTACTCTTAAGCTAGCACCACAATTCATGTCAAAGGAGGGACTTGGGGGAAAAAATACTGTCAAATCAATCCAAGAACTTAGAGTAGCTAGCACTAAAACCAAAAGAGGAAGGAAAATTGTAAAATAGAGGGAAGAATTTGGAGCTTCTGACGGCATTTCAGAAAGCAGACTACGACAGGGAAAGATGCACTAGGCGAAGACGGAAACTCAGTTTGAGGGCAGAAAGCTACGCTGTACACTAAGCAAGTAAAACTCAATGTCTAGTAAAGTCACTGGCATCTGAATCTGCAGGATGAAACTCAGAAAGGGGCATTGTACAAAGAGGCTAAATCCCAAATGGCTGAGGTCAGAAAAGACAGATACTAGTTGGAGTGTAGCAGAAATTCAGAGGAGGGCTCAGAACTCCCACTACTGGGAAATTGAGGGCAATTTAATGCAGATCCCAAAAGTAATGTGAACCCCAATTGGCAACTGAGTTACACATGTCTGAGATTATGTAATGCTTGGAGGCTTCCTGTGCTCTCCTCAGCGACATGCAATGGTTGATTGTTGTTTGACTCCCTGCTGTCACCAGCTTTTCCAGGAGATTGCAAAGACTATCTAGCCTGCTCCTGTCTCCTGAAAGGCAATCTCCGCTCCTGTCAAGAGTAGAGACTGTACTGGAGTAGAGCTTGCCCAGTGCAGCAAGGTAGGAAGCAAGAGACTCACCAGAGGCCCTGGCAGCTCAACTACCTTTAGAATGTGTAAATACTATTATAGATAACAAATAGGTGAGTCCTATGTGTAGAGCTGGAATCCAGAATTTTTAAAATCTATTAAAACCTCTGGAAAGATTTTTTTTTCTCAAAAAATAAATAATATACAGATCTCTTTCCCTGTATATGTGGGTTTCTGCTTCTGTGTTAGATGAGTCATTAACAAGTGAAATATAAGGGCTCTTCTAATATTGCTTGCGAGATATTAAGAGTTTGGTTAGGACGTGTAATAAAACAAAAAGAGCTGTATATGAAAGATGTCCCAAAGGAAAATAGAACTTTGCATCTAAGTGACCATTTGTAAACTTAAGCAAGACTAAGGAATAAAATATGAAATCATATCTCCCAGGATGGAAGTAGAGAAGGAAGGATGACTGGTTTGATTAGAGTGTGTTAACAACTTTGTTAGTTTGTTTTTTGATGGTCAAGGTTCCTGGCTAAGGCTTTTTAGGTCAGTCAAACGGCCAGTTTTCAGGTGGAAGCATTGGACTGAAGTTAAGAAAAATAAGGATCAGAGCTACTGGTTTGGAAAGCTTCCACATGGATCAATTGGAGTCTATAGAGTGGGTAAGGACTCCGAGGGAGTGGAAAGCCAGTATGTTCCATGATAGAGTTAGCTTACTTGAAGAATTAATTCTTTTCTCTTTTCAGCCATAGTTGTTTTCAAGTAGCATGGTGGGGCTTAGGGGGTTTTCATTTAACTTTACATGATAACAGTCCAACTTTAGTTGACAGATTTAGAGAGTATTTGATTCAGGTGATGCAAGCAATTTTATAAAAATTTTGGAAAAACAAATGAAGAAATCTTTAAATTTCAAGCCCTGGGCATGCTATAGATCTTCTGCAAAAGAAAAAAAAAAATGTGCCCTTTAGCAGAAGCTGAAAACATTATTTAGTGTCCTTGCTTGTGACTCTAACCCAAAGAAAGAAATTATTTAGAACGCTACAATGAAGTACCTTTTTTTTTTTTTAAGCAACTAGACCTTTCCAGAACCCCAGAGTCAGCTCTCTTTGACCAACAAAAAAGGAGGATAAATGAAAGGCACAGCAGAGATGGAAATGAAGAAAGTCAAACATTATTGGAGCAAAGCTTTAGAACTTAACTGGTATCAAGAAGGCCTCTGAGAATATAAATTAAAGAGTGTTTGATTTGGAGTTGGGGAAGATTCTCATGTTTAAAATAAACAGCAGGAGCAATACTGTCTGATTTCACCATTGACTCAAGAATCATGAGCATCAGTGTTCACACAGTGAGCTAATATGTAAATGCAGATATATGTATATCTATACATATCTACAAATGCATCTATCCAAATATTTATTTACAAGTACCTCTCCTGAGCTTTTTTCCCTTTTAAAGAAATGGTCTTGAACCCCATATTTATCCAAATGTGTAGCTCCTGAAACAAAATCCCAGGAATGCTTATTTAAAATAGGGGTTCTTGGGTCCAAACATAATCATTTTATGTTTTCAACAAACAACTCTTGAATCCCTTTACATATTCAAGTTTTGGCAACATGAAAATACCCTAGTTTTCTAGAAATTCTAAGCCCCAGATGTTTGAAGGAAAATCTAATTTTCCTAGGCCTTTAGCTCAACTGTTATAATAAACAGTAGTTATTACATAAAGTTATGGGAACAAAGGAACTCCAAAAACTACATTTCTTACACTGAATTGCTTTAACTTTAGGTCTAAAAAATTTTGTAAACCTTAATTTTGTCAGGGCGACTATAATATGGGATGGACCCTGCCAATGAAATTCTACAAATAACTGATATTATACCCATTGACATACATACACACACACACACACCACCACCACCACCACCACCAGCAGCTGCACTATTATTACCATCTTCAGGAAACTTCCCAAATATAGCATCTTTGTTGTTTTTGTATGTGTGTTCATTGCGATTTTTAAGAAAGCACACATTTATTTTTATATCAGTTAATGGAGAAGAGCAAAAATGGCTATTTTGGAGTAATGAACCCAGAAAGAAAGTGAGGTAGATAAAACAGTTAAGCTAATACATATATCAAAATTAGAGATTTTCAAACTTGTAGGAAAAACAACAGCAACAGTGAAAGTCAGTATTATCCTGCCCCTGCGTACGTAGTTCTCCATTCCCCACCCGCCCCCCCCCCAACACACACAGACATACACATCAAGTAGGTCAGCTGAGGAATATCTGTTTCTATTCATTTCTAAACTGAGTTCATTTTTATTTTACTTAAACTAAGACTTTTTTCCCAAATAAGGAAGCTTTTCACAAAACTATTTCCCCTCCTACATCTCTGTTCTCAGTGTCAGTAAGCCACAGAAGCTGCTATTTTCCAGAACTGTCATTGTATTCTGTAACAAAGCGCCCTTCCCTTTAGTTGAGCTGAACACTAGAAATGCTTTCAAACCAAAGTTTTCAAAGATTCTAGACATTTTTTTTTTTTTTTACCTTTAGCTATGGGATATGACTTTAGCAATTTTCCTTCTTCCTTTTGATTGAAGCTCATTTTAAGCTCAAAGAACAGCAACTATAACCCCAATTCTTCTTAGAGGACTCTGAAAATGATAAAAACAGTACACTTGATTCTTGGGGTATGACTCCATGATATCAGTAGATAGAGAGATATTTGGGAGCTAAGAAAAACCACTGGAAGAAAGTTAACTGATTTCAACCAGGAAATAATTGGGCAGGTTAGCAGCAGGAACCCTGGGTCTTCCATCAGTGGGTTTCTGGAAAGAATGTATTCAGGACACTTTAAAAAAAGATGATACCAGAGATCATAGTAACCAGAGGCAAAAATCTGGGTGCTTTAACCCACTAATGACAATATGAATAAAACTGTAACAGAGGAGTATAATCTTTCTCTTGCTTTCTCCTGATCACGAACCTATGGTAGTTTCTAAAAGTCAAAAATAACTATCAAATGTCTAATTCTTTGCTATGTATATGTAGTCCACAATAAATACTTAGTGCTGAATGATGTACCAGGCACTCTGCTAGGCATCAGGGATTTAAATAAAAAGAGTATGAATAATCCATTCTGAAGTATCTTACAGGTTAGTGGGGAAAGTAGCAATCTCTGTATCATCCTCCAGTGCTCAGCTCAGAACTCATCTCTAGTGAGTTTTCCTCTACCGTGAGGTAGGCAGAATTCCAAGATGGCCTCCAAAAGCCCCAGTCTTGGCATTCACACCTTGGATGAGCCCCACCCATTGTGTGTGGATGGGACACACCTCACGGATAATGAATATGATGGCAAGTCATTCCTCTGATTGGATCACACTATTTGGTAATAATAAACAAAGGATTTTGCAAATGCAAAAATGTTCCACATCATTGATCCAAAGAGAGGTTGTCTGGGGTGGATCTCACTTAATCAGATACAAACCCTTAAAAGGAGGGACTGAACTCTTTCTGAAGAGCCAGGTTTTCCTGTTGGTCTTAAAGAAGTGAACTACTATGTTTAAGAGGAACACATGGCAAGAATTTGGGAACAGCTAAAAATAGCTCCTGGCTGACAAGCCACAAAAAAAAATCTTTAGTCCAACAACCACAAGAAACTAAATCTGCCAATGAGCATATGAACTAGGAAAAGGAACGTGAACCCCAGAAGTGAGCAAAGTCTACCCAACATCTTAAATACCACTTGGGAGAACCTGAGCAGAGGATTTGCCAAATCTCTTTATCGACAGAAACTATGAGATAATAAATGTAAGCAGCATGAAGCCACTAAGTTAGTGGTAGCTCGTTACACAAAAAAATAGAAATACAATGTTCTGTTCCAGTTTAAAAGTATCTTATGAATGAGAACGAAGAAGGAAGATATGGCCGTGGTGTAGGGGAAGTAATATATTTGACAGAAGATAGGCTCACTACTGCCCGGACACCCCAGTTCTGGTTCCAATTTTCCATTTATTCCTAGTATGATGACTAGTTAACTTGATCTCATGAATCTAACACAGTTGATTCACACTAGTTGAACTAGATACATTCTGAGACCCTTGTCATCCCCAATATTCTCCAAGCCCATGAAACTATGTCCTTAATAACGTGGGCCATTCACCTTCCATCTCTGCCAAATTGTAACTCACCTTTAGCTGCCAAAGCCCCTGAGAAACAGGCATTCATGGAGGAGGAGTTTTTGAAGAGAAGAGGCATGATGCTGTCTTTCCTCTTCTAAAAGTCTTCACAAAGGCATGAAGAGCAGTACTGTGTGACCTCCAAATTCTACACATGCTAGACAGACACAGATCACAAAGCTATACTTAGACTTCAAGACCTTAAAGGGGAGCAGGCCTCATAGACCTCTCCTAATCTCTGTGTACTTCCTTCTAATCAGGAGTAACCAATCATAGTCTTTTTGCACTGTTACTTTTAGATTTCAAATTATACAGTTTATTAATAAGCTCCTGATATTTAAGCACTATTTCAGGTACATTATATATGTTACCCGTCAGAGAGGGAAAGCCACAAAATTGGTACTTAGAAGTAAATATTAGAACCCAAATCCATCTTCATGATACTTACACTGGTGTCACAGCAATGACTAAGATGCTCTTGTCCATTCAATAAATAATCCTAACTCTCATTCATCTGTCACATCAGACAATGACCAATTACCTCAGTTTCTAGGACTGAGAGTTTTCCCAGGAGGCTGGACTTTCAAACCTAAAGCAGGAAAGCCCAGACAAATTGGGCTGAGTCTGTTATTCTAGCACCCGTGCTCAGGGCTGAGGATGCAGAACTGGACCCCACAGGATATGTGGAGATAGAATGTGAAATTCTCAATGCCAAGCTTTCTGTGACAGTCAAATATTTATTTCATATTTCATTTCTTGAGCACACTCCTATGGGGGGGAGGGAATAAGTTGAATCTGTTTGGGAATTTTTGTAAAAGAACTGAAATTCTAAATTATAGGCCCACCCATCTGCTGGGAAATCTCCCAAACTTGGGGACCAGGTTTTCTCAATCATCTACGCACCTACAACATTCCATTTACCACCCTGCAAGGGACCCTGAAGGGTTTGAGGGTTAGCTATTCTCCCTTTAGACATTGCTGCTCTTTGATCCATCTAATACTTAAATCCCCTGAGAACAACTTAAGACTTTTCATAGAGTTGTTGCTGCTCTGTTATCAGACTCTAATCCCAAACCCATTAAATCTTTATTGACTGGATAACAATAAACTCAAAAACAGGATGCTTGAACTCCTCTTGGAATTTTATAACTCTATATGCTAGGACAATAAAAATAAGCAGACAAGGCTATTGACTAAGGAAATACTTAATCTAAACTTTATATCCTTAATCATGGAAGACCTGATCCTGCTCTCTCTGTCTATGGCTTGGAATTGACCATGGGTGACCAGTTTTCACATGGACTTTGGGGTCTCCAGCAGCATGAACTAAAAGATCAGCGTCTCCCAATGATCTGGGTCCATTTTGAGTTTCAGAACCAGCCTCTCTCATGATTCAAGACAAGTGAATCTCTTGATAACTTTTTGTCAGGAGGCCAACATCACGATAACTCTTTGACCTATGTATTTAAGTATCCAAATGAATGAAACCCCCAAATTCTGTTTATCAGATGACCCATCTGGGAGATGAGGGTCCATTTTGGAGTGGTCTCTCTTTTTTTTTTTTTTTTAAGATTTATTTATTTATGCATACAGAGCTGGGGCCCAGACCAGAGGTGCAGGGGTGGTGAGAGGATTTACCAGAGACAAAGTGGGGAGCAGAACAGGCAGACTGAGAAATATACTGCTGAGGGAAGCAGCAGACGGGTCAGAGAGGTCTGCCGCGCCACATGGTTCCTCCGGGGTGGGTGGGGATTGAACTCATGCTGAAGTAGCTTTAGCTTCTTAGTGCTGCACTTTAACGTGCTGCACCACCAGGGAGGGCCAGAGTGGTCTTACTCTTAAGTGTAGGCTGTTGAAAATGAAACCAGCTGCAGCAGCCCCAGAGAAGTACTGCCTTACGCTTTGGGTGACGCCTCAATCCCTTCCTCAATTCACCCATGCCAAAGGTACCACTCCTGGCTTTAGTGTCCTAATAAATAATACTTCTTTTCCTCATGCAAGCATAGAATCAGTTGAAAAATAAAACAAAGGAATAGCAGATTGATATTCAAAATATTATTTTTATTATCAATGAAGTTTATTTTTTAAAGATTTATTTTTGTATGGTACAGGCCCGAGGTGCAGGGGGTAAGAGGATTCACCAGAGACAGAGAGGGGAACAGAACAGGTCAATGCACTAAAATTTACCACTGAGGGGAGCAGCATGTGAGATCTCCTGCACCATGTGGTTTAGGTCCCTGGAAGGGATCAAACTGTACGTCAGTGATTGTGGACAAGTTCATAGTGCTGAGACTTTGCAACTTCCACCACCAAGGAGACCCCTATCAATAAAGTTTAGATTGGATGATGTAACCTGGTGAGAGGGCCAAATATTCCTGAGAGTAAAAATTAGAATAAGGCAGATTTGTACATTTCTCCTAAAAGAACTGGGGAAGACATTTTTTCCCCTGGAGGAACAGTGGAGACTTTATTCTCTACAACCAGGCTCTCTGAGGGGTCGGGGGGAGTGGGAAACACCAGGTTGCTTGTAACCTCTCTATTCTTCCTGAATTTGCCAATCTGATAAATCTTCCCTTACCCCACCTCTATGAATATAGGAATGGGAAAGTTAGACAAATTGATTTCCCTCCACCTGAAGGAAAAGCATGTATGGCCACATACATGCATACATAATACATACTCCGATAAGAAGTGCCCTTGTCCCACCAAGGCAAGAACAACCAACATGTTGAAACTAATTCCGACATGTACCTGAAGGAGGAAAAGAAGTCACGCTGAATTGGGTGGCAAAAACTAAAAGTGCTCTAGGATGACAAGGGAGCAAAGAGAAAGTAGGGGTAAAAACTTGGGCTTTGCAGTCCCTGGGAGACCCAGGCAGAAGAAGAAGGATGAGAGAAATGTGGATAGAACAAAAGGGAAGGGATAACACTCCTGGGGGGGGGGGGGGCGTGAAAGTTAGCCAAAATGGAGGAGGGCAGTAAGAATGGAATTCCCAACTCAGACAGATGAAGAGTTGGTGGGGTATGGAAGGCTTTTGCAATCTGAGTAGCTAAGGACTGAATGCTGAAAACATCAGGAAGCCTTAGCATTTCCTTAGCCAGAAGTAATGGGCTTAAAATAGTGGGAAAGCATTTGGAAACTAAAATTTCAACTACTTGGCCCTCCCTGGTGGCGCAGCGGGTTAAAGCACAGCACTGAGAAGCTAAAGCCACTTCCACATGAATTCAATTCTCGCCTGCCCCGGAGGTGACCACTTGGTGTGGCAGACCTCTCCTGACCCACCCGCTGCTCCCCTCAGCAGTGTACTTCGTCGATCTGCCTGTTCTGCTCCACTCTGTCTCTGGTGAAGCCTCTCGCCGCCCCTAAGCTTCTGGCCTGTACCCCAGTTCTGTATGCACAAATAAATAAATCTTTAAAAAAATTTTTTTTCAACTACTTAAAACATCTGGTGAATACATAATCACACATTTTATCATGTGTAGAGTTGTCATATCTACACAAATCAAAACTGACACTATTATCTGTAAAAAGCAAGAAAAAAATTTTTTTACATTTGTTACATTTCCATTTTCCAAAGAAATCAAAATTTCTGACAGAGCAAAGCTTTCAGATATGCTTTAGTGGGCAGTGTAAAGCCACCCTTGTGCTTGGCAGGTGCTCCTTGAGGAAATTCCTTTTGGCAGATGTTCAGAGCGGCTGCAGGGAGGGGAGGCAGAAGGAGAGAGACCTGTCTGCTGAGACAATCAAAGATGCTCTCCAGCTACCCAGCTCTCGAGAATCCCTCAGGAAATGCTGAAGGCTTGGCCAAAATCTCCAAGCACAGCTTACAGGGCCAAACTTTCAGAGAAAATCTTGAGACAATGAAGCATTTTTTAAATTCTACCTTCTTTAGCTATTCCTGTGGGACACTTTACAAGTTGGACAAGTGCCATCTTCTCTTGATGGCCGAGGTAATTCTCTCAGAAAAATTAATCCCCAGAAGCTGTGACTGCTGCTGTCACCATGCAGCTTCTTTGTTCCTTAATAGGCCCTTTTGAGGGTGTAGAATTTCCCTACCTTTTCCTATTTCTCTCCTTTAAAATATTCTCATGTAAGGATCAAGAGCTATTTGCTCTTGCTTTTTTGATATACAATGAAGGGTTTTTTTCCCCCCTAAACTCCTGGAAAGCAAGGATAGAAATATTTCTATAGAAAGCTTTCCATAAGCTCAACTATTATTCCCTCCCCCCCCCCAAAAAAAAAACACATATATAATTACAGTCTGACTGGGTTACCCAGAGACTCTGCTTCTCTCTTCTATGCCAGGGCAGGAAAGCCTGCCTTCAATATGAAAACTGAATACCTCAAAGTGTCCCTGATACTTTTGCTTTAATCTTCTCCTAACAGCCTTTTTGAGTGACCAAGGTCCTGGCCTACAGGCCTGTGCTGAGTAAAAGTCTCAGCCTTTTCTATTACAAGCAAGACCACAGATGTGGGGAGAGGATGAGGAGAACATGTCCAAAATACCTCTCCAGGTTACAGCAGATATCCCCCAATGGCCAGTTTCATTCATTTATTCAATCAACAAACCCAGCAAAGCACTTAGCTAGATAGTCTGTAAAATACAGAGTCTGCCTTCAAGATCTTTGGGTATAAAAATTTTAATATAAAGGGGCCTTCATGGGGACTCAAGGTGTTAAGTCTCAGCACTGAATAGCCACTGCAGCATGAGTTTGATCCTCAGCCAGGGAGGTGACCCACATGGCACAGCAGAACTCTCCTGTCTCACCTGCTGCTCCCCTCAGCAGTGTATTTCAGTCAATTTGCCAGTTCTGCTCCCCACTCTGTTTCTGGTGAATCCTCTCATCCCCTGCACCTCTGGTCTGCATTCCAGCACTTGTATGGAAAAATAAATAAAATCTTTCTTTTTTTAAAAAAGTTTTAACATTGGAAAGGCTCTTAAAGGCCATTTGCCTAAATTGTTACCTATAACAGAACTCATATTTCCAACATTCCTGACAGGCATTGGAAAGTATGCAACCCATTTTCCCCATAGAGAACTCCTATTCTTAGAAATTATTTTCCTACAGCGAACCAAAATCTGCCCATATGTCAATATATTTCTAATGTCTAGAGAAAAACTCCTATTCTCCTTCAAATGTTTGTACAATTTCTTCTTGACTGTTCTCACAGACAGCACCAATACTCACTGGTTGATTCATTCATTCTTTACTAAGAATTTCTGGGTTGTTTCTCAGCCCAGCTCAATGCCAGGGATGTGCACTGTTGTCCCTGAGTCCCCAACAAATCTCGTAACCAGGTCTGCAGACAATGGCCCAGCAGTAAGGTTCACAATTTTCCTTGCTCAGAAGGGCTTCTGCTGGCCCTGAGAGGCTGTTGTGTTTCTTCCCCTTTGGACTTTGTCTTCCAGAGACACAGATGGCCAGAGGCAGGGCTGTGCACTTGTCATACAGCAAGACTGACCAATCCTAACAACTTTGTCAGTTACAAGCTCAGTGACCTTTGACAACTTACAGAACTACGCTAGGGCCTATTCATCATATATGAAACTGGGATAATAATAGCACCTTGTGAAAATTATATGAGACACTACCTGTTAGAAGCATCACACAAATTAAGAGAGCACTTATTGGGAGTTATGATTGTTGTTAGTACTACACAAGTGTCCGAAGGCCAGATTGAACTGGGAAAAAGAAAAAAACAAAACAGTCCATATTGCTTTTTATGGATTGCTATTGGTCTCTTTCCCAGCAGAATCCCAGCCATCTGGATTTAAAGCTGTTCTCTCTGTTCCCCGCTGGTGAGAAAAGAAAATAAACAGCATTCCCGCGGTGTGTCAGATTTATATCCTTGGGACAGCCCAGTCTTGGTCAGCCCAGTCTTTCTCTGTTTTGTCATGGTCCCAGCTGTGCCCACATGGAGGAAGGGGGTTCCACATGGTATTGACAGTCGCAAGGCCAACCCTCAGTGTGTCAACTCCACATGCCCACAGTCCCCACGTACCCTATTCACAGAGGAAGTCACATGACAGTCACCAATAGAACAAGTGGAATTCCCTCTCCTCACCGTCAGCCACGAATCCCTAGTGCACAAGCTTCTGTTGAGCACTCAAATAGCAAAAGTGATATTAGGTTCTGTTTTCTGTTTAGGGACATTGATTGAAACACTGGAAATATCACGGGAGTCTTCCTTGCCTGTAGTGACCCATTTCCTAAGATTTGGGGCTCCCCTGAATTTGGGGAAAATGTGAAAGCAGCAAGAAACATAAGGTACCTTGAATCTTTATGTACCTATCTACCCACCTACCCACCTATCTTTCTCTCTCTCTGCCTATTCTTCCATCCATCCATCTAGCTACCCCACCGAAAAGTGCTGCCTCTAGCCACTGGAGAGGAGACAGATGGTAAAGGAAATCAGTTGCCTTAGATTTCTTCTTAGATTTTTCTTCTTAGATTTCTGCCTTAGATTTTTTTTTTTTCTGGGTCTCCTCTCAAACAGGACATTATGGAATCAAGGTGATGTTTCTGTGTCCCAAGTAACAGTTACATCTTGTAAACCA
Source organism: Condylura cristata (assembly GCF_000260355.1). Taxonomy (NCBI): domain Eukaryota; kingdom Metazoa; phylum Chordata; class Mammalia; order Eulipotyphla; family Talpidae; genus Condylura; species Condylura cristata. Next base: position 59,641,628 of record NW_004567107.1, on the reverse strand, counting down.
GACTATTTTACCATATGTTTATTTCTCTTTTGTTTCCTCTTCCCTTCATTAAACTAGTTGTGTTGGCCTTAGAGCTCAGCAGGTTTATTAAGGGAAAAGGCATTTCTACCACACTACTGACCTGAGACCCTACTAGAGGGGATCATACACCACAAGAGTTTTGTCACCAAAGGTTTTGTTTAAAAGTGACAGCCACTTCTCCTGGTTATTCTTTATCTGTTCTCCTACTTGTCTAGAGCTTTCCATGGAAGAAATCAATAACTTTCATTCAAAACTTTTTGATCATTTATAAATAAATTTTTTGGAACAAGTATTTCCCCAGAGGGAGCGTGATCACCAAGTTTCTCTTTCTTTTCCCTGGAACAAATCCCAAGAAGTTGTCCCCTTCATCGCCTGAACTCCATTCATTCTTCCTCTGCCTAAAGTCAGGTCTTTGTAATCCTCATCTGCTTTTCTCCTAAGCCTCCAAGAGTGTTCTTGGCCTCTGGCTTGCCAAAGCTCTTCCTAGGCATAAAATACATCCCATCCAGGAGGCTGATGCCAGAGAGGTCTACATAATGCCCAGATAAAATCTGAGTTTTCTCAAGGTGGCCCTTTTTGCAAAGCACCTGGTACTGTTCTCATTTCTGAATGCATGCTGCTTTCTCTACCCTGCTAAAGATCGACTTCCAAAGCCAGCCATTCAGTGGTGCCACAAGCTATCTCAGTCCTGCTGTAACTAAAATAAGCCTTGGCTTTGTCTTCCTTTCACTTCTCTCAGCTTTCTGGAGCTTTTACCAACCTGAAGCTCACTTTCTCATGAAGTTATTCAGTGACCTAAATCGGGATATGGAAAGGCAGTCATGTTTCTCCCAGAAGGCCCATTCCTCTCCCTGCAGTCACTTGGGCCTCGGACCTACTGTGGATCTTGGTTCCATCTGTGATTGTCTCTATCAGAAGAAGAAATGGGGCAAAGATGAGAAAAAGAAAGAGGAGGAGAGGAGGGGAGAGGCAGAAAGGAGAGAGGGGGGAAGAAATTTTCCTTCTAGAAGACAAAGAAAACCAGTTCCTATTTCTAAAATGTTTCCTACTTTAAAGACCAGTAGATATCACCTAGGGCCCAAAATAAATCTCAGGTCAAATGCAGAGGGAGAGTCTTCCAGACACCAAGCAGACTGCATAGAGCACAATTTCCTGTAGCACAGGGATAGTTGGTTATTAATTACAATCTCACTTTCCCAGAACTGAAACAATCGTTGTTTCAGTCTTTCAGGCTCCAAGAAAGGCACTGGAATCCTTGCCACCCTCACCCCCACTCTCCACACTCTCAACTGCTCTCTTGCCTCTTCTCCCCATCTGCCTCTCAGAACTCTGAGGTTCTTCATCTGGGGTGATAAAGATCTCCACAATCTCATTGTGTTCAAAACCTTGGTGGAGTCATATCCAGTGCTTCAGACTTCTGCCAGGCTCCCCTAAGCCGTATATTTAATCAGAAAAGACAACTAGGGATGCCAGTCCCTGCTGGTGACTGTAGAGCTGGCACCACAGCCTGGCAGCCGGCAGGCAGCCAGTGGGCTGGAGCTTTGGATTGGCTTGCTGAGACCCAACGCAGCATGAGCAAGGGCTTCATCTTCTCTCTCTCTTACTATATTTCAGCTTCTTCTTAAGTGGAGGCGTTAAACCAGAGGATCTCTAATTACACCTCCTTTTTGTTCCTCTAATGGGCACACACAGTGAAGCACTTAACCAAAGGAATCCTCCTAAATTAGTGTGCATTTCTGCATCTGCAGGCTGTGGATACCCTAAAGACCTCTGAAACAGGGGAGCAGGGAGGAGGAGCTTGCAGGAAAAGGCCTTGGGACACATTTTGTGCCTTCAGGAAATCCAATCATAATGCACCTCCCACCCCCCTACCAGGCTGTTTGCCATCGCCCCTAGCCAAGGGGCCTGAGTTCTTACTGAATCCCTCTTCCTAAACACAGTTCAACTCAGTTCATCCCCATTTATACCTGTCTGAGTGAGGGGACTGGGGCAATCTCCAGAAGAACTTCTTTTAACTCTTTCCTCCCACTCACTTCCACTTCTGCAACACTTCCTGACTGCAAAACCAGCCTTCTTTAGATGATCTCCTCAAGTCTTAGTCTTGTCCCTAAGCTGATACGTGATACGTTCTTTTAGCTTAGAGATATTAGAGATATATCTGACTGATGTCGAGTTGTTTTTGTTTTTGTTTTTGAGCTCGTGGTTCTTGGGTTAACTCTGGGAACGGTTTCACCAGAGCTCCCCTTTCAGCGGCACACGGTGAGATTCTTCACGAGACAGAGACTCAGTTATATTTAAAGAGTAAGTTTATTAAAAAGAGACAGGAGAGGAAAAGACACTTGCATAGGTGCATAGGTGCAAGTGGGCAGGAAGAGCTGCCCCCAAAGGGACATGTTTGCAGAGAGGACTGCATAGTTGCAAGGCAGATGGCCTAAGGAGAGAGCGGCCTCTGCTGGGGGGAGGTCAGTGCAGTGACATGCAAGGAGGCTGCTGCCCCGGAGAAGAAGAGAGTAGGTGGAAAGAAACACCTGGATAGTCACAGGTGGGCAGTGGAACAGCTGCCCCATGCTGGTGGTGAGACTGCCCTGATTTAGGCAGTTTCTCCTTGGGAGAGGCTCACTCCTTGTGAGCCTGCGTAGAACTTGAGAGGATGAGCTTCGTCTCCATGTCCTTATCTTTTACCTTTTGGGTCTGAACTTCAGGCACAGCCCCCAACAGTCTGCTGGGACCTTTTGGAGACATCCAGGTATCCCAGACACCTTGGACATTGTGCTTAGGTGCCTGAGGACCTTGATTTTATAGCTGTGTCAATTGCTTCACTAGCCCCTTCTATCTGTCTCCTTTGTGCAACTCAAGCTTGTGATGGCTCCCCTGCATTCCTTCCTCCATCATGACCATGGTGTTCCACTAACTGGGATAACTAGATAGAGCAAAAATTTTTTCAAGAGTCTTTGCTTCTATCAAACAAGTGGTAGCCTTCAGTTGAGTACCTTCTTAAGGACATTCAGATAAAAACTCCAACCCCCCTTCATGATACTGTTCCCAGATAAAGCTGACATCCAGCAGAACTGAAATTCTCTTTGGTATCCTCATAAACATTAACAATTTTTCCCCTGGAAAATTGCTCCTTGACTCACATTCAGTGTCATTTTGCTGCAACTGCATTTAAACACAAACATTTTCTAAACTTTCCAAGAGGTTTCGTTTTTCTAAGTCTCTGGAAATACCCCAATAACAGACCCCAGTCTCCTGCAAAAGAAAAGATCAAGGAGTTACTGCACAGAGTAAACAAAAGCTTAATTAGGTTGCACTGATCAGAGGAAAAGCATCACTAAAAAGCCTTTATTCACATATTCAATCCTCACTTCCTCCTTGGTAATGTAAAAAAAAAAAAAACAAAAAACAAAAAACAAACAAAAAAAACAAGCTCTTCTAGTTATAGACATTATAGTAAAGAACTCTAAAAATCACCTCCATCTGACCACCCTCACAAAATTTGTTTACCATTTTGTAATCCTTGCTTATACAAGAAAATAGGAGTTACACAGTTGGATGGTGTTTTGATACAACAGGTATAGGTTTTCTTTTATTTGCTATTACAACCATTTTCCCCACTATTGCAACAGTCTTCAATTATCACTCCTAATAGCTACAGAACAGCCCATTGATTTGATGAGCTCAACTTATTTCATGCTTTCTTAATATTGGACTTCCAGGCAATTTTCAGATTTTCCTCAAAACAGACAATGCAGCAAACAAATACCATGGTGCATAAAGCTTTGTCCCTTTCATTGGATTATTTCTTTATGAATAAATTCTAGGAAGGATATTGCTATATTAAGGCAAAAACCTTTTGTGGCTCTTAAAATTTTTCCTCCTACTCTTTCCAAACAGTGATATTCTTGACCCCAGCCATTGTAATTATAAGCACAAAGCTGGGGAAATGCCTATGTGTAAACTCTTAAAAAAGATGAAAAACTGAGACTTCCGGAAGATGGAGGCAAGGTAAAGATGCTGAGATCACTGCACCAGGCTTGCATAGGAATTGAGGACTGAAAACGGACTATAGACTTACTTACTGCAAGTTTCAACCCAAATGAAAACACCCTGGACTCACTAGAAGGTAGATAACTAAGGGGGAATCCGAGATTGGGGAGTTCCCTTTTGGGAACTCCCGGAAAACCCAGGTGCCTGGAAGTTCCTCGGGCTGCAGGAGCCTCTTTGCCCCACATTAAACCCTGCAAGTGAAGAGGGATGGCTCAGCTCAGTGAGTGGAGCCCAGGCTGCTGAAAGACTGCAAATCTGATCCTCAACATCTGGGTGAGGGAAAAACCACTGAAACTACAGACCCGATCTGGAGCACCTGGGCGCCTCGCAAAGCCACTGATCAGCTTGACCAGCTCGGGAACTGAGCTCACACGGGATTATATAAAAACTTTCATGCTATGAGTTTCAACCCAAATGAGAACGCCAAGGACTCACTGGAAGGAAAATAAC
>NW_004567107.1:59635051-59635571 GCF_000260355.1 Condylura cristata | reverse complement strand
CAATCAGCGAACTGAAGAAAGAAAATGAGACATTAAAAAAGGAAATAGAAGAAATGCAGGTGATGAAAAGGCCACTAGAAGAGATGAAGAAAGCTGGGAAAAGTTATGAAAACAGAATAGATGAAATGGAAGAACGAGTCAGCACACTCGAAGACACAGACACAAAGAGAATTAAAAAAGAAAAAGAAAGAGAAGTAAAAAGGAAAAGGAATGAAGAAACTCTTCAAGAGCTATCTGAAACCATTAGGAATGGAAATATCAGAGTTATAGGTATCTCAGAAAGCAAAGAAAAAGGCCAAGGAATAGAGAAAATATTCACAGAGATAATAGAAGAGAACTTCCCAAATTTGAAGAAGGAGATGAAAGTAGATATCCAAGAAGCAAGACGAACCCCAAACTACCATGATGAGAGGAGAAGAACAGATAGACATATCATAATAAAAATTCCGAGATTGCAAAATAAAGATAATGAGAATGACAAGAGGGAAGAAACAAATAACCTACAAAGGGAAACCGATCC
>NW_004567107.1:59626405-59627131 GCF_000260355.1 Condylura cristata | reverse complement strand
TAACAAAAATAATGAACAACCATATACCAGAGACATTTTGTGGGGGTGGAGTGGGGAGGGAAGTGCACGAGACTATGGTGATGTCACACGGGTTACTTGGTGATGAGAAACCCATGGGGATTACAATTGAGATTTAAAAATATGTACAAAATGATGTAAAAATAAATGTTATGTAAAAATAAATGTTACAAAGAAAAATATTATAAAAAATATAACTTTAAAAAAATTATCTACTTTATTCTTGAGAATGTTTGTTACTATCATATTTTTTATCATCTCCAACTTGAAAATGGTCTCTCAGATTCTGTAGGAGTCAGAGTAGTGGTAAATTCATACACAGATTATCACATTTCAGTCTATTTCATTTTAAATTGATTTAAGCACAGTAAGAAAGAGGTAAAGAATGAATTTAAAGGTAAAGGGAGTTTACAAACCTCCACCCCTCCCCCCATCCCTGTAACTGAACAATCCAGGATGCCAGTTGCTGGTAGGGTTCCAGGTAGAATGTTGAGGTTTGTTGTGGCTGGTGCATCCAAGGCTACCAGGCAGGGCCCTGTGGTTAGTCAGTGCCATGGAGTGGCTGCTGTCCTCTATGTGCCTCAGCTTTTCGCCCATTCTTGAGAAATTCAGCGAGGTGGTGATGGCACTGCTGCCCAGTGCCTGGAGACCACTCCTCACATTCCAGAGTCTCCAGTGGGAGGCAGTATTGAGCCCACCAGTAGTCAG
>NW_004567107.1:59622483-59625840 GCF_000260355.1 Condylura cristata | reverse complement strand
GGGGAGCTGGCTGGGGTCTTAAAGCAGCCCTGCGCCCTCCCCTCCACTCTGCCCTCCACCGCCATCTCCAACGCGGGACCGGAGGCCAGTGGGTACGGGGAGACCTCTTCTGTGGCTGTAGTTCCTCAACTTCACACGTTAGATACGCCCTCCCCTCCACTCTGGTCTTCCAACGCCACACGCTGCTCTCCACCACCATCTCCATCGGGGACAAGAGGCCAATGGGGACAGGGAGACCTCTCTTGGGGCCGCAGTTCCTCAACTTCACACGTTAGATAACGCCCTCCCCTCCACTCTGGCCTTCCAATGCCACACGCTGCTCTCCACCGCCATCTCCATCGCGGGACAGGAGGCCATGGGGATGAGGAGACCTCTCTTGGAGCTGCAGTTCCTCAACTTCACACGATGGATACAACAATGACTCCTCCAACTCAAGGACTACTCAAATTCCTAGAACGTTAAGACTTTCTCTATAGTCTCAGGATGTTTGCATTATCTCATCAGCAGTGTGGGGGGAAAAAAAAGACTACTAAAAGAGACTATACTTTTCAAATTAGACCTTAACAACTGAGGACTGAGGTGGGGGGTTAGAAGAAGTTGGGGTGGGGAGAAGGGCGGGGTTCATATGGGTGGGGAAGAAAGTAGTGGTGTGGGAGTAAGGGTGGAGGGAGGTCTCACAGATAGTGGTGGGGGTTTTGAAATGTATTTAATACACAAATAAAATATATTTAAGGTAAAAACAAAGAAATCCTAGAATAAACCAAAATATGTGGGAAAAAAACAATGCATCTGAACAACTCCCAGATCAATGAAGAATAAGAGAAAAAACTGATAAAAATATCCAGAGAAAAAATTATGGGCTCATAAAAGAAAGAAAAATATTAATTAGACAATCTAATTCTGCAGCTGAACTAGAAATTAAATGAAACCAAAAACCAGTAGAAAGAAGGAAAAAATAAAACTGAGAGCAGAAAATAAATTAAATAGTAAGTAAAAAGACAATCCAAAAGATCAGTAAAATCAAGTGCTGGGAGCCTCCCTGGTTATTCAAGAGTTAAAGTCGCAGCACTATCAAACTATCACCATCCATTGTGGCATGAGTTTGATCTCCTGCCAGAAAGTTGACCCACATGGCACAGCAGACCTGTTTTACCCACTGCTCCCCTCATCAGTATATTTCAGTACTGCCCCCACTATCTCGGGTGAATCTTCATACCCCCCACACCTCTGGTCTACATCCCAGTTTATGCATGCATAAACAAACAAACAAACAAAAATCTTAAAAGGGGGGCCGTAGGGACCCTCCCTGGTGGCGCAGCGGGTTAAAGTACTACACTAAGAAGCTTAAGCCACTTCTACATGAGTTCTATCCCTGCCTGCCCCGAGGAGCTCCACATGGGGTGGCAGACCTCTCCTGACCTGCCCACTGCTCCCCTCACCAGTGTATTTTGTTGATCTGCCTGTTCTGCTTCCCACTCTGTCCCTGGTGAATCCTCTCACCCTCCACATCTCTGGCCTGTACCCCAGTTCTGTATGAATAAATAAATCTTTAAAAAAGGGGGGGGCCTAAAAGTAGAAGAGAGAAAATCCAAATAAATAGAATCAGAAATAAAAGAGGTGAAACTACAACAGATGCTACAGAGATGCCAAGTACAGAAGAACCTACTATGAATATTTTCATGCAAACAACCTGGACAACCTAGAAGAAATTGACAAATTTTAAATTCAAAAAAATCCTCCCAAACTGTACTAGGATGAAATTGACAGCTTAAAAATTCAATCAAGTGCAGAAATTAGAAGAGTAATATATAGTCTCCCTAAGAGCAAAAGCCCAGGACCAGATGGCTTTTTTAGTGAATTCTACTAAATTTTCAAACAGGACCTATATCGACCCCATTCAAATTCTTCCAAAAAAAAAAATTAAAGAGGTTAGAAATCTCCCTAACATATTCTATGAGGCCAAAGTTAGTTATCTCAACCCAAAAAAGTACAACACAAAGAAAATTATATCCATGGTGAATATGGATGCAAAATTCCTGAACTAAACTAGCAAACCAAAAATAGTAGCTATAACCAAGTAGGCTTCATGCCAAGGATGCAAGACTGATTTAACATACACAAATCAATCAATGCCATTTCTTAGACAACAAAATGATAAAAACCACATGATCATTTAACAAGATGCAATTTCCATTTATAAAAACTGGGAAAAATGGAATAAATGGAAGTTATCTAAATATAATAAAAGACATATATAATAAACCCACAGCTAACATTACACTCAAGGATGAAAACCTGAAAACATTTACTTAAAGAACAGTAACTAGGCTAACATTTTTCACTATCACTGCTGTTCAACATAGTATTAAAAATCACTGTCAGAACAATTAGGCAAGAAAAACACCTAAAAGGAATCCAGATTAGAAATGAAGAAGTGAAACTACCACCATTCATTCACAGGTGATATAATAAACAGACATCCCAAAAGAAAGGGAAACTAAAACAATAATCCAATTTACAATTGTACCAAAAAGAATGAAATACATGGAAATAATCATAATGATGATTAGGAAGGACTATAAAAAAGCTATAATAATCTGTTAAAGTAAATAAAAGAAGACACACAAAAATAGAATATATCCAATGCTCATGGATAGGAAGAATGAATAGCATTAAAATATAATACCTGTCAAAAAAAATGTCCCACAGACCTTTTTTTTCCAAGGAAATATAAAAATTGTAAAATTTTACATGGAATTAAAAAAAGTCTTAAAGAACTAAAACAAACCTGAGAGAAAAGAAGATAAGACTTCAAACTATATTACACACAACAATAAGTCATATGGGATTTGAACAAAAACGGAAACATAGACCAATGGGGCAGAATAGAAAGTTCAGAGGTAAACCCACACAGATATGCACAATTATTCTTTAACAAAGTAGCCATAATTATACAACGAAGAGGGGAAAATCTCTTTAACAAATGGTGTTAGGAACATGGGTAGCCTCATGCATTAACATGAAAGTAAACCCATGCTTAACTCTATGCACAAAACTAATTCAAAATGGGTGAATGATTTAGATATGAGAACTGAAATCATAAAATGTTTAAAAGAAAACCAAGTGGTACTGGGAAAACTGGGAAGCTACATGCAAAAAAAATGAAACTAGATCACTGCCTCACTCCAGTCACAAAAATCAACTCAAAGTGAATTAAAGACCTAGACATAAGAACGGAAACCATAAAATACCTAGAAGCAAAGATGGGTCAAATGCTATATGACATACACTTCAGTGACATCTTTAAAGACAAAGCACCCAACACCACAATAGTGAAGGCAAAGATAAATAGATGGG
>NW_004567107.1:59593750-59621703 GCF_000260355.1 Condylura cristata | reverse complement strand
GAGAAAGTAACAAAAATAATGAACAACCATATACCAGAGACATTTTGTAGGGGTGTAGTGGGGAATGGGATCAAAAATGCGGGGGTGGGGAGGGAAGTGCACGGGATTATGGTGATGGCACATGGGTGACATGGTGATGGGAAACCCACGGGGATTACAATTGAGATGGGGAAAAAAATGTACAAAGTGATGTAAAAATAAACTTTTATAAAAAAAAAAAACTAAAACACTCAACCAATAAAAAAAAAAACATGAAAAACTAATTCTCTATAGGAAATAGTAACTGAAGATTCAAACTCAAGTTCAATACCATGACAATTTCAATTAATTTCCTTTAGTGTCCTTCCCACCCTGATTCCAAATAACATTATAGTTCATAGGTCATTCCAAGCTCAGCCATGTTACCACCAAGTTGTTCCTCCTACCGGCAAAGTGACTCTAATCAAAATTCTAAGGTCATGGGGTGGGGGTGAGGGGGCATGTCTAAGGCCTTTTTGTGTTGAGTTTGCTTCTTCATCATCTCCTTGGGTCCCCACATACTAAAATGGAGCCACTCTTTCTAGCCTCTCTAGCTTCTTCATGTTCCAATGCCTCCCCCATCACCGTCATTTGAAAGTTTTCCCACCTTGACAAAAAAAAATTAATCTTTTTCATAGGAAACAGAAGAGGAGACTAAAAGTATTATTCAAACTTCCACTAAAAACATAGAGGGCTGAGAGAAAAAAATAACAAGGTTGATACCCTCCTCAGTTCCTAATCAGGAAGAAGAAATGAAATACATTCAAAATCTGTAGAAGAGTGTTTTACTTAGTAAATGCAAGTTTATTAAGGTGGACAGCCCTGAAAAATTGGTTGAAAGCATCAAGGTCACTTGATCTGCGATTCTCCAGAAAGATTCTATCATCATAGCCTTGCTGGTAGAGAGTAACAAAATTAAGTTTGGTGGTATAGGAGAAAAGTTCTAAATGATTCCATTCCATAGGCATCACTGCACTGAACCTTCAAACCTCTAGGCTGCAACTACCCAAGCTGATTAAGTAAAGAAAAAGAAAGAAAGAAATCCTGATGGTTACCTGTCTGTTTAGTTTTTCTTTCCAAATCACTCATACTAAAAATAACATGGTGTCTTCTTCACTAGGCTTTCACTAGAATGAGGATAAAAGGCACATAAATACACATGGTATATCTTGGAAGCAGGGCAACAGGATGCAAATATAGACTTATCAAAGAAGACAACTCCCATTAAGCATTTACTAATCTTTCCAGCATTTAGCTAACAATCATGACTCACTAAACAAATATACTCAGTCAAGGTGAGACCTCTGTCTCTCTGAACACAAAGTTCAATCCCCCTGGTGTTATAAAGACTAGTCCCTTTATATGAAAGCCTATGGAATCTCCACAGAAAGTCTAGCACTATTTGTAGAATTTCAGAAATTTTAAATTGGTCTTGGTAGAGAAAAGGAAGGAAGGAAGTGATACTACCTTCTACTGTGAATCAGGCATTATACATTATCTCACTGAACTGAAGGTATTTTTAAGCAAAACTTGGAGAGAATAAGTGGGTTGTCAAATCCATGCTTGAGTGTGGCAAATCCACATTCAAGCTTGGGGTCAATCCTCCACTCAAATACACAGAAAGCTGGATTCATATACCATAAGTTCACTGAATTCCAGAACATAAGCTCCTCAGAAGATTGTAAATATCATAAAATTAGAGGTCATACACAAGCTCAGTAACTGTAAGCTAATATTAGCTGAATACAGTCACACAATGAATAAATAAACTCTGGTTCCAAGTCAATTTCACTCCGTTGTGTTTATTTTTTGTGTTAACTCTCCATCAAGCACCATGACAAGTGCTGTAAATGATGTACCTCATTTAACCTCCACATTTCTCTGAGGTAAAGTTTATTATTCCATTTAACAAATGAGAAAAGTGAGGCCAAGAAAGAAAAAAAACTTAAGATTAGAAAACTAAAATGTGACAGAAACAGGCTTCAAGTATAGACCTTTATCCCCATGTTTAAGAGTCTGGGCTCTTAAACATTCCTGCACCATGTCCCCCCAGTCATGGGACTTTGTTTATAATCAATGAATCAGAATAAGTGATATAATTCAAATGAGAGAGAAAGAAGGGTGGAATGAATTTCACACAAAGTGGTTCTCATCACAAGTTGCTTAGCGGAAGATCTTACAGGTGGAGCCAAAGCAGGGTTATCCTTTTAAGGTAGGCAGACTACTGAGCACAGCTTGGTGTTCAAACATGTTACTATTGACTACCTGAGCTTTGCAGGATCCTCTAATTTTCTTCAAAAACAACACGAGTTTGGAAAGCTTAAAACCCATGTAGTCAAAGATGGAAAGAAATTTTCCAAAGATAGGAAGCAAAATGACTTCAAAAATATGATAATGTCATGAAAGTTTTCAGATCCAAGTGAAAGGTGAACACTTAGTCTAAAAGAAATGAAGTCTCAGTCTCACTGGCCAGACAGCTTTGAGAAAAATGACCTTAAAAGAATACCACCATGTTCCCAGGAAGACATGTAGAAATAAGAAATATTTTAATTCAGGGGGAAAGGGCCGAAAGGGAGGGCTGGAGGAGAGGTGTTTTTCACTCTTAGTGAGAGCAAATCTGTCTATATCCATCCCCAAATCTACATGTCAAATACAAATACTAGCTTGCCTCAACCCATGCACTAGTCAACTGAATAGAAGGAATATTTCAAAAAGAGACAGGCTGCAGATTAAAACTACAGGGCTACTAGTGTGACACTAAATGATTTGCTAGAATCATTGCAATAGCAGCTCACAGGAAGCCCAGCCAAGGCAGGAAAACTGGGCTGAAGGAGAGACAAGATCACAGTGACACTGTTATCTGGCAAGAACTGGGAACTGAAAACGCAGTATTAGAGAAGGACAGAGCACAATGTCACAGAGATGCCTCTGGCAGTTGGTGTTTGGGGGAAAGACAGACAGGCCAAAGTGCAAAGAAGAAAGTTTTATGGCTTAATATCACTTGGCCCCCAGCCCCAGTCACACCATCACACCAAAGATGCTTGTCGGTCTTTGAAGTTTAGCACAGTTGTTCTTCTATTTCAAAACTGAGCTTGAGGTATATATAGATATATATGCTAAAAAATGGAGCATGTCATGATATTTGAATTTATTAGCTGACAAACACTGTGTTGTACCATCTGCTACTTCACACCAAACTTCCTGTAACTAAAGATGCACAAACCCTAGAGAATAAGCATTAGGTAAAATAGATTCATTTTATATAATTGAACATAATTGTGCATGTAATGTTTTAACGTAATATTACTCAACAGCTGTGCAAATAATGGCAGGGATATTCACCATAGACCATCTGCTGGCAATGAGATATGAAGGCAGCACACTAGCCGACCAGTGAACCTACAACCTCTCTAAGATAAAACGAGAACTTGCTTTAGAAGAAAGTTCAGGTTAAAAACAGTCATGGAAACAAAACATCACAGCACCCAGCAGCACAGAGTCAATGTACCCCCCAACTCTCACTGCAGAGTAGGTAATTGCATTTGCTCACCTTAACACATGTCACCTTTGCTCTCCCCAAGTTCAGTTTTCTCTGCACCACCTCTTTTTCTTTCAATAACTTTTACGATGCTTTTGGTATTCTCCTTTTATAGCTACACATTGATGAACCACAAGCATAGCTTGACATGCTTCACATTCTATTCTATTTTAAAATAATATGAGTTCTAGGATTAGAGTGCTAAATCCCTACATGACTGTTTTCATTAAACTTTTCCAAGTATCTTCGTGTAAACCATAAATTTTCCCCACTCTGTAGGTAATTTATTATTATTTCATTTTTAGAGGTGAGAAAGTAGACTTAGTGTTTCAGTCAATCAACAAGTGTTTACTGAATACATAGCATGATACAAATTCATGCATGTCACTTGCCTTCAGTGGTGCAATTTTTTTTAAAGATTTATTTATTTATGCACACAGAACTGGGGTACAGGCCAGAGGCTCAGGGGCGGCGAGAGGCTTCACCAGAGACAGAGTGGGGAGCAGAACAGGCAGATCGACGAAGTACACTGCTGAGGGGAGCAGCGGGCGGGTCAGGAGAGGTCTGCCACACCATGTGGTCACCTCCGGGGCAGGCGGGAATCGAACTCATGTGGAAGTGGCTTTAGCTTCTTAGTGCTGTGCTTTAATGCTGCGCCACCAGGGAGGGCCCCAGTGGTGCAAATTTATAATGGCAAAGTTAAGAACTAGGACATGATGATTTGTTCTTTTAATTCATTCCATTAGTAGGTCACTGCTAAAAGACTTTGGACCAGCCGCTTAATATGAGTCAATGGACCAGCTGCTTAATACAAGTTAATGAATATGACTCAGGTTGAACATGTATAAAAGAAGAACAAAACAAAAATCTAGTTGGAACATATCTACACATACATATACTTCTTGGATCAGACATAAACATTTTAAAATCTGGCCAAAATCAGTATAAACATCAAGTCAACATATTTTATTTTAGTCTTGGACTCTATTATTCTAGCCACTATTCAAACCTTCCCTTTAAAGTTTTTAACTATTTTTTTTTTCAAACCTGCTTTGCTATAGTGGCCATTTCAACTCTGTGAAATAAGATGAGATGTATTTTTTTTCTAATGTATTATGCTAAAAAGTGACTTGCCTACAGGCTAACTCTTGTAAATTGCCTCAACATCCACTGTATTAAACATTTCACATTGTTCTGCCTATAATATTAAAGCTTGGTCTCTTGGAAAATATTATAAGGGAATTTAACTATACATAAATATTAATAGGTGCAATAAAATAAGAACAGCATAAAAGTATTTCAATACTAAAAGTTAAGTGTGTTGGAGCCTAAGGAGAATCTTTTATTCCTTTTCTTTTTATAAATGACTTTAAACTCATAAAATGATGAGATTATAAAAATGAACATAACAAAATACCAAAAAATTTTATTACAATATATTAAGAGAAGGAGTTAGTGGGTTAAAAACCTCAAGATGACAGAAAAGTATAATATTAGGGAATTGAAACAAGTCATCACAATTGCTCAAATACCATTCTCTACCCAGGGTAATGACTTTTTTACTAACACTCAGACAAATATAATAATCTCAAACTATTTTAAGGTTGAGAGAAGGTTATGAGAAAGAGTTACTGAAGCCAATAAATATCAAACTTAAAGCTGACATTTGGTCTCAAATCCCCAGTGTTTGCAAGAACTTCAGCACAGGTGGTAAGTACAATCACCGTATGTTCAAACTAGAGACATCTGCAGAATCAAAACCGAGAGATTGTCAACTTGAATGCATGTTCTTTTTGTAAAGAAAGTAGTTATTTAAGATATGGTAAAAATAATTTAAGTTAATATTAATTCACTTGAAAAACTAAGATTAACCCGATCTGGATTTCTGATCACTGAGTTTCTTTTCTAACCCATTCCAAAGTGATCCATACAATATGGATGAAGGATTATGGTTTAAAATATAATCAAATTTAACAGAAATATTTTATAATCCCTGATCTTTCTGATCTCCAATTTCTTTTATGAATTCAGGAATTGGATTATATCTCCAGAACAACTCTACAATTATCTGAAAACCTGGAGTAACTCTCCAGGATAGTTTTCACACTCAATTTGAAATTAATACATTGGGGTACAAAGTAAAACCTCAGGTCCCTTGTCTGATAAGTTTCAGGATACTGTTAGAAAAACAACTTTTATAAACACTTGGTCAAATCAACTTTCAGAAATATTCAGAATCTGACCACCTCAAAGCTACTGGAGTAATTCAAATGAGCAAAAGCAGTAGTATTCTAACTATTCTTATTTCCATTATCACTTCCTGCAACTATTCTTTATGAGTGCCAGAATCAGCATGGGCTGTCTACCCAAGAATCTCTTCAACTTCATTCTACCCCTTACACCAGTCTCAAATGATTGGATAATTGATCCACATGAGGTCAATGAGGTTCTGTATCTTTAGAGTCTTTAAGTAGGTTTCAAAGTCCCTAATCATTCTCTGTTGGTCTCTTGATATAAGAAACAGACATTTGGTAATTACAGACCTGTTCATCTTCCTCCTTTTGCACAAAAAGAAGAAAAACGGTTATCCATTAGAAAGAGAAGATACAACAGCTACTCAGAGATAAACAAACAACTAAGCTTGATAAGGGGGGGAGGGAGTCAGAAAACGAGAAACAGTCTGAGAGATGGAATCAATGAGTGAATGAAACACCACTGAGCTTCCCAACAAATTGCCCATTTCTGATTGCAGGCACACGTTAGAGCCTAAAGATCCACAAGATACTTCTATAACATGATAACAAATACCTTTCACTTATCAACAGTGAGTATGGGCCCATTACTAGAGGTGCAGAGGCAACAGCCTTCCTCAAACTTCAGCAGTTTCTATAACTGAGAAAGACCTAATACCTGTAATAAATGCTTTATTCCAAATCATTTATAGTTATTCTGTTTCCCTGACAGAACATAAACTAATGCATAAGAGTCTGCAGTTAGACTCACTTTTTGTTGCATTTACTAGCCTTGTGACCTTAGCAAAGTCATTTCTCTATCTTCAGTTTTGTCATCTAAAGTAGGGGATACCCAATTCCTTCCTTATAGGCCTTAGAGTATTGAAGATAGTGTTATATGTAAAAATCTTAGCTTATAACATTGTAAATACATTTTATCATTGTCATTATTACTATTTTCCAAATAAGCCAGGAACATAGATCTATTAAGTGTTATAAGTTGAATTAATGAGAAGTTTAAAACTGCTGGCATGTTCTTCTGTAACACATATTAGAAAACAGAACTCAGGTGCCATTGTTTTGGCTCTATTCTAATTCAGAGTAAGCCAGGGAGACACAACATCTTTACATACAATCTTTTATTTTATATTTTTTTTACATCATTCTTCATTTTGTGCATTTTTCATCTCAGTTGTAATCCCCATGGGCTTCCCACCACCAATTCACCCATGTGCCATCACCACAGTCCAGTGCACTCTTCCCACTCCAGTGGCAAACCTATTCCCCCTTCCACTCCCATATAATGTCTTTGGTTTATAATGTTCAATGTTCACATTTTTACTCTATTACATTTATTTGTCTCTCTTTTTTGTCCCTGATGCCTTGCACTCATGCTATGAGTGAGACCAACCAGTATTTTTCTTTTTCTTTCTGGCTTATTTCACTAAGCATGATCCCTTCCAGCCCCAAACATGTTGCTACAAAAGGCATGTGTTTTTTTATTGCTGAGTAATATTCCATTGTGCATATGTACCATATATTTTTTTTTATTAAAAAGTTTATTTTTACATCATTTTGCACATTTTTTTTTCATCTCAATTGTAATCCCCACGGGTTTCCCATCACCAAATCACCCCTGTGCCACCACCATAGTCCCGTGCATTTCCCCCCCCTCCCCCCCCCCCCGTTTTTGATCCCATTCCCCACTCCACCCCCACAGAATGTCTCTGGTCTATGGTTGTTCATTATTTTTGTTATTTTCTCGCCTGGTCCATTATACTCCTGCTATGAGTGAAACCATTCGGTATTTTTCTTTCTCTTTCTGGCTTATCTCACTAAGCATGATCCCTTCCAGCCCCAAACATGTTGCTACAAAAGGCATGTGTTTTTTTATTGCTGAGTAATATTCCATTGTGCATATGTACCATATATTTTTAATCCAGTCATCTACTTTTGGGCATTTGGGTTGGTTCCATGTTTTTCCAATTGTAAATAAAGCAGCAATAAACATGGGGGTACAAGTATCTTTTTCAATCAGTGTTTTTGTGTCTTTTGGGTAGATACCTAGGAGTGGGATTGCTGGGTCGTAGGGAAGCTCCATGTTTAGCAGTTTGAGGAACCTCCAAACAGTTTTCCATAGCGGTTGTACTAGTTTGCATTCCCACCAGCAATGCAGGAGAGTTCCTTTTTCTCCACATCCTCGCCAACATTTGTTGTTGCTAGTTGTTTGAAGATGTGCCATTCTCACTGGGGTGAGGTGGTATCTCATTGTGGTTTTAATTTGCATCTCCCTTATTACGAGTGATGTTGAACATTTTTTCATATGCCTGTTGGCCATCTGCATTTCCTCTTTGGAGAAGTGTCTTTTTAGCTCTACTGCCCATTTTTTGATGGGGTTGTTTACTTCATTTTTGTTGAGTTTCATCAGTTCTCCGTATATTTTTGTGATCAGTCCTTTATCGCTACTTTTGTGTGAGAAAATGTTTTCCCAATTAGTGATCTTTCTGTTTGTTTTTAGTAATGTCTCTTTTGCTGTACAGAAGCTCTTTAACTTGATATAGTCCCATCTATTTATCTTTGCCTTCACTATTGTGGCGTTGGGTGCTCTGTCTTTAAAGATGTCGCTAAAGTGTATGTCGTGAAGTGTTTGACCCATCTTTGCTTCTAGGTATTTTATGGTTGTACCATATATTTTTAATCCAGTCATCTATTCTGGGGAATTTGGGTTGATTCCACATCTTCCCTATTGTAAATAGAGCAGCAATAAACATGGGGGTGCAGATGTCCTTTTGAATTAATGTTTTGTGTCCTTTGGGTAGATACCTAGGAGTGGGATTGCTGGGTCATATGGAAGCTCTATTTTTAGCCTTTTGAGATACCTCCAAACAGCTTTCCATAATGGTTGTATAAGTTTGCATTCCATACTATCTTTTAAACACTTGACAAGTCCTCATTTTTGGAGAGTTAGTATCTTAATGGTAATTATGTTAAGCTTGACTTCTAACCTATGTTATCTCTATCTGTCATTCTATCTATTTATTCTTCCTTAATTTATTTATTCTTTCCAGAAGAGCACTGTGGCAAGTGAACAAAAGAAGGCCAATGCATTAAAAAAAAAAAGTGCTGATTTGACACTCTTGAATCTAAAGAAACAGCAACAAGCACAATGTTTAGAAGGTTCAGCCAAAGGGCAAATGTTCAGCCCAAGAAATATGCGGGCGGGGGTGCGGGGGGGGCGGGGGGGTGGTGAGGGCGTCAAAACTTCCGTGTCAGTGCTAGGTGAACCAGAAATCTTAAACATCACCTCTGAGGGAGTCAGCAACATATCCAGTCTCACTCCAGCCAGCGAGACAGCTTTAGTCTAGTCCCTTCTGGAAGAAAGCATAACTCAGGCATGGCTCAATTCCACCAAGGATGTCCTCTATTTTTAAACTCATGAATTTCACTTTCCCAACCTGACAAAAGGTTCTGTGCTGGGTGACACATGGATACAGGCTGATTACACAGGAACCATCAGAGAGACAAAACTGTCTGCTCTTATTAGATCTGATGGCTGGGCAAGACATATGCTGCTGATCTATAAAAGCTATCAGGACGAAGAAGCTTTAAATTGGGTTAAGGCGACTTACGGCAGAATTTTAGATGCCAGTTGTTTCAGAAATGAAATTGTGCCAAAATTTCCTCCAAAGTCTCCTCTGGGGGAAGGCAGAGGGCAGGTATCTGAACCACAGAGAAACATCATAGCATCGTATCTGAATACCAGGCAGTAAACAGAATCCAATGTGAAGAGCAGGGTCAGGAACTAAGAAGGATGAGCAAAAAGTGAAGTCTACACTCACTCCCTTGAGAGGAAGGAACCATAAAAGGGGCCTAACAGTCACCCCAAACATAGCGGAGGCACCAAACTACTGACACTATCTAGATGGGGGAAAGCAATATACTGCTGCTATGAAGACAGGTAGAAAGAAATCAGGGTGATGTTTATTTCATTTAACAAAAACTGGGGTCCTTCTATGAGTGAAACATACATTCAGTCTTGCTAGGACCAATGTAATTAATATGCTCCCACTGAATATAAAGAAGGAACTCTGAATCTGTTATTGCAAGAAAGAAACCCAGACTCTAAAGTACTGTATCATGTAACATAAAAAAAGCAGTTTCAATCTGACAATATGAAAGGACAATCATATAAATATGCCACTTCTATCAAAAGAACTTAATCTGTCCATCATCATTATTAGTCAAATAATAATCTACAAGTTGACCTTATTAAAAGTTTTAACTGCTAATATGTTCTGGAAAACATTAGAAAACAGAATTTTGGAGCTATTATTTTCACTGTATCCTAAAGGAGAACCAACTATGTCCTGACAAGAAGTCATAAGACTTTCCAGTACAGCATTTCCTTAACACGAGGAAGTTGTTACTGGCTGATTCACAGGGTGATTTGTGTCTCGGAGCATCTCTCCTGCTAATGGATACTCTACTTGGAGTTAGCTGAAGGTTTTTGTTCCCCTCTACCTTCTCTGCAACGTTCCAGCGCTGACTAAGTTCTCTCTGTGCTTCTGTAACGAGGCCTCTATGAACCTCTGCCTCTCTCTTGTTTTTCCTCCAGGGAGATAGGACCCAAGGTTGAACTGAATACAGGATGTGACCTTGGCCTAGCCAACACTAGAACTGTTTCTGAACATTCTCAGAAAACACTTTGGTATTATAAGCACACATCAAAGGGAAATAGCAGGGCAGCATGATTAGACGCTAAAGCTTTTCTCCACAATCCGTAACAAAATGAATAAAATGAATCCTCCCTTGTCCCTTTAGCACAATCTAGAAGTAGATCTGTCCATTCTTTCAAGCCTTTTCCACTTGAGTCCACTCAACATCAGTTCTATTTAAATAAACTGATAGTTTGTTTCCATGGTTAAAATATGATTATTGCTGAAAATAATTTCTCTCCATCCTAAAGCAACTATTATGTATTCTCTCCACTATTACTACACAAAGTTTATTGTGTTTTAAAATGTCTTTTACTATTTTTCACATATATTTTAACATCTGACTTTATTTCACTTAAATCAGAAGTAACTAACCCTGTTGACATATAATCCTCATTTGTATCATTTTTTCAAATCCTGTGTAACATGTTATCACTATTGTCCATTTAGAGAAATCCAGATACCATAAAGAGGGTTTCTCCTTTCTCTCTCCCTTTTATTTTCCTTCCTTCTCTCCAGCCTATTCTCTTCCCTCTCTTATAACAATTTGCATTGTCCTGTGAAAAATTAACCAGCCTTTTGTGAACATCTGGGACAGCTCAATTAAAGTTCAAATCCCAGATTTAAGGAACTTGGACATTAAAAAAATTAAAGTTTTTTCTACTTTCAGATTAGTGAGATAAACATGAACAGCCCCAACATTAAATGTTTTCTCCAGCACTGATGTCACAGTTAGATGACAGATGTCATTTACACTCAAGCATGGCAACATATGGCCCTTGATTTTATCACCAATAATTCTCATGAGTGGAGTTTATTTTCCCTGCATCAAAAACCAGCAGGGTGCCCTACAATTCAACTCAATTCTGACACTATAACCAGAGGTAGCATCAGATCCTTCTGGTGGAGGACTCAGTCATACAAGCCTTTCTCCCTTCAAAAGTCAGTTACAAGTCCAGGCTGTCAATGATGCTCTGAGCAACTGACTGTACACTGAAGATTCCAGAGATTCTCTACTCAGGTTCAATTAATTTGTAGAATGACCCACAGGACTCAGAGAAGTAAGAAATTCTACCTACTAAAGCATCAATTTATACTAAAGATATAACTCAGGAACACCCAAGTGGAAAAGAAACACAGGGCATGGTATGGGGAAAGGACCCAGAGTTTCCATCCTTCTCTAAGCACACCACTCCCCAAGCCTCTATATGCTCACCAACCCACAGATTCTTTGAACTTCACCCTCTTGGATTTTAACAAAACTTCTCTCTCCAGGCACGATTAATTGAATCATTGGTCATTATGAGTGATATATTCAACCTCCAGACCCTCTCCTTTTCCCAGAGTTCAAGCATGGAACTAAGAGTCCCAACCAAGTAGTTGGTCCTCCTGGCAACCAGCCCCATGCAAAGGTGCAGCTCAATGCTACCTCATTAACATCACAAGAGACAACTTTGTTATTCTCACCACTTAGGAAAGTCTGAGAGCATTAGAAGCTCTTCTGGCAACCTCTCTAACATGCCAGAAAGAGGGCAAATATTAAATATATATTTCGTATTATAAATCACATAGGGCCACAGAGATAATTCTTATCATAAAGCTTTACATTATCACATTATCACTTTAAAAGAGAATTAATCTTTCCTTCTGGAGGGTTTTAACTAAACTTTTTTTTTTTAAGCCATCAAAGCTCATTCTACTTTATGGGCCCTCCCTGGTGGCACAACAAGTTATAAAGCACAGCACTATGAAGCAATCTGCAGCCACTGCAGCACATGTTAAGATACCCATCTAGGAAGGTGACGCACATGGCATGGCAGACCTCACCCGGCCTGCTCGCTGCTCCCCTCAGCAGTATATTTCAGTAGATTTGCCTGTTCTACTCCCCATTTTGTCTCTGGTGACTCCTCTCACCACCCCTACACCTCTGGCCTGTATGCATCAATAAGTAAACCTTTTTTTTTTTAAAAAAAAAAAAGCTCATTCTATTTTATTTCCCTTATTCCATTCTGTTCTACCATTATTTGTGTCTAGATGTTTCCTCTACAGATAATCACCTTGAGTGGAGTCACTCATTTATCCGTAGAAGTGTGGTACACTGATTACACTAATCTGATGTGTAAAACATGCTGTATAGTCAGAACAATAAGCAGCAATAGATTTTTAAATAGTCAATAAACAAATGTTCATTGTGTGCCCAACATATATGATGTGCTAGATTAGGTACTAGAATTGAATCACATTTTACCCTTTCTCAGGAAAATAGAATTATCTTTTGCCAAATGAAAAATATCAGGCATGAGCTTAAGTCTAGCAGGAAGAAAAAACCAACTTGGTATCCAAGGCTAATACAGCCAATAAATTAAGCCCTGTTGGTAAGGTAAAGTATCTTCAGCAAAATTGAGATTGGGGAGACACTATTAAACAGCCAGCCATAAAATAACTGTAAACCTGTTTATGAACTACCTTGAAAGTAATTTCAGGATAGTAGAAAAGGAACTGATTACTAGGAACAATAGCTGCCAGAATCTTTTATACCACTTCCTTATAAATGGGAGTCACCTTAGCAATCTTCACCAGCCTCCCACCGAGAAGAAAAGTAACCTGTGTAGAAAGATTTACAAAATCTACTTAAAGGTGACCTGGGGTGGAATTTGCTACATTTCTTAACATCCAACTTCTCCAGGTATGACACAGTAAATTCTACCAGCTAATCTTATTGCCACACAAGTTGTATCAATAATGATCTTTCAATTCTCGAGGCCAGCTCCTCTTAAAGTGGGATTGGTCCTTGTCCCTGATTTAGAAGACTTTTAAGACCACCACACTCCCAGGCCCTACGAATTTAGATAACCATTCAGAATTAAAATAAAGGTGTCTCTGTTGTATATATGCAGTGCAATGGGTCTGTTTAATAAGTACCCCTGATGTTCCTCAATGTGGCAGTCGGTAGGCACTCTGCATTGGAGGTAACTTAAGCATAGGGGCAGGCATCTGGACAAAGTATCAGCCTCTCCTGATCAATCTCCCTAACCAAAGGAAGGGAAAAGGGTGACGTCCTCTCTGGTGTCATCCATAGCTATCATTTCTATGACCTCTCCAGGTAGAAAAAATACCCTCCAACATTTAGACAGTTTACAACCAATTGTCCTTTATAGTCAAGTATATATATTACCTCAGGATTCAAAAAGATAGAATTCAATCAGACATTCTATTAGTTTTATATTTGTGGAAAACCCTAAAACTCATTCATGTATCCACTGCTTCAAATATTCCAAAATTTATCTTAAAGCCAATAGTTGTCTATCTTATTAAAAATGCATTATAGGTGGGAAAGGAAGATTGAATGGAGACTTTCACTACTAATTATGGACATCTCATGACTTTAACCTCTAGAGATCATTATTATAGGGTACACTGTTATTATATAAATTTCCAGTTGACAGGAATGGTCTTGAATGGGTGAGCAGTAGAAACAACAGAAACATAATGTCTTTGTTCAAAATGTCCTCCCAAAATATGACTGCAATTTATGGTAGCATAAGCGGATATAGTAACTTGGAATGTTTATTCAAAGTTCTCTCAGTCTCATATTCTACATCTGTAAAGTGGAGATGGTAAAATGTTTATTCCTCACTAGTTTTTGATGAGAATTAGAATTTTAAGCAAAAAGCACAATACTTCTTACTCTGTGTTATGTTGAAGGGTATCCTGATAACTACTATTTAGACTAGATTAGTATATGTGATAAAACATACTAACACACTATTTTTTTCTTCATCACAACATGAAATTAAATGTTAATTACTTTATATATTGGCTTATAATCTACCATGCCCACTAGATAGATGTTGAGCTCTGTAAGAGCATGCACCATACCTGTTAGTTAAACTCTACAGATATAATACCTGTAATATGCTCAGTGATAGTCAACTGACTGAGTAATTGAATAAATGAGTAAAATAGACTAACAGTTAACAGAAACATTAAGTAATGATAGCTGGTTTTATTACTGTAATATGACAAAATTATGGTCATTTGGCAAACTACCTGTGAAAATTTCAGTGGTTCAGCTACTTGCAAAACTATCAGGAAGTATCATTTAGAATATGATCAAATTTGATCATATTTCATAATTCTTCACATTAACTTGTACTGTGATTCTTTTAATATTCCATATGTGTGTATATCATATATATGTGTGTATATCACCCATACATATATGTTCTACAGGACCAAGTGTCAAAATCAGGTAAAAAAATTATGTGACTCACTGCTGTCATATATATTACCCACATAATATTACTGATCATTTATACTATGTATATATACTATTTAAAAGATCACAAGTCTACAAAACAATATTTACTAGGCTCAGATCCATATAATCTTTGGATATTTTTCCTCTTGTGTTTATCTTCAGTGCCTTTTCTTCAAAACCTATCAAAGAGTACTTACCTTTTTATATTTTCTTTTAGTGAGGCAACATTGGTTTATAATTCTGTATATGATTTTGAGGTACAGGATCACACCCCATAGACATAATCACCACACAACAAACACCATCAAGGCACCCATAGTCTTCTACCATATGGAACATTTACATTTTTAAATTCTAAGTAAAAGGCACTTGCTATTTTATTTTTTAAGTTGTCCTAATGAATGAATTATAGCACACACTTATACAAACATACTCCTTTGTCAGACCATCTGGCTTTCTTTTCATTGATTTGGAAAATAAGCTTTTTAATCAATAGAATCTTGAGATCATGGCTTTATTTCTTCTACCCTATTTTCAGTATATGAGCTTAATTTATTTATTTGTTTATTTGGTGAGGTCATATCAGCTTACAATAATGTATATTTTTGAAGACTAGATCCTCCTCTAATGTACATCACCACTCCACACCTACCACCAAAGCACCCATGTCCTTTTATCATTGACTTTAGGTCCCTAAAGCCAATGCTTTTTCCCACCACTGCCCTCCTCTTCCAGTAACCTTAACTCTGTGGACATATTACTAGGGTTTGTTTCAGTTTAGTTAGTTCCTTAGTTTTGTTTCTCTATAGTCAACATGAGTGAAATCATCCAGTATTTGTGTTTCTCTTCTGATTTATTTCACTTAGATAATCCCCTTCAGTTCCATTCATTGTTGTCACAAATGTCAAGATTTCACTTATTTTTAAATAGCTGAGTATGCACTCCTGTTTTTCCTTGCAGCACTAGTTACAATAACCAAGTATGGAAACAACCTAAGTGCCCAACATTAGCTGAGTGGATAAAGAAGAAGATGCAGTACATACACATGATGAAACACTTCTCAGTAAAATTCTTTAAAAAGCAAAAACACTACCACATGAAAACAACCCTTCATTTTGAGAAAGTGCTTGGACACATGTAAAAAGAATTCTTATTCATTTTAATCTAAGGATTCTAGAATTTACTTTGTGACTTTGCTTTATATAACACCTCAAGTCAGAGGTAAACAACTGAGCTGGGGAAGAACAGTGGGTTTTCCACTGAATCCTGGGTCAAAGCTTATACTAAACATATCAATCCGCTCCAATCATAACATTCTCTCAATCATACCATTTCTCTCAAATCAATATGAAAATATAACCAGGAGAGAAACGATTTCAGAAGAGCTGAGCACACTGATTAGGGGTAACTACTTAGTGATAGGAATAGTAAGAGTAGAATTGGCAGCTAACCTTTTATTGAATATTTACTATTTACCAGAAACATGGATTAACTCATATAACCCTCACAAAAACTCTTGTTTGGAATATACAATTATGATCTCCATTTGCAAATGAGGAAAACTGAGGCCCAGGGAAATAAGTGACCAGTCCAATGCTGCACAATTAGCTACAGAGTCAGGATTAATGCAAAGGTCTGACTCTGTAACTTTTACTCTTAACTGTTACTCTACTACTTCCCAACCTTTGTATACACTAAAAATACAAATTCAGTGCTTATGAGAGATTACTTGAAGCTTCCATATCCCACAAAAGATTTTTCTTTTGC
Organism: Condylura cristata; assembly: GCF_000260355.1. Classification (NCBI taxonomy): domain Eukaryota; kingdom Metazoa; phylum Chordata; class Mammalia; order Eulipotyphla; family Talpidae; genus Condylura; species Condylura cristata. The sequence continues at coordinate 59,605,173 of NW_004567107.1, read as the reverse complement.
TTGGACACAAATGCTTCATAGATATTCAACACAATTATTTTGATTGTATGATAAGAAATCTTACTGTGTAGATATTTCTCCATGGATTGTCCCCTACTCTTTCAAATTAGGAGTTGCTCTGCTTGCTTGATTTAGGAAAAGAAAAGGGTTCAAATCTTTCTAGCTCCCTGGAAAATGCCACATAAAATAACAGGTATCTGGTTAAATTTAATTTAAGATAAATGAAAAATCATTTTTAAAACTGAAGTCCCATGCAATATCTGGAATATCTATTTTAAAATTATCTATTTGAAACTGAAATTTTATTGGGCATCATATATTTTTATTTGCTATACCTGGTAACCCTGTCATTGGAAAATTTTGGATTTTTAAAACTTTTAAAAAGATTTATTTATTTATGTAGACAGAACTGGGGAACAGGCTACAGGTGTAGGGGCAATGAGAGGATACACCAGAGACAGAGTGGGGTGTCAAAACAGGCAGATTAACTGAAATAAACTGCTGAGGGGGATAGTGGGCAGGTCAGGAGAGGTCTGCCATGCCATGTGGATCACTTCCGGGGTCAGGGATTGAACTCATGCTGAAATGGCTTTAGCTTCGTATTGCTGCACTTTAACCCACTGCACCACCAGGGAGGGCCCAAATTTGGATATTTTACGGACAAAGTAAAAGGAAAGAAAATTTCTACATAAGGTAGAGTATGTCAGAAAACTACTTAGAAAAAAAGGGAGGGTATCTAGACATATGATATCATAATTAGCCTGGCAAATGATTCCAGTGCCCAAGAGTAGCAAAGAAGTGCAGAGACTTCAAGTGTCAAAGAGGAGACACAGAGCCATGCTATTCTTCCAAATTATAAAACTAAGCCAAATATAAAGAAGCCCAATTTAGGAGTTGGGCCACGACAAAGGTTGTTGCATAGGAAAAATCTGGATACCCACTGTTTTTTTTTTTTTTTTAAAGATTTATTTATTTGTACATACAGAACTGGGGTACAGGCCAGAGGCTTGGGGCGGTGAGAGGCTTCACCAGAGACAGAGTGGGGAGCAGAACAGGCAGATAAACGAAGTACACTGCTGAGGGGAGCAGTGGGCGGGTCAGGAGAGGTCTGCCACGCCATGTGGTCTCCTCCGGGGCAGGCGGGAATCGAACTCATGCGGAAGTGGCTTTAGCTTCTCAGTGCAGTGCTTTAACCCGCTGCGCCACCAGGGAGGGCCACCCACTGTTTTTATTGAAGAAATTTAATACTAAATTTCAACTCATGAGTGCTGAAATAGATTAGGAATTCTCTTCTTCAGATATGATTATACCAGAAGCTGAAGAAAAGTTATAACAGCAGGTAATGACTTTTATCAGGCCAGATTTTGAGCAATACATATGAACTTTTAATTGAGTGTCATGTGCCCAGTCCTATACAAGAAGCCAGTGGTACTGAAATGAGAAAACATAACCCCTACCTTTTAAGCTCTTTTCAGTCTGGTGGCACAGAAGCACTTTCAACACTAGTGTTTTACTTACACAGTGAAAATCTTCAGACAAGAGCAAGATTAACTGTCTAGGAAGTGACAGGGGAAACTTCACAGAGGAAATTGCTCCAGAGAGATTTTTGAAGAACAAGCTGGTATTTGTAAAGAGGACACTGTTGAGAAGTACAGTTCCTATGAGATGAGTTTGCTCTTTCTATAATGAGAGATGGTCAGAAGAAGAAAGGAAGCCAAGTGGGTTGCAGTTGGACAATACGTGACCTGTGACATAAATGTCTCCAAAACTTTATTGTATGTGCCAATAATTAGTGATCTTATCAAAACACAGGTTCTGGTTCAATAGGTATCAGGACCTCTGAGATTTCTACATTTCTAACATGCTGTCAGATGAAGTGAATGCTGCCAATTAAAGAATCATACCTAGAGTAGTAAAACTGCATGCCATACTTTGAATCTTCAAACTTTTCCTGCAGGAGATATAGGTACTTCTTGTAGCTTTTCTAGCTCGAATTTGACTAGAATTCAAAAATCTATAGGTGAGTATGAGACTATTCCTAAGGTCCAGGAAAGAAATCCATTACCTGAAGATGTTGAAGATGAAGAGGGAGGAATTAGTGATACTGAAAAGGTAAAACCAACACAAGTTCGTATTCAATGGAAAGATGGAAATCAAGGCAAGAGATGATAGTTAAGCTAACATTTTTTTCACAATTCTGCTATATGAATTAAGGCACATAATACTTATTTAACATTCCCAATGTACTAGCATAATTGATTGTAACATCCACTTAAATGCAAGATGACTCTACATGAGGAGTTAAGTTTTAAATGCATATCATGGTTTTAGTCACATTATTTTAACATAACTTCTAATAAATGTCTAGTCTTCCTATATAGAATATAAATTTCTCTCAGGTCAGAATGACTTCACTGTGTCCCCCCGTATTCAGCAGGTGCCACATACATGAGGCTTCTCCTCTATCAACATGCTGGCTTTTATCACTGATCAAGCACCTAGCTTCACAAATTCGATAGTGTGAGAAAATTCCAAAGCATCAGTCCTCTCAGAATTTCCTCACTTATTTTTCCTCTCCTTATTTTTAACTCTCAAATAATAAGAGATTTCAGTGTCAACACTGAAACAGAGAGTTCATTCATTTCATCAGTTCCAGAATCACATCCTGAGCTACAGATCCCTAAGGTCTATTTAAGGACTGATTAGAGTTTTTTCTTTGCCTCCTGCTGATGATTACTTGTTTTGATATCTCAGATTGCTTAGTATGTTGTCTTAGCACCTGTGCTAATTGCTTTATCTTATTAGAATCTGATTTTCAATGGGTGGAATGTTAAATTAAGTTAATGGCTTTCAGACTAGTTACATCCTGGAATCACCTAGAATCTTTTTAGGCTCTACCTCTACTGGGACTCAGGTAGGTGCCAGGTATCAGGGGGTGATCCTAAAGTACAGCTAAAGCTGAGAACCATTTACTTCAACAAAGGTAAATGGATGTTGTTCTTCCCTGACCCCAGCATCCAAAGGCGCTTCCTCCAGAACCTCCTTGATGGCCTAGGGGTTAAGTCTCAGTGCTATCACCACCACAGCCTGAGTTCAGTCCCCAGCCTGGGAGCTAACCCACATATGGCCCAGCAGACCTTTCCTGTTTTGCCCACTGCTCCCCTCAAGCAGTGTTTTTAGTAAATCCGTCTGCTCTGTTCCACACTCTGGTGAATTCTCTCACCCCCACACTTCTGGCCTACAACCTACTTCTTCAACATAAAAATAAATAAAAATCTTAAAACCAAAGTAGCTTTTCCCATACCTCAGTCCATACAAGAAAAAGATTGTGAAACTCTTGATAACATTCACTTAGATCTATCTAAAGCAATCTCACCTATCAGGAGCAACAAAAAATGAGGAGAGAATCCAAATCACTAAACAAAAGGTATGAAGAAAAGGTGCTGGAATAGAAAAGCTTAGTTTTAATAGTTAAAAATAAAACAAACAAAAACAAAACCAAAAATTTTATTTCATTTGTTAAATTATATTGGAAAAGTTATTCTCTGCATCTCAGTTTTCTCACCTAACCATGGTATAAATCTTCCTCATTAAATTGTTCAATAGTTATGGTGAAGGCCCTATATTAAAATGTTTATGAAACAGTTTGTTCAGGTTTCAACTGCTTTTGAGATTTTTATATCACTCCAGGCATGCCATTTTTCTTTTTTGCCATATTCTTGGGATTTTAAGGATAACTGTACCAGTTAATCTAAGAGGTTTTGCAATTAAATTTTACTTTTCTTCTGAATACTTGCACATGGGTAGTGTGATATGAATGATGACATTGTTCTCTACTACTGTGGATAACTTAATCTCATGTGTAAATTTCAAATACCTTTTTCTTTGGCAAAGTCTCAATGTCAATAAGGAATTGCTATAATGAACAAAAAGTCTGATCTATCCCATATTAGTGCCCAATCCACAGTCATTGGACAGCCTGATCACTTGGTAAAGTGACCTGACCTCTCTGCAGCAGCCAGCACCTGACTAGAAAAGCCAAATTCTACAGGAAGCCAGGGATTAAGTGCCTGAGCCACAGAGGCTGACAATATGGGGGTGGCTGAGAAAGTCCAGTCCAATGTCCAAAGGTATCTGTCTAGATTCTTAAGAGGCCCCGCAGTGCTCTAATGGGGTAAGGGAATACAGTCATTCTTCAATGATAGCAACCACCACCAAATTGTGAAATAGCATCACACTGCATTTCATTATAAAGTCATTAAATTCCATTCTTTACAGATTCTATTTAGCTCCATATCTTACAAAAATATGAAGTATACATGATTTTCATGGTCACAATTTCAGATCTGCAACAAAGAGCTTTTCTTTATAACTAATTTCTATTCCAAGCCACCATGCTTCCTGACAGAAAATCCAGCCTTGTCACTTGTCATTAAACTCAACCACTTCAGTAATTTCTTAGTCATCTTGGCATTATACTCAATTAAATTATGGATCATTCTGTTTCTCTCTTTCCCTGGATGGGTCCTAATTCAAACATTTATACAATAATGTTGTATCTATGAGAAAGCTGACAGTCCAGAGTTGACACCCACTGATATATATAAAATTATCTGTTACTTATTGTTGCACCCTTCAAGTGGGCTTCCATTCACCTGGTTTCAGATTAAGTTACACATTATGTCACTACTTACAGTTTCATCCCTTTGATATCCCTTGTATACCAGGATTTTGGTCTCTGCTAAAACGTGCATCTTTATTCATGTTATAACAAATTATTTCACATTACTTTAGGCAAAAAAAAAAAACAATTAAAATTTGTTATCATGCACTCTCTAACTCTGAGACCCCATGCAGTTTCTCTACTTTACTACCCCATGGTAAATAAATAAGAGAATCTTTGTGATCTTTCTCCTTTACAGCCATCCATATGGGAAACACACACTTATTCTAGTCAGGATAAGGTAGATTATGCTATAGTCATGTAAAGCTCAGATATCAACAAAATGTCATCACTACTCATATAAATTCCATTCTCAGTCCAGAATATTCTCCAGGAAATCTATCTTTTCAATGTTGGCTTAGCTTTCCTGCCAGCAAAAGAAGAAATAGACTAGAGAGTATAACACCAACAACTAGATGCTTTAACTTAGAAATGATTCATATCATTTTCATTAACAATTTACTTGTCATAACAAGTCACAAGGTCACCACTATCTTTCAGAGAGAGGGAGAAATACATTGCCCCAAGTGTCCAAGAGAAGAATGAGAGATAAAATATTATGGTAGCAAGGTCTTTACAGCACTGGCTCCCTCTACCCATACATGTCCAGAGGTCTTATGGGCTCTTTACATTATTTGATTCATTTTTGAAATTTGGCCCAAAAGAGTAACTTGACCCTAAATTCAGTGTCTATTTATTTTTATTAGTTCCCAACTTTCTTCTTGCTCTTTAGTCAGGAACATAAAGGGAAGTATGTGAGTGACTGAGGACAAAGAGGAGAGATCAAGGGAATATATGTAAAGATAACTTGAGCCCTCTAACTATAAAACTCAGGAATTTGGCATCGGTTTCTCTGTCCTCTGACAATCTTCCTGCCCCCTTCAGGTGCAGTGGCAGCCTTATAAGTCTCCTAACACACTGGGGCATGGAATTAAAAGTCAGTACAGGGCCTCCCTGGTGATGCAGGATTAAAGACACAGCACTATCAAGCCACTACAGCCACTACAGTATGCGGAGTTAGATCCCTAGCCATCCAGGGAGCCAACCCATATGGCTCAGTAGACCTCTCCTGTCTTGCCGGTAGCTCCCTTCACTAGTGTATTTCGATCAGGCTGCCTGTTTTGCTTCCTTCTCTGTCTCTGGGGAAGCCTCTCACCTCCTGCACCTCTAGGGTGGGTGAATATTAATTCATACCTTTACATATTGATTTTCTACCAACAACCATGTTTTGCACTCACCTTTGATGGGCCACCTGAGTGTTGATAGAGGTTGGACAGATAAAACAAATATGTTTAACTTATCAACACATAGATCAAAGAATAGGGTCTGGAAAAATGTTTCTCAGTGAAGCAGTTATATCAGCATTTTGCTGGCGCTTGCAAGAAAATAAAAAGGGAAAATGGAAATAAATATATTCAATTTCAAGTGAAAAAGCACCAGACAAAACTTTAAAATAAAGTATTCTGAATAACAATAACACTTGTCTAAGGCTCCACATTGGCAAATCACAATGCCAGAGCCATTTTTCCCTAATCATGTAGGTACTTCAAGAGGGGGTAACCATCAGTGGACACATTTCATGCTAAAGAATCTGTATTTTAAAATATATTTAATTTCATCTTAGTTATTATTCACCTAGACTTCTACTCATTATGAAATTTGGATCTTACCTATCATGTTACTTTTGAGGATCATAAACTCTGATGCTGCATTTTTTTAAGATTTATTTATTTATGCATACAGAACTGGGGTACAGGCCAGAGGTGCAGGGGTGGTGAGAGGAATAGGAGCAGAATAGGCAGATCGATGAAGTACACTGCTAAGGGGAACAGCAGGTGGGTCAGGAGAGATCTGCTGCACCATGTGGATCACCTCCTGGGCGGGGACCGAACTTGCACTACAGCAGCTGTGGCTAGCTTGCAGTACTATGTCCTAATCTGTTGCACCACCAGGGAAGGCCCTGATGCTGTTTTTAAAGCCAGAGAGTCAGAGTTTCTGCTCTGAGTATCTGCTCTGTTTCTGTTGCTATAATTAAAATGTGTAAAAACTAACAACAAATTTTTAGACCCATACAACAATGAATTTATATATCTGCATTTGGGGAAACAGCTGGATCTCAGCTAGATGACTCCGCTGATCTTGGTGCAGTGACTTAACATATCTGGGATCAAGTGATCATTGATAAATAGTGTTTGACCTCAAATGGGGTGACAGAATGTTATACTCTTGCTCAAGTGTCCTACTTCCTTTTCCGGGGACCAGCAGCTTAAACTGGATATGTTCACATGATATTAACAAACGCACAAAAGAAGACGAACCCGGCCCTCCCTGGTGGCGCAGCGGGTTAAAGCACTGCACTAAGAAGCTTAAGCCACTTACGCATTCCGCATGAGTTCGATCCCCGCCTGCCCCTGAGGTGACCACATGGTGTGGCAGACCTCTCCTGACCCGCCCGCTGCTCCCCTCAGCAGTGTACTTCGTCGATCTGCCTGTTCTGCTCCCCACTCTGTCTCTGGTGAAGCCTCTCACCCTCCACATCTCTGGCCTGTACCCCAGTTCTGTATGAATAAATAAATAAATTTTAAAAAAAAAAGAAGACGAACCTATTCATACAACTATGAACATTTTTGCCTCCGTCACATCTGCTACTATTCCACAGGCCAAAACAAGCCATAAGACTAAACCCAGAATGAAGCAAAGGAAAGATGTAAGAAGAGGTAAAGAATCCAGACCAAGTCTTACTAGTTACCTGTTGGGATTCTCTCCAGCAACAATGTCTGGCTAGGTCTAGAGTAGTGATTAGTCTGGATAGCAGTAAAATGCTAAATGGAACTTAGAGGCAGGACCAGCTTCTGAGTACTCAAGGAAAGAGAATTAGAAAAGGAAAAGTAATGTGGCACTGAGATTTATACGCAGAAATAAGAATTTTAAAACTTTTAATTACAGAAATTAAAGAAGTGTTAAAGGATGATTGAGAGTGAGCCTATGCACACAGTATCTTCTTCTTGAAGTTTTGTTGTGTGATTTACAGTGTTTCAATAGTGCACCTCATGATTCCTAATAGTCACATCATAGTGGCAAAACAGGCATTGCTATTCCACTTTAAATATGAGGACATTAAGGTTTGGGAAGTGAGGCATCTAAGGCAACAAAACTAGTGAATGATTCAGCAAAGACTTGAACCCATGTTCTTTTTTTATATTATATAATAAACTTTTGAAAAATAAGCTTAGGAACAGTAATTTTTAAACATCTTCCCTTAATTCTCCAGCATAAAGGCCCAAGTGCCAGTATCATCCGGTATAGAAAAGGATAATAAACCGGTGGTTGCTATGGAGCCATTTGAGCATATTCCTGCTTGGAAAGGTGGGTGACACTGAAGGCGATTAAAAGTTAAGGGGAATCATGAGTCAATGCTTACATGTTTCCTAAGTAGTGACAAAAACATGACACGATTCTCATGAAAACAGAAAAAAATTGTCTCAAAATACCATTAGAGAAGGTCAAAGTCGACTCAATAAGGAAACTGGAATCAATCAGCAGATGGAGCCTCTGAAAGGAAAAAAAATTGTTTTGAAAAATGGGGTAAAATGAAAATAACAAATCATGATTACAGAATCAAATAACATGTGTTGTTATGATAGAGGAAAATCAGAAATGATAAGAAGTAGGTAGGAGACTAAAAAGATTAAAAATAGTGCCAAGATAACTAATAATAGAAAAGATAAAATATCAGTCAGAAGCTTGCAGAAAAATCTAAAGCTGTTGATAATTTTTCTTCATAAACTGAAAATATGTATTCTTGAAGGGATCATTTAATACCACTAGATACGGTCTATATTGCAAGTTTGTTTGATAACAAACAGGAAGACTGGAATTTAATTCACACTTAATATCTGAATTTCACTGGTCTCTACAATTACCGACAATCAAGGAAAAAATAAACTTGAGTTGATGTCATTTCCATGACCTGATTCCTCCCTTAGCAGGGAGATGGGATGTGCTTCATAATAGATACAAGAAGAAAACAACTCCCCATTCACTAGAACTTGATGGGAGGGCCTGTAGAAGGCTAATCTATAAAGAATACTGAGAATAGGTGTTGTGAGCCAAAGTTCATATAGAGAGTAGGAGGAGTGAACTCTCAGAAATCTAGAATCAGAGATGCCGTAAAGCTGTTGGCTGGTTGAAAATTGCAAGTCATCTAGCCATTAATGCTCTTTCACGCTCTACAGAAGCCTGAGTAGAAAAAATAAATGCAATGGAGGCACAGACTTTACAAACCACTTTCACTGCCATTACTCTCCCCCGGTGGCCTCCTTCTGGACAACGTTTAGACAAAGATCAAGAGACAATGCTAACCAGATTATTTAAGGAAATAGCAAATAAATTAGCAGAGATGTGATAAAAAGAAACAATCCTGAAACAGATGGAATTACTAAGATGAAATTCAGCAAGGAAATGTTTTCTATGCTAAAGTTAGGTCCAAAAAACCAGCTACACAGTTGAGGGAAAATATTTAAGAGCAGTATTTAGGAAAATAAATTTGGTGTTTGAAATGGCTGTGAGCACAATGCCAGCCAACCTTTAAAACAATGGTTCTTGATTTTTCTGGGGTTGAGGATTCCTTTAAGAGCATAATAAAAATTTAATATCTTTCACTTAAAAACAATACATTTTACATAGAGTTTCAGAAAGCTCACAGAGACCCGGATGGGCAGGAATGTATAGTTTTATAAACTACTACAGAATGTATAGTGGTTTATAACATGGGACTTGCTCTAAAAAAGCCAACAGTCAGTCCAGGATTCAGTTGTGTCTCCACCAGTCACTCTCTTGTCATGCCTTTTGAAAAATAATCTAATCTCTTTCCACTTGGAGTTTCTTCACCTGCAAGGGGAGATAATAGCAGTAGCACCTGCCTCCAGCCCCTGTTTTTTTTTTTTTTTTAAAGATTTATTTATTTATTCGTACAGAACTGGGGTACAGGCCAGAGATGCGGAGGGTGAGAGGATTCACCAGAGACAGAGCAGAGAGCTGAACAGGCAGATACGAAGCACACTGCTGAGGGAGCAGTGGGCGGGTCAGGAGAGGTCTGCCACGCCATGTGGGGCAGGCGGGGATAGAACTCATGCAGAAGTGGTTTTAGCTTCTTAGTGCAGTGCTTTAACCCACTGCACCACCAGGGAGGGCCCAGCCCCTGTTATTTTAAGGGATTCAAAAGATAAAGCAGCAGAAGCTCTGCTATTTTTGTTACATGCATATTTTCATTATATTTAAATATACTGATATATATATGTTATATATAGTTAATATATTTATAGTTTATATATAGTTAATATATATAGTTTATATATAATTAATATATTTATATATAGTTAATATATTTATAGTTAATATATGTTTATCATTTTTCCACATTTTTATTTGCAAATATCAAAGACAATTTTGTTTTATTTTAGATAGACATGTATATACACATTCCTTTGCTGTTAAGTATACATGATATCTATACATGAAACTGAACTTCCAATGGACCAACTCAGGGTATAATTGCTTATTTGTACAACTTGTTAAAAGAAGCAATATGAGTGCCCTCCCTGGTGGTGCAGCTGGTTAAAACACAGCACTAAGAAGCTAAAACCACTTTTGCATGAGTTCTATCCCCGCCTGCCCCACATGGCATGGCAGACCTCTCCTGACCCGCCCTCTGCTCCCCTCAGCAGTGTACTTCGTTGATCTGCCTGTTCTGCTCCCCACTCTGTCTCTGGTGAAGCCTCTCACCACCCCTGCACCTCTGGCCTGAACCCAGTTCTGTATGCACAAATAAAATAAATATTTTTTTTAAAAAAAGCAATATAAATATAAAAACTTTAACTGATTATCATGTATAAGATTTTTTTTAGGTGATCATAAGTCACATGGTGTACAGAAGAAAGAAGCTTTAGAAGTCAGCCCGCTATGCTCTTCTGTTCATCCTATGCATCAGAAAATTCAGTACAGTAGAGATTGTGGTACTCCTAGATCTAACTTAAAACAGAGAATCTGTCTCCCAACTCTCATACTAGTGCTGCTTTCCTTTAAAGTAGTCACTGCAGTGTCATTATCGATGTAATTTTAATTTGTATAAATTATGTTAGGTTCTTTTTAAATTTTATTTTTGTATGTTTTATCATATATATTATTTTACTAAGATGAGTTGCTACGTTACACAACTTCGAAAAAACATTTAAGGTTGATAAAGCAAAAAGGGGGTTATCTCCTTAAAGCTGCTTGCCACTTAAAATAATTATTGGAACCTTGATATTCTAACTGGGGCTTCTCGTTTTAAGAAATACAGGTATTAACTGGAATGTAACCAAGGGAGGCCAGCCAAGGTGATGATGCACCTTGTCATAAGAAAATAAGGAATGTGCAACCTAGTCATAAGAAAACTCACTGGAAGCCTCCCTGGTGGCAGAAGGGGTTAAAACACAGCGCTATGAGGCTGTCCACAGTCAGGACAGGATGAGTTCAATCCCCAACCATCACAGCATGAGTAACCCACATGGCACAACACACCTCTCCTGTCTCACCCACTGCTCCCCTCAGCAGCATACTCTGGTCAGTCCTCATATTCTGTTTCCTGTGTCTTACTCTGTGTCTGGTTAATACTCTCTCTGTCTCTCTCTATCTCTCTATCTCTCTCTCTCTCTCTCTC
>NW_004567107.1:59580716-59593220 GCF_000260355.1 Condylura cristata | reverse complement strand
CCTCCGGGGCAGGCGGGAATCGAACTCATGCGGAAGCGGCCTTAGATTCTCAGTGCTGTGCTTTAACCCGCTGCGCCACCAGGGAGGGCCCTAAATAAGTATTTTTTAAAAAAGAAAATTGATGGAAGACAAACCTACAGAATGGGACATTTAACCAAAATCCAATACTTAAAAGATTGTAATGTGGAACAAGAAGACACGTTCTGACTCCAGTGGTCCAATTTTTGACAAATGAGGGAAATTACAAGTAAATATAAGAAAGCATGGTTTAGCAGTTAGAAATTACTATACATTTATTACTGACGGTCACCATATTCTTACTCAACAAATATTTATTGAGCATCTACTGTGTGCCAGAGACCATGCAAGGTACTGAGTATTGAAGAGATGAAAACACAGACCCTTGTTCTTTTAACAGACTTCCATTTGGGAAGAGAAATCGATAAAACAGGTCATTGTAATATAAATGAAGGTAATGGCATTGCCTGGAGAACAAGGTCCCACACCTAGCTTGAGGCTGGCCCTAGACACAAGAATTAATGGATAAAAGAGGAACTGGCCATGTGGCCATGCATGCTAAGCAGATGGCAAAGACACAGAGGTCAGTAAAAGTATGGAGTATACTTATACAGGATGGGCATGAAGGACAAGGCAAAATGAAAGGGAGAAAAGAACTTACATGAGCTCCCCAAACTGAACAGAGCATTTAAAGATTTTAAGCAGGGTCTGACCTAGTCAGGTATATATTTAGATATGAACACATAATGTTCATAATGTTCATATGTTGGAGGTGAGAGCTAGTGACCCAGATCCATTACTCATGGTAGTTATAAATCTCATGAGAGGTCATTAACTAAGAATTTTATGTTCATAAATTTTCCATGGGTTATTTAGTCTTTCGTAACACAAGAATGTTTCAAATCAGCTGATTCTTATGCATGTTGGGAAACACTGGAAATCTACAGACAAACTCCAAAACTGAAGTAAGAGCCCAAGAGAAAAAGGGGAGGGAAGAGTACAAGGATCTATGGTGATAATTTATGCGTGAACTGGTGGTGGGAATTTTACCAGGGCTGAGAGGAGAAAGCAAACATTGTATGAAAATGAACAATTATGTGTGTGTGTGTATTTGTGTATATATGTGTGTGTGTGTGTATACACACACACATACATATATACTTTTTTTTTTTTAAATAATCCAAGAGAGGTGAGGGCCTGGATTAGATTTTCAAAGATGTGGAGGGAATGGAATATGGAAATGATCCTCTTGAGGACCTTTCACACCTCAAATTTCTATGCATTTTGACCTTAAAACAATCACAGAATTTTATGGTTGTTAAGTACATTGAGGCTATCTCATTCAACAATTCTATGGTAGAAACTAAACCCCATGAAAAGAAAATTGCCTTCTCACTTTTCCACTAGGATGACTGATTACAGAGTTAAGAACAGGACACAAAAACCTAAAAAGCACCCACCCTTCAACCTTGAGCCAGTGAATCTTCTACCACATCACACATTTTCACTAAATCTTTTTGTAGCAAATAGACTTAGTTAAACGGATAAAAGTACGGTTCCAGGACATAAAGTGCTAACCAAAAGGAAATCAGTAATATTTAAATGTTGCCATAGATCACAGGTATTTTGTGCAACAAAAGGAGGAGCCTTTTAAAACATTCGTTAGAGCATGAACAGCACAAACTGATCAAAAGCCAAGTTCTACACTTGCTAATGAAGTTTAGACAAAGAGACAGTTAGCCTCTGAAGTTCCATTTTCTGATTGATAAATTGAAGAAATAATTCTTATTTAAAAGAGCTTTAGAGCTATAAAGTCACTTCACAATGCTTGGAGCTCAACAGATGTTAATGGATTCTTTGTCTTTCTGTTGCCTTTCCTTTCCCCTCTCCATCAAAATTTGTAAGAAGAAATTATCAACCATATTCTCCAATTACCACTACAGTAAAGTGGTTAGAATCTGGCCACTGGTGTCAGGCCAATGAGTGATGACTCTTGAGTCTGTGTGAACTTGGGCACGTTCTTTAATCTCTCTGAGACAAGTAATACCTTTATGATAATCTGAAGACAATTATTCCTATGTCAGAGGATTGCTGTGAGGGTTAAATAAGCTAAACAGAATAGGGGTTTTGAACAGTGTCTGACATTCAAAAAACATGTTGATGTTACATGCAGAAATCAGGTTACATTGTACTTTCTCTTGTCTCTTTATCCTTGGGCTAATGATCTCATTGCATTCATTTCTCTTCACACATGGAAGAACTAAATAGCTGACACTCCTCTCAAATGTAGTTATGGTAAATGAGACCAATGGATTCCACTGATGGCTAGAAAAAGAATTGTAGAGCCCTAATGTCATCAATTCAAGGTATTGGACACCCATCCATTGATTTGTCCCCTGTTTTTGATTAGTAGTCAATAACTCCCCAGCCCTCGTTCAACAGGCTAATAGGACAGCTAACACTTTTTATGGACTGGAGGTCTTGATGTGTCCCTCTAAGGATAGCCAAGTGAGGGTTAAAATTAACCTATGTTTATATCACCCTTAATGTCAAGCCCAATACAAATATTTAAAATATCCACTGAACAAGGCCCTCCCTGGTGGCGCAACTGGTTAAAGTGCAGTACCATGAAGCTCACTGCAACCCCTTCACCATCAGTTCTATCACAAGCCAGGGAGCTGACCCACATGGCATGGCAGACCTCTCCTGACTCACCTGCTGCTCCTCTCAGCAGTGTACTTCATCGATCTGCCTGTTTTGCTCCTGCTCTGCCTCTGGCGAATCCTCTCACCACTCCTGCACCTCTGGCCTGCACCCCAGTTCTGTATGCATAAATAAATAAATCTTTAAAAAATATATCCACTGAACAATTCAGTTCATTAAGTAGCTAAGTACTATATGGCTAACTCTAGGAGCCACCACACATTGGAATTGAGAGCACAGAACTAAAGCAGATGTCAAATGTAGTGAATAATAGATTGGTCTCCAGGCTGAGAATATTTGAATCCTGTTTCCAACATCTTTGTGGCTTCAGGCATGTCATTTAACCTCTCTGAATCTCATTTTCCTTGTCTAAAAATTGGGATTGCATCACAGATAGTGCTAACTGATAGAGTTCTCATGAAATTAAGTGAGACAATGCCTGTAAAGGGTTTCTCATCCAGCAAGTGTGTTCAATAAATGTGACAATAATGATGATGGTGATGCCTTAAATGCTAAAATTACTAAGTGTTATAGTACTTTAAAATATATATTAAGAAATTACAAAGGGGGGGCTCATTTGTCACATTAGCATATAGTATAGCCAGTGAGCCTACGTGTTAGCCTAAGGGTTAAAGCCTAGCTCATTAGACTTGGGTGTGAATTCTCATATATTTCCTAACAATTCTAAGCTTCACTAGTATCACCTTTGCTATGAGGCTATTGTCCCCTGCCTCTAAGAATTCTGAAGAGAATTAAATGAACTATTTAAGGTAAAACAATCACCTGAGGGTTTGAATCACCTGAGCTATTATCCTAAAATACAACCCTAGGACAAAGATAGTTTTATTTGTTCCATTTTGCAGATTGCTTTAAAATGCTGGTTGGCAATAGTAGTCACTTTGTTTTGTTTTGTTTTGTTTTGTTTGTTTTGTAAGATTTATTTATTTATGCATACAGAACTGGGATACAAACCTGAGGTGCAGGGGCGGTGAGAGGTTTCACCAGAGATAGAGCGGGGAGCAGAACAGGCAGATCAATGACAGTGGGCGGATCAGGAGAGGTCTGCCACACCAAGTAGTCACTTGTTAAAGATCACAGACAGTAAATGGTAGAACGGGAAATTGAACCAGAGAAGTCTGACCTCAAGGAGTAGGTGCACCATATACACCTCTAGACTGCCCACAGACCACTCTGAACATTTTCCTTCTGCTCCAGATCTGCAAGGACAGTGTGGGTCCACTATTTAGACTTAAGAAAGACAAACAGCCTCACAGGGAAAGAGGGACCTGATGAGGTTGAATAGAAATTAGGTTCTTGTAATTTTTATTTCAATCTTTCTCTGTAATTTTATTCTCATTTTAATTCATAGCAAATGAACCTGTACACTTGAGTGTCTGCAGATCTGATCTGCTACAGAAAGAAGTGCTTGTAGGAGCTACTGTCCTAAAGTGTCAGGGAGATAGACCACATCCAAAACAGAATTCTTAAAAATTAGGTCGGGCTCTGGCAAGTGACATGAATAGCACAGCTTTAACTAGCATTGTCAACTACAATCTTATCTATAAGAAAGAAGGGAAAAAAAAAAACACCTCTTTAAGTACTACTCAAAAACTAGCTGCTCCTTCTCCAGGACAAAATAATTGAAAATCAAATTTGACAAAGTTATAGATTCAATAAAGAGAAGGAAAAGATTAAATTATTTTGTCTTCTCAACTTTCTCCATACATTCTCCTCAGTCCCCCGCATAACTAATTTAACACTCATGCCCCTTCTTTCTTAAATGATGGGGAGGAAGAGGGAAGAATAAGAAAGAGATTAAAGAAGGGGGGCATGAAGGACATACAGGAAGAATGGGAAAGCAGAGAATCTGGGAAATAGTTCATCTACAGGATTATACTTTTTTTTAAAGATTTATTTATTTATGCATACAGAAATGAGGTTTAGGTCAGAGGTGCAGGGGCGGCGAGAGGATTCACTAGAGACAGAGTGGGGAACAGAATAGGCAGATTGACAAAGTACACTGCTGAGAGAGGCAGTGGGCAAGACAGGAGATGTCTGCTGTGCCGTGTGGGTCACCTCTGGGGTGGGGATCGAACTCGCACACTGAAGCCACCACAGCTTGGCTTAGCTTCAGCAGTTGGACACTCCAACATGCTGCCCCACCAAGGGGGGGCCCAGAATTATATTTCTTTGTAAAATTTAAAAAAAAAAAAAAAGATGGTGTAGGGAGGATAAGAGAATACAATATATAGAAAGTTCTCAGGATTTCAGCAGAGAACCATCCTATTGATTGAAAAGACCCAAGAGAATATAGGTTGACTAATGTGAAAGTAATTAGAAACTAAAACAAGTAGAGACATGTGGAGATGGATTCCCCTACTCTGTCAGTAGTTAAACATTCACTGAGAAACTTCACCAGACTTCCCCAAATACACAAGGTGTGGCCTCCCCTGGTAGCCCCCCATGGTTGGCAGTGATGTCGGGTAGGGGAGGGTAGACTCAGCAGTGTGATCACAGGGAAGTGTATGTTTATTTAGACGCTAGACTGAGAGCCTCTGGAGATCATATTTCATTGATTTATATACATAGCTGGTATCTAATAAAGGGAAGAAAAATAGGAGGAAGGGAAGGAAAAGAATAACAAGCAATAAGATGCATATGCAGGAAAAAACTTCATTAACATGAGTCACTTGGTAATTTTGGTCTCCTATCAGCCATTTCGTCCTTCCAAATCTAAGTGTATATTTGCCTTAACAGTTAGGAAAGAAAAAAAAATTAGATTTCTTTTCAATGAAAATTAGTAGCAATGAATATTGTGAATAACTAAAACTAAAGGGCAGATACTATAACTTAATAAACTATTACCTCTAAATAATAGTTCTGAAAAAGCCTTAATGCCTTTTGCATTCCCATCTGTCCCGTGCTAAAATACTCGCAACTCTTAATTTGAAATTAACATCTTAACTAAACATCTTAACTTATATCAATTATTAAAATATAGGAAATGCAGTAACAATCTTATATTTCAGCTATACTTTCTTTTTAAATTAGGTATCTTTGGTCCCCTTTGACAATCATAAAGTTCTGAGATTGTTTCTAGCACCTAGATATGGAAACAAAGGGAGGGGGAAAACAGCACATAGTAGAGTTTGGTCTGAACAGAAACAAAAACCTAGGACTCTGAAGTTGAGCTTAACTCTCACCCTTCAACCTACACCAAAACTTGGAGTAGAACCATTCCAGAATGTTTGTTTTGAAACAAGGAAAAGAGCAAAGTATTCCCCACTCTTTTTACCTATCTGCCATGTTCTTACACATGCTAACACTGTGTTTATTTTCTTATAGATTTTCCCTGTACTTTAAACTTCTGGCAACAGAGCCCTTTTATTAAAACTTCATGCCAAAGTCTTCCATACACAACAGATAAGAATGGAGTTACACTGGCTGGTGCAGAGCAAACATGGAAAGATCTAGTGATGGGGGATATTGGCCTCAGTCTCAACAGCAAGTCAATTAAAAACACCAGCATGCTGGTGGGAATGCAAACTAGTACAACCACTATGGAAAACTGTTTGGAGGTTTCTCAAACTGCTAAAAATGGAGCTTCCATATGACGCAGCAATCCCACTCCTAGGTATCTACCCAAAAGACACAAAAACATTCATTCAAGAGGACACCTGCACCCCCATGTTTATTGATGTTTTATTTACAATCAGAAAGATGTAGAATCAACCCAAATGCCCAAAGTAGATGACTGGATTAAAAAGATGTGGTACATATACACAATGAAATATTACTCAGCAACCAAAAAAAAAAAGAAACACATGCCTTTTGCAGCAACATGGATGGAGCTGGAAAAGATAATGCTTAATGAAATAAGCCGAAAGAAAAGGAAAAATACCAGATGGCTTCACTCATAGCAGGAGTATAAAGGACCAAGGGAGAAAATAATAATAATGATGAACAACTATATACCAGAGACATTTTATGGGGGTGGAATAGGGAATGGGATCAAAAACGGTCGGGGGAGGGAAGTGATGGCACACGGGTGATTTGGTGATGGGAAGTCTATGGAGATTACAACTGAGATGGAAAAAGGAACAAAATGATGTAAAAGTAAATTATTGTATTATTAAAAAAAAACACCAGCATGCCATCACACATGTCACAAAACATGTCTGACTTTTGGTTGAGGAAGAAAAGCAAGGCCTTCACAGTACAGGAGATTCCAACGTCAAGTCTACCACTTACTCTGCCTACACCGAGGAGGCTTGCTACCACTGAGCCTCATTTCTTCATTGTATACGAGTCATCAGAACACCATCAGACAGTCTGTGGTGAAGAGACTCAGGTATCCTGAGTAAGTTATGGCTCAAAATGGCCTATATGCAGTAGGTACTCCAGCAGTTTCCTTCTGTAAGACTCTGGCCAACCCTTCTTGTTTTTCTGATAAAAGAGATGTGTTCTTGTTTTCTCAGAGGGTGTAAATTCCATTTGTTTTCTTAAGTCCAGCTCATGCCTTTAGCACTTGAGGGCTTGCATTACTCCCTTGAACATTTAGCATTTTCTATTCGGTTAGCACAGCATAGAGACTTTAAAAGCAGCTTGAAAATAAACTTGATTCCAAATATGATTTACAATGTCCCAAGCAACAGCTCATTTACCCAAGAAAGCTCCATCAATTATTGACAGATGTACCCTCGGAGGAGAAATAGCATTAAGACTAAGAGATGGAGGGAAAGTGTGATTCAACCCCTTAAGCCAATTATCCAAGGTGATTCTGAGCATTAAATCCTCAGATATGCTTAATTTACTGTCCTTGCCTGTAAGCACAGAAAGAAGTGTGTGAAAGAAAAAACGCTAAGCAATTTAGGACTGCTTTTAAAAACAAAGAAAAAGAACAGCTTAGAGGGGGAAATATATAGGAGGTAGTATGTGGGTGTTGGATGCATGTGGGCTTATAGATTGAGCATCCCCAGCTCTCACTCACCTTTCCCTCTCCCTGCAGGGCCAGCTACACCCCACCTACCTTTGTTCAGTACAGAAATAATTGTGCTTACCTACCTCTGACCTAATAATTACAGCAGTGCCTGATTTTATTCTCAGCATGTTTATTGTGGTTGAATTTCCTTGGTTTTCAGAGCAAAGGCCTTACTAAGGAGGCTAGCATTATTTGCTTTAACATCAAACTAGTGACAAGGCTATGTAAGGTTCTGTAAAAAGCCATGAGGCCAGTGTGAATCCAGCCCAGGGGGCTTGTAATCTGCATTTGACATGTAGATATTAGAAAATGTTGGCAAGACTACAAGGTTTATATGCAAGGGAAGAAAGACAATGCATAAGGCCAATAAATATGAGCATGCTAACATAGTTCTCCATAATTTTTTCAAAAGGAGAGAAACAGGGAAGGGTATTTTCTAAACTCCAAATTATAAGGCGTAGGTGACCAATTATGCCTACTTAACTTTAATTTGCATGTACTGAGGGATGTGTGCTTGTGTGTGTGCCTCTGTGTATGTGTGTGTGAACATGTACACATGTGGGTAGATCAATGCAAACAAACTAGAGAGCATACAGTGAAGTCTAACTTATAACACATTTTTTTGTATGAATATTAAAGAAACGAACTTTTCTATATTGAGAAAATAAATCCTGTCATAGGAGACCTGAAAAGTTACTACTGCTCTGACTTAATGCAATCTATGGCTTTAAGTACAGTTTTAGAACATTCTAAAATTACCTGCTTACACCTCATGACCTGGCCGAATAATTATAGGCTAGATTCTTTCATTTTTTACACTTTTTTAGTAAGAATTAAGAAAGTCACTACATTGGGTTATTAAAGCCTGACTTCTTATAGCATATGCTATATCCCATTATCAAACTGCATATATAAAATATGGTAAGTTTGGCTTTTATAGATTTAAGATCGAAATTTCAGATTAAAATTAACATTTGAGTGCAAATAGAATGCCAGACAACATTTGCTATTAGAAGCATGTGTTTTTATTCTTTTGGGATTCCCATATCTCTAAATGTAAAACTTAAGAATACAGGATCCTTAACCAACTCATAAACATGTTGTCGAGGATCTAAGTACTTTGCATCCCTTTGAGATTTCCTCTATATTCAAGGCGTGATTCTAAGCAAAACAACTACTAGCGAGTGTATATACCTGGACAAAGGATTTGATTTTGTGGGCCCTCCCTGGTGGTGCAGCAGTTTAAAGCACAGCACTAAGAAGCTTAAGTCACTTCCGCATGAGTTCGATCCCTGCCTGCCCTGGAGGAGATCCGCATGGCTTGGCAGACCTCTCCTGACCTGCCCCCTGCCCCCCTCAACAGTGTACCTCGTCGATCTTCCTGTTCGGCTCCCTACTCTGTCCCTGGTGAATCCTCTCACCCTCCCCATCTCTGGCTTGCACCCCAGCTCTGTATGAATAAATAAGTCTTAAACAAAAAAAAAAAGATTTGGTTTTGAGATCTAGTTGCTTTTAAATCCTTCAATTACCCCAAATCTTGCAGTGAGCAGTCTGGGGCAGGGACAGTTCTCTTTGAAATGATGATATTCTGGGAATACATTCTTAACATTCTTAAAGTTTCCATCTTTAAGGAACAGAATTTTTTTTTTACCCTGAAGTAACAAATTAAAGTTATTTCAGAGTCAAGGGTAATAAAATAAAGGATCAAACTATCTAATATCATTTAGTATCAACATGTGTGATGTGACTATAAGGTAATTAGGTGTCTTAAGTAACTTACTTAACTGTTCTTGAACCCAATTGCAAAAAAAAAAAAATACTTTAGGTAACCCCACACATATACATACACACATTAACTAGGTTATTAAAGCAGAGCAACTTTAAAGAACACATTTCTTCCATTACGTCGATAGAAAACAAGTGATTTGAAAAATAGCCTAGGCCATATGTGTGCCGTGTGTGCCTGAACACCTGTGTACAAATGTGCGTACTTTTGCATGCCAAGCACAAATGGGAACTGTCCTAGTTCGGGTATCATTTTATACAGCTATCATGGCTTCCCTAGAGCAGATTTATATGTGCACATTTGGGGAAGGATCCTATTCTTCTTGAATTTAAAAGCTAAACGAATTGCATAACAACTTGCACTTTTTAATTAGCACACTATACTTTCCAAAACAGTCAAGCATGATCACACAGACAACAAACCAGGTGTTAAACACAATATTTCTAATCTTAACTTCCAACAGTGTTTACCAAATAGAAAGACTGTATCCAGAGTGGCTCTCTGCCCACCTGAGATTATGTAGCTGCCTCTCTTTTCCTTTCTCCTTTTCCTAATAAACCTGACCTTTTAAAATGTAAAAAAAAATAAAAATAAAAAATTTTAGGAACTAGAATGATGAAGGTGAAGCTCCTTCTAATATGTGTACAGGGATATTTTTGCAAAGGTTTTCCTCCCCTTGCAAAAATAAAATACAGTAATTATAATAATTATGATCCTCTTTCAGTTAGAGTATATGAGTTAACAGAAAGGGCATTATGATTCTTTTTTAATTTGTGAAATAATACTGTACTCTAGTCAGTAAGTTTCTTTCTTACAGATGAATGGATTAGCAATTCTGAAACCATTTTATTTTTATCCTAGGATTGAACAAAATAAGCAAATACAGAGATAATGAGGACCAAGTTTCCCCTGTTCAGCAAAGAAGTTGTAAATAAGAATAGAAGGAAAATCAATGACTCCAAGTAGTAAGGAACAGAACTAATTCTCAAATCCTAGTTTCTAAAATCCATTCTCCAATAAAGGGACCAGACGCTTTCCTCGAGAAGTGGTTAATTCCAAGACTGGGGCAGGGAAAGTACAAGATGAGTTTGGGGCATCTTGTAATTCTAAATAACAAAGAAGGATTGGGGCAGGGGGAGCGCTTATAGGAAGGACATAGCAGCCAACCTGAAAAAACACACAACAACCAAAAGTGAAAAAAAATAACAAAAATAATGATAGGCCCTCCCTGGTGGTGCAGCGGGTTAACGCACTGCACTGAGAAGCTAAAGCCACTTCCTCATGAGTTCGATTCCTGCCTGCCCCGGAGGTGACCACATGGCGTGACAGACCTCTTCTGACCCGCCTGCTGTTCCCCTCAGCAGTGTACTTCATCGATCTGCCTGTTCTGCTCCCCACTCTGTGTCTGGTGAAGCCTCTCACCGCCCCTGCACCTCTGGCCTGTACCCCAGTTCTGTATGAATAAATAAATAAATCTTTAAAAAAAAAATAATGATAGCATTGCATTACAGCCCATAAAGTAACAAAATGTATATGCTTCTGTATTGATATAAATACAAATGAAAATGGATAAAAGGGTTTTCTTTATATGAATTCCAATTAATAAATGTTGGGGAAATGTGGGACCAGAAAATCATCAAAACACTACACATTATTGCAGATAAGATCCAAAAATAAATGCTTAAGACAAGTGGGTGAGAGTTCAAGGAGAAACTATGTATTTGCATAATTTTAAAGTATTTCTCCCCAAGATACTACCTGATTGCAAATGACAATATAATTCACAGTAATCAGTAACAGCACCAGGGTGTTCTGGGCAGCTTACTGTGGCAGTTTACTTATGCAAGTAAACAAAGTTCACACCACCATATCACTTCTTTTCTGATATCATTCACAGACAAGGCTTTATCAGTTCTGTTAGTCTCCTCTATAATGCATAACCTCAATCTAACTGTATGACAACAACATAAAATCAAACAGAGGAAAATTCTTCAAAATAAAAAGAAAACAGTATTTTTTAAAAAGGTATGAAGTTCATCAGAGACTGAATAGTTACAGATTGAAGGAGATAAGGAAATATGGCAACTAAATGCAATATAGAATCTTGGACAGGATCCTGTAATAGTAGAAATACTGGTTAAATACACCTAAAGTCTATACTTTAGCTAATAATTGGGTCAATATTGATTTCTAAATTTTGATCATTTTATTATGATTTTATATAAGATATGAACCTTAGGAGAACCCTGTGTGAAAAATATATAAGAATACAAGAATTGGGTCTCCCTGGGGTCCAAGGAATTAAGTCTCATCACAATCATGCTGTCACCATCCACTGCATCATGAGTTCAATCCTGCCAGGGAGATGACCCAATTGGCACAGCAGACCTCTCCTGTCTTTCCTGCTGCTCTCCTCAGAAATGTATTTCAATGGATCTTCCTTGTTCTACTCCCTACTCTTGTCTCTGGTGAATCTTCTCATACCTCCATATCTCTCGCCTATACCCCAGTTTTTGTATGTATAAATAAATAAAAATATATATTTTAAAAATACAAGAATTAACTTATGATATTTGTGATTTTTCTGAAGTCTAAAATTAAAAAATGTTGTAAATTGATACATATATATAAATACACACAACACACACACAGAGTCATAGAAGGAGTATCACTCAGCAATCAAAAAAGATAAACTCATGTTGCCATTTGCAGCAACATGGATGGAGCTGGAAGAGATCATGCTTAGTGAATAACCCAGAAAGAAAAATAAAAATACCAGATGGTTTCATTCATAGCAGGCGTGTAAGGGATAAGGAAAAAAAGTAATTGTAAGAAAGTAAAAATGAAAATCAACAAACTATAAACCAGAGACATTCTTCCAGTATGGGGAGGGGAACAGAATCAAAACTTGCATGGGAAAAGCACATGGAACTATGGTGATGGCACATGGGTGAATTGGTGGTGGGAAGTCCATGGGGAGTACAGCTGAGATGAAAAAATGCACAAAATGAAGAAT
>NW_004567107.1:59568404-59580616 GCF_000260355.1 Condylura cristata | reverse complement strand
AATATGATTTATTAAATTTTATCTCCATATCTAAAACATAAGCTAGTTATC
The DNA here is from genome assembly GCF_000260355.1 of Condylura cristata. NCBI lineage: Eukaryota > Metazoa > Chordata > Mammalia > Eulipotyphla > Talpidae > Condylura > Condylura cristata. The sequence continues at coordinate 59,580,565 of NW_004567107.1, read as the reverse complement.
ATTAGAGCCTTCTGAGTCCCAGAGAAAACAATCCAAAGATATATCGTCTTGCTGTGACTAATACAAGAAAAGGATGAAGATAAGATAATGTCAACCTGATAAAATTTCCCTAAAATGTCTGAGTTCTGATCATATTCTGAGGTTTGGCATTGAGATGAAATTCTAAGAACCTTCCTTACTCTTTCAACTCTCCCTAGACAGGAAAAAAAATGGGGACCTATAAACCTAATCCATATTTATAAAAATTGATGAACTGATGTCCATAAAAATAGTACTGATGAAGAGTTAACTACAAGCTAAAAACTGTTCCAACTCTTCACATCTTGACTCACCTTTCACAATCTTAATATGGAATTATTATTGCAAATCAGACAACTAGGGTGCAGAGTGGAAATAAGGAAAAAAGGCATGTTGCCTGAAAAGCTACAGAAGAAATCAGAGTCCCTCTCTCCCTTTCTATTACTACCCCACACAGTGTGTTTTACCTGCCTCGCCTATATATTCTAATTGTCCACACTGAAGAGTCTTTTTCCAACTGAAAAATAAAACAAATATAGGGAAGAGTAATCTTCTCCAAGAGACATTTTCTTTGGTTGGCCCTGGACCCCAGAGCCCAAATCACCTACCTTTTTCATTAAAAGTAATAACATCACTTTCATCACCAGTGTTCTAGTCAGCTTAAAGCAGGCATTGTGTTAAGAAATACCTCTCTTTGACAAGGAGGATCCCTATCTTAACTGAACTGGTCACCCACACTGCAATTCCACATTCAGAAATAAAGTAATTGCTTTTTGTCAAGCTATATGTACACCACTGAGAGAAAGTGGTACATTATTTTCCCAGGTTCCTCTATGCCTTTTCTGGTTATGGTAACAACTATGCTTTACACTTGTATAATGCTTTTGGCTTATAAACTTCACTCACACATTGTACCTGATCTTCAAAGTTACCCTTTAAGATTAGCTCATTTATCAGTCTACAAATACTTCCAAAGAGCCTGCTGTGTGCCAGGTGCTAGGAAGGAAATTGGGAACAAGATGGTATGATCTTTGCCCTAGAGTTGACATCACAGTAGGGAATAAAACCAAAAAAAAAAAGTACAAAGTATGGAGTTAAAAACAAGAATACAATAAAAATATATAATCAGGCATACCATGAAGACACAGGGGCTGGTTAAGGCCTCTCTAAGAAGGTGACATTTGATGAGAAGCAGGCAGCTCTGCAAAGTTTGGGATCTCCCATTCAAATGAATCAGCAAGCATAAAACGTGCTGTGCAAGTGGATTGTGAAAACAGCTTCCCAAATTCTGGAAACTGTCTGAAGGCAAATTCCTCAGAAAAACTGGGAAGGCATGGATTGAGACCTGAAATGAGATCACAAAGGAAAGCATGAGGCCGCTGATGTGTGGGGATGTTGCTAACAGGTTTTGTATGAGAATTTTATTTTAAGAGCAATGGAAAGAGATGACAATTTGCTGTCAATTTACAGGTGAGTAAAAGTAAACTCAGAAAAATTATATCTTACCTGAGTTCATATGCCAGGTAAACACAAGACTACATTCTAGTTCTTCCATTCCTTCCTTCTCTCCACAAACATGTGATAAGTGCAGGCTAAATGCCAAACACTTTACTACTTGCTAGATAAGATGCAGTCTTAATCTCAATTAGATTAGGTCTGGGAAATGGGAAATGGCAATGTGAACAAAAACCATGAAAGATGACAGCTGTTATGTCTAGAAGCTTCTATAGACTGTAGAAGAGACTTAAGGAAGGAGAGGTTAGTTCTATGTGAGTAGGAAAGGAAAGTCAGAGAGTTAGCAGTGAGTTTTGGTTAGAAGATAAAATGTTTATAAGAAAAATGGGGTAGGAGAGGATAATCAAAGCAGTAGAAAATTTAACAGCCTGGTGCATTCTGAAAATACCATGCTATTTCTGGGGTGAGTACTCAGGTTTTGAGGCTAAGTAAGGGAGGTTGAAGTTGGGTTGAAAAAATAGAAATGGTTAGGTAATGAGGCCCTGACATGTGAAGTAAGATGTATGGACTTTATTCTCTAAACAATGTTCCCCTTTAAAAGGGGAGCAATCTCAACAGATTCATTTCAGATAACTAACATATCCAAATAACTGGGTGGGGAGATGAACTGGGTCAGGAAGTGACAATGGTATAAACAAAAAGATCAGTTAAGGTCTAGACAAATGATTGTAGGGTTGGAGAGATGAGTATAAACTGAACCAATGGCAAAGAGGAAGAAGATGAAGACTTAGGGCATTGGTAGTTTTGGGTGAGAAAGAGAGGATTTCAGGCAATTCTAGGGTTTTATGACTTTTGACTCTAAGATCAATACTTTTGGGATGCTAAGTTTCTCTACCTAATATGAAAGAATTTTATTTCTTGCAGTTGAAATGTCTTTTCTGCCAGTTAAGAAAAACTCACCTGAGGTTATTCATTTTTCAAGTTATTTTTAAAGGGAAAATAATATGCTTTTCTCTGACAAACTATTGTTTAGCAGACAATGAAACTTTTTTCTAGCTAAAATGATCAGCATAATGTCCTCTACTGAGATGAAGAACAAATTTCCACATTGCCGCTGGCAGGACTGATATCCAAGCAGGGGAAAAAGTAGGTTTTAACAAACAGAATTTTTCTGCAATTTAAGTTTCTATCAAAGGAAAAAAATATTACTACACCATTTACGAAGACAGTTCTCTCTCTGGGATCTTCAGAAGCTGTGAAATAATAAGTCCCTTTATGTTCATACCTGTCTTGACATGCCCTGCTACCATGATAAACAGCACATAGAAGTTCAATTTCTATTCTCAGATGCTAACTTCAGATTCAAGTCTGAGATCTGACTTGATTTTTTTTTTAAGATTTATTTATTTACGCATACAGAACTGGGATACAGGCCAGAAGTGCAGGGGCAGTGAGAGGATTCACCAGAGACAGACTGGGGAGCAGAACAGGCCGACTGATGAAGTACATTGCTGAGTAGGGCAGCGGGCAGGTCAGGAGAGGTCTGCCATGCCATGTGGTCACCTTTGGGGCAGGTGGGGATCGAACACATGCTGAAGTGGCTTTAGCTTCTTAGTGCTGTGTTTTAACCCACTGCACCACCAAGGGCCTGAGGTCTGACTTGAAAGATATATTAGCATATCATAATGTGTGAAAAATAAAACATTTATAAATATTTAATATATTTTCAAAATAATTTGACTCTAGAGGCAAATGTCAGTGATGTTTATAAATTAATTGTTTCATGAGATTATATAGGATATCTTCCGTATATGTCCTTCATCTCAGTTTTCTTCACCATGTTCTCTCTCTCTTGCCACTTTATTTTGTCATTCTTACTCATTTTGGACACTATAAAAAATCTTTAACCATGCTAAGGGGAAAAAAGAGCTTCAAGTTATAACAACGTTATAACAACATAATGTTTTATGCAGGATAATCTATATATGGAGTTGGGACCCATGTTGTCTTGCTGAAAGCACCACCCTAATGATCATTCAAAAGAATGGCGCTAGGCTCAAGACATATTATCAACAAGGTCAAGATGGGAAAACTGAAGACTAGTGAGGCTAAGTTACTCATTCAACCACACCTAAACAGTAAATGATGGAGTTGGCACTCAAAGCCAAGAAAACGCATAGTCATCCCTAAATCCAGTGAACTTCCCAACAATACAACTATTTTGGTGGAAATTTTACAAATCCCCTGTAGATTTTTTTCACAAGCACAAATGTAGAAAATAATTTTGATTTATATGCATGCATCCTTAATTGGCTGCCTTGCTTATTTATTTCAAAATGCAAAGGCATATTTATTTATTAAACCTCTGGGTGTTTTCACAAATTGGCAAAGAAAACAGAAATAATGGACATAGCATGCTTCTTGCAATAGCCAGCAATTAATGGAGAGGGCTCTCATAGCCACAGTTAACTCAGCTGTAAACTCATTCTTTCCATCAAACTCCAGAAGCAAATTTCTGAATAAATAAATGAGTTAATTTGCACTCTGAGCTAAAGTGGACCTAGTAGAGGCAATTCTCCATTGAGTAAGTAGTGTTGGAGTTTGTTAATGACAACCTTGAAGTATCCTAACATTATGGTTTCACTTGCTAAATTTCAGTTATCTAAATCTAAATTGCAGACTATGGAAAAATCAATTGCTTAGGAGAAAGAAGTTGACAACAGCAAGTATGGAAAGATGGGAAGCAGACAATATGTTCTGACAAAATTCAGTCATTTTTTCAAAGATACAGTTTATTTAGATCTTATGAGTGAATTCCCCAATCATGATTTCCACCTTCATAAAAATTATAGGTTATTATAGGATTATAAGACTCTCGTATGTATCACAGAGGTTATAAGATGCTAGTGGATGTTATAATGAGTTTAGAGGTGTAAAAGGGCATAGAATGATTGAGGGGTTAAGAGAATTCAATTTGTATGGTGAGTATTACAAGACCCAGAAAAGATGGAACCTGACCATTGGGATACCCAATGAGGACCACTCAGGGATGGGCTGTGCTAGTTTCCTAATGATGCTGCAACAAATTACCACAAACTGAGAGGTTAAAACAATGTAAAAGTATTTATTATCTCATATTTTCTAAAGGTCAAAGGTATAGCTGAGCTGAAGTGAGTTCTAAGGGCGTCACAATGCCAAAATCAAAGTGTTAGCAGCCTTATATTTTTTTATTTCAAGATGCTGACCAAAAAAAAAAAAAATCTGCTAATAAGTTCATTCAAGTTGGCTGAATTCAGTTCCTTGAAGCTGTAGGATTGAGAATCCTATTTTCTTTGCTGCTGTAAACCTGGAGCAGGAGCAGATTTTGCTAACAAATACCCACATTCTCCCTCATCCTTTCCATAGACCACCTCGGGCAAAGGTAGTAGAATCACTTTCACACTTTAAAATTGCCTCATTCTAACTTATTGGTAATTCCAGCAAGTTCTTTACAAAATATCTACTTTCTGGAGTTCATAGAATTAGGTTGAACTAACCTGGGAAATTAAAGTTAATCTCTCTATTTTTGAGACCCTAATATTTAACTTCACCTTCAAAGACCCTATTGCCATTTAACAAAAAATAATCATGACATACCATGAGAGGGGAAAGTTCAGAGGCCAAAATTCTGCCTACCACTGACAACATTGTTTCCTGAGAACTGCCTCACAAATGTCCTGTAAAAGAATATGGTTGCCCACTATGAAAACTGTTTGTAGATTCCTCTAACTACTAAACATAGAGCTTCCCTATGACCCAGCAATCCCACTTCTAGGTATCTACCCAAAAGACACAAAAACACTGATTCAAAAAGATACCTGCACCCCCATGTTTACTGCTGCTTTATTCTCAATTGGAAAGACATGGGAACAGCCCAAATGCCCAAAAATGGATGACTGGATTAAAAAGATGTGGTACATATACACAATGGAATATTACTCAGCAAACAAACAAAAGAAACACATGTCTTTTGCAGCAACATGGATGGAGCTGGAGAAGATCATGCTCAGCCAAATAGCCAGAAAGAAAAGGAAAAATACCGGATGGTTTCTCTCATAGCCGGTATATAACATAACAGGCAAGAAAATAATGATAATGATGAACAGCCATATACCAGAGACATTTTATGCGGGTGGAGTGGGGAATGGGATCAAAAGCAGTGGTGGGGAGGAAATGCACTGGTCTATGGTGATGGCACATGGGCGATTTGGTGATGGGAAACCCAAGGGGATTACAACTGAGATGGAAAAATGCACAAAAATAAGTAAAAATAAACTATTATAATAATAATAATAAAAGAATGTGGTTGCCAAAATAACCAAGCTATCTTCCAAAATGAGTATAATGTGACTTTTCAGAAGGTTTACACCAAACAATTTTGAACTCTAAATAGCAGAGGACTTTAAAATAATATACAAGTTATCAGAAAACATACTTGTACTATTATTAAAGATTTGTCATCAGAAAATATTGATGGTAGATATCACATAATCTTAATAAAGGTAGTTGTGGGCCCTCCCTGATACAACGGGTTAGGACGTAGCACCGCAAGCTAGCTGCAGCTGCCTCAGTGTGAGTTCAGTCCCCTGTCCCAGTGATCCACATGGCATGGCAGATCCCTCCTGGCCCGTCCACTGCTCCCCTCAGCGGTGTACTTCATTGATCTGCCTGTTCTGCTCCCCACTCTGTCTCTGGTGAAGCCTCTCACTGCCCCTGCATCTCTGGCTTGTACTCCAGTTCTATATGAATGAATAAATAAATCTTAAAAAATATTACAGGCAGTTGTGAACATTCCTATTTTATAGAGGGGAAATTTTCCCTTACCTCTTTTGGTTCTTCTCAGACCAATACAGCAATCAAATTAACATCAGACAAATTAACAGAAGAAACAAATTTCATTACATAGGTATAGGAAACCTATATAGATGGCTTTTGAATTACAAAGCCAATGGGGCAAAATAGGGGGGGGGGATATTTATACAAAACTAAGAAATGGAAGAAGGACCTGAGGTTTCAAAGAGAGAGAAGAGGAACTCATATAATGAGAGAAGGGTGACCTGTATGACAAAGACAAGATGTTCTGTAATGAGATGTTTGTCCTGCCATATAGATAAGTTCCTCTGATAGAACTGTTTTTTCCTGGTAAAAATTTTAATATTGGATAATATCCCTAATTTTCATACTTCTAGGTAATTAAGAATAATAAAATTTTCCCATGAGCCTACAGGAGTTCTACCAACCTCACTTCAAGATAATCTATATGCCAAAGCAACATATCTTGGGGACATCTGTTCTGAATATCTTGGAAAAAGCTGTCCTCATGATAAAGGAACATAATTTTCCTTGTGGAAAAACATATTTCAATGTCATCCAGACCATAAGGAAATATTCAGTACCAAGACAATAATCTCAGCCAGTATTTCCTGTGCCCATGAAAACTTTCCACATATGACTATAGCAACAGAACTTACAAGCGCAAAGTGTGGTAGAATGAGGTTATGCATGACATGGCTCATTGCTGCCACAGAATTGTCGAATATTGCAATCATCAACTATTGCTACAAATCTCAAATCTCCTTTGACACCAAAGCCTGCAAATTATAGTCTATCAGTGACACAGCTCACTGGTCTCTTCTCATTCATTTTCTTATGCAATAAAATCATTTCTCAGCAAGAATAGAATTGCAATAGAGTCACTTCACAGTGAGAACCATCCAGCACAATAGTTAAGCTCCAGGGGCAGGGGGGGGGTAATATAAATACAAATAAAGTCAGATTTTAAAAAATTGTTTGAGTTAATATTTAAAGAACCAGAGTACTTAACATCTCTGGACAATGAAAATAGTAAACTGTTAGGTAGAGAAGTACTTTTTTCTTAAGGGTGTTTAGCATAGATCTTTAATTAACCATGATCTGTATGTTAGATATAGATCAATCCTAATAACAATAATTCAAGGCATTAAGAAATGGATTGATTTTCCTCTGGAAACAAATTCAAATCATAATGAGGCAAAGTGAGCTGTAACTAAAAGTGTAAAAGTAATGTTATCTGAATTCTATTAGTTACCACTTAATTTTGGTAATAGAGACAATCCCTAACATAATTTCCCATCTTTATTTTAAAAAAAACTATTAAAGAATAAAAAATGGTACCCATAATAACCTATGGATCTTCTCATGCACTTTATTCTATTCCTTATAGTTGACACTGCTTCTGGAGACATACTCACTGAACTTTAGAATAAAATTTGAATATCTGTAATTTTTATTAGTACACTTCAGAATAATTTCCTGTGCTGCATTATTCTTTTAAAAAGAAATAAATGATTGGAAGATTTAGGAAATGAAATATGAATGCAGCTTTATTCTGTCTAAAATTGGGGGAAAAAACCTGAACTTCATGCTTGTTAGCATGATACACTCCAGTTATATACATAAGAAAACAAACATATTGACTTATAAATCTAGATTCTGATCTAGAATTGGAATTCACATCTATGTAGATTTCCCCAGGAAAAAAAAAGTTTTTAATCAACTTGAATTTAAGTTAATTTATCCTATGAGTAAAAAAAATGAACTAAGAAAAAACACAATATAATCAAGTTTTATATGAAGTGCCAAATGTAAGCTCATAAATGGAAAACTGTGTACCCTTTAACATAGTTTAACAACCTACAATAAAATCCTATTTTCATTCTCTGTTCTACATATTACTTCATGCATTATCAGCTCCAGAAAATTTTCAGAGAAAATAATTTCATAGAAACTGTCTTAATATAACCTATATTCAAATACATTAAATGTCATATATCACTTGTACAGTCTTTTTTTGACATTATTCTCAAAATATTGCTTGCATCCACTCTTCTTTTTTGCACACACTCAAATTCAAACTACAGCTTTATAGAACTAGCTAATTTACATATAGATTAAAAATTACCTTGAAGCCCATTTACACCCTGATGAGTTAAAGACAAAGTAACTCAAAGCTGATAACTGGCTTCCATTAAATCCAAGCATTATGACACATTAGACTAGTCAAAATAAAGGCTTCCAGTTCATGGCTTGGATCCAAAAATACAAGATAGGGTGATGATGCATTAGCAGACAGTAATCAAATTGAGATACATTCTTCAATACTATTGAAGATTATGAAATACCATTCCTTAATATGACTCACTTCTTTGCTTACTCTTTATGTTTCACCTACCAATCATTAATCATTTTTAAGTCAAATCAGTTAGCAGGTCATTGGCAATATAGCCACTTTTAATTTCAATTTAATTTGAAAGACTATTCTTTCAAAACGACTGAGAAGTTTGAACTTTGAGTTTTTAATCCTTAGTCTATTGGACTCCAGAGAAGTATTAGATGACTGCGGCCTAATAAAAAAGGTTTTCCATCACTTACAGAAAGTGGATATTCCTAGTGGCGATATCATTTCACTTGCGTGCCATACCCAACATTCCTTTATACTTTCCTACTCATAGTCCATAGTTAGAGGAAAGGGCTAAGTGGCCAGATCAGACCTATTAGAATTCTGTCTCCAACTTGGTAACAAGTATTGGACAAAAATAGACAACTTCTCATATGCCTGTCAATCTATACGAATATATATTACCAATTGGATTCTCTCAAGAATTTAAATTTCTATCCTCATAGATTTGTTATCCAAAGAAGAGGCAAGGTCACACAGAACTGAGGCTAGAGTTGGTATAAATAATTACATCAATAAAGAGTAAAAGGTATGAATCAACAGGCTAAACCATCCAGTGGAGTAAAAATGAAGAGGGCAACCAGGGAATGACAGAGTGCAACGTGCATACTATATAGCTGGAGACACAGTAAAGGATAAATAAAAACAAAGTGAGACCAAAAAAAAAAAAAAAAACCATAAGGAGATTCGGAGACTCGTAGAGTCTGCTAGAGGGAATACCTGTGTTCCCACTGGCTTTCCACCTCTCAGCTGGCCCAGTGCCCATGAAGTTTGACCATATTTCCTATCCTCAATTTATTGACATAACCTTACATCATGCTCATGCATCTCTTTTTTACTTGCACTGATTTGAGTAATTTGCTTTTAACCAAACAAACTAATTAGGAGACCATGTAATAAAGCACTTTCAAGACATAACAGTAGACCAACTAGTTTATATCTGGTTTAGGAAAAGGGAAAAAACATATATGTATGTATATGTACTTTATAGAAAAGAAACAATTTGGGGCATTCTGATATGGAAAGAGTCCTAACTGCCTGCTTTCTTTTCATCAGAAAATACTATGTCTGTGAAAATGAAAAAAATGCAAGATAAAGGAAGATGTTTCTATTTTAAAAGATGGAAAGATCTTGAAGATAAGTTCGTTCTGTCTTAAGCACATAAACTTTTGTATTTATTCCACAGGTTTAAGCCTCTTTCTTCTGTGTGTATCTTACTCTTTTTGCAGATTCACATCTTTCACCCCATTTATACTAATGGTCCTGACACTTAATTGTTCCACTGTCTTGAGTTTTCTTCTGTCTAAGAGAGAGAATATGCTTTTTCCCCTTATAAACTGAAACGTTTCCAGAAGTATAGACAGCACTACAAAAGAAATTGCAGTGAATCTGTGAGAATTCCAGAGTTTAACAAGTTAAACATCAACTAAAATAAAAAGAAAATTAGACAATGGTTCCTTTGGATCATAAGGATCCAAAGTCATTTGGTAAAATGACTCTATTACAAATAAAGAGGTATTTATTTGAGGCTAGAATAGACCAAACCACAATATAAACAAGCAAAATAAACAAAACAAATACAGCAAAGAAATTTGAAAGAAAAACTTTAACCAGCAATTCCACTTCTACATGTTTACCCAAGGAAATTAAAATATATACCCATGTCATGACTTATATAAGAATGTTCACAACAATTTTATGTATAATAGCCCAAAACTGAAAACTACAAAGTCCATTAGTAATAGAATACAAAAACAAATTATGGCACATACATGTAATGAATAATTCTCAGCAGTGAAAATGAATAAAGTTCTGATTTATGAAACAACAGGTGAATATTAATCATATTATGCTGCAACAAAATAAAAACAGACACAAGAGAGTACATACTACCTCATTCAACTTACTACGAAAGTCTACATAATTCAAAATCAGTCTGGGGCTACATGACAGGTAAAGAGAGACTAACTACAAAGCAGTACAAAACACCTTCTTAAAATAATAGGATGATCTCAATTGACAGTGTCACACAATTGTGTACGCTTGCAGGTCATTCAATCCACACTTAAAGTTGGTGTATTTTACTGCACATTAATTTTACAGAGTTGATTTTACAAGAAAAACTTTTACAATGTTGGCCCCCTTTCGAGTCTCATCATTATAGAGCCACAATTAACCTTAGGAAAATGTTCAAATTTTTTTTTCACATTTTTTGGATTTCATTTTAATTACTATAATTATTATAAGGGGGTTACATTTTTTGTTTTTAATAATATAATAGTTGGGGCTATATTTTTTAAGAGATTTATTTATTTATTCATATAGAACTAGGGTACAGGCCAGAGATGCGGAGGGTGAGAGGATTCACCAGAGACAGAGCAGAAAGCAGAACAGGCAGATAGAGGAAGTACACTGCTGAGGGGAGCAGTGGGCGGGTCAGGAGAGGTCTGCCGCGCCATGTGGTCACCTCCGGGGCAGGAGGGGATTGAACTCATGCTATAGTGGCTTTAGTGTCTCAATGCTGTGCTTTAACCCACTGCACCACCAGGGAGAGCCAATTTTTTACTTTATTATAGTTACTTTTTTTCCCCTGATTCCTTATTTGGCTCCTCTACATTCCTCCTAAAAGTGAGACCATTCGATATTTTTCTTTTTCTTTCTGGCACATTTCATTGAGCTTAATCCCTCCCTTACAGCTCCATCCATGTTGCTGTGAGTATCTTTTTTAATTGCTCAGTAATATTCCATTGTGTATATATACTACATTTTCTTAATCCATTCATCTATTTTTGGGTATTCGGGTTGCTTCCATAGTTTACCTATTGTAAACTATAGAAAAGATTCTTAACTTGATTGTAATCATGAGAAAATCTCAGCAAATCTAAACAGAAGAGCATTTACACAATCCCAAATCCAAAATTACAAAGTAATTTTTAAAAGTATCAGGGCTGGGCCCTCCCCAGTGGAGCAGTGGGTTAAAGCACAACACTGAAAAAAAAGCTAAAGCCACTTTAGCATGAGTTCGATCCCTGCCCGGGAGGTGATCTACATGGCACAACAGACCTCTTCTGACCCACCCGCTGCTACCCTCAGCAGTGTCCTTCGTTGATCTGCCTGTTCTGCTCCCCACTCTGTTTCTGGCGAATCCTCTCACCGCCCCTGCACCTCTGTCCTGTACCCCAGTTCTGTACGCACAAATAAATAAATCTTAAAAAAAAAAAGTGTCAGGGTTTTGTAGTGGACCAATATAAGATGAACATCTACAATCCACATTCCTCGGTGCTCTGCCATGCATAATTCTCTCTCCTGAGTTTGCAGAGGACCAACAGAAGTAGAAGGGATGACCAGATGTCACTTCTATGATTACATTAAAATATGCCTGGGGCCCTCCCAGGTGGCACAGCAAGTTAAAGCACAGCACTAAAAAAAAAAA
>NW_004567107.1:59540070-59567761 GCF_000260355.1 Condylura cristata | reverse complement strand
TGCTAAATGTTTTTTTGTTTTGTTTTGTTTTGTTTTTATGCATCATAGAAATAAAACAAAGTCATTAAAGACAATGAGCAGCTAGAGACTCTTCCAGACTTAAAGATTACATAAATTAACCTCCAAATGCAATACATGATTCTGAATTAGGTCTTTTTGGCTATTATTGGGACAACTGGAAAAAATTACATGTCTGAGAATTTGCTACTAAAAGTATATCAATGTTATTTTCATGATTTTGATGAATGCTTATGGTGATATAAAATATTCTTCTTAGTAGAAAGTAGTAAATGCCTTGAATATATATACTTTAAATAATAAATAGTATAAATAATTGCACTAGTAAATGAGCACTTTGAATACTAAGGTACTCTAAGGTATTGGGGTATCTTTACAAATTGGCACTTTACAAATGGTTCAGGAAAAAAGTATTATGTTCACAAACACGTTATAAATTTGAGATTTTTACAAAATTTATTTTTTTAGAAATCATGGTGGAATGGGTTAAAGCACAGCACTAGGAAGCTAGCCACAGCCACTGCAGCATGACTTTGCTCCCCCGCCAGGGAGGTGACCCACATGGCACAGCAGACCTCTCCTGACCCACCCTCTGCTCCCCTCAGCAGTGTACTTCATCAGTCAGCCTGTTCAGCTCCCCACACTGTCTCTAGAGAATCCTCTCACCATCCACACCTCTAGCACCCAGTTCTTGTGTGCATAAATAAATAAATCTTTTAAAAATAGGTATTTTTTTAGAAAACAAACCTATTTCTATCCTAATCTTTTCCATCTCAACAAATGATATCTCTATTTACCCCGTTACTCAGGTTAAAAATCTAAGTATCACCCATAATTCCTCTTTGCTTTGCTTAAATTTCTGGCTTTGAAATGTGGCTCTCTTTTGACAAAACTCTACACACATTTCCATTCCTGGTTGCCCTTATGGAAATGCCATTAAAATGAAAAAGAAAAAGTCATAAAACAGAAAACTAATTAGAGGAGGGTCAGTCTGGGTCTAGTTAACTTGCTCACAGGAAGAAACCTGTTTGGAGAGAAATTTGGGAGGAGTGTGAACTGTGGAGAATGATGTTAAGAGAAAAGATATTAGGGTCATAAAAGGATTCCTTTGAGCCCAATTGCTTGAAAATCCCTGGGTATTTTTCATCTATGTTTCTTCCTCAACTCTTGTAAGTCAGTGGTAGGTAATAGATAATGTGGTTGCAATTCCACATTATTTCCTCTAGTTTATTCCTCTTCCTATCTACTTGGAAAGAGATTCCAGATTGGAGTTATCAGGGAAAAGACAAGCTAGTCAATTAAGTTTAAATTTCAGATAAACAGCAATATTTTATTTTATATAAATATGTCCCATGCAATATTTGGAACACACTTACACTAAAATGTTATCTATTGTTAATCTGAAAACAAAACTAACTGGGATCCTGTATTTGTATTTGCTAAATCTGAAAACTGAATTCCACCTCAACCAAGACCCAGAACCAAGAAGAGTGGACTTTGAATTTCCTGGTACTCTGGGGAGAGGTTCAGAACAATTAGACATACTGCTTGGATGGCTTCCCTCACCATTTCCACCATGCCAGAAAGCTGGCTCCTCTCAGAAAAAAGTGTTGTACTATTGTTTATTTCTCTTTCTTTAGTATGTCTCTATCTCTAAGCCTAGAAGGAGCTGCTATTCATTCCTTCTTTCCTTCACCGAACCTTCTCTTATGCTGACTTATTGTAATTCTAAAAGTGGATGCTAGGAAAAGGTCTCCTGGGACAATGTCATGCTTGTCTTGTTCATTTGTAAATTTCCTATTAGTGTACATTTTCATTATTGACAATCATGCTGTAGAATAAAATTTTCTTGCAAATACTGGTCCATCCTGAATCCTAGGTATCCCATATCAATAAAAAAAAGCCATAGAGAATGGTTGGGGGTGGGGGTTGTTTTATTTGTTTGTTTCTGGCATTAGTTAGAAATACAGTCACAGAAAGAGAGAGAGAGAGAGAGAGAGAGAGAGAGAGAGAGAGAGAAAGACAAAACACCAAAATGAAAATTCTAAGGTAAGGTTGGGGACTCTGTAAAGAGGAACCCAGACAAGAACAGGAAGTCTGAGAGGTATCCCAACAGATTGACAGAGGAGACTTATGGGTAAGTTAAAGCAGACAGGCAAGAAAGCAATTAGTCTTATGGAAATGTTTCTTCCTTACAAAAAACATTAAGGTTTGGGCATAAGGAACCAAAGCCGGTGAGCAGAGCATGAGTCCAGATATTCCAGTTGCAATAAGCTATCAGACCCCAATAACAAGGGGAATGATACTGAGCGTTGGTCTTAGACTATCAGTGTTTCTAAACCTTGAAATTCTTTATATTTTGAGTGAGGTAACTCTTTGGTGTGGAGAACATTCCAATGCATTATGGGATGTTCAGCAGCAGCCCTAGCCTTCACTCACAAAGTGCCAGTAGCACTTCCCAGTTGTGACAACCTACTAATGTCTCCAGATATTGCCAAATGTCCCCTGAAAAGCAAAAATTACCCTAACTGAGAGTCACTTGTCTAATGTATATGAATAGTATTGTGCATCATTAGAAGAACCTGGGGATCTTTTAAAACTACCCCTACCATGGACTCACAAAGATTCTCATTTTATTTTACTTTTTAAAGATTTATTTATTTATGCATACAGAACTGGGGTACAGTACAGAGGTGCAGGGTGGTGTGAGGATTCACTAGAGAGAATGGGGGCAGAACAGGCAGATTGATGAAATACAGTGCTGAGGGAAGCAGCAGGAGAGACAGGAGAGATCTGCTGAGCCATGTGGGTCACCTCTCTGGCCAGGGATCGAACTAGCACTGAATCGGCTGGGCTGAGGCTAGCTTCATAGTGTTGTGCTTTAAGCGTTGTGCCACCAGGGAGGGACCCCAAAGATTCTCATTTTAATTGGTCTGGGATAGAGCTCAAGCACTGACATTTTGTAAGACCTCCTTGTGTTTTTTTCATGTGAAGCATGAGAACTACTGAGCTATACTTAAAAGAAAAAGAAAAAAGAAAAAAGAATATTGTCTTCAAAGGGATCATTCTTGGAAACAGTTCAGGGCTGAGCTCACAAATGTGGGTTAAATGGCCTCGGCTGTTGATGAAGGGTCAGAAGATTAGACTTGGCAAAGCCTGAGCCTAGCGGGTCACATCATTTATCCCAGTTTAACATGTTTTTAACTGTGAATTTTTAACAACCTTTGAATTGTAGGCCATGGTTTTACTAATAATATTACAAAACAGGAAAAGGAACAGAAAAAAAGAATTGAGAAATTGCAGAACTGATTTTTTTTTCATTTTTGTGTTGGTAAAAAAGAAGAAGTTTCCATTTACTTGTTCCTTTTTCATTTTTTAAAAGCCTTCTGCTATGTTTAGCTTGTGAAATTGCCAGTTATTTTTTGGGAACAGTAGTTATTAGGAGCACTTTGGTAGTACTCTATGAATATTGGAAGATAGTTATCATATGTTCCTGTCCTAAAACCTACACAAAGCAAGCAGTGAAGTTAAAGGCCAATGGATCAGCACTGGAATTCCCAGGCAAGCAAGTCTTTGCTTCCGCAGGGCTCTTAAGAGAAAAACAACAAAGAAGCAATCTAGAGAAAGGGTTTACTTTGCATTCTGACACTCATTTTCTTAGAAACATTCTGCAAGGAAAAACTGTGCCTGTTAACATGCAAAGGGAGGTGTGGTCATACAAATGTAATGCAGAGACAGATGACACCAAGCAGGCCTTTAAAAATTAGTGAGTTTGCTAATGTCTGATCTGCAACCACACAGCTATCTACCCTACTGTAATCGAACAATCCTTGTTTTTATTTCTATAATGTCACTAAGTCCCTTTTAAATCAGTGCTAAATCATAAAGAATGACCTTCTATAAGTGATTGGTAACATAATCAAACTCTCTGGTCTTCAAGAAGCAGGGCTAACACTAATGTGCTTGATCACTTACACTAAAATTCTCAGGTAGACTCATATATGGACAATTCTTTCTCTTCTGCTATAGAAACCTTTCACACCCACTTTGATTTCCTCATCAGCAAGGAATTCTAGAATGAAGACTTAGATCTAGGGTCTCCCTAGTGGACTAGGGGTTAAGTCTCAGTGCTACCACTGTCTGAGTTCGATCCCCAGCCAGGGAGCTAAACCTCATATGGCACAGCATATTTACCTGCCATTCCCCTCAGCAGTGTTTTCAGTAAATCCATATGTTCTGCTCCCCACTCGGTCTCTGGTGAATATTTCACCCCTTGTACCTCTGGCCTACACCCCAGTTGTTCTATGCATTATAAAAAAGAAAATTTCGATCTCAAAGATCTTCTTGGGACTCCCTTGCATCTTAGTGGCAGTAAGTCCAACTAAATAAGGAAGTAAACCCAGTGGGGTGTCAGTCAGCTAGCAAGGAAGACACGGGGACAAGTCCTGGTTAGGAAAGCAGAGAGAAAGCAGATCACAGCAAAAGCCCAATATGCAACTGCAAGAAACAATGTGAGCAGGAGAGAGAAATTAGAGGAAATGTAAGTGTATTATGAAAGTCTCTCTCTCTCACACACACACACACACATTCACGCAGCAAAAAAATGTAATGTTAAGGTTTTGGAGCCAACAGGGAAAAGTTCAAGTAATGCAATACTATTAGTGAAGTCATACAAACTCACTACTGTGAAGGAATGGGTTTATTTATTTATTTATTTGCTTCCTCTTCTTTCTGGAACCTGGCTGGTATTTCTGATACTGAGGTAATTCAGTAGGGACCTCTTGTAAAATAATTTGACCCTGGAAAAAACTCACTTAGCACAATAAGCTGAAGTGACCTCATGACCTCAAAAATCTGACGGTTTGCTAGATGTTTTAATACTGCCCTGAAATTCAGGCAAGAAGCACCACTTCTCTATGCCCTGTACTTAAAGGGTCTGCATTCACAGACTTAAATAAGTGTATATAAGAACACACAGGTGCTTCTGTCACTTGAGAACCAATGCACAGCATGCACCATTCAGCCTCCAGAGAAAGTCTTCCACCTATTTTGTCCTATGGTTTCAAAAAAATATTCAAATGTACATGAATTCTGTGAAGAGTTGTGCAGTTAGCACCAGTGAAATCAGAGTCAAACACTGCTTTAGGTGGGGAAGGTTTGAGTAGCAGAAGTGCTTAGGTAAAAGGAAAATTAATTAACTCATCAAATCTTCCCTCTCAGATAATATGAATGCAAAAGATTCTTGCATAATGAAATATAGTGTCCCAGGAGTGCAGGACATCTATTTTCTTGCTTTTCTTTGTGTTCCAACTTATAATTCTGGAGGGCCTTGAATTAAGTCAGTTTTTTTTTTAATTAACATGATTGTTTAAGAACATTTTGCAACATTAAAGACTTCACAAACGCCTTACATTTGTATATTTAGATGTAATGTCATTAAAATACAGGAAATTAAATGGATCTAAAACATTAGAATTACAGTTGTATCATGAAAATACCTAATAAGATTTAATTCCTTTATAAAAATTAAATTTAAATAAATAAAACTAATTTCATTATTTATTCATTTCAATTTATATGCTTTTTAAACTATATTGGATTAATTTGATAATATATTCAAATATTTTTTCAAATATTTAATAAATAGAAAAGTTTTGAAGATGCGCAAAAAATTTCATTTGAAGTTTTATACTTAATTTTCCTTTATTTATTTATTTTCTCAACTATCTTATCAAATGAATTTGTTAAATGTTATGTTAAATAAAGTTTAGTTATTAAATCATATTAAATGAATTTAGTGAATTCATTTATCTATCAACATCACTGTTGATCTTTGGACAGTATTTGATTGCTCCTCTCAGCTGCAGTCCCTGTAAACTCCGACCAGCATAGCACCTTGACCTATTTCCACAGTCCCTGTGATCTTCCCTGCCCTACCTTGCTGCCACTCCACCCCCTCCCCATCTGTATGCTATATTCTGTGGTCAGCTTGCAAGTTTTGCCTATAAGTGAAACCATCTGATATTTCTCTTTTTCCTTCTGATTTATTTCACTTAGCATTATCCCAACCAACTACAAAGATGTTGCTGCAAATTGCCTGAGTTTATCTTTTCTGATCCCTGAGTAGTATTCCATTGTGTAGATACATTTTATCTTTATGTAGCTCTACTCTTTAATTATGTACAACTTAATCATAATTATTTTAATATGCTTAAAATAGAATCCTTCATATATATGTATTTCATTGGTACTCACAATAGTTTCCTGATAAACACATTAAAAGAAAACTTTAAAACTTTCCTTAACCCCTTTTAGTGATAATCAATCATTGGGGAATTAAAAAAAAAATTAAAGGAATTATTTGGGTTAATAGTTCACTTATAAGTGACTTCCTAGGCCAACACATGAATTGGTTAGCATACTCAAGAGCATCAACACATGAATTGGTTAGCATACTCAAGAGCAGTGGACTGGGTGGCCAGATACAGAGTGGCTGACACTGGAATGTATTAACTGGATCTATCAATAGTATCTAAAGATCAACGAGGCAACAATTAAAGTGAACCAGGGGGAAATTCTAGCTTCAAGCCAATTTAAATGTGATGACAAAGCATCAAAAGATTGAGCCCAATGCAGTTATAGTTGATCTGGGAACAGGCATTACTGAAAAGACCAGACAAGCAAGTGGACGGCAGTAGGTAGCCACAGATGGGTATATAGCCAAGAATAGGTTCACAGCTACAGGAAATCATGAAGGTAGGAAGAGCAGGAATAGCACTCTACACCAGTGCTTCTCAAACACTGGTATACATATGAATCACCCCGTGAATACTGTCAAGATACAAGTTCTGATTCAGTAGGTTTGAGGTACACCTTAAGAGACTACATTCCTCAGGGCCTTCCCTAGTGGCACAACAGGTTAAAGTACAATACTCTGAAGTTGTCCACAGCCACTGCTATGCAAGTTCTATTTCTAGCCCTAGAGGTGACCCACATAGAAGGTGAAACTAAAAATACTAACATTTACATGCAACCATAAAAGGCCCCAAGTAGCTAAAGCAATCTTGATAAAAATAAGAAAAAAGATAGAGGCATCATGTTACTAGATTAGGTAACTGTGTGGAGGGAATCCAGTGGTCTATGGTAAAGAAATATGGGTGCTTTGTTAGTGGTAATGGTGTGGTAATGTACAGGCAGCCTGAACCTATTTTCCTAAACATTTATAAGGTATTATAAACAAATGTACTCAAGGCCTCTCTGGTGGCACAGGGGTTAAAGTCTCAGTACTATCAAGTTATCTCCAGCCATGTCAGCATGAGTTGGACCCCAAGCTGGGTAGATAACCCACATGGCACAGCAGACAGCCCCTGTCTCACCCACTACTCCCCTCAGCAATGTATTTCAATCTGCCTGTACTGCTCTCTACTCCCGTGAATCCTCTCAGTTCCCATGCCTCTGTCTTATAGCCCAGTTCTTGTATGCATAAATAAATAAAAATAAATAAATAAAATAAAAGTTATTCAATAAAATAAACTATATCATAAAACAATAATAAGTAAAGCAGAATGACATTGGAATACAAAACAGGCATATGAATCAATGGAAGAGAATCAAAACTCAGAAATAAATGCACACATTTTTTTACTATGCCATAAATTATACTAACTTATATGTACCTAATATATATGTGCCTCATTTATACCTAAATTTTATATACCTAATTTATGACAAAGGATCCATGACCACACAAAGGAGAATCTCTTCAACATATGGTATTGGGAAGATGGGATAGTCACATATAGAAAGATGAAACAGAATCAGTCTCTAGCTACATACATAAAAATAAATTAATGGGTTAAAGACTTGGATGCAAGATCTAAAACCATAGAGTATATGGAATAGATGATACATTCTATAACATCAATACAGATGTTTTTGGAGACTTGACCCTTGCAGCAATGGAAATTAAAACAAAAACAAGCAATCGGGACTACATCAAAGTAAAAAAGATTTTATACAGGAAAACAAAATGTTAGCATATAAAGTAGATAGCCTACTGAATGAGAGATAATATTTACATATCACACAAATGACAATGGCTTAATATTCAAGGTTTACAAAGAATTCATCCAACAACCAAACTAATTAAAAAATGGGCAGAAGATCTGAATGGACAATTTTCCAAAGAGATATACAGATGGCCAACAGACATGAAAAAATGGGACATGCATATCAAAACTGTTATGAGATATTATCTCACACCTGTGAAAATGGCATGCATCTAAAAAACGTCTAACAAGAGTTGAGGAGGAAATGGAGACAGAGAAACCCTATACTAGTCAGTGGGAATTTAAATTGATACAGCCGCCTTGGAAAGTGATATGGAACTTTCTTAACAAACTAAAAAATAGAAATACATATGACCTAGCAATCCCACTCTGGGTATCTATGCAAAAAGCATGAAATGATCAACTTGAAAAATTATATGCTCCACAATGTTTACTGTGGCATTATTTATAATAGCCAGGCTATGGAAACAGTCTAAGTTGCACTGATAGATTACTGGATAAAGGCAATGTGGTATAGATCCACAGTAGAATACTACTCTTCAGTTTATAAAGAACATGAAATTCTTCCATTTGCAGCAAAAACAAAAGGACCTTGAGGGGATTATGTGAAATGAAGTCAGCCAGATAGATAAATATTGGATGATCTCATGTATATAGTGAATATAAGGAAGCAAAGCAGATGAATTGAAAAGCAAAATAAAAATAAACTAGCAGACAATGATAACCAAACTGAAGTTCTCAGAGGTAAAGAGGGAGTGGGAAGAGAGAAGAGGTGAGGGAAATGTAAGGGATGGTGGTGTTTTGGTTTTGCTTTTTGTTTTTAAAAATTAAAAGAATTTGAAGAGTAATGTGTGCTGTCAGAAAATATGGCAATCAGTTTTGTCCTTCCTCCTGATTAAGGATGAGGTCCCAATAAGGAGATAGGGTAAGGGTCCAGGAGACTTAGACTATGGAAAGTGTAGGATTTCAGAAGCTGGGAGTTAGGCAGGCATTGAGGAATAACATCTGCTGCTTTTGAGTTTGCAGTTAAAGAGCCACAAACTACTCCATATAATATCTGTGTTCTCGGCATCTTGAAGTCCTTTCTCACATTCTACTCTCATTAGTAGAGCTCTCTGCTGCTATTTCAACTTTTCCCCCCAGCTACCCACATTTTGACTTTTCATACTTCCATCAAGATGGCCAGAGGAAATAAAATGTGCTGAAATGAAAGCATACTCACTTGTCTACCTGTTGCCCAAGACTTAACAGGGAAGAAATTGAATGTATTTTTATGAAAAAGATTTTCGAAGTTTTTCCTGTGACTCATTTAGTAAACTAAAATAACTTACACTTTTCAATACAGAAAGAACTCAGTAGTTTTTATTTTTTTTATTCAATTAAAATATAAAAAGGAAAAAATAATGAAGATGGTGCATGATAAATTTTTTCTCCTTAATAACACGTGATAGGTCCTAATTAAGTATCTTTTAGTGACATGCAAGAAAGATTAAAATCTAAAAAGGTTTGCCTTTCACTTGTCTTTTGAAAATGATCACAAGAAATTAGAAGGAAGCCATGGCCCACAGAGACCCATGAATTACATACATTGAGGCTCACAACTGAGAGTAGGCTTCTAGAATTCCTCCCTCTGAGTGGAAGAAATATCTTCAAAACTTTGCTCTGAGAAGCCTTGGAGGTTCCTTGGAGCATACAAGCGTAGAACAGCCTAGTCTCCAAATATTATTTTTATCAAAGCATCTCTACTATCATCAGGTTAAATTCACAAGGTTGAACTTAAAGAATCATTGCCAGGGATACTGGAGAATTTAAGAATTACTGACTCAAAATTAAATTTCTGTGTATTATTTCTGGATCTGATTTACACTATGCTAAGATCCATAAAGATAGATAATTCAGAGTTAACTATTTAAGCTTACATAGGGGATCGTCTTAGAATCCTTTATGAGGTAAACTTGTGCAGCAATTTACTTGGATCAAAAACTGACATGTAAATGCTGAGAGCAGTATAATTGGGAATAATAAATACACACTAATGAAGCATCTTAAAATGGGAAAGCCTGTGGTATCAGATTAGGCCTTCAAGTGTAAAACTCCTGGTTCTGACTGCTATTTTACAAACAAATCCACCATCTTGCTTTTATAAATGAGTCGTTCAACAGTAAGATTGAAGTGCTCTAGATGAGACTAAATGACAAACTATAGATAATGACAGACTTACACATCTTATGGTTCCAGGGGAAGAGGTCAGCACTGCATAGCATAATATACTAGAGCAGTGAAAATTTTTGAACGTTTTCTAGACTCTATAATCAGTCTCAATGTCAAAGGACATGTTCAAATAGTAAAGTAAAAATAATAATAATAGTCTTGAAGGTGTTCCCTTCATTTTTCTTTAGGTGGTTTAGGTAGAACCACCTAAACAGTAACTTTTGGCAGAAAGCTAGTGTCTAAAAATAGCATTTTCCAATTAAAATTTATTTTACAAATGACCTATATCCATGCCAGCTTTGGGAAAATCACTTGACTGGGTTCCTACTCCAATGGCAACAAAAGTGTAAGTTCTGGGCCCTTCCCGGTGGCACAGTGGGTTTAAGCACAGTACCAAGATGCTAAAGCCACTTCAGTATGAGTTTAGTGCCTGCCCTTATGGTGACCACATGGCAGGGCAGCGGGTTTAAGCACAGTACGAAGATGCTAAAGCCACTTCAGTATGAGTTCAATTCCCGCCCTGGTGGTGAACCACATGGCAGGGCAGACCTCTCCTGAACCACCCGCTGCTCTCCTCAGCAGTGTACTTTGTCAGTAAGCCTGTTCTGTCCCCCACTCTGGCTTTAGTGAATCTTCTCATTGCCCCTGCACCTCTGGCCTATACTCTGGTTCTGTATGCATAAATAAATAGATCTTTAAAAAAAATCAAATGGAAGTTCTCATTCTCAAAATCATCTGAGCATTCCTGAGCTAATTTCATTTTGGTTTGATTTGACAATTATTTGTTTCATGCCTATCTCCCCACCAGACAATAGGTTAGAAAACAACTGAATCTCTATTTTCTTCATTCTTTACTTATTGCCGATGGCACATGGTTATTAAGAAAATATTTGTTGAGAGAATGAATGTACTTCGTTACCAGGAGAACATTTGACTTATATATAAGATCAAGGTTTTTAATAGCTCCAGCTGCAAGTTTGCTAGTCTCAATTACACACTTCCCTGGTTTGAATTATTAATGTCTTCTCCCTACTCCAAGTTTCCTTGATGATAGAACCTTTATGTGTATGTATAAGCCTTAAAGTGTCTAAAAATGATATTTTGCAGATAATAGACCCTCAATAAATATTAAATTAACAAGTGAATGATATCACAAGATTTTCTAAGATGTTATAGTGGTTTTGAAGATAGCACATTATTTGAAAATAAAACTACAGTTATCTATGGAACCCTTGGTAGAAATAATTGCAATTTTGTTTTTCTATAGTATAAGCATACATGTATGTTATTTTATACATAATTTGTGATGAGTCTGTTTTGCTTCCCTGTTCATAGATCACAGAAGTCCTGAGAAACAATCTGCTATCCAGAGCTAGTGCCTAATACAGGCCTTTTTAAAGCTTGAGGTTTTTCAGTAGCTAAGTCATGCTCTGGCAAATGCAGTAATACTGATAGCAGATATATTTATTGTCATTCACAAAGCCATTTCTCCATATGATTACAATATGTGTCCTAGAATGTCATTAAAACTCAGGGTTTTATTTTTCTAGGAAGGATTAGCTGAAACTGCATGAATGCAGGAAATGGAAAATAGGATTTCTCAAGCCCACTTTGGACTTTTGATTCTGTGCTATAACCTTCCCAGTCTACTTCCAAAGTCAAGGTATCCTTCCTGCAAATCCACATCTTTTGAGTAACTTGTTTTGTTCTTAACACATGTTCCCATGAGCTTAATAATTTTTGCACCTTGTATAGTCGTGAAATAATGAGTCCTTGGTGTATACTTTTCCCCTGCTTTGCTATTAGAAAAGATAGACTCAGATTATTTTAACTAAATCTCAATTCAAGGGCAGAAAACAATCCTAAAAACTGTTAATATTCAAATATTTGGAAATTATGTGTACCATGTGTATTTCAAAAAGTCATATTATTTTTAAAGATAAATTTCACCTTGTTGAGGAATACTAAATATCATCTGAATATATTAGTAACTGAAATATTCCTAAGTTTACAAAGAGATCTCAATGAAATTGTGACCTTGTACAAATTCCCATGGAGGAACAATATAAAACCATCATTTTATTTCCTCATGTAATCTAGTGCACTAAAGGTAATAAATGATTCAACTGCAACTTTTCCTGCCTAACCCACCTTTCATTTGTCCATATTTCAAGCTTCACAGAAATGACAAAATTTATACTTTATCTGATCATTCTCTGATTGCTTTCCTTGATTCTTGCTTTTCCTAGTGAATGTTTTGCTGAAGGAAAACCCACATCTTTGTATACTAGTATTTTAATTTCACATTATATGATACTTTATTTCAAGTTACCAGAAAGTCATCAATGATAATTTTAATGTATTATTATAATCTATCATTTGGCTGCATCATCAATGATTTGATCATTCATAGTTTATTGGGCATTGGGTCATTTAAACTTGTTACAATTTTGAGTAATGGCTCAAAGAACAATTTTGTATATATGATTTTTTTTCTATTGAATTATTCCCTAGAGATACATGCTAGGAGTATAATTACTTTAAAAAGTAATTACTCAGAAGGGTAATCATTCAACACATAATCCTAATAAGAGAAAACAAAAGTGTCATTCTTTTTAACCCAATTTAAAAATGTGCATTTATACCTGAATATAGAAATCATTAAGTGGTTTTAACCTGAATAACTTTTTTTTTAATTATTCCTTTCTTTTAAGATTTTATTTATTTATTTATTTATTTATACAAGAACTGGGATGTAGACCAGAGGTGCAGAGAGTAAGAGGATTCACCAGAGACAAAATTGAGAGTAGATAGGCAGATACTCTGAAGTACACAGCTGAGGGGAGCAGCGGGTAAAATAAGAGAGATCTGCTGTGCCATGGAGGTCAGCTCCCTCGGGGATTGAACTAAAGCCACAAGGAGGGCCCTTGTGGTGGTAGCACTAAGACTTTACCCCTAGGCCACCAGGGAGCTCACACCTCATCTACCATTTTAGAGATCTTATTTTTAACTAGCTGAGTAACTGTTTAAGTCACCTAATTTAAATGAGCTTTGAGTTCCTTTGTTTAGAATGACTGGATTGTGTCTTGGAGCTCTTCAGACTTACATGCCAACCATAACACCAGGATAATTAATTCATATGAAGTCTGTCAATATTATGTCTGGAAAGCCAATCTTCCTTTATGTGTCCTCATATCTGTAGAGGCCATATGCAAACTATAACTGATTGAGAGAAATAAAACACATGCTAAAAATGCCATTGAAAGACCTGGGGGGAAATGTTAATGAAAATAACTTCCTGAAAAGCATGTTGAAATACCAAATCAACTAGAATCTGTTCAAATAAGGAGTCAGAGAAATTGAAACCTCAGAACTCAAGACCTGTAAAAGAGACTATGATCTCGGAGGGGTTAACCTACTGGATTTCTTAGCCCCTGGAAGTAAAATGGGCTAAAACCAGAATCCTTTAGTAGGAAGCAGTTAAAATCCATATATTGGGCCCCAAAGTAAACACTCACTGGAATAATTGTGAATAAAATGAAAACAAATTAGTGAGGATTAACAGTACATAAATCTGCAGAAACTAATATTAAAATAGCTTTATAGAAAACTAATATTACATGCAAGTCAAAAATATCATGCTATCAGACAAACACTGGCAACTTGCATTCTTAGGTGCCTCAAATACAATGTGAGCCTTAAAATTTGGATCACCTGGAAACCTAGAATAGTTGAAAATATTCAAATCTAAATGAATATACTGTTAGAAGTATATAACATGGCATTTGGCATAAAAACGATTCTTCCCAGCCAAACTTTCTTGAAGACCTTATTAATAGCAGATTAAATGTAATGGTAATGAGAAAGGATAGAAATTTAAGGAAGGTAGGAAGATAGCATAGGTGATATCACCTATGCTAAAGCTTTGCATAGGTGACTTTTCCTATTTAAGATAAGATCTAGCTTGTCCCTGCACTGTCACCAGGTATCATAAAGACAGACATCAAAGAGCTTCAAGCCCAACAGACTAGCTTTTCTATATTATCCTGGGACACTAAACTCTTTTCACCTTTCAGACTAGTATTTTATCATATAATTTTCACATATAAATATATATAAACTCTTAATATTCAAGTGTAATGACTCATCTCTCAAAGATACTGTAAAATTCATGAGTCCAGACATTGGAATTTCATGGTTCAGTCCAATTTTAGAAAGCAAGACTCCCTGATTTCTATAAGAATATTGCTTGTTCTTTTGTATTTTAAGGAATGTTTCTTTATCAAAGACATATGAAGTAAAAAAAATATCTGGAATACAGAATAGCCACAGCAGTGCTTGGAGTCAAAAGGAGGTGGTCAATATACCTGCTATTAAAGTTACTGGTTGTATAACTTATAATACAAAATCAAATGACCTCTCATACTATGTACTTGTTAATATGGCAAATTATGAGCAGAACACCCATTGTAGACCCTTACATAATTTCTACAAAAATACGCTTGTGCGTACTTAAAACGGTCTCTTCAATGGTCTTAACTCATCCGACTTTGGAGGAAAACAATCTGTTTAAAATAACAGGGATTACTATAGTTTTCATTTCCGTGGCAGAGACAATGCTATGATTCACCAAAGTACTTCCCATTCTCCCTTAACACTAGGAAAGAGCTCATTCCCTGCCCCCTTTCACCTACTAGAGATATTGTGCCTACTTTCAGACAGGCATGTGAGCAGAAAGGACACACATCATCTAGAGGCTTGCCCTAAAGAACTCCCTCAGGCATGGTCCTCTTCTTTCTCCCACTTCAAGTTAGAGGTCATACAGTAAGATGGCCTGCCACCAGGTTGAAAGTTAGATTTTGGCTTTGCCTTTTGGAGAAGAATTCAAAATAGGAAAAAAAAACCTGACCAGGGACAGCTGTGTTAAACCCAATGAGAACAAAAAAGTTCTATTATGTTGAACTACTGAGATGTAAATGTTCAGGTTAATAGCCTCTTGTATTAATTACCCTGGCAATTATCCACCCTATATATATATGTATGGTACTGACTAAAAACTTGGAGTTTGTTGTATGTTTATTTTCTATTAGTTGTTAATTCCACTTTATCTCATTTGAAGAGGTAACTAAAAGCTAAAACAATGTTAACTAACCCAAACTGAACATCAAATCACCCAAAATTTTTTTGAAAATATAGTTTCTAAAATGTTATGCCGAAAAGTTGTTGATGTGTACAATTTTCAAGAATTTAGGAAATTATACTTTTTAAAAAGCTCCCCATGTGATTCTGATGTACAGAAGCCATATTTGGGTCCCCGTGCTTCAGTAAGAGGAAAACAAGGACATCAATTCCTTTCAGCACCAGAGACAATGTCTTGATCATAGAGTACATTCTACATTCAATAAAAGCATCTACGATGGTAGGTTTATGCAGAGACAGAAGTGAGCCTCAGGCAAAATAATAAGGGCAACCATGTTTTTAACTGAAGCAATTATGTTCCCATTTTATTCCTCTAATGTATAGGCTCTGTTACTCCTTTCTCCTATGACCTATCAAAATCTACTCTCAGGAAAGAAAAAAAAAAATTCCTGTCTACTCTATATGCTAAGGAATAAAATTAATGTTTCTCAACTATTTATAACAAAGTACCCATTGAAGACCAGTATTTAGTAGAATACAATAAAACAAATTTCTAGAAAATAAAATTTAAAAATCAAACGCATACAAAATACAAGTCCTAATTTTTTACTATTGCTGTAAGAGATTTAAAATTACCCTTCAAAAAGTAAAAGCAAACATAACAGGAAAAAATGAGCATCACAGACTGCCTCAGTCTGCACACTGTACTATGTTATACACTGGCATAAATCATCTAGAAGCAAAATCTCCAGTTATGGGCATTTCTATTGACAAAATAAGTAAGTGAAAGGAGAGCTGCCTTTGCTTCAGAATGCCAGACACCTGCTAGCAAATGGGAAATGAGTGCAGAAACAGGGCAATGTTCCACAGAGGTTGACATGAACTTGTCAAGGCTGTGCTCTGCACTAGTATTGGCCAGGGCAGGGGAACATACATATCTTATAAAAGATAAACATCAATGTCAGAAGCTTAACAGAATTTTTAGACTTCAGTCACAGTAAACTCCCAAACCCCTCATTTGAAACAGTGTAGGTCCTCATTGTATTTTGGCTTTCATTGAATTGTGCTATTAAGGTTCTGTTGTCCTGCCCTCTCTGGTGGTACAATGGGTTAAAGTACAGTACTGTGAAGCTAGCCGAGGCCACTGTAGCATGAGTTCCATTCCCAGGGAGGTGACCCACATGGTGTGGCAGAGCTCTCCTGACCCTCCCACTGCTCCCCTCAGCAATGTACTTTCTTAATCTGCCTGTTCTGCTCCCCACTTTGTCTCTGGTGAATCCTCTCACCCCCTGCACCTCTAGCCTATACCCCAGTTCTTGTATGCAAAAATAAATAAATCTCCAAAAAAAACAAAAAACAAAAACCCGCTGTTGTCTGGTTGTCCAGATTCTGCTAACACAAATAAGGTAAGAAAAGAATATGGAGAAATACTGGAATATGGTGACTATGGAGAAATAAAACATGGAGATTTTGTTAAATATAAAACTAAGCAATTCTGTTTAATATTAGGTATATTATGTTTGTTGTTATATGGGGCGAATGTTAACAGGAAACTAGGATTTCTATCACCAATAAGAATCAGAAACAAAACTAAAATTCAGTAAATAGGTCACTTAGAGACCAACTGATGGATTATTAATAAAAATTGTATGATGTGTTAAAACTTAGGTCTGTATAGAGATAATGTTTGTAGCCTTAACCAGGCAATTATAAGTGATGTGAAAATCATGAACTTATTGTCTATCAGCACACTTCCAGAATTATACTTATAGCATTCTGTCTTTGAGACTTGTACTTTGAATCAAAGTAATGAACGGGGTAGATCAATGCACCCTTCATAAATTTGTGGAATAGGTAAGTTTTGTATTCTACTCCTGAATCCCCAGTTTAGCAACTCTGGCAGAATTTAATATCCTACTCTTATATTCTCTGCATTAGATTTTTTTCCCTTTCCCCCACGACCTTCTTATTTTGAATATTATATTTTTACTATTACAAAGGCTTATTTAACAAAATATTCCATAAGAAGTATATTACCCATTTTTTTTTTATTTTACAACAGTTTATTTTTACATCATTTTGTACATTTTTTTTTCCATCTCAATTGTAATCCCCACGGGTTTCCCATCACCAAGTCACCCGTGTGCCATCACCATATTACCCAATTTTTATATCATAGTAAGAAGAGGCTGTGGAAGGGGAACATGTGGAAGCAATTAATTTCTCTGGGGAACACAGTCACTGTTGCTGTTCACTCCCAGGCTTCTAAAATGATATCCTCATATTGTAACCATTCCAATATCGTTCTGCTTCCTAGTAGTTGCCATCTCACCCATTCATCTACCATAAGACTCAAAAGGGATCAAATCTCCACCGTCATCCTTGAACATGTCTGCCATTATTTAGTTTCAATGATAATTATTTGGTCATAAATTTTTTCAACTTGGGAGAGTGAGGTTTGCTCATGAGGTCTCCTCTGATAGTGCAAAGATGCCCCACACTGAAATTTTACAAGCTATCTCTACCTTGATGATTTGATTTCAGCTTAGGAAACGGACATTACATAATCAAGCTAGAGCCTCTGCTTTAGCCTTTATGACCTGGAGACTTGTGAGTCTATGGCCAGTATCTGTTAGGACAGTAAAAAAGAGCAATGAAGGTAATTATTCCATTGATTTCAGCTATAAATCCTACTTTGCCTGAGTTGTCTGAATGATGAGTATTCTGTGAAAATGCTGCTCTCTAGTGAAATAGAACTGCAAATAAAACACGTCTTTTTCTTGTAGTTCCATGCAACATACCTCCAAAGGTTAAAAGCAAACAAAACAAAGGTAACATGCTAGTCAAATTATAATGTAGGTATGGGGAAGAGGAGGGAAATGTTAACATGAGGACCCTGCAGCGGGAGTAAGAATGCTTAAAGTAATAGTGTACATACTTAAACAGGTGTCTCAGATAAGAATACAGCTACTAATCCATCAAGAGGCAATGACTAACAGCTTTCTGCACACTCAGGAAAAAGCATAAAGACAGAGGAAATATAAAATGTGACCTCCAACTTCAAGAAATTTCTTGAAGTTTGATACAGGTGAAAAGCTATGAAATAAGAAAGTATTTATTTGAAAGTTAGAGAAAGCAGTACAGGACCAGAACCCGCACCACTCAATACAGTAGTCATAAGTCACACTGAACTTGTAAAATGTGGCTAATTCAAACTGGGACATGCTGCAAATATTAAATATAAACCAGATTTCTAAGACTTAGAAAAAATGAAAATATCTTAATAATAATCTTAGATTGATTGTATGCAGAAATGAAAATATTTTGGAAATTATTAAACAAAACATATTCTTACTGTGTAATTTACTTGTTTTAGAAAACATAAAATTACATATATAATTTGTATTTTATTTCTATTGGAAAACAGTATCTATGAGATACTTTCAAGGCAATATCTCAGAAGAAGGGAAATTAAATAGAGAATGGAGTATTCCAGATCCTCTGGAAGAAATGGACCTTGAATAAATCATGCTGAACCTCAATTACCAGAGAGAAAAAGGAAAGTAAACTCTGGGAAATGGGTTAATGGGATGAGGGTAGGGAGGGAATGTAATAAAGAAAAACAGAGGGAGAAAACAGTTTGGAGAAGATTAAAGAGAAAAGCCTGAGGAAAGCTGAGTACGAAGACAAATGTAGGAAAAGTCTTTACAGGTGCATAGATGTTTGGGGACTCTTCAGGAGTATTGCAGCTCTTGGAAGGTTTGGAGAAAGGGAGATTTGTTATAAAAGCTGAAGTTAAAGAAGAAAAGTCTAGTAGTGAGTTTTTAAACTTCTCATCATATTAGCTGCTTCTTATATAACCATTAAGTTCAGATTCCAAATAATACCACTACACTACAAAGCTCAGCCACCCAATTGAGTCAGAAATAACAGTACAGTCTCACACACATCCAATTAACCTCAGCCTTTTGTCAACGATTGTGGTACCTTTTATTTTTTGACATTTTTAGATGCTATCACACGTAGGTTCTGTGACACCTAATAGCAAGGGGAATAAGAGAATGGAAAATAAAGTAAGCAAGAGGCATAGAAAAGCTTTCAAGTGATGCTATCAGAATTAACAATCCCCTTTACTTGTCTAGAAAAGAAGATGCCTTTTTTGAAAGCCCTTTGAAATGACTAAGTGCTTGTCGATAAACATCAATTCCTTTTAAATCATAATGTTTGTTAGTTTGCCTTCCTCCTTCTCGCCCTTTATGTTGGTCCAGAATGTAATTGTCACAAATATCTGGGTGAACAAGATTGGAAAATGTGGTCATAAAATAAGTGATTATTTCTGAAATCATCTTTGTCACATTGTAATGCTTCAAAAAGCACCTTTCCCTGGGCGACCATTCATTTTAATTGATCCCATCAGCACCATATCTATATCCTGAGTGACTTCACAATACCCGCTATTTCAAGAAAAGCCAATCCAGTTATGGGTTTGTTAGTAATAAAATTACCAAGAAGCAGTTTGTGGATGATAAGAGCAATACAAATTCTAAGAGAAGTAATAAGAGAAATAATGAGCATCCTCTCACTCTTAGAAGTGAACAATTCCGAGCTCCCCGAAGCAACACTTAACCTATTGTATTAAATAGTAATGGACAAATATTAAAAATGTCGATGTCAGCTTTTAGAATCTGTTGGCATCAAAACATCATTTAAAAGTTAGGTTCCCTAAGTATTCTTTGTCAAGTTTCTGTCTACTACATTCTTTTTTTACTAGAATAGAACCTTAGCCCCAGAATTTAGCTCTTATTTTAATGATTTGTTTATGGTTCATTCCAGAGTGTGAGCAAGATAAAAGAAAGTGTCATCAGTAGTCTTTTATGTCCCATGATTTTCTACTATGTCACTACTGTAGCATTTCCCATTGCCAAAACTATTTGCAGAGCTTCGTAAATGAGCATTCAGCA
This sequence comes from Condylura cristata, assembly GCF_000260355.1. NCBI lineage: Eukaryota > Metazoa > Chordata > Mammalia > Eulipotyphla > Talpidae > Condylura > Condylura cristata. The sequence goes on along the minus strand of NW_004567107.1, from coordinate 59,547,363 downwards.
AGCTGCTAGGAAATATCAGCACTCCCAGAGCATAGGCCTCACACTTTTTCACCCCACCTCCTCGGGCTGTTTCAGCTAAATTTGTAAGTCACATAACAGAGTAGGAAAGTGACAGAGTAACAGCCCCAATTACACGGTTTCTCTTGTCTCTCTAAACAAGAGTCAGCTGAACGAGAAGGTGGGCCCTCTGCAGGGAATAAGAAAGAGGTGATAGAATCAGAAGAGTCTGAAAGAGGTTTCAATTTAAGAGTTGGGTTAGGATAGAACAGGGACCTAAGAAATAGGATTTACTGGAAATGACTTTAGGAGGCTTTTTTAAGGAAGAAGGCCAAGCTGAATGGAAGTACCTTCCAAGATATAGATTCTGGCCTGCTAAAAAATCTCGATAAAGAGCAGACAGGAGTATCATGATTCAAATATGCAGCGCCAGCTTTCATTCCTTCCATTCCTATCATTCATGTTATTCTCATCACAGCATCGTTACCACAAACCTTCTGCTAAAGGGATCCTGGAGCCACTATCCAGAAATAGACATTTGTACTTGAGGTGACCTCCTTTTGCTATACTTGCTTGATTTTAAGCTTTAAAGGCAACCATTTTTCTTTGTCCTTAGAGGAAGGAAGAAGATTAAAGTTTCAGAGGAGGGCAAATTCTATGAGATACACTAATACCTAAGCTGAAATCAAATCACCAGGGTAGAGATAGCTTGTAAAATTTTAGTATGGGGCATCTTTGTACTATCAGAGGAGACCTCACTCTCCCTAGTTGAAAAATTTACGACCAAATAAGTATCCTTGAAACTGAATAGTGACAGTTATGTTCAAGGAAGACTGTGGAGATTTGATTCCTTTAAAGACATCATTAGAAAAATGATTGTTTATGGGAGTCCCTACATTTATGTCAGGTAAATGTCATTTATAATCCCACTGATAACCCTTTGCAGTAGGCACTGTTAACATTTCTCTTAGTGTTTTGTTGGTGTTGTTATTGTTGTTCTATGAGGAAATGTGACTCAGAAAAATTAAGCAATTTTTCTAAAAGCAGAGAATTCACATGTAGTAAAGCTGAGATGAGAATTCTGATCTTCTGAACCCATTCCAAAGTGAGAGATAGCCATTCCAAAGTGAGAGATAGTTTTAAATATAGGCAATTACTTTATATTTATCTTTTAGTTATGAGAAGTGATAATGGTTTTCTATTTACATAAATAAACAAAATCTTCCTTAAATTAAATAACTCAGATATTTTATATCAAATTTATATCAAATGACATTGCATCAAATACATTCATTTACTACAAGTCACAGTGAAACAGCTTGAAATAAGTGACTTATACTGACTACTCCGTAAAGCTCACACATACACACACATAAACACACACACACACACACACACACACACATTGTACTCAAACTTAGAAATACAAGGTGAATCACTTACTCAGTGTGTTAGGCTTCCCCTTCTACACTAGGGAAACACCCTGTGTTAACCACACATTCATGAGCCTTAGAAATTGCAGCTGGGAAATTAAGAGGTATCTGTCCTGTATTTCATTCCCTTACGGTGAAGATCTGTGCTTTTAATAGTAATAATTATCTAATACATACAATTAAACCATGCAAATGGACAAAGGCAAAAAACTAGGGAAATCCAGCTGGTTTCCTTTCCCAGATGTCATCTAGAACAGAACTCAAAGCACTGACCCTTTAGGTGGTAGGAAGGGTAGACAGCTACTTGGACAAAACTTTGCAGGAAGCTTTGGTAGAGCTTCTGTAATGACAAGATGCATAAATGTTCCAGATACCTCTGAAGGGTGTATCATTCCTATCCAGTGACAACTAATGGACAATACAAATTGCCAGAGAAATTGCCTGATTTTTTTTAACTTTTTCATTTTTTAGAGGATATTCTATAATGTCAGACAATAACTAGCCAATACAATTTACAGATATCATCAACAAGTGTCACTAACATGACTTCTGAATTCTATGATGCATTGACCTGCCCTTCTCCAAGTTTTCACATTTCTGAAGCTGTACTGTTCCTTATACCTGAATGTATGTTCAATGTGCTTTCTCCTTTCTCCCTGCATGCCACACCTGATATCCTTTTGGAAATGAGTCAAGATAATGTTCAGTATTCATGAGACTTAGGGTCAACCAAAATTTTTGAAATATATATCTAGAAGTACATATTATTGGCTTTGAAGTCATTTCTGTTTTGAATTACTAAATATTACCATATTTTGTTAGGGAAACGCATTTGAACAAAAGGTTAAGCTGATGGAAAGAAAAGGATTTAAAAATCATCAAAAGAATGTTACCATGTTCCAGACATTACAGTCACCTTACTATCAAGAGAGAAAGAAAAGAGCAAGGAGAACCAGATAATTTGTAAATTGAAAATTCCAGTGCTCATTTATCTTTATTTTTAATAATTTCATTTGTGAGCATGTGTTAGATCACAAGGTCATGATGCTACTCTTCATGCTGACTTCTCATGTAAATTACAAATATGTTTTTATGATAATGATTTATGAAGTTAGCAATTCATCTTCTCGACAAAGTTACCTACCAAGAATAATTATTCTACCTACGAGATGGGATATCATGAAAGGGATGGTTTCCAGATGCTCTGATTAAAAAAAGTCTTTAAAATGTATGCAACATAAAATTCTAAAGCAGGCAAAACTAATCCTGTCAGCAGTCACAGCAGTGTCTCCTTTTGTTGAGAAGAGAGGAAGTGGAAATAGAAAAGAGTGAATGAAGTTCCTTCCAGGCAGAAGGCTGCAAACATCCTTTTTTCTTGACCAGGATGGCGATTATACAGGTGTGTTTACATTGTGATAATTCACTGAGTTGGCACCTATGAACTATATAATGTTTTGTATATTATGTATATAATATTTTGTATATTTTGTAAATGCAATTAGGAATACAGGCTGAGGTTTATTTTTTTTCCCATAAACTTAACTAGTAGCTTTTAATATTACACTGACCGGGAGATAAATGCTGACCTAGGAACATTAATCTTGATGTTCTTCCTAGTCATTACCTGTTCTCTAGCATTATCAGAACAGACCCTACCCCGACATAAATAACAATTTCTGGTTATTATCAAAGGATAACACTAGTATGAAAATCACAAATATTGATTTGAGTTGTATAATACTGTTTCTATTGACATGAAATTGTTTCTATAGGGCTATAAAGTTGTTGTCCTAATATACTAATTTGTCCTTTGAATGGCATTGTTTGAAGACCCACACACTGAGGGTAACTACCATAAATAAGCAGGTTATGGAAGCTGAATTCCTCTGATTCAGAATACCAGATTCCTAGAGAGTCAGTATAGAACGTAAGAATAAGAGGATTCAGTGAATGGGGAGGGCTTTGGGTTTGAGTGATGAGAAGTGAAACACAAAAGAACTTATTCCTTTGAAACTATCAAAATAGAAGCACTGAAAACAAGTATTTAAAATTCTAGCACCCACCAACATGTGTGGGGATATCATATTGATTCATCTACCCAATTTGTTCTTCACCAACTGTCTATTACACCAGCCCCAATACCTCTTCACACTCCCAGAGTCAGTAGATTCATGCCAGTAAGTAAAGATTCTTAACCTGTTAAATAATGGCTCCCCAAAAGATATATCCACATCCAAATCTCTAGAAGCTGTGAATAACACTTTGGGAAAGGGTCTTTGCAGATATATTTAAGTGAAGAATCTTGAGATGAGAACACCATGGATTGCCCAGGTGAACCTTAAATATAAAGACACACATCCTTTTGAAAGGCAGAAGAGAAAGTTATGTGAGATTGGAGTGATGTGGCCACAAGCCAAGGAAGCCCAGCAATGTCAACAACTACCAGAAGCTGGAAAGGGCAAAAAAGAATTTACCCCTGGAGCTTCCTGTCCAAAGGCACTGTGGTCTTGCCAATACCTTGATGTTTGGCTTCCCTCCTCCAGAGCTATGAGAGAATAAATTTCTGGTACTTGTAACCCCACAGTTGAGGGTAATTTGTTAGTGTAGCCCCTAGAAATCTTATGTAATGCCCAAATATACTCATAGAGAAAAGTCCCTCCTGATTGAAAGTTAATCATCCCTTGATAATTCCAGGCATTTCTTTTTCTCTGAATGGCAAGTTTTAGTATATTTCTCCAGAGGAAGATAAGAAGACAGCACATACCAAAGATAAGCCATTGCCGCAGTCCCACATGCAGAGAAGTCACTTGAGGCTGTGAGTACACACTTGAATTCTAGGCTATTTCAATGAATTAATAAGCATTAAATCTGATGTATCTAAATACCCTAAAGTAAATACTAACTGGCTTCTAACTGAATCAACCATTCCTAGTGATAGAAAATTTACTTAGCTATTGTACAGACTAGCTCTTCAGTTTTATTGAAGGCATCATAGCCAAGTAATCTGATCTAAAATTTGAATAAAGTCCAAAAGATATTTGAGAAGTAAAATGATTTTTCTACTTACTTCTATGCAAAGGGAAATTAAATTTTGTAAAAGATTATGTTTTACTCTATATACACACACTTTTGGTTTTACAATCTAACTACATGAATGTTATGGCATTGATAAGAGCAAGGTTGATTATGGTTTTATACGTACTACCAAATACAAGATATTTTTTCCACCGAGTGTCCTAATTTCACTTGCTTATATCTCAGAGTAGCTCACTGAAAATAAAGTTCACTGTTTTCTGAAAATACAGACATTTGACTTTATAATCCTCACACCTAGATTTAAAATTCTGATTCAACACCTTATATATTATATATAGTACTGGATCTTAAACAAATCACTTCACTTCTCAGAGGCTGTTTTTCATGGGTGGAATGAGGTTGATAAACCCACCTGCCATGGAACTAAATGGATTAAAGGCTGTAAATGCAAAGCATCTAGAACAGCACCTAACAGTTATGATGAAGGTGTAAGAGAATTCTTTTAAACTCATTTCATGAAGCTCAAGCAGTGGTTAAGGATGAATATAAAGAATCTGTTGATCTAGATTTTATTGGATTTGTGTTTGTTCATTGGTTTTCTTCCATTTTTGCTGATATGACCAGTTGTTTATCTGAATTAACTGAATATATAGGTTTGGTATTAATACAGCCACAGTTAAATAAATATTTGTGGTTTGCTACAAGGTGATATTTTAGAAAATAAGATCAAGTTAGATCACTATTTCAGAGCAAGATAAACTCCAAATAATAAAAAATTTTAATGAAACAAAAGAGCTACAAGAGTTATAAATTTTTATAACTTTTGGGTTGGGAAGACCTTTCCAATTATGATTCATAATTTAGAACATCAAGGAAAAAAAGGTTAGCCAATTTAATTACTATAAGTAATACTAAAAAAATCAATCCGTAAGGCAAAATCAAAAGACACATAAAATACTGAGAAATCTTTGCAACTCATTTTTCAGACAAAAGGTTATTCTCCAAATATGTAGTAAACTGCTAAGAAGAAAAAAAAAAAAAGGCCAACATTCCAATAGAAAAAAAATGGGCAAAATACAAAATGGGGGGGCAAATGATACCTAGACATATTAAAAATTTTCAAATAAAGACAAATATAAGCTAAGCAAACACTAACATATTAAGTCAAAACTGCTCACCTATCAAATCTGCAAATATCTACAAATTTGATTAAATACTTGGTTGGTAAATTTGTGAAGAATTACAGATGTTTTATGTAATCGGCAGGGAGAAGATCTGATATAATACTATAGAGGGAAATTTGGTGATATAATTTGAAACTTAGGCTAGCAATCCTACTTCTGGAGAACTATCTACCTATGGTTCAGTCTCAGAATGGGATATTCTGCAGTCCTTCAAAGAAATGAGGAATCTGGAGCTCTCCCTGGTGGCACAACATGTTAAAGCACCACATTATGAAGCTCTCTGAAGCCACTGCAGCTTGAGTTCTATCCCTGCCCAGGCAGCTGACCCACATGGCCTGGCAGACCTCTCCTGACCCACCAGCTGCTCCCCTCAGCAGTGTATTTCACTACATCTGCCTGTTTTGCTCCCCACTCTGTCCCCAGTTAATCTTCTCACCTGTCACACCTCTGGCTTATACCCCAGTTCTGTAAGCATAAATAAAAAATCTTAAAAAAAAAAAAAAGAAGTAAGGAATCCTTCTATCCACTGTCAAAGAAAGACAGATGAGTGAGTAAAAAAAAAAAAAGTACAAAACCAGCCACAGAGGATATTTCTGTCTGAGAAGGGTAGGTGATATAAATATATATTTGTATTTGCTGGTGTTTACATATAGCAATACTAGCTAGATTAACTAGAAGTGGTTTTCTACAAAATGTCAGAGAAATTCAGTAGAGTAGGACTAGGCTGGGAGCCACACTTCCCAGTGTATTCATCTTAATATCATTTTGATATTTTAACAGTGAAAGTACTATTTATTCATAAAATTAAATTTAGGATTTTATTTGTTGATTATCTGCAATGCAAGAAGCCCTCTTTCAATACATCAGTAACACTGCAGTGAGCTGGTATATTAGGAGCATCAATGTACTAGCCATGGTGTACTGAGCTGGTTGGTGGGGGTTGAAGGAGGAAAGGAACTCAAGGTTTGTAACTTATTTTGGAGTAAAGGTCCCATATATGACTTTATACCTTCCCCCCTCCACCCACCAAGGCCAATAAGAACATGATTTTAGAGGAGATAGACTATACATGTATAAAAAGACAACAGTCAATGGTGCTAAATAAAAACTGAAGGCAAAACACTCTAGATCAGTGGAGTGAAAAGTCCCATTGACTGGAGTAATCCAGAAAGTCTTTAAAGGAAGTAAAAGCGTCATTGGATCTTCTGTATCATACAAATAAAACCATTTTTACTAAAACTTCTTCTACATAAACTTTTCTGTAGAAAAAAGTTTTTTCAGAATCCTGATCATACTTATTTTTCCAGAGGGGGTGGTGATAACAATAGATCCTATCATTTCTACTCAATTATTAATATTAAAAAGAGAGTAACATTACAAAATTACTTTCTCCTAGTTATCTTCGTATTTCCTTAAAACAAAAGTAGTACATAAAAGTTGGAGTTAAAAAGTCTTAATTTAGGGACTTTCGGAAGATGGCAGCAGAGTAAAGACGCCGAGATCACCGCGTCCAAGCCTGCATAGGAATTGAGGACTGAAAACAGACTATAGACTCACTTACTACAAGTTTTAACCCAAACGAAAACACCCTGGACTCACTAGAAGGTAGATAACTGTGAGGGAATCCAGGCCCCTGGAAGTTC
>NW_004567107.1:59531113-59532813 GCF_000260355.1 Condylura cristata | reverse complement strand
AAAAAAAAAAGCCTTAATTTAGAAAATCTCATTTTTTAATTTTAAAATTAAAATTTTAAGGCCCTCCCTGGTGGCACAAGAGCTTATTCTATGAAGCTATTTGCAGCCATTGCAGCAGAAGTTCAATGCCCACACTGGGAGGAGACCAACACGGGTGGCAGACCTCTCCTGTCTTTACTGCTGCTCCCCTCTGCAGTGAATTTCAGTCAATCTGCCTGTTCTGGTTCCCAGTCTGTCTCTGGTGAATCCTCTCTCACACACACACCCACTCCTTGCACCACTGGCCTGTACTCCAGTTCTTGTATGCATAAATAAAAAAAAATTTATTTGTGCATACAAAACTGGGGTACAAGCCAGAGGTTCAGGGGCGGTGAGAGGCTACACCAGAGACAGAGTGAGGAGCAGAACAGGCAGATCGACCAAGTACACTGCTGAGGGGAGCAGCAGGTGGACCAGGAGAGGTCTGTCACACCATGTGGATCACCTCCAGGGCTGGGGCTCAAACTCACACTGAAGCCACTGCGGTTAGCTTGCAGGGATGCATCCTAACCCATTGAGCCACCAGGGAGGGCTTGCATAAATAAATCTTTTTTAAAAATTAAAATTTTAAAGCGAGAAATTTATTTCCAACTGAAAATTTCATTTCACCTCAAGATGCTCTTTGACATTTTCTTTAAATGGGGTGACAGAATCAGGAGAGGAAATGAAAGTGACTTTTCCTGGATTATACTTATAAAAAGGTTTGACTTCAGGCTGCAGGAATAAAAATGGGTCTTAAATCTTTGACACACTGGTTCTGCTACTAGCTTTGAAACCAGGAGACAAAGTAAATTAATCTCAGGCAAGTTTAGTTAGCTGTGCTATGACATCTTATACATTAGTTTAAGGTCAGGACTGAGGTGGGGTGAGGAACATGGAAGGGAACTGAATAAAAAATGTTGTCATGGTTAGTTGGTTCTAAACAAACCTTTATGACTTTTATATTGAAAAATAATAATATTTAAATTAATTGTAAAACATCAATATTTTACAACATATATTAAATATACTACTTAGTCATTTATCTAGCCAAATTCACTTGAAAAACAACATTTTCAGGATTGCATCTTAAACATGTAAAACAATTAGTAATCATTGTCTTCTAAATACACTAAAATATTTCAGTAGCCCCATTATTGTAGGACCAAGATGCTCAACCAAGCAAAATAAGTAGTGTTAAACAAGAGACAAGCCTACTTCTCTTTCACCAGTTAGGAACACACAGAAATAAGGTGTTTGAATGCTTTTTCCTGGAGAATAAAAATCATTTTGAATAAAGTGCTGTCACCTAAGTTAGTAAGACCCAAGCAAGGTTTATGGCTCTGTAAGGAAAGAATCAGCCCACTCATTTGGGAATTTAGTGGTGTTTGGAATGCAGAAAGTGACAATGAGGCTGGAAATGGATTGGCTTTGGGGCTTGTTCCACTTAATAAATAATAATGAACCTTTTCCAACATGAAATAATGTGAAATGAAAAAAAAGTATCTATCCCTAGAGTTTAAAATTGCCTCATAACCCAATTTGCATTTTCCCCACTCCAAGCATATTTTCAAGTTCTACTTAGAGAGTGAATGTACTTGTATAATAATTAATTTTAACAAGCACTCAGCAAACTGAGCTGGACAATATACAAATTGCCCTAGACAAAGTATAAATTTGTA
>NW_004567107.1:59498256-59530677 GCF_000260355.1 Condylura cristata | reverse complement strand
TGTTCTGCTCCCCACTCTCTCTGGTGAAGCCTCTCGCCACCCCTGAGCCTCTGGCCTGTACCCCAGTTCTGTATGCACAAATGAATAAAAAATCTTTAAAAATAATAATAATAATGTGTCTGAATTTCTTAACCTTTTCCTTGGCAGTATTTGAAATCTCTGTTCAGTGACTTACTCAATAAATAAATAGCAATAAATAAACAGTAATGTTTAAATTAAGCTTTCCCTTCTAATTATCATTTGATTATATGCCATATTTGGACATTAGTAAAATTCTGTAAAGTCAAATGTATGTACTAATCAATTTCTTAATCTGCTGGGACCTTCTCAAGTTAAATTACATGCAACATTTATTGAGAATCTAACATAACCAAGGCGCTATTTACAGGCAGGGGCAGACAAAAGTGAATTAGATAAGGTCCTTGCCCTCAGAAAGCTTTCAACCTAGCGACTAAATACAACTATACTTGCTGTGTGTTGATAAAGCAGAAAGGGTACTCACATGCTAGTGCACAAAGGTGTTAGTTACAGATCTGCCCGAAAAGGTATGACCTTCAACAAGTCTTGTTTCTATAACCTTGAACCTCTTCATCTATAAAGTAGGAATTGAGAATATGCTATTCAACAAACACCAACTGAGTCATCACCATGTAATAATAATCACTAAGTATAATCTGCAATTACTACTGGACAGGGATAAAGGTAAAGATTTTTTTTTAAATAATAGAATAGTTTATTTTTACATCATGTTGTGCCTTTTTCCATCTCAGCTGTAATCCCCGTGGGCTTCCCATCACACAATCACTCATGTGCCATCACCATAGTCCAGTGCACCCCTCCCCCCATTTTTTATCCCATTCCCCATTCCAACCCTGTAAAATGTCTCTGGTATATAACTGTTCATTATTATTATTTTCTTGCCTGTTCCTTTATACTCCTGCTATGAGTGAAACCATCTAGTATTTTTCATAAAGGTGAAGATTTTACTTGGATCATCTCATTTAATCCTCAAAGCAATCTCATTTTCAAGAGGAAGAAATTGAGGTTCAAAGATATCAGTAATTTACCCAAGGTTGCAAAGTGGCTGAGGAAAGTCTCAAGCCTAAATTGGCTTGACTCCAAAGTTTAATCCTTTATACACTACATTGTGTGCTGCAGTCATCTCTGATAGTCTCTAAACTGCAATGTTATGAGCATTATTTGCCCCTCAAAATGTATAATATAAATACAAAGAATATAGTTACTATATTAATATTGGAGGTTAAGGGTACACAATAAAATGACACATTGATTACAATTGGAGATATCCAAGAAGTCTTCCTGGAAGAGGTAGCCCACAGTTACAGTTAATGAGGTTCTCTCACAGAGAACTGAGTGGTAAGTGCATTTCACACTAATAGAACTACGTATTTGGTCACAGAGCAGTAAACATTGGAGGATTTGCAAGGAACAAAGGGAAAGGTCAATAAGAATACAATCTTGAAAAGTCAACTGGAACCATATTGTGGAGATTATTACAAATTATGCTATAGTGTCCTAAGGACCCAGGTCACTATAGAAAGTAGGAAGCAACTGAAAAGTCTCACGAAGGACATGAGAGTAAAATGGTAGTGACCTTCTGGTTTGGGGCTTATTTCCTTTTTTTGTTGTTTTTAAGTATTTACAACCATTAAGAACATTAAGCAAGGTTGCCAAGTATAAGATGAACAAAGAAAAGCAAAGTGACAAAACACACTAACAAGAAATCATTTTAAATGTCATTTTTTAAAAGAAACTATTTTCAATAGCAACACAAATATATAACCTGGGACAATCACAAAAAGATATGAAGTATCTTTCTGAGAAAACTGTAAAATGTAATTAAAGAATATATCAAGTTTCAAATACAGAAAGTACCATGCTCATAAATGGAAGCCCCCAAAAAGCCCACACAGGTTATTTATGGAAGTTTACAGGTTAGTCAGTCCTTACATTCACACGGAAGAAAAAAGACCAAACTTGTTAAGATAATTTTGAAGAAAAGGAGTAGATGTCAAAACATTTGGGGGAAAAGTGGCCAGAGAAGTGATGTTAGCCATGGTTTTTTATTTCCTTGTTGGGTTAAAAGAAATAGCATGGGGAAGGAAGACATGATGCTCCACCATGATGCCAAAATAGCCATGGTCTCCTCCACTGCTCCTCACCCACTTTAAGTCAGAGTGACCTGAGTTCTTAAACAAAGACAAAAGCCATTTTCAAAAGAGGTGTTTGTGTTACAGAAGCCTGAACTAAGAATAATAACCCTAAGTAGTTGAAGTTTCCGTCATCTGGAATTTACCAATCATCTGATATATGATCAGATATGTGCATCATTTACCAATCATATATCAGATGACTTTGGACAATAAAACTCTAAGCAACTCTAACCTAATTTTCAGCTCGTGATAAAATTGAGAGGCAAAAGTAACACATAAATGATGAAAGAACTTACTTAAAAAGCAAGGTATGAATAAGTACAACAAAAAGTAACTGCAAAGAATGCTGAGTGGCAAATAGAGGGTCAACCCAGGGCAGATGAGCTCAGGGGGACATTCTGAGGCAGGTGTGGGATGTGTAGAGTGAGGGGGTCATTGCTTGATTTCCTACTTCTCTCCTATATTTTTATGACACTCCTAGGAGCTAAGCATTTTCTCATACTGGATTCTCTTTTGGGAACTTATCACTCATAACTGTAGCTTGAGAGCTACAGATCACCAACATGGAAGGGATAAGGACAATACCTGGTGGAAGATGTGAATCCCCTCACTTAAAAACTTACTGACTTGTTATATAATTGTTAGTCCCAGGAGGATCTGAAAGGAAATAGATATTAGATCCTAAAGATGTTCGTTGCAGGGATCGTACCAATGCTGTGCATCACTAAAACTATATACATACTGTTAGCTCCAGCATGGACCTACTAGATCTACTAGAACTTTACAGACCACTTAGACCAGCTGACAGAACTTTATTCAAGATTCCAACTGAACTTTATTCAAGATCCTCCAACTGAATGAATGTCTGCTCACTCATATTCTAAAGACTCATTTCTAAAGATTTATTTATGCATTCAGAACTGGGGTACAGATCAGAGGTGCAGGGGTGGTGTAAAGATTCACCAGAGACAGAGTGGAGAGCAGAACAGGTAAATAGACACTGCTGAGGGAAGCAGCGGGCGAGACAGGAGAGGTCTGCTGTGCCATATCAGTCAGGTCCTGGGCCAGCAGGAGGTGGCCACACTGAACTCGCACTGAAGTGACTGCGACTAGCTTGCAGTGCTGCATCCTCATCCACTGGGCCACCAGAGAGGGCCATGCTCATTCATATTCTAACCAAAAGCCAATGTACCTTAACCACACTGATAAAACTGAAATGATTAAGCAACCATATAAAATCTCATTATGTAAAAGAAATTAAACACATTGTGGTTTACATACCAAAATTCCATGTCAAACATCAGATCTTTTCACGCCAACCACAGTTAAATCTAAATTATCATAATTTGGCAACTCAGAGGTAATCAACAAGTCCTCAGATGCAACTCTGAAGTAGCACATAATCCTTAAATACAGTAATAAAGAAAGGATGGGGAGGTTTCCAACAATAACTGACATTTGTGATATTGTAACAAGGTTCTATGGGCTCTAAAGCTAAAATTATTGGTATTATAAATATGAACACAGTTTAAAAGGTTTTTAAGTCATTTATATTACTTGTATTATCCCTATATCATTATAAAACTCAGTATCAGTACTGTTTCTTAAATATTCTGTTCTAAACTTAGTCAGTCTAATCTCAAATGAGCCTTACAATAACCCTGTGAGTATAAACCTGCTTACCATTTTGAAGGAGGAAACTGAGGTACGGCGAAGATAAATACTCTCATAATCCAAAAAGATAGACATAGCATAGCTCTACTTCCAGAGTCTAATCCCTTAACTATCTGCTTTACTATCTGCTCCCCTAGTTTTAAAGCCTTTTTGCATGATTGCACCTTAATTATGTGTAGGTAGCTCACATTTTTCAAATAGGGTCTTGGGAGTAGCCTTCTGGTTGGAAGTGGTGACTAGGATTCTTGCTTGAACTTACATTTCAATAACCAAGTCTATTTTCATTTACAGGGTATAATTATTTGAGGTGTTTTATTTGGAATGATTAACAAGTTTGGAGGGGAAAAGAGTTAAAACTCCTTATGATAGGAGTTAGGGGTCACATTACCACATACTTTTTCTCTGTCCTGATTTTTGTGCTCAGATTTTACTAACTACTGGTATTACAAATACTACTGATACACAATGCCTAAATATTGTCAAAGTAGATGTTGGGAGGCAGAGAATTCACAATGACTAGACACATCAGTCAAACAAAGCCACATGCACTATATACCTTTAGTTTTCATAGTCATGAAGAATGTAGGCCTGGTATTTCATTATTTCTCTTAGGAAGAATATTTGTCCTAGGATTGATAATGCACAAAACAGAAACCTGTTGGAAACAAGGGAAATTATTTTGAGTTCAGGCAAAAATTTTGTAGTAGGAAAAACTGTTCTTGATGCTGTATTCTTTTCCCAGGCACTTAACCTGAGTCTTACTCTGAACTGGAGGAGATATTATTAGCTCCCCAAAGTGCTATCTGATAAGGGCTGTCAACAACTCCTTCATGAGTAGGAGTCTGGCATGTCAGGACTCAGTGGGTTCTGGAATTGAAGTAAATTCGCCTGAATCGGGTGGCTAGGTGGCCTTTGCTAAATAACTTAATCTCTCTAAACCCCAGATAACTCCTCTGTAAAAAAAAGGGATGACAAAACCTCTATCATAGATATGAGGGGAGGATTAAAAGTAATTCTTTATGTAGACTGAAGAGCATAGTACCAAACACACAGCAGGAACTAGATAAATGGTAGCTCTTTGGTGTTATAGCTGAGAGTTAGTCCTTACAAGGAATTGATTTCTGTGGAGAACATAGGTTGAGGAAGTCATTTTGTGTGTTTATTTCATTTTTACATCAGTGAATGATAAAGATGTGCTGCAAGACTTAAGTGTGACCCTTCTCTAGTGGTTAGCCTGAATAGACAAACTTGCAGACCAAAGGCTGATTTAACCTGAAATTTAAAACACACACACAGCCCGTCAAACAATGATAAAGAAATTTTCAAAGGTTAAGAAAAACCTCATCACCATTGTGCAGCTAGCAAAATGGCATTTAAAGGTGTGAAGTCATGCCTAAGGAAAAAGCATGCAAGTAAGGAGAACATAATTGTGGTGACTACCCAGTGTGGGGAAAGAAAATTACCACCTCTTCGGATGTGGGATTAAGTTACAGATTACTAAATTGTGTCATAAGGATGAAAGAAATTCATACATCCATCAAATATCTGTTCAGCATCACTAACCACCAAGCAAAAACCAAACCATTTGCAACTAACAACTCTGCTTTCTTTCTCGAGATCTATCTTCCCCATTAAGGACAGCGCCATCTCGGTTAATACCTTAAACCAACATTTTCACCACAGAAATTGCTCAGGAAAGGACAGAACAAGTCTGCCCCGCCTCCTCATACAGGCCTCGTGTGTTTGCGTTCTCGTCACGGCAAATAGAAAGCGCCAAGACGTAACCTACGGAGTCCAAATGAGAAAATGGGCGGTGCACCAAACAGCGACTCGTTCCGCCCTCATAAAAGATGGCGCCGGGTACGTCAAGCATCCCTCCTGGCGGCTTCTTTTCCTTTGGGTATGGGAACAGGATCTAGAAAAAAGCAGGTGTGTGCTTAGAAACTGTGTGTTTTAGGATTGCCCGCTATTTCTCCCCTAACTTCTTTCACAGTATTCTCCGTAGGTGAAAGTGGTAAAGTCGGATAAAATTTAAGGAGGAAGAGAAACCAAAGCAGAACTGACAGCCTGGACGCGCAAGGGGCGTGGCCAGAGGCGAGCCCAGAGGCGGTGTGGGGGAGGGACGGGGGCGGGGCTGCGGTTGTGGTGCCTGCGCCCGCGGGAGCGGAGGCGGAGGCGCTGGCGCTGGGCTGTGGCGAATGGGTAAGTGAGAGGTCGGCGTGTTAGCGGCTGCGTGGGCTTGGGATACTGGGACGTGGCCAGGGTGGCGTCGCGGGCTCTCTCTAAGGCCCGGTGCGTTCTCTTTCCCCCTTACTCACCGTCTGTTACCCGACTGAAACGGGCAGTTTTCGTGGACCGGCGACGAGTGGAGCTCTCGGCATCTGGGCCTCCGGTTCCCGGGAGGCGGCGGCGGCGGCGGCGTAGACCAAGGGGATTTGGCCTCTTCCCGGCCTTCCCTCCCTCTGTCCCAGAGCCGTCTCTTTTCTGGGGACCCGGCGTGAGAGTTGGAGGAACCCAAGTCTCGGCGACGCGGGCTTTGGGGAAACAGCCTCTTGCACTTAGAGGCCCGACCCGGGGGAAGGCCAGAGGGCGGCGCGTGCCTGGTCGGGACCTAGTTGGGGTCCGAGAGGAGGAGATTGGCTGGGTGGTGTGGATGTGTTGACGTACTACACGCTTAGAGAATTTCAATAGAAGTTTCCGAGAATTGCTGGTTCCTTGAAAATTTGGGCAGCAGTTCTGCACCGGGTTGTACTCTGATTTGGGGATACGTAATCCTCTTGCTTCACTGCTCCGAGATTACTAGATTTATTTAAAGGAAGTGACCACTGTGACTGTGGCATCTCTTGAATGATACTATCACTTGCAGAAGGAAGTGCACAGATTGCACGCCTGCTGTATCCACACGGTGTCTGAAGGGCACCGAGTTTGTGTATGCAAGAGACGGAGGCATGTCCCTTTCAGAGCAATGGAGATTGGTAGACTCTAGAAAAGGAAAAGTCTGGTGATGGCTAGTGGATAAATTCGTTTCTAACTGGTCTCATTCTTCACCTAAGATGCCCAGCAAGGAGCTATGCCTGATACTTTTAATTTGTTAAAATTAATTAATGTGCAACAGCTACTGGAAAATGGTGTTAGATACCATCTTTCTCCCACTCTGGAAAATGTTCACCACTAGGTAACACAGAAACATTATAATAATACGAAATTAACAATATAAAGTCGGAATACTTGTAATGTGGTGGTTTGTGACACAGATACTGTTGCCAGCACCTCAACCAAACCCTGCCACCCTGGGAAAAACCTGACTAAATGAGAAACTGCCTAGTGATGACTGTGCTCTTTAAAC
Organism: Condylura cristata; assembly: GCF_000260355.1. NCBI lineage: Eukaryota > Metazoa > Chordata > Mammalia > Eulipotyphla > Talpidae > Condylura > Condylura cristata. The sequence goes on along the minus strand of NW_004567107.1, from coordinate 59,523,483 downwards.
AAATTAAACAAAAATGAAGTATTAATTACAGGCCACGTTGCAGGTTGTGCACTAAACTGCTTCAGAAAACAGTAATATAGAAACTAAGTTTTCTTTCTTGTAAATTTGCTTCAACCGTCTCTTGATTAGGCTCTGTTAGCAGTCCAAAATTATCTTTCAATTAAAGAAGTTAAAAAAAAAAAAGACTCTTTTCTTTTAAGCTTCCCCACTGGCTCGCTGAAAATTAAGCAGTTCTAAAGACTGGGAGGTTAGCCTGCCTGTTTGAGAAACTTGGATCTGTGAGCGGTAGCCTGATACTGATATGTTGAACTTTATCTCTGAGTCTTGCCTCTTGAAATTTTAGAACTGTTCCAAACAGTCTGATGATAGCAGTTCACTGTCATTGAATTGGCCTGATCAACTCCTGTTGATCAGGCGACTGCTGCTTTTAGGGTTGGGAGAAAAAAAACAAGTGGTTCCAAAATTGTGACTTTATGACTGTAGAATACTGATTTTCAGTGGACTAATACTGATTTGCAGTGGACTAATGAACTTTTAAAATATCAACTAGAGAAGAGATAATAGCTTTGTAGGAAAGGTTTGAGAAAAAGTAAAGCTTCAAACCTACCACTGTGTTAACATCTTTAACATATGACAATTGTTATAATTGTGTCTTCATATGATAGATTATTTTCAAAAGTATATTGGGTATATTCTCATGAACCCTATTCTTTTTTACAGGAGTGCCAAACCACTGTGCCACCCAATTTGGATCCTGGCTTCTCTCAAAAGACCCTATGGCTAATTGTTTGATAACACTGGTGTAGCCAATACTACATGAAACTAAGATGTATGGATAAAGACTATTGGTTTTAAACTGATTTTTTTATCCACATCTGTGTATATGGATTTTTCTCACCAAAGAGGATGACTTTGTTAGTCTATCTTTTTTACTACTCTTGTATTACACTTTTCTGTAACATTGCATTTCTCAAATTATTTATTTTGGCAGATTTAAATCTAAGCAATTCAACTTGATACCTGTTTTTGTTTTCTTTCTAATGTTACTGGTAGTGAGACTCAAATGTAATTAATGATCTACAATAGCTTAATTAAATCAGGTAAAATGTTCTCTCATAATTCAACCAGATTTTGCTATCAGGCTCAGTTCCATTTTAATGTAGGGTGAAATTATTACACTCTTCCTAGTATCATTACACTCCCTTTTTTCCCCCCAAAAGAAAGGAAAAATAAAAGTGCAGTATAGTCATGGCTATGTATTTACTTAATATATCTCCTTGGTTGTACTTATTTATAGTAAGGTTATAGTCACAGATACCAGGGGTTAGAATTTGAACACATTTTGGGAGTGGGCAAGTCACAGTTCAACTCAAGCAAGCATTATGGCCTCTGACTAGCCCACCTGTCCCTATTTGTTTTTCTTTAGTTGCTATGAGTTTAAATACCTAATCATATCAGATTAGGTATTTAAATACCTAACCATATTAGAACTGTACATAGACTGGGTACTTGGGAACAGTGAGGATATGTTTAGTGAGTGTTAGTATATAATATTTCATATGAATGTTCAGAGGCTCTCTTTATTTGTTTTGGATTTCTGAATGTATGCCCCATACATAGTGACAAATTACTATTACATATTGTAAAATTATATCAGTAAACACTTATGTGTACTTGCCATATTAGTTGAATGTCTCTCCTGGGTCTAATCATTGGGTTTTTTTTTTTTTTTTAATGTCGTTCTTTAGATAACCCTGGAATATTTGGATAATGTGAGATTTTGGATGCAGTGATGTCGGCTCTCTGTCCACCACCATCTCCAGCTGTTGCCAAGACAGAGATTATTTTAAATGGTAAATCACCTTTATTAGCAGCTACCTTTGCTTACTGGGACAATATTCTTGGCCCTAGAGTAAGACACATTTGGGCTCCAAAGACAGAACAGGTACTTCTCAGCGATGGAGAAATAACTTTTCTTGCCAACCATACACTAAATGGAGAAATCCTTCGAAATGCAGAGAGTGGAGCTATAGATGTAAAGTTTTTTGTCTTATCCGAAAAAGGAGTAATTATTGTTTCATTAATCTTCGATGGAAACTGGAATGGGGATAGAAGTACATATGGATTATCAATTATACTTCCACAGACAGAACTTAGCTTCTACCTCCCACTTCACAGAGTGTGTGTTGATAGACTAACACACATTATCCGGAAAGGAAGAATATGGATGCATAAGGTGAGTGGTTTTTCGTTTTATTAATCATGCCAACCTAGCCATCAAAAGTTTATCTGATATATTTATATCTAGTTTTTAGTAACTGTGAACAGTTAAGTCAAACATTAGATATTATTTGCATCTACCCTACTAAATACAGATAGAACTAATCTATTTTCTTTTTCTTTTTTTTTTTTTTAAAGATTTATTTATTGTTCATACAGAACTGGGGTACAGGCCAGAGGCTCAGGGGCAGTGGGAGGCTTCACCAGAGACAGAGTGGGGAGCAGAACAGGCAGATCGACGAAGTACACTGCTGAGGGGAGCAGCGGGCGGGTCAGGAGAGGTCTGCTGCGCCATGTGGTCACCTCCAGGACAGGCAGGAGTCGAACTCATGTGGAAGTGGCTTTAGCTTCTCAGTGTTGTGCTTTAACCCACTGCACCACCAGGGAGGGCCTGAACTAATCTATTTTCATAAAAATCCTGAAAGGTAGGAGATGATTGCACTGCATTACCAATAAAAACCTTAAGCTTAGAGAAATTAAGAAATATGTTTTGGGGCATCCTAGTGGCCTAGGAATTAACTCTCTGTGTTATCACCACTACAGTCTGAGTTCAATCCCTGACCCGTTTATGGCATAACCTTTCCTGTCTCACCTTGCTGCTCCCTTCAGCAGTGTATTTCAGTAGATCAGCCTGTTTTGCTCCCCTCTCTGTCTCTTGTGAATCTTCTCACCCATTGTCTCCCATACCTCTGACCTACATCCCAGTCCTTCTCCACACACACACACACACACACACACACACACATACACACAGAGGTTTTGGAATCTTGTCTTGGGAGACTTTGACTCTATTTTTATTTTAGCCTTTATTTTTTTCATTGCCTGACGTCACCTCACACACACACACACACACACACACACACACACACACACACACACACACACACACACACACACACCCCTCTCATCCCTGTCTTTCGCTTATTGTTGTGAGTCAATAAGCAAATCAAGACAGTTTTTTCATAAGCAGTCAACCATATAACCATTGGTCCCTGTAGTTTAACTCCTATGCCAAGTTCCCAAATTTTTTTAATGAAGAGATTGGGCCAACTGGTTTCTAGAGGAAGTTATTGTTAGCCCCTAAATCCTACAGTTCAATATGTGATGACATTTTTATTTGCATATACTTTTGAAAGAAGAACAAATTCAAGTATCTATCTTGCAATTTGATACTAACATAGAAGTTCTCAAAAGTATTATTACAAAGCTTTTACCAGATAGGAAAAATAATGTCTTATTAAAGAATTTTTTTATAAACATCTTTGCAGACTTCTTACATATTTATGAAAGTCATTTAAAATTAGAGGCTCTATATTCTTTATATTCTATTTGATCTTATTGGAAAGTGTAGTTTCCATCACAAGTTTTCTATCATATAACTATGCAGATGTTTTACTGTTTTCTGCAAAATTATCAGTTTTTAACTGCAGAAGTAAAGGTATTCTAATTTTATTTTGTATTATCTGTGAAAGCATAGTTTTGGTGGGTTAATTTCTTACTTCTGCTCTCACATTAACCAAATATTCCAGGATTATCTAAACAGTGACATAAAAAGTGATTCAGTTCCACAGTTTTAAAGTTATCATGAAAAATCCAAATGACTTCAGCATTTGTGGTTTTCTCCTCCTTACCTCATCCTCAGTTAGATGCATTGAAAGTGTTTTACCCATGACTAAAATATACAAAAATGTCTCTGTTGAGGTTGTTTGTTTGTTTGTTTTAATGAATTTTCTCTTGCTCAGGAAAGGCAAGAAAATGTCCAGAAGATTGTCTTAGAAGGCACAGAAAGAATGGAAGATCAGGTAAGGAGCAGATAGCATCAATACCTTGTCCACAGCATTGTCTATGTAAGTAGAGGGCTACTTTTAGAAATGAATAGCAGTTCCATGGAGATGTATGGAATAAACTAGATGACCTGAAAAGCTAAATGAATAAAAGATAAAAGTAAATTGCATTGATTATTATCTTCCTACCTTTTTTTCTGTTTGCAGAGACTAAACTTTGAATAAGTTGTTCATCGTAAAAATTGAAAATTGCACATGAAGTTTTCATTAAGTCATTGCTTCTCAAACATTTCCATAGATGTAGGGGGATAAAAGTGTATGCCCCTAAGCTCTGGGGTTACAGATACAACCCTAACCAGAACATTTCTTTGAAGTTTCATGTTGTATCTTTAAAATTCATGCAGTTATTCTATGATGCAGTTTTGTTTTAACATTATAATTTGCCAGAGATATTCCTTACTTTACCTATCAAACTTCTGATAATATCAAGTCTCTAAGAAAGTATGAGTTAGAATGCCCTTATGGAGAAGGTACAAGTGAGAAGGTACAAGTGTTTGAGAAGCATTATTAAGTGTCTGGTTTCCCTTGTGGAGATTAAATACAAACCGTTTCAATATAGTTCTGAAGTTCAGACACGTCTGGAAAGGGAATTGTCAGTGGACAAAAGTCCTTTGCTTTTATTCCCATTATGTTTGGCCATTCCCATTGCTCTATTTATTAAAGCTCCACTCTGCACATGACTAAATTACTTTTGTGTGTGTTTGTGTTTTCCGACAGATTGATACTTTGCATAATAACTTTTCTTAAAAATTATAAAAATACAAGAACATAAATTTGTTCTCCAAAATCTTAACTTTTTATGAAAGTTTCTATGAATAGCTTTGTAAGGCACAGGAGGTAAGTCTGAGGAAAAGTCTGAAACTTAGAAGAAAATATGTCCCTTTTACTCAAGGAAGCCCAGTCCTTCCTTCCTGTCAGTAGGCAGGTGCCAAGGATGGGGTGACTTACCTACCAAACACTATGTGTACCTGCCTAGTTAAGGAGTACTTAGAATTATCTCAGGAGAAGATATTGGACCCAATATAATTCTACTTTTAATGGAATCTGGAATTGGTTTTGTTTTCTTTTATTCCAAGTGGAAACTTACAAAGTTATCACTATTTAATTTTTAAGAGCTCTACTTGAAAATGTGTTCCTATCTTATCTGTACATTTGAACAAAATGGAGATTTTCTAAAAAGAAAACATCCCTAGTGAGAAGTCCAAATTAGAGAAATCCAAAGAGGAAACAAAACTTGAGAAATTTCCTTTTAGAGCCTCTTCTGTGTTCATTCTCATAGGATTTTTTTTGTTGTATACTTCAGTGAGAATATCCAGTCATTTAGGGTGATAAATGTCTGAGAAAAAAGTGATGAGATACATATACCTAAAACAATAGGACAGCATTTTCCCATAATTATCTTTTCTAAAAAAAGAGGGGGCATTGACAGTTGATCCTTTCAAAGCCCACATCATGTGTTTTCAATGACTTTATTTTGAACAATCAGTATTCTTTAGGGATGACAGGTTAGTCAAAAGCAACTACACTCTGTGCTAACTTTGTATGCTTGGAGCTGTCTTCTGATAAAAGAAGTATATTTAATATAACTTCAGTCATTATTCTTGTTGAATTGCATATCTTGATTGTAATTGTAAACAAGCACTTAGAAAATTACTTTAGAAAGCAGAAACAATGAGTGTTGTGTTGCTAAGGTTACAGATTTTTTTTTTTAAATAATAAAGCCTTCAATAAGATGCAAGGGGCTTAAGATAAAATTTCCAGAGAAACAATTACGCTTAAATTCTGAGGCAACTTACATGAGAAAGGGTTCTTAAAAAAATGAGTTAGGTCTCTTTAGGGATAACATTTTCTAGTTTGAAGATACATATGAAATGTTTGATTAAAATATTTCATGAAATGTGAGTGAAGGGAAAAACAACCTATTAAGATTGAACTTAAATAAAACTGGTTTTGCCAAATTTTGATAGACATATGTGACTATTACATTCACCATTCCAAAAGTTTACATATTTGTAATGGTGAAAAACTTTGGGAGAAGTAATAGTGAATAAGTGAAGTATCACCTGTAGTTGAGACATTATATTTTTGTTGTGGTCTGTATTTTATTTTCAGTTTCATTCTAGAAACTACAAATTGCAGAAATGTATTTTTGAGATATGTTAAGTAATAATAGTATCTTGAAAGAACTCTAAAGGAAACTTGTCAGTTTTGTTGATTCTTAAAGTATATGTACTGATTTTAACTTGCATTTGTGCCTTATGAATATGAGGTTAACTATTGATTTGAACTTTACTACTGAGTTACTTGCTGAAGATTTCAAAGACTGTATGCTTACCTTTCCTAATTTTTTAAATATAAAATACCTTTAATTAACAGTAGTTTTTAATTTTTTAAATATAAAATACCTTTAATTAACAGTAGTTTTTATATCTCAAATAAATTTCTAAATTTGGCAGGGTGATTTAATTACTACATGTAATAATAAATGATAAACCACTGATTCCATTCTGATTAGAGAAAATTATTCATGGAAGAATACAAATGAATTTTAAATGGCATATAAATCCTTTAGAAATGTTTTGGGTAGTAAATGTGTTTGAAGCTGTGCTTGAAGAAGTTATTGAGTATTTCTATCAACGATGTCACTGTTTGCTTTCAATTTATAATGTTTTATTTTCCACTTTACCCTAGGTACTATAATTTCTTCACCTCTTTATACTTTTGTATGCAGGGTCAGAGTATTATTCCTATGCTTACTGGAGAAGTAATTCCTGTAATGGAACTACTTTCATCTATGAAATCACACAGTGTTCCTGAAGAAATAGATGTAAGTTCTTATATAGTTTAATAGGATAATGTTTCCTACTTCTAGTTCCTTTGAATTATGTTGCTGTTATCTATATTAGTAATTTACTAATTTTAGCATGCATTTCCTATCATGCATACTATTCATAGGAAGTATTAGTCACTTAAATACTTTTTTTTTTTTTAAGATTTACTTATTTATGCATACAAGAGCTGGAGTGCAGGCCAAAGGATTCACCAAAGACAGAGTGGGGAGCAGAATAGGCAGATCGACTGAAATACACTGCTGAGGGGAGCACATGGCAAAACAGGAGAGGTCTACTGAGCCATGTGGGTCATCTCCCTGGCCTGGGATTGAATTTGTGCTGCAGTAGCTGTGGACAGCCTCACAGTGTAGTGTCTCAGCCCCTTGTGCCACAAGGGGGAGACCCCTAATCACTCTTAAAATACTGAAGTTTTTGGCCAAACAGAAGCTTTGGATAATAGTAGTTATAAAACTTAATTTACTTAACCATTTTATATTTCTTGGAATAGAATTTCAGACTTTATAGAAGCAAGCACTGTTATAACAAAACATACTACAAATCTGTGGCCCTTAGTAAAGGATTTTCTTTAATATTGTTTCCAAATTATTTGAGAGCATTTTGAATTTATTTATAGAAAATTCATTGATAGAAAATTCATTAGCAAACTATTCTTGTTTTCTGACCCTATGATTAAGGATTGTCTCCTGATTCTGACAGCTCAAAAGGAAGCTCTTCTTGTAAAAATTGTTGCTTAACCTGCCCAACCAGCTTTTGTATTTATTCCTTTGAAAGTTTATGGTAGTACACAGAGATTGTTTTATGGGTATTCTTGAAGCTCAAAATGAGAGCAGTATGATACTTTTAATTTAGACTTGTATATTTAAAGTGTTACTATATTGTGTTATAGTCTAAGTACTTTTTTTTGGTGATTTCAGATAATTGATACTGTTCTCAATGATGATGATATTGGTGACAGTTGTCATGAAGGCTTTCTTCTCAAGTAAGAATTTTCATTAAAACTAGATGAAGCAACTCGGTGATGGGAAACCCAAGGGGATTACAATTGAGATGAAAAAAAAAATGTACAAAATGATGTAAAAATAAACTATTATATAAACAAAAAAACCTAGATGAAGCAAATACAAATCTTAAGTTCCCCACAGATTTGGAAGTAAGAAAATAGTAGCATAATATCTACCCAGATTATTCTAGGGACAGCATTGCTTGTTTAAATTATTCTTCTGTTTTATGTTACTTTTTCATTTATTAACATGTTGTGATGTATTTGATGCTGCTTTTTAATATTTACAGAGGCTGAGTTTTTGCATTATCCACATAAGAAGTCTCAGCCCAATTTTGTTTCTTGGTTTTTTCCTCATTAAGAATACTTTCAAATTAGATGGTATTATGCATGTAATGAAGTTATTTAAACATAGAAACAAAAGCAACTCATACATATACTAATCTTCATAGTACATCTTAAGAGTAAAGGCTTTAAAATCAAACTAACTGAGTTACTTCTTTATAAGTCTGGGCAAGCTATTTTTATTTTTCTAAGGAAATAATTATTATTACATGGTCAATATTTATTGAATGTCAATGTGTTGATCCCTATATTCATTCTTCTCTCTACATGTGTAATCTCATTTAAAATACTTTTGCATTTCTTTACAATTGCAGATTATCAAGAAATTCTGTTTTGTTTAATGAAATGAAAGGATAAAGTATTTGCTTTTATGTTCACAGTCTTTTCCTTTAGATTTATATTGACATCTCAGATGAATGAATGTATTTAACCTAGAAACTTTACCTGACTTGAATCAGAGGCACTATAGTCCTGATTCTGCAGTGTTGGCCATTTATACCTTATTTTTAAGTCTTCTAACTATAAAAAAATCACCCTTTCTAAACCTTAGAATCTTTCATTATAAAATGGTACTGTTTTACTAACTGGGTTGTTTTAAGGTTTAAATTAAAGATTCTGTGGAAGGTATCTGAAAAATGTAAGTAGAATTAAAGATAATTTTATATTTATAGCTTTGGTACTCATCAGGTAAACTTTTCTAAATTATTTAGACTCATTTGCCTTTAGTGTATAAAATTGCTTTACATGCAATGTTTTCAATCCTTTTTTCTTCAATTTACAGTGCCATTAGCTCTCACTTGCAAACCTGTGGCTGTTCTGTCGTAGTAGGTAGCAGTGCAGAGAAAGTAAATAAGGTAACTAATTTTGTAATTCTACAAATAATCTGTATTTTTTCATAAGATGTAATGGATTATAATTCAAAAGTTAGGTTGTAGTCAAGATGATTTAAGAGTATGGAGATAATATAACCCAACCAAATACTGTGACATAAATGAGTTTAAAGTAAACTAAATAGGAAATCATTTCTCAGTTTTTTTTTTTTTTAAATAACTTACAAGTACCAGTAAAAAGGGTTTTGGTCATCAGTTCTGATGAGGAGGAGAGGAGGTTGGTGTTCCATCACTTATTCTCCAGACACCTGTTGGGTGACCTAATGTTTAACTCAAATATTACACTGTCCCAAAAGATAAATCAGATTTCATAAGTTAAGGGCTCAGTCCTACAAGACTGTCCCTTTCTTCAGATCCATTTAATAATTTGCTTAAGTAGCTCACACAGTTTAGGGGTATATATTATTTACTGGATTACCAGTTTACTTAAAAGGAACAAACAGAAGAGATGCATAGGACAAGGTATAGTGGGAGGGCTGGTTGCTCCCATGCTCTCTCTGAACACACCACTCTCTCTGTTCATTACATGTTCATCCCAGAAGCTTCTGAACCGTTCCTACTTCGTTTTTATGGAGGCCTCTTTACATAAGCATGATTTAATGGTTGGCCTTTGGCAGTTAGTTAAACTTCTAGCCTCTCTTCCCTCCCCAGAAGTGGGGTGAATGGTAGGTGGGAATGAAAATTCCAACCCTCTGATCACATGATTGGCTCCCTTTGCAACCAGTCCCCATCTTTAGGTGGTAGAGGGAAGCAAAGTCACCTCATTACCAAATACCTGTGGTTTAAAGGGGTTTGATAGGAATATTAACACATCTTTACCTCTTATTAGGAAATTTCAGGGATTTTAGAAGTTACATACCTAAACAAAGACCAGATATATACTGGTAGTCCCCCTCTTATCCATGGCAATTACCTCATTCTGAAAATATCACATGTGGAAAGATTAATTTGAGAAGTCCACATTCACATTATGTTTCTGTAATTCTTCTATTTTACTACTAGTTACTGTCATTAGCCATCTACTGTCCCTAATTTATAAAATTAAACTTTCTCATAGGTATATGTGCAGGAAAGAAGCATAGCGTATATAAAGCTCAGTACTTACTCTCTGAAGTTTCACTCATCTTCTGGGCTCCTTGGAATATAACTCAGTCAGCGAAGGGGGTACTGCTGCATTTCTTTTTATAAGTCATGACAGCACAACCAGTTTCCAGATTGTCTAACTGATAGGAGAATCTTTTTTTTTTTCTTTTGTATAATAGTTTATTTTTACATCATTTTGTGCCTTTTTCCATCATCTCAGTTGTAATCTCCTTGGGATTCCCATCACCAATTTACCCATGTGCCATCCCCATAGTCCCATGCATTCCCCCTCCCCCATTTTTGATCTCATCCCCCACTCCACCCCATAAAATGTCTCTGATATATAGTTATTCATTGTTTTGTTTTGTTTTTTTCCCCTGGTCCTTTATGCACCTGCTATGAGTAAAACCATCTAGTATTTTTCTCTTTCTTTCTGGCTTATTTCATTAAGCATGATCCCTTCCAGCTCCATCCATGTTGCTCAAAAGGCATGAGTTTATCTTTTGATTGCTGAGTGATATTCCATTGTGTATATATACCATATCTTTTTAATCTAGTCATCTACTTTTGGGCATTTGGGTTGATTTCATGTCTTTCCTATTGTAAATGAAGCAGCAATAAATATGGGGTGCAGGTATGTCTTTTTGAATCAGTGTTTTTGTGTCTTTTGGGTAGATGCCTAGGAGTGGATTGCTGGGTCATGTGGAAACTCCATTTTTTAGCAGTTTGAGAAATCTCCAAACAGTTTTCCACATCCTCTTCTGGTTTAATGGCTTCCCTTTCATCTTTTTAGTTTATAGCCAAGGTTCCATTATTTAAAACCACTGCTTTACCATTAAAACTCTGAATATTGTCTGAGATTGTACTTACATTGCATTTTTTTTTTTTTTTGTCTAAATTGAACTACAGATGAAGTCCTGTTAAAATCAGTTTCTAAAACTTAGGTAATAACTCCCTTATTTAAGTAAAATTTGATAAAAATCAGTTCTCATTTTATTGAAGGATTTGTACACACTCCTTCCTATTTGTTTCATTGATCTTGCACCTGTAGAACTATTGAACAGAAGCTATAATTCTGCCTATTTTAACTGCATTTTATTTTCTTGTCCAAAAACATGTGCAGGGTAGATAAATAAATTAGATCTTTGCTTCCCACTGAAATAAGTGTTCTTTGTCAGATTTGAGAAAATCTTCCTATTATTCAGCTACCTAGAGAGTCACAATATATACTCAAATATTAAGAGTTTTGAGATATCTGGCAGTCCATTACCAAAGAATTTCTCAAAGAATTTGACCAGACTCTCTATTTTAAGCAGCAACTGTTAACCGCCCATGAATATTCTAGATGAATAAGGGATGCTTATATCTGAGATGTACTTTATTAACAAAAATAATTGAAATTTCTTTCATAAGCAAGCCAATGGCCTTTTCACTTCGTATTTTAATGCTAAAATCTGTTCTTTTACAGATTGTGAGAACACTATGCCTTTTTCTGACTCCAGCAGAGAGAAAATGCTCCAGATTATGTGAAGCAGAATCATCATTTAAATATGAGTCAGGACTCTTTGTACAAGGCCTTTTAAAGGTACAGTTTCCATTTGTACAAGTGAAACCAATTTTTAAAAATCATTTTGAGGTCCTTTATGAATATATTTCAAATATTACCATTTAATCATTTCATGTTTCTATGCTAAGGGCTGACTTCCTTTACTCAGGCAGGCCTTACAGACTTATCATTCTTTTAAGTAAAACACTATAAAATAATGTTCTTTGTGGTTTTCTGTGCCTTCCTGTTTAGCCCTAGGATTTTTGTTTTTAATCTGTTCTTGAATTGATTTCCACACCCAAAATGGCAACATTCCTTTTTTACTAAAGAAACTTGAATTCTTATGTTACCACTTTATGTTTACATATTCATCTTTTGAAAAAAAAAATATAAGCTTCTTATCTTGAAAAAGTATATATATACACATCTGCACATTATATATATAAACTGTATATATAAAGTAATTGCTCAAAATCTACATACTTTTTCAAGACTATGTATATAAATTACATATATACATTCCTATGTATTATTTATACTTTCTTGTATATGTGTGTGTATTAGAAAAATTGTCTTATATTTTTCTTTAATTGAGTCTGCTTTTGAAGGAACAATAAAGGTAAATTGACAGTTATTTTTCAGTAATTAGGGGAAAATTGATAATTGTTTCAATTATGGTCAAAGATGTGAAGAAGTAGCTTTCCTAATAGTTACCTGATACGCTTTCATGAGGATACAGGCATATCAAAATGAAAAGTTGTTGCAAATAAAAAATTTATAATTTGTAATCTCAGTAATTTGTGGGCTGTGAACCTATAAGTATTCAATATAGAAATTAAAGGAAAATTGTTTCTGATTTGAAGTGTACAAGTCTGAAAATTAGAGCTTATTCCTGTGAGAAATACTAATGTACTTAGATTTTCTCAGTATTCTCTCCTTTCATTATTTATTTTTATCATTGAAAGGGATCTAAACCAGATGTATAGAGGATTATTTGAAATTATATTTTAATGAAAAAATTTGTTATACGTTTTCCATGACAATGAAATAACATGAAGTGTATAACCTTCCAGAAAATACTTGGACAAATATTAAGAGTCTCAAAAATGTTCAAAGACTTTACCCATTATTTATACATCTGTAAATCCATATAATCCTAAGGAGCAATTATATATAGAGGAAGATTTACTTATAAAGATGATTATTACAGCGTGTAAGTGTAAAACATTAAAAATAGTTTGCCTTCTGTTCTGTTTATAGCATATAGCACAGTACCTTATACACAGTAGGTACTTGTTACATTGCAATTGGCTACCCAGCTAACTACATGTGGAAAGAAGTACATTTTTTACTTATAACAATACAAAATTTATTATTGAGATTATAGAGCATATGAATAATCAAAGGAAAAAACTGCCTTGTAACCTCACAGACCAATGAATAACCGATGTTAATATTTGTCACATATCTTACTGGGTTGGTTTTTTTGTTTGTTTCATATCTCCCTTTCCCTTCCCCCTAAATATATTGGATAATCACTCGCTTTTTTGGACTCTTGGTTTGTTTATGGTATTTTGCTATTAAAATCAGTGCTGTAGTAAATAAACACTCCTATTACCACACCTTTGCACACTAAAATGATTTATTTCTAGCATGAATTCGCTAAATTGAAGCCAGATTTCTTTTAACTAAAAAGTAATTCTTCCTATCTTTTGGCAGTAACTTTTCCTTTCATTATGACAGGATTCAACTGGAAGCTTTGTGCTGCCCTTTCGGCAAGTTATGTATGCTCCCTATCCCACCACACACATAGATGTGGATATCAATACTGTCAAGCAGATGCCACCCTGTCATGAGCATATATATAATCAGCGCAGATACATGAGATCAGAACTGTCAGCATTCTGGAGGGCCACTTCAGAGGAAGATATGGCTCAGGACACAATTATCTACACAGACGAGAGTTTCACTCCTGATTTGTACGTAATGCCTTCAAGCTTGCTATAAAACAGTATTTTGAAATTGTATCTTTTGTGAGCAAAACAAACATGTATTTAAAGGGAAGAATATACTAATAGAATTATGCTTCAAAAAACTTTTTTTCTTAAATCTATTTTTCTTGATATGATTGTTTCTCTTAAGGAAGCTCGTAAAATATATTACATTAATTTGTAAAAATAAGTCATTAAGGGTTTATTTACCAAATACATATTAAGTCCCAAGATCTGGTACTTGATGCTGAGGGTAATAATGACCTGTCACTTACCAGATCCTGGAGTTTTTATTGCAAGTCTAGTAGTAATGGTATTGCTGATAACCACCTGGGTATGTTCCTTAATCCTACTCTTAACATTTCTTAGCATTCTTCCTTTTACTCTTGCTCCTTCTAAACTGCGTATTAGCAGTTATTAGTAGATAAAGTCAGCCTTTTATTTTGCTTTAGTTTTTAATGGTGTTGTGTATGTTTGTTTTTGTTTTGTTTTTTGAGTGGTAATAAGAATAGGTAGTATTAATTGCCTACTGCTCTCACATTTTTTTTAATAAGATGAAGGTACTAACATATATTGATTACAAACATATGCATACCCTTTCTGAAATTACTTGTCCTCTTTGGAGAAAAAAATCACTACATAATGATCTAACAAGTTCTAGTAATTTACAAATACATCCTTGAGTTAAAGTGAATACATGTTTTATATCTCCAAATATATATGTTTGATTCTTATAAATACCGTTGTATGTGATATCCTGTTCCTTGAAATTTGATTTATTGATTATAGTGAGGGGTTGGAAAAGGTAGCATCATATATGCATTTCAGAACTTCAACAATTGTTTTCTTTATAGGAATATTTTTCAAGATGTTTTACACAGAGACACGCTAGTTAAAGCCTTCTTGGACCAGGTAAATCTTAAACCTGAGATTGTGAGAGTTGTGCTACATCTTTTTTTTTTTTACTATATTCTCTAATGCCTAAACTGTATATATATATATATGATACAACTACATTAATCATCTCTGGTCTTATAAAGTGTCTCAATAATTTTTCTTTTGAATTACTGTTGGAGACTTCTGTATATTAGCAATTAAAGATGCAACATTCCCCAGTTTAAATAATAAAGGCTTCCATTTCAGCACTAACCTATAACTCAAGGGCATTTGTAGGAGGAGTAGTAAATGTTTATTTACATTAATTGAGCCACAAATGTCTTTTTAATTTAGTACAGTTCTATTTAAATAATAGCATCTTTAGTGCTCATTCTTTAGGGGAAAAAAATCTAATTACACATTTGAAGAAAATTTTATGGGGCTTACTTCAGATATAAAAGAGCTTTGTCATAATGTCATTCTGGGGATCATGCCAGGAAACAGTGTCGTAGATGTAATTTTGAAATAATGAGATCCTTATGTTCAGTAGAAATATTGGATCCTGGTCTGTATGGTCTGTGACATTTGTGTTAAGTTCAAGGACAATTTATAGTCATGTAATTCCATACTTCTCAAGCTGAAATAAAATCCCTCTAGGGGCATGTGTACTCTGCCCCTATCCTTATGATTCTGTATACTTCAGAATCATAGTCCAAGCATAGCTCAACTTCTGGATGCTTCGGTTTTATTTGAAGATGTGGAGAAGTAGACTAATACAATTCAGAGCAACTAGTGATGTGATTTTAAATTATAAATATGGATTTATTCGGAGGTAGAACGTGAAATTCAGCCCATTTTTAGAGGCACCATAGAACTGTCTGACTGCCACCTAATCCATTCTTCCACTGTGCTTCTGTCTTGTTGGTGTATCAATAGAGATGACTGAGATGTGCCAGGATGTATTGTTAGCTGCCAGACACCACCAAAACTGTGGTAGACTTGTGATGTGTCAAGAGAATAGGAGTGGATTACTTACTAAAAAGCTTCATTTTACTACAGGTCTTTCATCTGAAACCTGGTTTATCTCTCAGGAGTACTTTCCTTGCACAGTTTCTACTTGTCCTTCACAGAAAAGCCTTGACACTAATAAAATACATAGAAGATGATACGTAAGTAAAACTGATGGCTAGAACAAATTCCTTTCAACATTTTTTTTTGTTTCCTTTGAACATTACATATATATTTGTGGTTTTCTGCTCTTTTTTCATGACCTGTAGGCAGAAGGGGAAAAAGCCCTTTAAATCTCTTCGGAACCTGAAGATAGACCTTGATTTAACAGCAGAGGGCGATCTTAACATAATAATGGCTTTAGCTGAAAAAATTAAACCAGGACTACACTCCTTCATCTTCGGAAGACCTTTCTATACTAGTGTACAAGAAAGAGATGTTCTGATGACTTTTTAAATGTGTAACTTGTTTGTCACTATTATGATTGCTGCTAAAGTAGTTCAGTGGTATGTATGGGTAACGCCATTCCTTCCCTGTCATGCCCCAGAGTCCTAATCAGCAATGGCAGTTAAAGTCAGTTACACTACAGTTGTCACAAGGTGTCTGTAAAGGGATGTCAGGTGCATCATCGCAGTGGGTGCATCTTTTCTTAGATGTGCTTTCTTCGGATACAGATTTATGTTTACAATTATAATAAACATTATTGATATCTTTCAAAGATATAAGTGTTGAAACTTGACCATAACTACTGTTTTTTCTAACTTAGGATTCATGGTTTACACGTGTCAAAGTGAATCTGAATTAACTTCACAGATACTAGTTTGACATTACATCTCTTGGTGTTCTTGGTATGTGAGATTACTGTAAAACTTTTCAGTAGCTGAAAATTAGAACATCTAAATCATTTCAGTTTCAGAAAAAGAAAATTAGCTTGTACATATCCTAAGCTTTAGGAAGAAAATTACTGACCAAGCACATGGTTCATTGAAATTAATTATTAAATCCTGCATTGTAGACTTAGTCCTTAGGATCCTGTCTGTGTGGGAATGTCAAGCAACATGTATTCTCCAAACAGTGACCCACAGTCCTGATATTGTTTATTGAGCTTAGAAGTAGAAAATTGAATTTTATGTTTTAGTAGATATTTCTCACTTAAAATTAGTTCTCATTATTTTGAGCTGAATTAAAATGTGTACCTCCTGTGCCTTTTTTTCCCCTTGGAAAATATAATCATTTGGAAGAAGTTCAGATTTAAGTAGTCATTTTCATCTTGCATCATTTTATCTTGACTTGGTAGCCCCTGTAACTTGGAGATAATTAAATGCTTTAGAAAATAGATTAAATGGTAAAAATATTTTATTCTGGAATGGAGAACAGTGTCCTATCTAGTTCCTTCTCATGTTTCTGCCCATATTTATAAAGTTTCTGCTATGGCTTTTTGCCTACATCATATGAAGAATAACAAGAGAAACTTTGACATGCTGATTTACTAGGTGCTACTTTGGCAGAACTAACATCTATTTCTTTCATGTGTTTGGACCATTTTGCTGGCTATAAAATAACATAATTCTGTATTAGAACAGTGCTGACATAGTAATATACACAGCATAAAAATTTATTTAGAACTGTGGAATTACTACAAAAGGGAATATATTTATAAGAAAAGGAGAAAAGCGATAAAGCCCCTCTGCTCTCAGATACCACATTCTAACAGAATTGTGGTATTTGGAAAGATACTAATAACCTTTCTATCACTAATAAGAAAAGATATATGCCTTGATTTTTAGACACGTGGAACTAGATAACTAATGTTGTATTGCTGAGTCATGAAAACATTCACAGACAGCAACTTTGGTACCCTTTACTCAGTGCTTTTTACATGAGAGACTAATTGCTGACTGAGAATTTTCTTTTGCTGGCTTATTGTACTGTTATATAGAATGCAAGTTGCACAGTGAAATAAATTATGAAAGCATGTGTAAACATTACATACCTTTCCTCCTAAATGGAGAATTTTAAATAAAATATCTTTGAAATTTTGCCTCTTACAGTTGTTTGTTCAACAAAGCAATGTTAAGATATTGAAAGATTGATTGGCTTCCTATGCAGCTGACATTCATATTGTATCTAAACTATTTTGATTTATTTTTTCTGTTGAAAGAAAATATATTTAAAGGTCTATGTGATGGTGGAATCTTTTGTTTTGTTTTCTTTTTTTTTGCAATGAATCTAAACACTTTAATCTGGAAAATAAAATTGACACTTTTACTTCAGGAAAAAAAAATTAATTGATAATGAGCCCTCCCTGGTGGTGCAGTGAGTTTAAAGCACAGCATTATGAAGCTTTCCGCATCCACTGCAGCACGAGTTTGATCCACGGCCAGGGAGGTGACCCACATGGCATGGTAGACCTCTCCTGTCTCCCCCGCTGCTCCCTTCAGCAGTGTACTTTATCCATCTGCCTGATCTGCTCCCCCGTCTGTGTATGGTGAATCCTCTCACTGCCAGCCCTGTACCCCAGTTCTATATGCATAAATAGTAAATCTTGTTTAAAAATTAATTGATAAATATAATCATGAGTTGAAATGTTTCTTAAAAAGAAGATTGATTCATTGAATTAAAATTCTCAAAGAAGAAACCAAAATGATCTCTAACTTGTAATCAGAGTATTTAGAGCATTTATACTTAATATAATTATTTATATGGTTAGGTTACAGCTGTCATTTTCCTATTTCCTGTTTTGTTCCATTTGTGCTTTTGGGAGGTGGGGTGAGAGCACTCCTTTCCTTTGGATTAACTATTTTCTGTGGTTCTAATTTATCTCCTTTGTTGACTCATTAGCAATAACTTTTTGTTCTTTTACTTTAGTGACTACTGTAGATATGCCACACATTTTTTAACTGGTATGCTACATGTCATGTAATATAAGAACTATGTTAATGTACATTTCCATTTCTTTCTTACCTTTGTGCTGAGGTGGTCTTATACTTTACTTATACGTATTTTATAAGCTCCACACTTTAATATTTAAATTTTCACCTAAAGAGTCTTTAAAGAGGTTTAAATACAAATACTCGACCACCCCAAATAAAAGACAGGGATGGTCAGACTGGATTTTTCAGAAAGACCCAACTATATGTCACCAACAAGAAACATCCTAAAAATAGACTATATACAGATAAAACATGAAAGAATAGAAAACGATACACCATTTTAATCAAGAAAGCTAGAGAGGCTGTATTAATCACAAAGTAGCTATCAGAGCAAAGAGTTACAAGAGATAAAAAGGACTCAATTAAGCAAAAGGATTATGACAATTCTAAATGCTTATTTACCTGATAACAGTTTCAAAATAAATGAAGCAAAAACTGATACAACTATAATGAGAAAAGACTAAATCTGTTAAGGTTGGAGATTTGAAGACCCCTTTCTCAATGTTTGATAGAAGAAGAAGAAACAATCACTTAAGATACGAAAAACTTAAGACTACCAACCAGTTTGAATTGACATTTTTAGATCCCAGCAGTACCCAGCAAGAGCGGATTACACATTCTTTTCAAAAGCACTTGGAACATGTTCTTAGACCATATTGTAAACCATTAAACAAGTCTCTATAAGCTTTAGAGAATTTAAGTAATAAAAAATATGACCTCTGATCACAATGGAATCAAATAGGAAATCAATAACAGATATATGGGAAATTTTCAAATATTACAAAAACTAAGGGCTACCACTGAAATACTAGACTTTCTAAATCGTGTGTGTTTGAGAGGTAAGAGGAAATGAATTACAGAGCAAAAAGGAGACATCACAGTGTTGTGGATTGATTTTTATGACAACTGGAACTTATTCTGCCTTTGGTGTCTCCACATTACATACCCATTCTCCAAATTAATAACAGCATGTGCCTTCTAAAAGTAAGGTTCATAATTATTTCCTAATGATGCTCTATCATACAGATGAAAGTTCAAAATCTTTGTTCACTCCTCTTAACCTCATTTTTCATATTCTCACTTCTCAATTTCTAGTGTATACTACTTATGTTTTAAAACAAAACTTCTTTGCTTCCTAACCTCCCTCACTAATATAGAAAACAAAATCATACCTTTCTCATTTGTATCACAGTGCATATGCATGGTGCTTGAACACAGGGCATGCGTCCAAAAAATTGTTAGTTGAATGCATGAGTATATAATTCCTGCAAATTAAGGAAATTGCTTTTTTTTTTAATGTAATCAGAAAGTTCTTTCTGCTCAGTCCTTCATTACAACTGAACCGCTGCACAAATGCCTAAAATTTTAGATTTAAGGCAGTAATACTTAGTCTTTTTAAAATAGTAATATGCTTACTATTTTCTGATTGGTCTCATTTTTTTAAAGATGTATTTATTTATACATACAAGAACTGGGGTACAGGCCAGAGGGGCAGGGGCAGTGAGAGGATTCACCAGAGACAGAGTGGAGCAGAACAAACAGATAGACAAAGTACACTGTTGAGGGGAGCAGCAGGCAAGTCAGGAGAGGTCTGCCACGCCATGTGGGTCACCTCCCTGGCGGGGTCAAACTCATGCTAAAGCGGCTGTGGCTAGCTAGCTTCATAGTACAGTGCTTAACCCTCAACCAGTTGCGTCACCAGAGAAGGCCCTCTCATTTCTTTTTGAAATGACCTTTTTAATTTAACAGCTTTATCAATTGCCATGCAGTTTCCATCAGACCAACTAGAAAATGGTAAATACCCTTTTGTTGAGTGTGGACATTCAAGAAATCTGATCCAGTATTTAGAAAATCATTCCTGAGCTCAAAGTTGGCTCAAACTGGCACCTCCTGGCATTTGCTTGTGGGTGGGGAATGTGGAATGCTTTGAAAGCTGAATGGATTTGTCAAGTTTTAAAACCCTTATGGCTAAAGGAAAGCAACACTCATTGTTTAAAAACACCATTGTTT
This sequence comes from Condylura cristata, assembly GCF_000260355.1. NCBI lineage: Eukaryota > Metazoa > Chordata > Mammalia > Eulipotyphla > Talpidae > Condylura > Condylura cristata. Next base: position 59,502,825 of record NW_004567107.1, on the reverse strand, counting down.
GTTTTTTCTGCTATTCTGTTCTTTGGAGCCTAAATATGCAAAAACATTCACACCCAGCATTTTGCTTCATACTTCTCTCCTAAAAAGCTTCTGGAGATGGAAGTGGCATTGAAACCTTTCTTTTTTTTTTTTTTTTGAAACCTTTCTAATGTGATAGAAAGTTCAGAACAAATTGAAAAGTTAATTCTGATGTTCATACTGAATTTTATAGAGAAGCAATATAAGAGAGCTGATATGAGCATAAGACCCAGAGTATATAGTAGAGTTGATAGTACAGGTCCTGGAGTCAGACTTCCAGAGCTCAAATCCCTATTTTCTCTCCAACTTGGGTAATCTTAGGCAAGGCATTTAACTTCTTTTAATATCCTCATATAGTCTATAGGAGTAAGAGTAGAACCTATTCGGATTATTTGAAGTATAATAGGTTAATATATGAAGAATACTTAACAGAGTAAATGAACACAATTTCAGTGCATGCTCTTAATGTCATAATCATTAAGCAGCTGAATGCAGTTTCCACAACGATTTTCTAACCATGATTCCTCTAAATCATACCACTTCTGTGACAAGAGTTTCTTAATGCTGAACCCACTACACCTCATTGACCATAGCACAGAACATTACCTTAGAAGAAAGTCAATCTAGGGGGTCTGGGAACACATGTCAAGTTCTACCTGGAGGCCCTGCTTTATTTTTTTAGATCTCTCCACTTCATCTGCTCTGACACTATTCAGACCTCATCATTTCTCATCTAGATTAACTCAGCATCTTCCTTCTGGTCTTCATGATTTCACCCATTAATCACCCTATTTGCCCAGAATAATCCATTTTTACCCATGGTGATCTAATCTCTTGCATCTCACTTACTTTAAGAAAAACCCAATTGGGCCCTCCCTGGGGGTACAGCAGGTTGAAACGCGGCACTATGAAGCTGGCTGGCTGCAGCACAAGTTCGAGTTCGAGCCCTGAACAAGGATGGTGACCCACATGGTGCAGCAGACCTCTCCTGACCCGCCTGCTGCTCCCCTCAGCAGTGCACTTCGTCAGTCTGCCTGTTCTGCTCCCCACTCTGTCTCCAGTGAGTCCTGTCACTGCCCCTGTACCTCTGGCCTGTACCCCAGTTCTGTATGCATAAATAAATAAATTAAAAAAAAAAAAGGCCCAGTGACAACCTTTGACTTGATATAAAGCTGGCAATTCATAATAAAGCACTACGAGCCCTCAGAATCTGATCCCAGCACATCTCACTCTACACTTTGCTCTCACCACTCATCCCCTCATGTGGAGCCTGCTGAACTGTTTGTAGTTGCCCTTGCTCTCCTCACAGCTCTTACTGCCAGTAAGATTCAACCCCTACACTTGGATGAACTTATGCTTGTCAATCAGAGCTCACCCTGGATTGGTATCAAATTCCACGACCCCTCCTCAGCTTCAGACTTAAAATATTCTGGACGTTAAGCTCCACGGGGTAAGAACCATGTCTCTGCACTAGTTGCCTGGCACTTCCATATTTATAGACAGACTGAATTAATTGCCCTTGACTCAGGGATTTTGGAGGTTTCTGTGCTTAGGGTTCTAACATAGCACTTAACTCACTAATGTGCATCTTTATTATGTGTTTGTCTCCCAATAGACTGAGCCCCAAAGACTGGGCCCTTGTGTTATAAACCATTGTACCCCCAGTTTCCAGCTTAGTACTTGCCATGAAATAGGAACTAGTAAATTCCAAAATCAGAAGTGAGAGGATGATGGATGTCTCTGATAGTTCTTGGCTGTTATCCCGATGAAAACAATATTTTAAGCAAGTTGTCGTGTATACATATTCTGGGTGATAAGTATATGACTTCATCAGATTCCCAAGGGAGTTTCTGATTGCCCCCAAAAGAATCTAAGTCCCAAGGAGTTATTTTACAAGCCAATTGTGAAATAAATTGTTCGCAAGGTAGCTTGATGAATCTTCATTTTCCCGATGAGGTAGAGGGTTTGTGCTTCTGCACCCCACCTGCCTCCCACCATCTCCCAGCAGCCAGACTGGTGATTCCAATGGGTGTTTCTCATTATGTGCCTACACCCATTGGTGGTATCCCCTCCCATGCACACTATAGGAGCAGTTTGAGACTCATTTGCATGGCCATCATTCTAGAATCATCAGGATTTCAGCCACTAGAAGCAGTACCTACAGAATTTGACCCAGCACTCACAGAGGAGGAGACTAGAGCTTCTCTAAGAAGCTAAAAGGAAAAAAAAAAAATTTAAAAAATAGCGAGCAAATTAATTCATTCTGGCAAAAGCACACAGCTACATAAAAGAAACTCTGAGTTTCGCAACAGCAGATCTTGAAAACATAAACAACCCCAGAGTCCACAAGAGCGAAACCACTTGCTGAACAGAAAAAGTCCCTAGCCCAAATTCTGCAGGAATAAAGAACACCTTATAAAACTGACTATCATATGAGAACAAGGAGGGGAGGGGAGACCCAACCCAAGGACAATGAAAAGTCTTCTGACTATAGACTAAACGTTGGATTTCCAAACCAAAAGTTAGGGTGGTAAGAGATGGAGGGTGGGAGTCTATGCCTCAGACACTGCCAGACCCTTGCTTTTCTTGGGTAAAGAAAGTCAGAGTCTGCTCACACTAATGAAGTCAGAGAAAGCCCCTACAGGTTCACCACATGTTCTGTTGACGAGGTAATTGCTCTGTGGAGACTAATTCTCAGTCAAAGGAGCCTGCAATATTATAACAACTTCATACCTATCCTAGTGTTTGAAGCATCATAATATGATTTGCTTTCTAATGAGACCCTTGTTCTTCTAATGAGCTTATGCTGGGCTTATCTGTGTACTAGAATAGTACTAGCTATAAATAATTAATATGGTGATCATTTTATATTTGCATATGACTCTCCTGCAAAGTAAAGTAGTTCCTCATTATTCAGTTGTAGCCAGCTCTTCCCATGTGGAAAGTGCTGTTACAGAAGCTAGATCTTAGAATAAAGAGAACTTGGAGAAATTTAGACAGGCACAGGATCAGTTTAAAAGAATATAAAATGCAATTTTTGAGAAAGAATGAAAATAACTTGCTATTATTCATCCCATGTATATAGGAAACATTGGGGGTTTAAGTCTCAATATTATATTTCAGGCATACAAAGGCTCATAGTCAAATTTGTAAATATATTGTATAATGGCTATTTACTGGGTGCTTTACAAGCAATTGCTCATTTAATCCTCAAACAATCTCATAAAGAAAATGGGAATATTCCCATGTTAGATTGCAAGGATACTAAAGCATAGGTGAAATGAGTTTCCAGATTTGATAGACATTTTCCATAAATATTTTTCTTTTTTCTTTTCTGGGAGTTGGATTGCACCTTTCTGTTCAGTGGTGCTCAGGCATGACCACAGGACTGTCTTTAACCTAGGAAATTTGAGCAAGCAACATGTCACATTCAGAAGGCAAGAGATCCTATTTGAATTCCCTTCTCTGCTACTGTGCCTGGAAAATGACATCTCCACAACCTAGAGCTTACAGGGAGTTAGAGGGGCAGATTAGCTTCATTCCCACCTCATCAACCCAACATGAACAAGTTGTATAAGCAAGACTTTTGCAATTTTCAGACAATGAATGTGAGAAAGAAATTTCTTTACCAAAATCTGACTGATAGCTCGATCACACAGTTGACTAGAATTGACTTGCTTCACTTGCTCACACTGCCTTCCAGGTAGAAAATAATGGCTAAATATCTTCTCCCTAATTTGAGGAACCACGGGGAAAACCCATTACCTCTAGTAATAGAAATTGAGACTCCCCAGAATAAAGAGAAAGTAAGGAAGATCAGGGGAACTTCTAGTGAAGGTTTGCTCAGAAAAGAAAACATTCTCTACTTCCTCTCAGTCATGTTTCATGAACACTGAATATATTTTTTCAGAGTTCTACATATGAGAAAATTTCTTAGTAGAGTTTTTGTCTTGGAATTGTTTTCTCCAATTTCATTCAGTCTGAGCTTATTTTCTTACAGGCCTCACAAACAATAACCTTTCTCTACCAGTCAGCACATAAACGGTCTTCGTTTCCAGTCTACCAGGAATCCAAAATATCTTTGTTTGGATTCCCATGAAAATCTGAGACCAGGACAGTGAGTTTATTTCAAAGGTAATTCCAGTAAGTAGGGCTGAGAAAGCAGGCTTCCTGGGGCTGCCTGGAACAAGGAAGAGAAACCAATATTAAGAAGAATTTTCAGCTGGCCAGTGTAGGATCTCAAGAAATAGGCAACAGTTTCTCTTGATTGTCCACCTCAATGACAAAAGAATGGGACATTATTCATGGCTCTCATATACCACTTCAAGATTGTCCTGTGAACAAATGCCCTTTCATATACACATAACCCTCCACCTCTACTTAGCGCAGGTCTGCTAAATCCTCTGTACAGAAAGCTCCTGCAGTTGTGGAAACAGCCTTCAGGCACACAATGAAATAATCTCTGATGCATGCTTGAGACCTTAGAAACCAGCTACATAAATACAATGAAATCAAAGACGTGTCCAGAAATTAGTGACCAGGGCCACCAAG
>NW_004567107.1:59470957-59497516 GCF_000260355.1 Condylura cristata | reverse complement strand
TTTTTATGTACCTATTTACATTATTGTTCATTTTATAACAATGTATACTTCTCCCCTCCCCCTCCCATCATCACCATAGCCCCCACATTCTTCCCTCCTTCTGATCCCTCTCTGTTCGCTTCCCCTGTAGGATCTCTCTGTGTTGTAATTGTTTGTTTTTTATTGTTTTGTTGTGTATTGTTAATATAAGGATTAGAACTCTTGCTTTGGTATGAGAAACCCAATTCAAACTAACTTCAGAGAAAGGGAAACTATTGACTCTTGTAGCTAGAAATTCCAGAGTTATGTTGGCCTCAGGCACTACTGGATCCAGGAATTTCAGCAATGTCATAAACAATTTCTCTTTGTCTTTCTCAATTCTGCTTCTCTTGCCGTTTCCTTTTCTTTGTTGCAGATAGGGTCACCCAACTTGGGGAGAGAAAAAGAGGGGTGCTATGAATGTGGCCACTGAGAGCTCTCACTTTCATCATTGTCACTAGTTGACCTCAGGACACCAATATAAATTCTCAGGAACAAGTCCTCTGGTGAGTGTTATACATTTTACATCTTCACTGATATATGAGGTATGCGCCAAAAAAATCTACTATTGTTAAGCATTCAGCTCATTAATTTTTACTCATTGATTTTAAGAGCTGCATAGTATTCCAGAAGGCTAGCCTAAAATTTATTGAATCAAATGACTATTAATATGAATTGAATGCACCTTCCAGTTTATTATAGTCTGGTAAATCTTAAGTGCCTACCAGACACTCTTTCAGTCACCACATTATCAAGGCCACCACATCATCTAGATCAGTTGTTTACTGCCACAATAATGCTACACAAGTCACTCCAAAATTTAGGGACATATAAGCACAGCCATGTATTATTACCCAAGAGTACATGGTGACGGGGTAGTTCTACTAATAGGAGTTAGACTTGACAAATCTTTGTTAAGCTTACCCTTGTATATGGTCAGCTGAGGGCTGTTTGGCCCAGAGTGCCTTGTCTAAGACAACAGCTCAAGTCTAAACTATGTGTTTTTTCATTCTCCAGCAGGCTGGTCCAGGTTGGTTCTCATGAATGTTGCAAAGTTTTCAGAGAGAAAGAAGGACACCAGGCCTCTGGAGGACTAGTCCCCAACCTGGCATATTGCTGCTCAACTTCATCCTATTAGGCAAAGTGACAAAGCCAGGTCAGATTCAAGGGAAATAGACTATACCTATGTTAATCTCAAAAAACACAAAATCACATTGCAAAGGAGAGTGGCTATCTGTTACTGTGTCACAAGTCACTCCAAATGTTTTAACTTAAAGCACAAATGAATTCCTATTACTGATCTCACTTGAGTTCTCTCAATGTTTGCTGTCAAATGGGAGTTGGATGTCTTCTGGAATTTTCTGCAACAGCTGAACTTCTGTTCTTCAACACTCTCAGTGCCTCTTTTTCTTGCAGCCCTTTCACCTAGAGCTCTTGAGCCTTGGGCTAGCACCTGACCTCACCTGGCCTTTTCAAGTGATTTCACTACAAAGACTCTCCAGCAGAGAGGTCAGACTCTCACAGGCAGCTGAAGGCTCTTAAGAGCTTTCCAAGGGTAAGTGTTCCAAGAGAGAGGGACAAGAAACTATCAATTCACTTCAGAGATAGACCTGGAACTGGCACAGCATCTGTTGGATAACATGGGTCACAAGACAGGAAAATGAACTTCACTTCTCAGTGGGATCAGAAACAAAATGGTGATAGACATCTCTAATCCACCACAGAATTGTTATAGAATGGGCAAAGAATCAAAGAACCTCTTGCAACCAGCCCTATCATACTTTCCCATTTGACTTCCTCAGCCCAGATATCTTAATATTTTAGAGTAGAATCAAGCTCTAGATCTGATAACACATTTGAGTTATTTCCTCAGTTATGGAAAAAATAAAAGTTGATGTAACAACCAGAACACTTGGCTTTAAGTTTCAGCCTTACCAATCATTAGTCTTGTAATATCAGTTAAGTTAAAGTTCTTGAGTCTGGGTCTCCTCACCTGTGAAACACAGCTATACTCTACAATGTCCAGTAGAAGCAACATATGGAACTTCAAGTTGTTTCACAAAGTAAAAAGAAGCAAGTGTAATTAATTTTAATGTATTTTACCTAATAATACAACATATTATTTTAATATGTAATCAATGTGGAAATCATTGATATATTTTATATTCTTTTTTTCCCAGTGCCATATCATTGAAATCTAATATGTATTTTACACTTAAAGCACATTTCAACACAAACTAAGATCATTTCACATGCTCAGTCACTACTCTTGGCATTTCACGTGGCTGTATATGGTTGTTGTGAATATAATATATGTGAGGCCCTCCCTGGTGGCACAGCGGGTTAAAGCACAGCACTGAGAAGCTAAAGCCACTTCCGCAGGAGTTCGATCCCCACCTGCCCCGGAGGTGACCCCATGGCGTGGCAGACCTCTTCTGACCCGCCTGCTGCTCCCCTCAGCAGTGTACTTCGTAGATCTGCCTGTTCTGCTCCCCACTCTGTCTCTGGTGAAGCCTCTCGCCGCCCCTGAGTCTCTGGCCTGTACCCCAGTTCTGTATAAACAAATAAATAAATCTTAAAAAATAGAATGTATATGTGAGATGAGATAGCACATAATAGACGCTAAGTCAAAATTCGTTTCTTTGGTGACAGACTTTGTATGGTCTAAAATAATAAAAACTGACAAAGGTTGAAGAGCAGGAAGAACTAAGCCTAAAAGGACAGCATTTACATTCAAGAAAGCTAGGAAAAGTGAGCTATTTTTGTCCCGAAAAAATCCAAGACAAGGCAAGTAAGAAAAAAGTGAAATGGTAGGTGTAGCCATCTAAAAGTATACCAGGGAATGGAGAAGCTGCCGGTAAGATAAGAGAAGTGGGTGGAAAAACTTAAAAAGAAGGAATGCTTAGGGAAAGATTATGCTAGATTCCTACATTATCAACCAAGAAGATTCAGTGAAATCCAACCTGAAGGAGAAGAGAGGGTGTGTGTGTGGGGTGGGGGGGGGCGGAATAGGAACAGAAGGAGAGGAGGAAAAGAGGAAGGAAATCACCCTTGAATTCCCTTAATAACATACACAAAAAGAAATGTCAAAATTTAAATTTATTTAATCATTCATTTTTCTGTGTAAGCCATCACTAATCTCTTCTTTCCCTTCTTCCTTTTTTCTTTATTCTCTTTCTCCTTCTCCCCCTTTTTTGGTCTCTTTTTTCTTTCTTAGTCTTTTTCCTTTTCCTTCTCCTCTTGCTTTCTAGCTATATGTGGCAGTGTGAGGTGCTGACAGAGAAATGAAATATAACAGAAGAAGAGCCCTGGGAAAAACATTTGATATCCTGGAAGAAAGTCATCTTTTTTAAGACAGAAAGACTGTGGGGATCAGGGGAATTCAGTGTATTGCCAATGGGACAAGCCAAGCTCTTACGTTCAGTACCCATAGACGAGAAAACAGCCTTTCCAAATCACTGACCTATAAAAAAGCCTTTTCATAAGAGTGAGTATCATACTCACCAGCCAACAGCAACAAGGAAAAACCACATCCAAACCACAAAAAAAAAAAAAAAAAAGCCTGGGTAAAAAGCCAGGAAATCTGGGTTCCAATCATGGTTTTTCTGCTAACAAGCTGTGAGACCCCAAGTGGTGATGGGTGTACCTGGTCTTACTCCTTCACCTCCTGTTGGGCACATGTGGGGTCATGGTATCGTTTCCAACCCCAGGATTTCCTCACTTGTTTTCCTTTAGACTTCTAGTGCTGACTCAGCCCACAATTTGAACGAAATGAGAAGCAACTTAAAGTGAAAACCTGGGATAGCAATTTGCTGAGAGAAACAGAACACAGGAATGCAAAAGTGACAAGGAAAGGCAGTGATCATGTGATTCAGTTTTATTAATATAAAAAAGGAGAATTTTTCCCCCTGGGAAACTGGATAGAAATCTCAATGAGTAGCCTAACTGTTATGAATTCACTGTGGGACAAAGTAACCAAAAAACAAAGAAAAAAGGGAGGGGTGGGCAAGGAAACAGAGATGGGAAGAAGAAAGACTAGAAGAAAGGAAAAGATCCATTCATCTCTACAAAGAGTATTGAGTGTTGGGCAATAAGACTTTGAAATTTTTAAACTAAAGCTTCTAAAAACCTTTCAGAGAGATACATTTCCTCTGAAAAGCATCGTCAGGGCTGTTCAAAACTCAAGGCAAACCTCTTTCAAATCACTGGACATGAAATACTATCACATTTGAGGCTGGCTGGAGGCCATTTAGAAATTCAATAATTATTCAACCCCAGGGGCTATCCAAATGGTGAAGTAGCTTCCTAAAAGGAAATTAATATTGAACAGTGTATCGAATCTAATTGGAATCTTAAGGAAGTATGGTCCAGAGTAGGTAAAACAGCTGGAGGCTAAAGTGTGTCAGGATAAGTGATACCCTGGTATTTGTGCCTTGCCTTAATTATGATGTAGAAAGGAAAATCTTGTTTATTTTTGATGCCAGGCATGCAAGGGGTGATTTGGAGAACCTCCAAGTTTATCAACAACCACCTTACTTTTTTCATGTCTTCCTATAGAGACTCAAGGGAAGCAGAAGAGACTCATTTGTCATTCGAGGCAGCTGGGGATTAATGACTAACTTATTGATCAGTTGGGGGCTTAATAACTAATTTGTTGGCATGGTACTGTCTGTGTTTCCTTCTCTCCACTTTAAGTGAAAGTCTGTGATTCTCCTTTCCCTATGGGATTGGGGGTGGATATGATCAAATTGGAAACATCCATGATACACCATCTTCTTTATCATCTTCTGTCCCTCTGTATGGACTACTTTGAGAACACAACTTCCCAAATCCACATCCAGTGGTCTCATTTCAGAGAGGTAATGCAGTCTCATTTGTCAATTGATTTGGGGGGCTACAGAGTCTGTATATGAGGCTACCTTACACTCTGGTTCTCCTGGCCATTCACTCTCCTTAGATCATATATCAGCTGAGCGACCTCTTTAGTGAGCAACTCCTCTTCGTTATTCAAAATACTGAGGTACACCACATCTGTTTGTGTTAGGCTAAAGCAAAAACATCAGACTAGAGCCACTCATTCAAAAGGCCAATTATTAAAAAAGAAAAAGCTGGACCCTCCCTGGTGGTGCAGCAGGTTAATGCACAGCACTAAGAAGCTAAAGCCACTTCAGCTTGAGTTCAATCCCCACCCCAAGGGTGACCCACATGGCGCAGCAGACCTCTCCTGACCCACCTGCTGCTCCCCTCAGCAGTGTACTTGGTCGGTCGGCTTGTTCTGCTTCCCACTCTGTCTCTGGTGAATCCTCTACTGCCTCTGCACATCTGGTCTGTACCCCAGTTCTATATGCATAAATAAATAAATAAATCTTTTTAAAGAAAAAGCATGGTAGGGAGTTCAGAGGTAACATTGGGTCATTATGAACAATACAAACAAATCCTCAGACCAGAAAGAAGATTAATCAAAATTAATTTTAAAATAACTCGGGAAAGAACGTTCAGGTAATTGTTCTCTGTGACCCCATGCTGCAGAATCTTGCTCAGCTGCCCTGATAACACGGACCTGTGCCAAAGTTTCTTTCCTAATTTCAAATTCCATGAGCTTTCTATGCCTGCTTAAAATAGGATCAGTTTAATAAAAATTTTCAGAGGAAATGACTATAGATATCTAGTGTCATTAGAAATGTTAAGAACTATGGTAGCAGAAAATATGCTCTGAAATGACATATGGATTCTTGTCATGATTTGAAAGTTAGATATACACTTCAGCTTGAAATGCCATTATTTCAGGGCTTAGGAGGAGCTATGCAAATTCATCTCCCGGATACAAAGTTCAATAATATAAATTCTAGTATCAGGTTTCATAAAGCATTATAAGAGTATTGAAAAAACAAAAATCAAAATAGGTATGAAAGAAGTGTGCTTTACTATTAAGGGTCTATTAGATAAACAGATTTTTGAGTTCTTATTTCTGCAGATGAGAGGACATTTGAGATTATCTGGTGTTTGTTAGTAAGCTGTCTGTAGTAATTAGCACACAATGATGCTGGGTAATCAGGATCCGACAAAATGAATAAGCAAACTGTCTTACCAAATCTATTTTAAGTAGCCCTTGAACTCTGAGCACTGTTCTCCAGAGCACTATGATTGTGGGTGTATGTTTGTCAATGACTATGCAAACATGTTTTTCCACTTTTACTCTATTGCTGTCTGACTGTTATGACGTTGCTATGGTGACACCCTTTCCATATCCCTTTGCTCTTTTGGTACCCTCTCAGAGGAAGCTATAATGAGGTGGTTTGGCAAAAGATCATTTCTGGGATTTTTCTTATACACGGTTGAAGACCAGTGTGGCTTTCCTCTTACAGAATTGTATAAAGTATGAACTGAAATGGATGAAAAGTAATTTACACTAACTTAGGCAAAGAATGAGAATTGAGAATTTTTTTTTATCTTAACTACCTAGGAATATTCTTTTTGTTCCCAGAACCAGGAGATGACAGCCCAAGGGAGAGTGAGTCTTCTGGATTCAGTGTGGAATGTAACACTAGGGTCTCTTACCCTCCTGGGAAGGGACTAAGAGATGTGGCATTTCTTGAACATTTGCTTGGTGATAGGCACTATACTAGGTAATCACAAGCATCCCCTCATCTCCATACAGCTACCTATACCATTATCTACATTTAAGATGAAGTAGCTGCAACTCAGAGACATGAAACGCAGATGATGAGTTTTCAGATTCTAATGCCCATTCTCTTAATTACCATACCATCCTGTCTCAATGTAATGCCTCTTGAGCTGATCCTGGCTCCTCTCTTTTTCCTAGAAGAGCTTGAAAGGGAGATTTATGAGTGCTCACATCTAAATTCTTCAGACTTATTCTCTAGGAACCTGTAAAAGAGGATTATCTGAAGCAACGAACAAGTTGACAACTTCCTCTTTGAAAAAGGATGATACTTCAAGGCCTTTCTCACTTATCTATCAGGGCACACAGAACACTAATAGTCATGAGACTTGAACCAATGTCTCTATCTTCCTAGTTGTGTTATCTTGGGCAACCCACTCAACCCCTTAGCCTCAGTTATTTCATTGGGAAATAGATATGGTGAAAATCACTTTGTTCAAAGGTTGGGAGTAACCCAGTTGCTTTCTTTATTCACTTTTGTTTTCTTTTAGAACCTCTGAGTCTTAAGAAATATGAGGCTATATTTGGAGCCAGGATTACAAGTCCACGATTGCCCTTCCATATTTTCTCAAACAGAATTAGAGATTTTGAAAACATTTTACCCAGTAAGAGGTTCATTTTTCTCTTCTACTTGTTGACTTTTGAGTTACACCTTCAGATATTACTTTGACAGCTCCTTCAGGTAATTATTCTCTATTAATAACTTAACAAAAATCACTAAATTTCCTTTGACCTGTAGTGTAACATTTGGGTTCCTAACCCTTATCATCTAATTGCACACCACTTCCTATACCAACTAGATGAGTCTTAGTTTTACAGAACACATCTAACATCTTTTTTTCTATATTCCTGTATCTTTACTTTTGTGGTTCTTTTTATTTGAAACAATCATTCAACTAAATCCAACACTGTCCACCATCTTTAAGTCTAGTTCAAAAGCTATATTCTTCCTGAATTCTCCTTTACTTTTCTCCAACTAATCCTTTCCATCTCCACATAACACAGAAGTGTATTAGCACACACACACACACACATATATTTGTTATATATATATATGTATTAACACACATGTATATATGTTATACTCCTATATACTCCTATGAACTATGTCCATATTCTTGTCACTGGGCATATATATATATTACTCCTATGAACTATGTCCATATTCTTGTCACTGGGCATATATATATATATTACTCCTATGAACTATGTCCATATTCTTGTCACTGGGGTTTCCCTTCATGTCATTCTTACTGACATGAACATCCTGAGGACATGATTGTTCTTTGCCACATACTAGTGGAAAAGAAGTCACAGCTCTGGACTTGTCACACTATCAATTACTAAACTTTCCCCATATGATCTTGTACAAGTTGCTTCAATTTTCTGGCCTATAATTTCCTCACCTGTCTCAAGTACATAGGTAGCTTGTGAAAATTAAATGAGATATTCCATGTAAAATGCTTAATAGTACATGGCATTTTTTAAAAAAAGATATATTTATTTGTACATACAGAACTGGGGTACAGGCCAGAGGCAGATGGGTGGCGAGAGGCTTCACCAGAGACAGTGGGGAGCAGAACAGGCCGATCCACGAAGTACACTGTTGAGGGGAGCAGTGGGCGGGTCAGGAGAGGACCATGTGGTCACTTCCGGGGCAGGCGGGAATCAAACTCATGCGGAAGTGGCTTTAGCTTCTCAGTGCAGTGCTTTAACCCGCTGCACCACAATGGAGGGCCTACATGGCATATTTTTTAAAAAAGGCATATTTTAAGTGCATAATAGATTTTTTTTTATAATGCCTACAGTGAGAAATTTTACCCCCAAAGTGATATTATGGGGGAGGGTTCGTCTTTTGTGAGGTGATTAGATCATGAGGGTTGAGCCCTGAAGGATGAAATTAGTATACTTATACAAGAGGCCTGAGAGACCTTCCTTGAAGCTTATTACCATTTAAAGAGGCAGCAAAAATGTCTATGAGAAAATGAGCCCTCAACAAACACTGACTGTCATTCTTTGATCCTGAACTTCTTTCATCCTCCAGGACTATAAGAAATAAATTTCTGTTGTTTATAAGCCACCCAGCGTATGGTACTTTGTTATAATGGCCGGAACAAAGATACAAGAGGATCAAGGTAGGCTTGAATCTAAATGCTAGACCATCATAGCAGATTCTGAAGGCTGAATCACCTCTGCCAGCTACCAGCTCATGGGCAGAGAAGCTGGGTCAGGGAGAAGATGAAAGTTAGGGCATATTCATCACACTGACCTCACTCACCAAGGATAGTTATCTAGGAAATACTAAAGGTTCCTTCCCCATTACCAGATATTATCATTCTGCTCCAGGGAAGGAGCTATTCAGTGTATGAAAATGGAGTAAAATTTCTCTTTTCTATTTAGACAAAGCTGAAACCCTAGGAGAGAAGACAAAACAATTCCATTAATGTCTATTGATAAGAACTGACTTCCCTCTTCACCTTGCCCTTGCTCTAGAGGGTGAGCCTTATCTTTAAGAACAGAAGGTAGATCTCAATGTCCTGCTTTCTTTCCTCCCTCCCTCCCTTCTCCCCTTTTTTCTTCCTCCCTTCCCTCCTTCCTTCCACCGTTTCTTTCTTTCTCTTCTCCTGCTCTTGTTTCTGAGACAAGAAATCTTACTTTTTCTCTCTGACAGACAGAAAAGGTCATATAATGAGATTTCTTGGACAGGCAACACTCTTCTCCAAATTAGGGACCAATGAGCAAGAGAGAAACATTATTAAAGGTAAATTTGAATAAACAAAAATGGCTTCCACCCTAACTGATCTAAATGATGATGTGCTTCCCGATTGCCAAAGGGACAAAAGAAGCTTTAAGAGCAGTGGCAGGATTTGAAGCCTTTTGGAAATGAGATTGCATTACTCAAGAATATATTGATTGGATTTTTGTACCTGACATGCTTTTCCCCTTATGTGTGAGTTTTATATCCACAATCATCAATACCTTTGCATGGCCCTAGTAACAGAATTAAATAGAATCATTTAAACCAGAGTTGATATAATTGGGCCATGGTTATATATAAAATATTCCATGCAGTGTCAGAAATGTCTTAATATTGCAAAAGACATGTGTGGTTTTAGGCTAAAGCTGTCTTTTATAGCTGTGTATACCACTTTTGGGGGAGGGATATTTTCTTCATGTATCCTAGTTTCTGATTAATATATTTTCATACCTCTTTAAAGTGTGGGACAAGAACTATAAAATGCAGTTTCAATCATTTTGGTATTCAATCAGTACATATTAAAATGTTGTATAGGGAAAAAAGATACAGAAGACAGTCTTCTCTTCAGAAAGCTTATATTTAATGACTTCTACTGTGAACAAAAAATACTTTTGTTTAGTTGGTCCTTTAACAACCATTCTGGAAGCTAAATAATGCTCTCCCCAATTTACAGAGGGAAATACTATCACTGAGAGGTCATAGATCGAGATCAAACAAGTAGAAAGTGAAAGACTCTAGACTGGGCTTCAAAGTCCATGTTCATTCTATTCCTTCTGGCTTCTCCCAGTAATTCCAGTAAGCCCGCCAAAATCTCAAACTACTTTTCAATGTTTAATGCTCCCATTTGGTAGACAGTCCGTGGAATTTTTTTATTTTTCAACAAATGAGAAAACCCTGGAGAAGGTACGCAATGTTTCCCCCTTTCTAGGTATCTTGGATAGGCCTTTGTGAACCCAGAACGAATCCTTCTGATCCTTGGGCCCTTCAGCCCGGCATCTTCAACCCTGACAGGAGAGTCGACTTCTTTTCTGGAAGACTGGCCCCTCTCTCCCCTTCCCCACCCGGGTCTGGTAGATCCAGTGTTCTTTATCTCTTTCCAGAGGGGAGATGAACCAACCTCCAGGCAATCAGACTTCTCCCAAGCGGAGCTGCCATTCCCCGGGCGGCCGCCAGGGGGTTCCAGCTCGGCGGCCCCGCGCGGTAGCCGCGCGCTGGGTGCTGTGGGGGCTACTTTGGAGCGGTGGCGGCGGCAGCCAGAGCCCGGCGCTCGCTCGCCAGTCCGCTCGGCCCGCACGCAAAAGGCGGGGAGCCCCTGAGGCGAACCCGCAGGCGTCACCCCTCTGCCCCGCGCGCGCCCTCTTCCTCGCGCGCCAACTGCGGCTGACCCGACGCAGGGAGCGACAGGCCCCGGGGCTGAAGGTAAAACCCCACGGTGAGTGAGAACCCGTTCCAAGCGAGGGGAGGTGACGCAGCCCGGCAGCTGCTTGCTCTTGGGCGCGTCCGGGCGGGTTGAGGTGCGGGGCGCACCTGGGGCGGGTGCAACAGGCGGGCGGGAGGTGGCGGACCCCTCTTCCCCTCCCGCGGGCTCGGGCTTCCGGGACGGGAATTCGCGGGAGACCCCCCACCCGCGTCTTGGCTTCTGGCCGGCTGCTCGCGTGCCCTTCCCGGCCGGGACTGAGAGTCCGTCCCCACCCTGAGCTCAGGGCCTTGATTTCAAAGATCTATCAATACAATTCATCCTCCTGCGGGGCACGAGGCCGTCCCTGAACCAACCCGAAGTGCAGATAGCTGCAGGGTGCGTGTGGGGCCGTGGGTGGCGGGAAGACTAACTTTTACTCAAGTGTGCTTGGGAAGGGACGGCTGGGGACGTCTTGATCTTGAAGGAGGCGGCTCGGCCCGGCCGGCCGGCCAGGTCGTCCCCGGGACTGTGGGTGTCTGGTGTAGGCAGAGGGTGTGTAAAGGACGGGACAAATCCTACAGAAACCTTGGGCCCACAGCTGTCAAACGTCTAGAATTCGAGCCCTTCCCTTTTCCTGCATTTGGGCAGAAGGTAAAAAACCTTCAACTTTCCTTTTTTGCTCTGTCCGGCTTAAAAGACCCCCTCTGGGAAGGGTGAAGGGACGATCCTGGGCGCCGGCGATAAAGTACCAGGATCCTCCAAACCCTCAACCGCCTCGCTTTGCCCATCTTCCTGACCCCCCAAGCACCCTGCCCTCAGGGACCACGCGACTAAGCCGCTGGAGATCTTGGCGAATGGCCTTTTGTTTCTCCACGTTTCCCCTATTGTTTGCCTTTGCAGCTACTGGCGGGGCTGGGGCGAGAAGGAAGCCCCTCTCATCCTCCTTCCCCGCCCCCCACCAGCCACCCAGCCTGCTCCCGCCGCGGTTCCTGGCTGGGGCAGGACTGGAGCCCGAGCCCAGGGAGGCCGCCCCACCCGGGCCTTGCGGTTAGAGGGCGGAGGGAAAGTGGTTCCTTCCCCGCCTCCTCTGCTGCCTGTGGCCCTGGGCACATTTCTCGGATCTTATCTCTGTCGCTGTGCAAAGGGCTCAGGTCCTAGAGAGGTGCAGCTTTCAAGAGAGTGGAGCAAGGTGCCGCGGTAATTCCCGGTGTCCTTTTGGTGGGTTTCAGTGGATTTCAACCTCCGGCTAAAGGCGTGTGGCTGGGCGGACGCCAGGGCGTGGGACGAGATCAGGGCCGCTGCTGGTAGGCACAAGCCCAAGTCCTAGGGAGCCTGGGCTTTGCCTGGAAGTACTGTGAGGTGGCTGGCTCCGGAAAAAAACGTGAAGTTCCTACTTCACATAAGAGGCCAAGTGTGAATCCCAGATTTCCACTTCGCATTTACAAAAAGCAGACACCGTCTGACCTGTGTTCAGTTTTCCAAGTCCTGGCGAATCTGTGACTCAGGACTGATTCCCCTGTGGTGCGCCTGTTCGATTACAAGGGGTCCTATTTCCCTGCCTCTGCCCACAGAAGCTCACACAGCAGGTTCATTCTTAGGGAGTTTGGATTACTTATCAATTTGCTGTGGGCAAAGTAGTCACTCTGAAAAGGCCGAGTCCCCCAAAGCTTCCAGGAGAGTCACTTGACTAGCCTGAAGGAGGCTGAGTCCATGCACCTGTTGGAATCTTGACTTTACTTCCTCATAAGCTTGCATATACCAGTATTGCCTGCTTTTTCTGTTGGGCTCCCTGTCAGTCCCTCATCCAAGGAAACTCAATTACACTTTTTGTCCTCCACCTTTTGACCCCGCCCCCACCCCATGGGCGGAAGGGAGCATCCATCTGACCACTTGTGACCTGAGTACCCACTCAGCCATTTAAAATAAATTCTATGAATTGACTTGTCTCCACACTGTTCTAGGACTTTTCCCTTTTTACATGATTTAACAGAATTTTTGAGCTTCCTTTTAAAGGCTATGCTGCTAAATCAGGAATATGGACACAGAATACTTTACCCTAGTAATTGCTGGATGTTACCAGTGGGATTCACAAAAGAAAAAAGCAAAATCTTTGAAGCACTGGAAGGCACTTACAAACATTTCATTATGAAAATGGCCCTCAAGGAAGGATTCCTTTGAAATTTAGCAGTAGGAGAGAAACAACTAGAAGGGTCCTGGTTGCTCAAGAAGAGCCCAAAGGCATCGTTAATAAAGTGAAAGGACTGTGCTTGTTAAAGTTTACTCCAGAAAGGAAAACAGGGTAATTATAGTGGAAGATGGGCTTTCTATTGGTCCTTTAATTTTAGAATTAGGCCCTCCCCCCAACATTGTAGGGGGAAAAAAAATGGCAAATACAGAGGTGAAAGTGAGAAAAGGAGGGCAGAGAAGGGTTATTATAAATAAGGCTCCAGTGAACAAGCATACCCAAATATTTCCTTGGAATAAATTTCTGAGTATAGGCAAACTAGGTCAAAGGAGTTGATGCACCTTTTAGGATCTGTCAAATTGCCTTGCTATCTGATAATTTGTGCCAGATTATCCTTTCCTCAACAATATACATTATGCTTTTCCCCCTGCTACCCTGCACCCCACTCACTCTGTTAACCTTTCTTATCTCTGCCATAATGATGGTAGGGAGGTATCTTTTTACCTTATTTTCCATGTCTCTGTTCTCCAATGATATTAAACATTTTTCATATTGTATGTTAGTATTTTTTTTCCTTTGTGAAGTCATTCTGTGTTCTTACATCCTTTTAAATGGGAATATTCTTTTTTCTGATTAGAATTGCTGTTAGCAAAACTTGTTCTGACTTCTGCCACTTCCTATCACACAAACTTTATTGACTGGAAGTCCCAATCTTCTTCCCTTCTGCAAACATTTGATAGATATGCAACAATAAATTACGAAAGTAACTGACACTGCTCTGATAGAGTTATTGATGAGATCAGGCAAAGGTATTATGAGACAAATTGATGAAAACTAGTGTGTGAGTGTATACTTTGTGCTCAGTAGTTTGCATGGCTCCCAACTCCTTTGTAATTTATAGTGCTTCTTTTCCTCCTCCAACTCCCATTTAGAACAACTCTCCTGGTGAACTGCATTTTACTTATTAGTGGTTTATATTAACTCCTGATCTCCTTTCATACCCAATTTACCACACTTTACAGCTTGTTCTTTTCTTTCATCTAACTTTTTGGAAGGTTGTCAGTCAGTTTTATCATAACTTCCTTCTCTGTTTGGCTGCTTTTTTGGGTTCTACATTTGGATGATTCTCAAATTTACAGTTTGGTAGCATGGTGCTAAAGCAATCCTGGAGAGGTTTCCCAGAGGCTGAGTCAGGTACATTTTGTACTGTTTGTGCATCGTGTAGCCACAGTCTCTCAGTTATTTTTTGGAAGATGATTCTGGAATATGATTCTGAAATGAGGCAGAAGAAAAAGAGGAAGAGAAAATTCATTTCAGCTAGATGATAAACTAATAGAAATGAAGAAGCACATGCACACACACACACATTGAATAGATACTCTGGTTACAAATAATTTTTAAAAAGTAAGCTATATTAAAATGGCATGTATCATTAGGGTGATACTTAACAGACAGAAATTTGTCTCATGGAAAATTCAATCTGAAATTATTCTTTACTATAACTGTAGGAATATTATTTCAGGTACCCATAAAACAATGAAAGGCAGATACTACACTTTGCTGTAATATTTTCATTTCCCCTTTCTTTAGGTGTAGAAATCAAATATGCATTAGGAGTGAACAGTGTTCTCTGCATTGGAATTACATGCTCTCAAAGGCTGAATAGGAATTTAATGGTCATTTAACTCAGTCATACACTATTATTATGGATCTTCTTTCTCTTGAAAAAATAAAACACTACCATACAAACTTTACATTGTTTTAAATAAGTCAAACTGAGAAGCCAATAGATATTTCAACAGATCCCTCCTCCCAATTCTGTTGTTTTGCGAGGACAGGGAGAAAGGGAAGGTTTCTATGGGAGACTGTATAAATTCTTTTAACTTGCTGAACTTTTATAGACTAAACAACCTTGGCTGAAAGAGGGTTAAGTCACTAAGGTGTTACATTCTGCAAAGCTCTCTGATCCATATCCTCAAAACATTAGCTTGCAGAAATTCAGAGGTAGAAGAGCAAAACAAGTACAAAATAGCAAAAGGAAAGAAGACAAAGTAGAAGATGGAGATGGAATCTTATTTTAAAAGGGTCTCAGGACTTTCTGACCAGACTCATGGTCATCCAAGGGATGGTTGGTCATCCTCTTTTAGAGAGGGGAATGTGACTGATGTTACAATGCCAATTGTTACAGACAGTAAACCACCAGCAATCCAACCAATATTAAGGTTATAGTATAGCACATTAATTCTTTAAAAAAAATTAAAGAGGAGGCGGAAATCAGAGAGTAATGGAATTTTGGCCCTAAAAATATACCTTATTTCCTCATGTGAAGTGCTGTGGATTTCTGATAGTAGTAGAAACATCTTCTGACTTCAATAAGAACTATCTTCCAGGCACAATGACTATACTTCTTCCCTTTCAGGAACTTGTCTATCCTGGCGAAGTATTTCTTCAGTTCTAGGCTGCTTAGCTGGGGAACTGTAGCTTTTGAGTGTCGAATCTCATCACCTTCCATAGCTTTCAGGTCTTTATTTTCCTTCTCTTCCTCTTCTAAGCATTGCTTCAGGTACTGCAATTGCTGACCAAGTCCAGCTTGGATTTGTCTTAGGTGTTGCTCTTCCCAAGAGGACTTCACAGTGTATTGACTGAAGATGTTGAAGGCCTGTATGGAGATTTCATAGAAGGCTTCCTTGATGTCCCTTTTCACAGACTGGGTGTGTAATAGGACCTCTTTGGGCAATGCAAAAGCTTTCTTTTCTCGTAGACATTCTTCAGGAAGTGAATTGCTCATATTACTCAGTAGGCTGAGATTTTTCCAAGTGACTCTCCTAAGGTGGACATTCAGGAAGTTACAGTTCAGAGAAAGGGTGCCAATGATGAACAGACCCACAAGGCAAAGAGGCCGCAAATAATTTCTAATATGAGGCTTGGCACTCATTTTTCCACAAGCTAAAAGTTCACAAGAGTCAAGGTTGACAATAATGCCTTAGTTCTGAAGGATTCCTTCGTGTGCCTTTTATATACCTGCATATCTTCAGTGGGGAGGAGGCGGGGAGAAGCTTGCATTTTGTAGTCCCAAGGATTTTAGTCCTTTTCCTTTTGGGTGAGGTGCTTTTTTTATACTATGGGTGACTACATTGTCTTTTGAAGTACTATTTTTTTTTTTTTATTTTGAGAAAAGTGAGCAAAGCATTACTCTTACATTACCCTAGGTGTCTGGATGATCCATTCAAGACTACAGAATCATCACAGTAAAACTAGTGCCGAGTTTTTCATGAAGAACTGAAAGTTGTGAGTGTATATACTCAACCAGTTCTAGTATGTAATTGAGATGAGGATCATACTTCAAAAGAGTATTGTTTTGTAATTGTTTCTAAGGCCAAACATCTTTCTCTGAGTTAATCAAAGACATTAACCAAATGACTGTCATTATTTACAAAGCCACCAAAGCATAATTTAGATTTTTATCATGTTGTTAAATTAAGCTGTTATACTTGGGTATCGTTGATTTCTGTTTGATTTTTCTGGATCTCATAATCAATGAAAAGTAGAGTTGATCAATTTAGCATGATATTGATCAAGTACTAGGCTAAGCCAGCATGTTTTTTTTTTTATTGCCACTTGAGAAACTTTCCTTTAATTAAACCCTAACGCACATTCCCATCACCACCTAGTACTTCATTTGCCTCTGATAATAACTTTATTGTAAATCCGCAAGAGGGTTATAGAATTTTTTTTTCATTAGTTTCTCTGTTGTAGTTATCATGTGTTTTCTTTCCTTTTTTAGTTATAGTAGTTCAGACGATATTTTAAAAAATTTTCTTAGAGGTTCTAGATTATGTGAAAGTTTTTGTTTGTTCCTTTTTGCTTTTAACTGAGGAGGATTTTGTGTAGTCAAACTAATTCATACTGGGACCAATATTACTGTGGTATAATGATAGCTATCCACCATTTATAATTCTCACTTTAACGAAATAATTTTCTTCTGATTGTGATCAAAATAAATGGATTTCTGTCTCCAGGAAGGTAAAGTGACATGTCATTAAACAAATCTAACTTACTTTATCATCTTAAAAAAGAAATGTGTTAATTTTCTATAAAATCATCTTAGAATGTTAAACAACCACAATTTTATAAATATGACAGACCTTGATTGGAACTTTGGCTTACAATTTTCCTGACACAATTTTCTTTGGCCCAGTTAACTGTGAACTAGTTGACTAGTTCAACAACTAATTCACAACTAATTGTGAACTAGCAAGATTCCTTAAAATTCTGGCTTTTTGGATTGCTTTAAAACTTACAACATATATTACTCTTTACCCTTTATATATCACAGAGAGATTTCATGGTGACTGTTAGCTAGGAAAACATGCCCTTTTTGTACAGGATTATAAATACACAAAACCTTCCTAGAGAACAAAATGGTGATATGTTTTAAGGTAGTCTTTAAAAAAATAAATAGGTCTTGACTCAGCAGTCCTCCCTCTGGATATTCATCCCCAAGATGATGTCTTTGAAAACTTAGCCATCAGAAAGTACCACAGCAAAACTCAGAACCTCACATTATACTCTAATATGTTATATGAATATGATCTCTCTCACAAAATATTGTGTATTTTAAGCTGTGGTTGGTGGGTAACATACTACAGAAAACAAAACCAAGGATAAAGATAGAATAGGATTACTGTATTTTCTGCCATATACAGTTTTATTATTTTATCCCCCATGACCCTAATTTCCTTCCTTTGTAGTCTTTCCATATCATATCCTCATTTACTCAAAACTGTTTTCAGCATCTATCATGTGCTAATCACTGGGCAAGGTCTTGAGAGGGGGAGGAATAAGTTATAGTACACGATCTCTAGGAGTCCATGGTTAAAGAAGCAGCCATTTTTTTTCAGTGTTAGGGAGTAGGAGTCATTTGTAAGTCTAGAGTGGACCTCATTTCCCATGTTCTAAAAATGTTAACTGATGCTGATGTTAACAATATATATGGCAAAGAAGGAAAAATGATTAACTTGCATGTATTCTTCTCCTCTACCATTAGGATTGCCTGGCTTCACAAATAAAAATACAGAACACCCATGCACTATTTGGGGTGTGTACACACTAAAAATTATTCACTGTTAACCCCAATTTGAATTAAAAAATATTTATTTATGTATGGATAAGAACTGGGATACAGGCCAGAGGTGCAGGGGGTGAGAGGATTCACCAGAGACAAATTGGGGAGCAGAACAGGCAGATTGATGAAATATACTGCTGAGATTAGGAGAGGTCTGCCATGCCATGTGGGTTACTTTCCTGCCTGGGGATCAAACTCATGCTGCAGTGGCTGTGGATAGTTCCACTGCACCACTAGGGAGGGCCCAACCCCAATTTGAATTTACCTGGCATCCCATATTATATCTGGCAACCCTATCCACTGTTTAAGCTCCCATTGCCCACTGCAGGAACTTTCCTCTGCTAGCTGTCCATTTTACAGAGGGGTACCTTTGCATGTGTATGTACTCCTAACAATTGTACATAAAGAAACAGAGGTAGGTAAGTAGGTAGGTAGGTAGGTAGGTAGGTAGGTAGGTAGGTAGGTAGGTAGGTAGATAGATAGATAGATAGATAATTGTGTGATTAGGGATTATTTGGGGATCAGTCATTGGTCATGCCTCTGCTCTGTAAATGCCATGTCATCTGAATATCTCAAAATATAATCAGAGAATTGGCATGAATGATAATGTAAGGAATTGTTTTCATCCCCAAATCATTGGCAGGCTATGAGTTGATATGGCTAACTTTATTTCCACGATATTTGTTCTTATTTCTTTAGCATGTCTTGAGGTCATTTATATGTGACCAGACTTTCCTCACAAGGAAAACTGATTAGCAAGGGCCTCTCTCTTATCAATGGAACTGTGTGAAATCCATATGGGTTACAATATTAATAGTAAAAGGCAAGATACAATTTGGTTGACAGAATGGAGATGAGACAGTTCAGTCTAGACAAGGTAACTCTGACTCATTCCAGGGGCTTTCGGCACCTTCTGGATAAGATTTATTGCTCTCCCTGAAGGGGCAAGTTTTGCACCTGCATGAAAACAACATGTTGATCGTCTGTGTTACTCAGTCCCTGAAAGTAAGTCACTCCATTTGTGGAGTCAAAGTGGTGGGGCCCAGACAACAGCTCAAAGATGGGAGCCCTGTGTCCATGTCTGACAGTGCTTCCCACAGGGCATGAAGGTGGCCGTAAAATTGAATGCAGCTATATTAACCCCAAACCAACCTGAAATTCCAACAATTTTCACTCATGTCCAGTGCTTCCCACATTGAGGTCAGCTTGTCATAGTCCTCTAATTCACCCCTGGGCTGTTACTGATATACCTGATGTAGAAATTTATGATGACTATGCAGAAACACATGGGTATTTTCAAGTTTAAATATTCATCTAAAGTGAAAGCCTTACTTATCAGCTCAGCCTCACACCATGCCACTCATTTCTCTGCCCTGTGGTAACTGGTGTCATTAGCTTGGTATGCATCCTTACTTAACACTAAGTCCCCACTCAACAGTAAGTCCTATGAGTGCAAGTACAAGAACTGGTTTGTTTGCTGCTCTCTTTTCTATGCCCAGCAGTCTCCTGAGAGAAAGGGAGATACTGGATCACTCCCATGGATGCCATGTGGTATTGGAATATATATATATTGTACAGATTACAAAAAAATTGCCAAAACAGAATTATAAAACTCATAATGTGCCTTGAAGTTTAATCCTATTTCTCTGTGACTGTACCAATAGCCTCACTTGAAAATAATATGTGAAATGTGCATGATAACCCTTCGTGAAAATGACATTCACCAAATCTGAGTTTTACAAATCTAGGTACCTATACCAGCATCTGGCCCATAGTGGATGCCCAATAATTACTGACTGGGTGACTAAGAAAAGATAATGAAGCCATGTTTCCATCAGTGACAAGGGAGATATTTTGAGCTTTAGTTCTTTTGTTGTAGGGGCCCAGGGAGGACAAATCAGCTGCTGGGAGAAATTGACGAGTTCTTAGAATGGTAGATAGCAGCCCAAGTGCCATCAGTGACCTCTCCTACTTCCATTGCTATTTTTTCTAAAGATATATTTATTTATGCATACAAGAACTGGAGCATAGGTCAAAGATGTGGGTTGTGAGAGAATCCACCAGAGACAGCGTGGGGAACAGAACAGGGCACCACTAGGTAGGGCCTTTCATTGCTTTTCCCTTGGGGCTGGTGAGGTCAGGTGCTCTGCCATGCTTCTATTCAAGCTGTATTCATAGTTTTGGGTTGTTTGGCTAACTCATCTATCTTCTCCCCCAAACTAGAGATGTGTCTTACTCAGTTTTGTATCCATGACATTTCTTACATAAAAAAAGCATTAAGTGTTGTAGAATAAAAGGCTGCCACATGATTTTTTTTTTATGATTCTGATGTTTGATTATTAACCTATGCAGGCAAACCAGCTGTGAGGTTTTGAGACCACTTCTTCACCCTTTTCTTTTGTATCGCCACTATTTTGTTTAAGATGTACCCAGTAGCTGTCATTTCATCATATCAGCCTTAGTGAGAGTCTTTGGAAAAGTTTACACTTAGCTCTTTTATAGCATGGTTTCAAATTATGCATGTGGCAACTTCCTACATAGAAATAATTTGAGTTTTTTGAAAATGATCCCCAATAAAAAGAAATTAAATGGTGGAATAAGTACTTAGTTAATATGTATGCACCATCAATAAAACATATTCTTTAAGACCAAAGCAGTTTCTATCCATATTTTTTTTTCACTGTTGTTTATCTTGGTTGATTTGAACCCTAAAGGGGAATTCACTTCTGAGATGACAATGTTACTAGTAGTAGCAATGAAAAGTGTAATCTACCAGACTAATTCTCTCCTTTACTCACTGAGTAAATAATGGATTTCTTCTTAGACTAAATCGGAGAGTGCCTGTAAGTTTGGGGGCAGAATGGTTAGTAGCTAGTCATCATTTTATCTAGTATAACTATTTTTTAAAAGATTTATTTTGATGTATTTATGCATACAAGAACTGGGGTGTAGGCCAGAGGTGCAGAGGCTGAGGAGATTCATCAGAGACAGAGTGGGGAGCAGAACAGGTAGGTCTATTGAAATACTGCTGATGAGAGCAGCAGGCCAGATAGAAGAGGTCTGTTCAGGCCATGTGGGTCAGCTCCCTGACAGTGGCTGACAGTAGCTTGATAGTGCTGCTGAGAATTTAACCCCTGCGCCACCAGGGAGGACCCCTAGGATAAGTATTTTGAAAGAAATTATTATTGCATACATGAGGACAGTGTCTTCTTTTAACTCCTTTAAAAACTTAATGAATATGGCTTACATGTGCTTTTAAGGTTTCCTGACATATATAAAGAACAAAGAAGTGCACGTTATGAAAAAGTTGAAGTGGGCTTTTCTTAGATGGACAAAAATCTCACATGCTCCAAATCTTGCTTGTCTAGTGTCTGTGCAATGCCTACATTTGGGAATGGTGTCTGGGGATAAGGAGTTGGGGATGTATAAGCTTCTTAGTACTGTAAAATATTTCTGCAACCTGGGTGTTTAAGCAACAGGGAATTATTCTCTTACAGTTCTGGAGCCTAAAAGTCTGAAATCAAAGTGTCATCAGGGCCATGTTCCCTCCAAACTGTTAGGGGAGAATCTTTCCTCTTCTAGCTCCTGGCACTTGCTGACAATCTTTGGTTGTTCCTCAGCTTATGGACTCAGCCTCTGCCTCTGTAGTGACATGACATCCTTCATGAGTTTGTGCCCCTGTGACTTCCAGTTGTTGTCACTGGTAATAATTTGTATTGTTATTGATAACAATAAAGGATGCTACTTATTTAATAGTTACTAAGTGCCAACTCTTTGAATAGTTACTGTTGATTCTCTTAGCCACTATACAATGTAAATGTTATTGTCCCCAATTTAAAAAGTAGGAAATGAAAGTTTGGAAATAACTCAGTGACTCACCCAAAGTCACATAGCTAGAACTCCACAGAGTCAGGACAAGGCCAGATAAGTCTGAAGGACATTGTGTTTTTGCAGGTTCTAAGGCTGTGAAAAGAATGGTATAAAATTCACAAGTATGTGCATTAATAGCTTATTTTAGTCTCAAGAGGATTTGAAGCAGCTTATAAAATAGACGCAAGAGACTAAAACATAGTTAAGGAAATAAGGGTTAATGTAAGCAAAACAAAAAAAAGATGAAGTTGGGTACACTTAGATTATAATAATGCAATCTACTACCTAGTGTCATTATTGTAGAGAGTTGGAAATCTACCTCTAGGTAGATTTCTAGAGACAGAGAACAAATATGATCTGCTAGAACAATAACAGTATCCAAAAGACAAAGCCAGCAACAAAACTTAATCCGAAGGAGAAGCAAAGCTTGGGGAATTTCTCCTATGGGCTTTTAAGAGCACTGTAGGATTTCCTGGGAAGAAGACCCTAGAAGTTTCCTTTTGGGGTAACACCTCCTTAGTTCCCACCACAACTACCACTATCAGCATGTGTATTGCAGGGCTGATTCTGTAGTTTCCTTCCACTCAGGCTGATGCCACAGTTCCAATCACAGTTCCTTTTCAGATGTTCTGCAAGGGCAGAACATTGAGTTGAGTTACAGAAGGGATTTCATCAGTTGGCTGGACTAGGATAGCTACATAGAACGTCATGTCTTAAAGTGTGGAAAAGTTCATGTTGGCTTTCACAGGGGCATTCAGTGTGGAGAGACTATTTTGACATTTCCAGAGCCCCTGCCCATACCCAACACTATGCTTCCTATTATATGTACAGGAGAACTTAGGAGAAAACTTCTGAGGGCAGTGACCAAAAGGAAGTGACCAAAAGGACCTGGAGCTGATGAGCTGATAGACACACACCTTAGCTGGGTACAAAACATATTATGAAACAGAATGACTGTGATCTTTGATCCGAGAAATCAAAGTGAAAGGTCACTGAAAAAATATTTTCTCATTTGTTTGTCAGAATTGGGAAAACATGCCATTATATCAGATTGACCTAGTGCCAGAAATATTGTCAGTTTGGTTTGCTGTATTCCTTAAGGGAAATGGACCTATATAGGGTAAGTCAAGGAAATGACCTCTGGTTTTACTCTGTGTTGAGGTGACCTTATTGTTTCTTCCTGAAAGAACATCATGAATTGGAAGTTTTAAAGGTCTAGGCCAGGATGGCTTTGTGTCTGCAGGTGATAGAAAATTAAATATTATGATACACCCTCTTAATATTATCAATGTTTCAAATTCAATTCTTTTTCATTTAAAAGTAAAACTCTTATGCAGAAATAGCCGTATTGATGACTCCAGAGTTAATGCTTTTTTATATTCCCAGGACAGAGGCATTTAAGAGAGCGGTGCTGGGATGGAGCAGTAACATTTACAGCCAAAAGTGATAATAATTTATTATTGCATGGTCCCAGTATCTGCAATTATGCTGAAATTATCTTCTGTCTATACTGTCTATACAGCCAAAAGTGATAATAATTTATTATTGCATGGTCCCAGTATCTGCAATTATGCTGAAATTATCTACTGTCTATACATTAATTTCATTATCTGTTCATCCATCATTCATCTATCCATTGTCCATCCATCCAACCATCTATCCACCTGTCTTATTCATTCATCCATCTGTTCATCCAACCATCATTGAGCATATATAATGCCTAAAAGGATAATAAAAGTGAAAAAAAAAGTTCATGTCCTCATAGAGTACTCAGATTTTCAGGCAAAAAAAGACTAAAAGCACAGAGTGTTATGTGTTGTGAAGGAACTATATGGAGTAAAAAAGGTAATTGAGGGAGATGATGATTGAATTAAGTCTTGAAGAGTGAATAGCAGTCAGCCATGTAAAGAGCTAAAGAGCAGGCATTTTAGGAAAGAGACTAGAAAGTTCAAAAGCTCTGATGTAAAAGAGCTTGGGATATTCAAGGAGCATAGAGATTAGTTAGGTTGGAGTGAAGAGAATGGGGAAATTGGTACCAACATAAATTGTCATTGGGCATGGTATGGCAGGCCATAATGAAAATCTAGCTTTATTTTAAGACCAGTAAAGATGCCAAAAAGAATTTCAGGCAAGAGCCTGGTATGGCTTATCATGTGATTTAAAGAAATCACTTTGGGTTTCTTTGAGAGGATTAGCTTGGAAAAGTGGCAAGAGTGGAAGAGAAAGCCAGGCTGAGAACAGATCATTGTAGAAGGCCAGGTGAAACTTGTGGTGGCCAAGATAAAGACGGGAGCAGTGAAAATAGAGAGGATGACTAGTTTGAGAGTTATTTTTCTTAAACTACTTATGTGTTTACTTAATGTAAATTACTTATGTCCAGGCTCCTCAGATCTGTGATCACCAAAGGCAGTTTTTTGGAAATGCCATTGATTCATTTGATAAGTTATTTATTGAATCAACATGGTAGTTTTTTTTTTTTTTAATCTGAAAGTAATCTCATTTGCCACTATATCTTTAACTGCATGACCTTAGACTAGGTTAAGTTCCTTATACTTTGGTCAACATAATAAATAATTTACTTAATTGAGCTTAGGTTGGGGTTAAGGCTTGAGTTTCCCAAGTTTAACTTGAGGCTTAAATTTCTAAAAATATTCTTGATATATTTCCTCTGTGTACACAGAACAAATACATATCCCTGACATTTTAAATTAATAAAACAATGTAGTTTATGACCACTGATTACTATCTAATATCAAATTATAACAGAATGTAATTGTATAGTTTTGAAGTAAAGAAAGCAATTCTGATCTATATTTACTAAATATAGATGAGAGCTTATAGCTGATACTTCAGTTTTATCTAATTTGATTTTTCTTTTAAAAAAACACAGAAATATCTATTTTCTCTAATGCTCTGATATATACTCTGACTTCATTCAACATACTGGTGGATCAAGACATTCTGTTACTAAATTAAAGTAGTAGCAGATTTTTTTATGCTGTGGACAAAGTAAGTAAATGAAATGAATAGTCAGAGTTTTCAATATTTTCTTAAACTTTTAGTACCTTTAGTGATTTAGTAGAAATGAGATTATAAGTATACTTTTATTATAGATTATTTAGTGATATAATGAGATAGTATCTGGTTTGACACATAATGACTAGATACAATATTTCTTAATTTTACAAAAATCCTAGGACTTCCAAATGCCCCAGTTGCCACTGGCTTTAGCAAACACTTCTAGAAAAATAGAAGCTCAAATATGACTGAACTATTTTTCACTCATGTGAAGTTTGGCTTTTTTTAAAGCAGTGATCAGGGAGCACCAGTACCATACTTACTGAGACTCTGCCATCTCCCATGTAACTCCCAAGGTTTCAGGACTTGAAGCTGGAGCAGTGACAAGAGCTGGCAGGATGTGCATGAAAGTGTCATATGGGCTTTCTTAAAGGAACTCACATTCATTTCAGTTAGATCCCAGTGGAGGAACTTAATCACAGCTGAATGCAAGGGTTATCAGCAAATTTAGTCTAGCTATGTTCCCAGGTAGAAGGAATGGTTTGATGAAAACCTAGCACATAGCTACCACGGTCTTTATCCTTTCGGACAAACAGTGTAGCAACTCAAAGGTGTTGACATTGATATGAGTTGGCTTGGGGGCTGGGCTGGCATCATGAGACACAATGTAGATAGACTTTCAGAAATCCATTTGAGTGAATTGAAGTTGTCAAGCACAGGCAACTTTCTGCAGAGTTGTTTTGTTTTGTTTTTCTGAAAAGTAGTACTATTTTTTTAAAAAAGACTCAGGGTCCCCCTGGTGGCTCAACGGGTTAAAGCACAGCACTGTGAAGCTAGCTGCATCCACTGTAGCATGATTTCGATTCCTGCCCAGAGAGGTGACCCACATGGCGTGGCAGACCTCTCCTGACCCACCCGCTACTCCCCTCAACAGTGTATTTTAGTCCACCTGCCTGTTCTGCTCCTTACTCTGTCTCTGGCAAATCCTCTCACCCTCCATACCTCTAACTTGTACCCCAGTTCTGTATGTATAAATAAATAAGTCTTTTTTTTTTAAAGGACTCAGCTTTTTTTTTTTTAAAGGACTCAGCTTTTTAAATTAACAGATACATATAAGTAAAGAAGTAATTAATTTGCTATCTTTAAAATAACAACTTTCTTCCCTAGAAGAAATCGATTTTGATTGAAAGATGCTGGTATCTTTTTTTTTTTTTATTCTCATAGAACCAACAATGTAAAAGCAACTCTTTTGTTAATTAGCCACAGCTAGTATGGACCAAGCATAGTGTTAAGTAAGTTTGCGTATGTTATTTATTTATTTATTTATTTTATCACCAGCAGATTCTTGCAAGGTAGATGTTTCTATCCCTATTTTACAGTTGAGGAACCAAGGCTATAAAAGTAACATAACTTGCAAAGGCCACACAAAACTAAGGCCTTCTGGATTTTCTGCTGAATTGTTACTACATGTAGAATAAGTATCTTGAGTGTATGTTTGAAAAAA
>NW_004567107.1:59408086-59470481 GCF_000260355.1 Condylura cristata | reverse complement strand
CCCTAGAAGGACTTTTAAAGGCTCCTAACTTCTAAAAAAATACGTGAAAAGACAGGTGATTCCTTTTATCTGCCTGTGAAGAGTGAGAACTTTTCCTTCTCCATGTGGTTCATTTAGTTGCTGGATGCTGTTTGTGAGGTCTGGTAGGGTGACTGGACCAGGCGGATAGGATTCCAGGGTGTGGCTGGAATTCATCTCTGGCTTCTGTGGCAGAAAGAGAAAAAGGCACTCCTGCCTCTGTGTACAGGCATGAGCTGGGTTCACCAGCTGCACAGCAGCCAACAGACTTGCTCCCCTGGGGTTGAACCATATGGACTTAGTCCCTAGGACAAGTCAACTTGGGGGATCATCCTGCAGAGACAGGCTGTAGCAGGAATAACAATAAGAAGAGAGGTTAGAGCAATGGCCACACAACAGCTACAGGTGCTGAAGTACTCAAATAATTTCTCCCAACATTGGTTCCATCAAATGCTGGCTTTGCAACAGGCTCCATGAAAGCAGCTTTTGTGGTTCAAAAATTTACAAATCTTTATGTGCATATTAAATGTGTCTAAAATCTTGTATACACCTGTTAAACTTGTTTAGTTCATGATGTAACAAACCTAATTGAGCATGTACTTTTAAAAAATTACATATATTCTGATGAACCAGTGTTGAAAGAAATGCATTTTATGAAACACTAACCTAAATACCGCATATACAGTAGCTAATGTTATAAATCCAGTATTCAAATTCCAGTGGAACATTACATCTATGGAAGATTATAAAATTACTGTTTTACTAGATAACATAAACAGAAACAGTTATCACATGGTAACCCATATTTAAATAAGAGAAGTATGAAAAATTCATCCTTTTATATTATAAAATATACTATAAAATATATTTTGCCCTTTTTATTTTCTCTCCCTTTTTCTATTACTTCATACATTTTTTGCTGTTATCAGATAAATCACTTGAAATTGCAATATTTTTTCTTTTCAAAAGATGTATTAAAATCCCATTGAAAGAAAAATAAAATAAACTCATTAGTCTGCACTATATTACCACTGGACTGTGTTACATAAATTGATTGGATTGATAAGTTCATTTGATGTTTCTCTAAATTTGGGGAACTTGAACTATATTTCTTCCTTTCCCAGCTTTCTTCCTCCTTAAGGGATGAAAATACAAATGAGCTTGAGTTTGTTTTTTTTTTAAATGTGATACTTTAAAAAGGCCTTAAGATCTTGTTATGACTTATTGTTTGTAGAGCATTCACATTTGGGACTGAGAGTTCAAGGGACTCAATCCAAAGACAGTATGCTTAAGTCAAAAAGCATTTTGTTAAAGTATCAGCGAACATTTTCTTCACAGGATCCGAATGTCCCAAATGCACATTACAGTAGAGTCATGTTTCTCAAGTAAATGCCTTGGTTCCCCCCAAATGGTCTGAAGCTCTTGGTTATAGCCACTACATAATTCTGTTAGGTACTCTTTTAACAGGTAACTTTGAAATCTTTATTTAAACAAAACAAAAACCACCACCAAAAAACTCTCACCATCTTGGGCCCTCCCTGGTGGCACAATGACTCAAAGCGCAGCACTGCAAGTGCGCTGTGGTGTCTTCAGTGCCAGTGCGATCCCTGCCCCGGAGGTGACCCCACATGGCACCGCAGACTTCTCCTAACATGCCTGCTGCTACACTGGGCAGTGTACTTCGTTAGCCGATCTGTTCTGCTCCCTACTCTGTCTCTGGTGAATCTTCTCACCGTCCCTGTACCTCTGGCCAGCACCCTAATTCTGGATGCATAAGTAAGTAAATCTTAAAAAAAAAAACAAAAACAAACAAAAAAAAAAACCAAACCTCACCATCTTGCCAAATCCGTCTTCAAAGAAAAGAGTATCATCATTGTCAGCGAGGATTATAGACACTCTCTTCTACAATAGGTTGATTTATGGGTTTTTAATTAATTGAAAATGATACATGTAGATATTATAGTTCAACTTTTGATCTTTTCTTGAGCTAACAATGTGCCGTAAGGTCCTCTTTATAAAAGGGGCAGCAACAGAAAGTGCAATGCCAACTGGGCGTGTATCGTGAGTATAAATAACCAGCATCCTGCAGTATACTGTGTTGCCAGCATTGTGTCTGTGTGATGCGTTTTACTTGTTATTTTCAATTCACACTTAGTTTTGGGGATTTACATCCCCATGATAAGTGAAAGAAGATCTATTCTTGAATAATTTAAAGCTCCTTCTGGGTAAATGATTTTTTTAAAAGCATTGCATAGGTGAAAGGAGCATATAGTTTCTAAGTGTTGAATCTGTAATCTTAACTTTGTAACTGGTGATTATTCAAAAGG
This sequence comes from Condylura cristata, assembly GCF_000260355.1. Lineage (NCBI taxonomy): Eukaryota > Metazoa > Chordata > Mammalia > Eulipotyphla > Talpidae > Condylura > Condylura cristata. The sequence continues at coordinate 59,468,136 of NW_004567107.1, read as the reverse complement.
TGTTTGCTGAGTGTCTGATATGTTCTAGGCTCTTTGCTTGATGTGATTCAACTCTGATACACAGAGATTCTTTTGACCTTGACCTCACCAGTAGATCTAGGAGACTTGGGCTAATAGTTATTCTCTCCCATGGTAGTTGCTAACGCAGTGGTCAAGGGGCAAACTACTCAGTTTAGTCCCAAGTACTGAATGCCATTGTGTGACAGCTTCCTGAAATGTCCAAGAAATCAACTGACTGGAAACCCTTTATTAAAACAGGTTTTCATGCCAGCCCTGCCTGCTGTAAGAAGGCTTATGCTAAGCTAGTTTGAGTTGCTAGATTCTGTGTTGTGAGCTGCATGTTAGGGGATGTAAAGTAGTATTAGTAGTGCCCAGTAAGGAGACAGTAACCACTGTGTGGAATATGACAAGTAACAAGAGTGGGATGATAAACAAAGCTCTGTGGACTTGTAGATGCACAGAGAACCCCTCTGGCTGGAAAGACAGCAGGGAGGAGGTGAGTGAAGGAATTGCAGACGATGCTGTGGGTGTGGAGCCCTGCTTTATCTCATACTAGCTCTGGCCATAAATTTCTTAGCAGTTTCTTTGTCTATAAAAGAAGAACCATTATATCTACTTGTACTTGTGATGCTAAAAAAGTAAAGTACTTAGTGTCTGAAGTAAGGGAAACACTTAGTTAATAATATCAGTAAATATGGTAAAACACTCAGTAAAAACTTTTGTTTGTCTATAAAGTAACGATAGCAGTATCATAGGACTATGCTTAAATTTAAATAGAGATGGCATAACAGACCTAGCATAGTGCAGGCCATGGGGCAGGCACCAAATGAACACTTACTATTGTTATAAATATGCGTAGATGAGAGAAGGCATCTCACACCAAGGGAGGAGGCAGATAGCTTGGCTTGGGCTTGGCACATTACTCAGTCTTCTAGGAAGGAGGATTTGTTTAAGGGCAAGTAGTGGAAACGATAGTTGTGAAATATATGAGACATGCATGAAGAATCTCTTAATCAGGGATATTGATGGAACTTTCCAGGACTCCAGATGAAAAGTAAATGAGTGATCCCTGAGTTTCCTTCTGTCTTTGAGATTCTGTGTCCCCTCCATAGCTTCCAGTGGTGCTGTAGTCTGTCCAGCAGGCAGTAGAGAGCAGGCCCATAGCACAGATACACCAACAATAAGGTGCTGAGTGCACTGTTATGACAGTAGTAACGTATTTGTTGGACGAAGCGAATGTTTTCATGTGGCAGTCTGCCCAAGTACTTGATTTGACAGGTAGGAGAGGGAAGTAAAACCTGTGAGCGTACTCAGTGACACATTACTTCCTGGTCATTTTTTTCCCCTGTAGTTTTGAGAACCAGATTCAAGGAGAGGAAAACAAGAGAAAATAAAGCCTCTCCAGGAAATGAGTCTCCAGACAAAACTGAGACCTGACGAATGTATTATCTTACTTTACATACTCTGTGCACATGAGGCAATAGGCAGTGGCTCGTTTTGCCTAAGTGTTCCTAATGAGAATCTTTGGAGTACCTTTGAGGAGAACCACTCCCTCATGGCAGAGGCTTCACACCTTTTTCTTCGAAGAGGAACATGAGAAGTATGTGGGCTCCCTGCAGAGCTGTGTCCATGCATTGAGCAACACCAGGGGACACCTGTGTGCAATAATATGCCCTGTATGTTCCATGACATGTCATGTGAAAAGTCGACCAAGAAAACTCAGGACAAAAGGTCTTTGATTCTATGGGGCTGCTCAATGCCTCTTATATGCCAGTATGAACTGTGAATGTCCAAGGACAGAGCACTCACGGGAAAGTGATATTTTTCATGTAGGTGAGTCTAGGGACCTGAAGCTTGAGTGGTGCTTTGGGCAAAGCTGTATTCAGGGTCAGGAACACCAACCTAAATCATTTCTTTGTCCCTGCCCTCTCCCAGGGCATCCAGCTACACACTGATATTTGTAGTGAACTTTGCCTTTCTTCAGCCAAATAGGAATCACTGTCCAGGGTAGCACAGTCATTTGGAAAAACCCAATGGGGAATGGCTGGCAAGATAATGCAACCCCTTCCCCCTCCCAGATGTCCACATTCTAATCTCTAGAACCAGTGAACAGGTTGCCCTACAAATCAAAAGGGGCTTAACATGTGATTATATTAAATATATTGATTGACATGAACAATTCTTCTGGATTATCAGATTATGCCAGATGAAATCACAGGGGGCTCTACTTATAAGAGGGAGGTAAGAAAGAGAGAGAGTGAGAAGACGCAAGGATAGAAACAGAGGTCAGAATGATATGGGGCCCAGAAGCAGTGAATAGGAGCAGTCTCTGGAAGCTGTAAAAGGCAAGAAAGTAGATTCTCCCCCTAGAGTCTCCTGGAGGAACACAATCCTGCCGTCTATTTTAGACTTCTGACTTGTAAGCTAGCTAATCTGTGACTTTGTGATTTGGTACAGCAACAAAAAGAAACTAATACATGGGTTTTGATTTTGGTCCCATCTTTCCTGTGCCTGATGGTAGAAGGATCACCACACCAGGTAGCTTTCTGAGACCTTTCCCTTCAGGACACGGACACTCCAGAGGGAGGTGTCTTCAGTAGCCAGGTGAGTCCATACTTTCTTGTTTCCCGATCTCCAAAGCCAAATGTCAAGGCAGCTCATAAGTTCAGAAGGCAATGCGTGATCTGAGGTGGGAATGGAAAGAAGCAATAATTGGTCCCTGGTCCTGATTTTTACCTGTCACTTACCTACTCATTTGTGAACTGAAGACCTAGCTGTCAAGTTTGTACTTCATGCAAATTCCTGACATAATATGCTGTGGCAACTGAAATCAGAGCTATGTTGTTGTGAAACTGGTGTTATTTACCTAAACTGTGGTCATTGAAATGTATGCATATCAGAACTGTGCAAAAATGAGGACTGCACATAATAAAATCATGGCCCAACTCCTGCATTACAGTAGTAATTATTATGAGCAGACGGTTGGGCTCATCAGAGAGTATTAAGCCTCAAACACTTGCAGAAATTGGGGAATAAATGCTTCAGTCTTCAAGGCATCCAGGCTGTACATTGCAGGGCCCACTACATGATTACCCTGGTTTTGATGTCACCAGCCAATCAGACTTTACACAGTCTTGATCACTATTTCTAGCAAGGCTGAAGTCTGGGGAATAGTAGCTCAAGTGTGAGAAAGAAGCACAGGAGAACTGATGGGCTACTGAGCCCCAGTCAGAAGGACAGGAGGACCACCTCTTGGGTGTGGACCAACCTGTTTTCATTTTCATGTTCATTTATGACAACCTTCTAATTTGTGAGAAGTTGAAGGTTTTATTCTTTGGTCTTGTCTTGGTTTTTCAGGGCATTTGGACTGGAGCAGATGGAAAAAAACAAAATCTTGAAATAAAGAGTAGCTGTATGTGACATTTGTTGTTGAGTTTTCTTCTAATCAGATATATGTATCTTGTAAAGAAAAGATGAGATTGTTTTAACTGCCTGTACTCCCCTTTACTTTTGGTTCTTGGCCCCACACTTATATCAGGTTCTAGCTCTTGCTGATAAAGAATTAGACTCTGAATTGGGAAACAATGAGATCAGCATCTCCTCTGAAGTGACTGATCAGCTCACACATACAGTTTTGAGAACTTTCCCCCTCCAATCTCTGAGGGAGGTTACAAAGAAATTGGCAGGGAGATGAAATATAATAGAGGACTTTGTTGCAAAGGGCTGATGACATGTTTTAGAATTGCTGATCTCAATTCTTAGGTTAAACACTAGATTAACAAAGATTCATGCCTGTGGGGAAACCATACACTGTACAACAATGAAGGATGATACAATGAATATATTAAAAAAAAACTCTCTGGTAGAAAAACAAATAATTCAATTGGAATATCCGGTAAAGATATGAAGAGACACTCCAGTCTCCCAGAGTGCCAGGAGAAATTTAGGAAGTAGCTTTTTGAGTTTCAACAGTCTGGTATGACTGATTAGAGGCTGAGTGGCATTTGCCCACCTGTAAAATCTGTATTTGAAGCCCACTTTTTCTCATTTGCAAAATGGAGGTAACACTGATACCAGACTTGTAGTGCTATGTCCATGTTAACTGCTTACTGTCCATGTTAGAGGCAGATAGTAATTGTTCAATAAACATCAGCTTCTCTTAAAGAGAGAGAGAGAGAGAGAGAGAGAGAGAGAGAGAGAGAGAGATCTGTGCCTACTTCCTTGTGATGGTATCTTTAGAAAGACAAAGATACTGCCTATAAAGGTTTAGTTTTGGTTTCCTAGTGGAGTGATGCATCCTAAGAAATATAGTTTGGGAGACCAACTGGTAAAGACTTCTCAACTGGTGAACCAAGTTTGATGCATTGGGAGGGGCAGCCTGGAGATGTTATGTCCAGATTCTGAAGTCTTAATTTGAGTGCCTGACCCACTGACTGACTGACTCACTGACTGACAGCTGTCTGGGCTGCACATTGAGGAGGAAGAGCACAGCTGCTGCATATTGGGTCATTTCTAGACTAGAGTTTCCATCAACAGTCTTCCAATGGGTGAAAGTTTTTCTTTGTTGGCTTTTTCTTTTTGAAGTGACAGCCAATGCTTACATTTAACCTTGTGTGGGCTACACTGTAGATTGAGTTATTCACAGGTAAAATAATGACCAGAGGACAATAAGTTAAAAAGGTAATTAATTGTCTTACAGCCCTGGACTTTAGGAAAAAGGTGGAGGGTCATTAAATCCCCAAATGAGAATTTATATGTGAAAGGAGTAGTAGAATTAACACATGTAAATATTTTTGGAATCTGATGGTTGTGGAGTCCTCTATCAGTGTATATACAGGGTCTATCATTGTATACACTGGGTCTTCTATCATTGTGTATACTGATATAAAGGTTGCTTTGGGCTTGAAATGGAGATTTCTTTCATCTCCTTTGATCAGATAGCAGGCTGTGAAGTATGAGAGCAGAGCGTCAGCACCATGTTTGTCAAATGATAATTGGAAACAAGGAGACCTCCTAAACTGGTAGAGAGAAGGATGGTGTTTGGGAAAAAATGGAATAACTGGACTGGTGGCACAAGAGTGAAGGACGTGGGGATATAATTTTCCTGAAAGACCATCCAAAACTATAAGTAAAACTTGAAATATAATTTTAAAATTTTCTTTTTGATCAGCAACTTTTCTGTTAGTGAAGCAAAAACAAAAGGTTGCCCTAATAATGTCATTTCTCTAACACTTTCTCTTACTGCACACATACTGTCTTGCTCATTATAGTGTCCTCATCTCATAAATAGCCCTTTTTTAAAGGTCCTGTTGCTGTAAATGGATTTTAAGTTAGGACTCCTTTTGGCTGTTCATTAAGGACACCTGTTTGTATTTTCTGTAATTTGAATTGCATAAGTAGGCAGCTTTGCAAAGAAAGTTTGCACTCCTCACAAAATACCTTATAGATAGGAAGTCACAGTTTTGTTCTCGGGACAGGAAATTTAAGATGGAGAAAGAAACTAGAGAAGGTAACCAGACTCAGTGAACGAGAATTTGGCACTTCAGTTCTGGATTTCTGCTTTCTGATACACTCATTTTAGTGTTGATTTTTCAGCCACAATTTGGATATTCTTGATAGTTCTGAGATCTGATTGACTACCTCACAACACTTAAGAACAAGGTGTAGTTAAGTGTATAAAACAGAAAAGGAACATGAGCTTGTTTTTATAAAGACTAATTGAAAAGGTTGATTTTAAATGAAAAATCCATAACTATTCATTGGCATCTGTAGAGTATAAATCATTTCCATGTGACATAGTGGCATGTGACATAGTGGCAACTAGAACTCCACATGAGATGGCTTGAAAGTTGCAAACACTATCTAGAAAATAAGGTTTTCTGAAGGTGAGCGCCTTCAATATAAGAATGCACTGTTTTCACTAATGACACAAACACACTCACAAAAAGCTCTTACCTGCTTTAACTTGCCCCTCAGGAGGTAGGTAGGATAGTGGCAAAAGTGTGAATCACTCCTTTGCAGAACACATGTTGCTGCTCTAATGAGAAGTGGCATACAAACTAGAGAATATTAAAGTCTCCTTGAAAACGGAGATTGTTTATTAAATTTGACAGCCCTGTGAATGTTTGAGTTACTCATAGGCCTATTGAATTTGATGTGATTAGTATTCCAGGTGTTAAAGGCAGATCAAGATGTCTTAACCTGACATTTCTTTTACATGTGTTTTAAATCAGGAGCTATTAGAATACAAATTTCTTTACATAATAACTTGTTTCATGAGACAGAAGAGTTAATAAGCTTGCTTTCTTACTCATCCTTTAGGAAGGTTCTTATTTAATTGTTGAATCATAAAGAGACAAGACTCTTGGGTTCTAACCTCATCCTGTGGCTTATTTGTGATTTTTCTTTGTTCCTCAGTTGTTTCATACATAAAAGAAAGAAATCATTAGCAGTACCTCTGAAGTGTTAAGATAAATGCATCTACCCTTCTGATTCCTTGTATAAGATATTTAAATGTTAAAGCCCTATGCATTCCCTATTTTAATAAAAGGAGGAAAACAGACTCAATATGAATTTAGGAAATTGATTAGGGTAAAGTCAGAATTTAGTTCATGATTCTTTTCTAGTCCATTTAATGGCTAGTAATTTATGCATTTACAGATAAATTTAATAACATACACTTTAAGAGTCCTGTGTTAAGAGCTTGTTCTTTTGAATGGTTGCAAACTGTCAGTCGACAGACCTACTTTTATTCTCAGAGATGTTTTGTTTGCTCATAGGAAGAACTGATTTTTCTTTTCAGTTGTCAACCTGTAAAAATACCTGGATTTTTACACAGAAATGTAGATTTCCAGTTACTCTTGAAAAAAAAATTAGAATATCCAGCAACTGTAGGTTTTTATCTCCATATTAGCAACTTCTGGCAGGGCTAAGAACTATCCTCTTTAAATGGCGAATATGCTCCAGCACTGTTTATTTGTCTTTATCTACATGACAACTTAAAGCATTTGAGTATGAGACCCTAATATTATAAATCAGGCTTTCCTCTATTGGCCTACAAGAGAAAATTCTGGCATTTAGAATAAATAACTCAAGCATTATTAAGCAGTATTTATATTTAGAGATTAGATATTTGAATAAACACAGGGTACTGCAGCCTTGAAGTTTCTTTTAGTAAGAAGTGGGTGTTTCTAAGTTTCTTCTGCTTTCTCTTCAATCTGTCCAAAGGTGCATTTGCAAATAACTTACCAGGATCACCGCATAACCAGCCTTTTCTTCTTCAGCACACACATCACAGGCTTGTTATAATAACTCTAATTAATGGGCTGACATAGCTCATAAGACTCCCAAACCCAATTAAACAATGCTCACTCTTGTACCTCTCAGTAGATTGGGAGTAGCTTGGCAAAGGCTGTGATTGATAGGAAAAGTAGCGACATATTCTTAGGCTCTTTAGCAGTGTTGCTACTTTAGGAGACACAAGCTTTGAACACAGTAGCCTTTTATCCTCTGTGCTTTTGGAGTGTGAGAACAGCATGACAGCTACTCACACCACAGCTTTCCTGTAAGCTGGGAATTAAGGCTGGGAGAAAGGGGTGGTCAGCAGAGGAGTGACAGTATGAGGGACGGGAAGCTGCCAGCTGTCATCTGAATAGCACATACCTCTCCCTTTCATCCTGTTGTCCAAAATCTCCATTCATTCATATTCATGGTTTCCACCTCTTTGCATATCACTAAGGTCAGCTTCCTTTGCACATTGTATTTCCTTGTCTTCCATGGATTTTCATTCATCAGAAAAAGAATTAGCTAGTAGAAATTGGAGGCTATTAATAGAGAATCTACTGAGAGGAATTGATTAAAATAAGAACAGTTAAAGCCAAATTTATAGTAAGTTAACTTTATGTTCTCTGATTTTTTGTTTCCATTTATTTCTGACTGATCTAGTAATTCACCAGTTTCATATGTATCAAGCTATAATTATGCTGATAAGAGAAAGAAGGAAAGCATTTTATACTCTTATTAATTAAAAGTGGTACATATTTAGTGTAGAAAATATAGGACTTCAAAAATTTAGGAAAGTACAAAAAATAATTTAAATCTCCCTTTTCTACTATCTAATTATTAACAGTTGTGTTTCTTTTCAAATACATGTTATTTTAGGAAATGGAGCTAATTCTAGGCATGCTATTTCATTATCTACTTATTTATATTAAATCTGAAATGCCTCCATGTCTTTAAATATTGTATGAAAGCTTTTAAGTTTTCTTTGTAGAATTACCCCTACTTTTCAAAAGTTTGAGTTAAGTCACTTCACTTTTATGAAACACCTACTTTAGTTTTTTCTATCTGTTTTTGCTAACTGAAGGAACTTCAAAGTGGCTCACTATTTATGACAAAAGGTGAAAGCTAAAGAAATGTTTGGTAGTGATTTTGCAGCTAGCTATTATAAAGATTATGCTCCTTGTAGTGTCACCACCAAGCTTCATCCCTGGGAATTACATTATAGAGGTGTGTATTTATCATGTCAGTGCTACTTTTATTAGATGTCAGACTTATTGCAGATTCAGTGTGTTATTTGGTATGACTTGGTGTGTTATTTTTTTGGGGCCTGGGACTGCTCAACAGTTGTTTGCATGCAAATTAATGGTAATTGTTTCTTCATGTTATGCTACTCAGATTTATAAAAGATTTCTGAAATTTCCATTTTTGGACAGTTGGGAAAACCTGTATGTGGCTACCCATATTTGATCAATGTTTTGAAAGATAAGTGTTTCCAAATTTGATTGATAACCAATGTTGTAACCAAGAAATTATAAGCATTCACATTTACTGCCTGTATACCCAGAATTGACTTGTTAGTCAAAGCATATAGTTGGACTTTATGGTGACCTTGAGAAATTTGTAGGGGTTGAACTCCCAGTGACATTTTATGAGAGTCCTACATAGGAAACTTTCCTAACTATATCTTTCTGGGAAGCTGCTCTGATATTCTTCAACTGCTTTTTTAGATATTTTTATCCCATGAAGAAAACTAACCACTTAGTCTCAATCTGTGGGCAGAAGATGGTGAAGGACTGCCAACTGTGAAAATATTTGGAAAGGTTTCTGCCTTCTTAACCATCATCCTAACTATCATTTGTTTTATATTGTGAATGGAAAACCAACTCTTCTGTAAGAAAACATGAATGTCTGCTGGGGAACATGTATTTGCTTTGAGAACTCCTGGGGCCAAGAAAACAAAATGCTTAATAACAACAGCATAATGAGGCCACAGGGGTCCTGAAGCAATAATTAAGGAATGATTTCAAGGTTCCATGGAAGCCTAGGGAGTGTGTGGGCTATAGTCTCCCCAAGAGAAAATTCAGTTTAGAACAGATGGATTCCTTTACTGACAAAGGCTCATATTTCTGAATATTGTTGGTGACTTGATTAAACAGAGTTCAACTTTATAATATATTTAATTAAAAATTTCCCTGTTATAAATAGTGCAATGCACCAAATTTATTGGAGTCCTGTCATTCTACTAAGAAGATTAATGACAGCTGATCACACTCATTCTTTTTAACATTTAGGCTACAGAATTAAAGTGTTAGACACTTACAGAGAATTTTAGTACTAGATACTGTGTAGTCCACATACATAGTGTCATAATTTGCATCAGAAGAGCCATAGGAGGAAGACCTGGATAAAAATTTGAAGTTCTGATGAAAACTGCTTCTTAATCTGATGAAACCTAAATTTTCAGTAATGCTTCTGAATTTAAGAAGGCATCTAACTCCTAGCTATAAAACCAGATTTTGCTATGTAGTTTACTTAGTAAATGTAATTTCCAGTTCTTTATGCAATAGGATTAACTGTGTGAAAATGATATCATTTGACTATATAAGTTGATGCTATATAAGTTGATGCCCCATTGGAAAACTTGCCATATTTTGTCATAAGAGTGGTGAAGATCTTGTTCATTTTTAGTGATTTTCGATTACTTAGAAAATACAATCTGGAGTCATTAGTGATAAAGCTGGTGCTGTCCCATTGACATCCAGAACTGTAGTTACTATTTCCTGAGAATAGGAGACTTTCCTTAAGAGGAGAAGGGAGTTCTGGATCTTTCATTTTTTTGTTTTAGTAAAGGAATTTCTCAAAATTTACATTTCTAGAGTGAATATCCAGTATTAATCATTCTTAATTTGTTTTTTTTGACTGAATATCAAGCTCAATAATGTACTTAATACTGAAACACTAATAATATATAAAGTTAGCCCCATAATTAAGAAATATGAAATTTAAACCCATTTAAGTTTTTATAATAAACTAATAGTAATTAACATAAATTTCATTCATTCATCAAATTCGTAGATCCATTCCTTTATTCCCTTATTGAGTCATAATTGAATTGAATGTATGCTTGAGTAAAGCAGGCTCCTGGGCTATAGGAGGTGACGGTTCACGAAGCTGACAAGCGAATTCTAATAGTGTGATAAGTAGTACAGTGTGTGCAGGCAGAGGGTTGGAGTAGCTCACTTCATTCAAAATCTCTCAGCTTCATCATTTAAATGTGTAATGGTTTCTCCCTAGAGTCTTGCTACTCCAGCTGAGCACACAGACCAGCAGCATCCACATTACCTACAGTTTGTTAGAAATGCAGCCTCTTAGATCCCATCCATAATTTTCAATTATAATTTGCATTTTAATAGGATCCCCAAGGCCCAAATTTTATCACATGCTTAAAATACCTCATATAAGGATGGGGAGGTGGTGAGACTATTGCAAATGTATATTCTTTATTTACAATAACCAAGAACTGGCAATAAGCTAAGCAGCCACCCAGCAGTAGATGAATGGATAAAGATGTGATATGTGGATGGATGGATAGATAAATAGATAACTCTATATAGCTATATCTTTGGCTATAGATATAATTGAGAGGGAAGAGAGAAAGAGAGGAAATATAGACAGATAATGAAGAGAGATGGATAGATAGGTATAGAGAGGGAATAAGGATAGACAGACAGACAGACAAATAGATATAGAGAGAGCAGAATGTTATTCAACAAAAAAAGATGAAATCCATAAAATGAGTGAAACTCATAGTGAAATAAGCCAGACAAAGAAAGACAAGCACTGTATGATTTCTCTTACATGTGGTATATTGCAGAAAAAAATGAACTAAATAAAACAAAAATAAAGTTTTGGACTATGAGACCAGTTAGTGGTTACCAAAAAAGAAGGGGGTAGGGGAGCCGGTAAGTTGGGGCAGAGGGAACTATGGTATGGTTGAAGGATTGACTTGGACTCTCAGCAGTGAACTTAAGGTAGCCTGTGTACTCACTGATTACCAATGATGCAAACCTGAAATTTATGTAATGTTACATCGCAGTGTTACTTAAAACAACAACAGTGTATACTACTAACAGAGCTCATTCATGATCAGTGAGTAATGGAATGATTTAGTAGTAACTACTTCCTTTGTGTGCCTACTGCTGGCCAGGTATGGCTGCTAAGTGATTTAACTATGTGCTCTTACTCATTTTGCTGTACAACCTGCAAGAAAAAATAGACTTAGCCCCATTTTGCACATTAGAAAGCAGATGTCCATAGAGGTTAAGCAGCAAGTCTAAGGCACTAGAGCAAGTAATTAGCTGATCCAGAATATAAACTCAGCTTAATTCCAAAGCTTGCTCCTTCCCTTGCAGCACCCAGATAGTTTCCCCAATATAATGGCCACATTCCTAATAGCTTGATTTACACTTAGTTTTCTTTTATCTGTCAGTTTCATGATAGAAGTTTAGTACGATAGATCCAAACAACTCGAAAACTGAAGCTTCTGCTCCAGGAACAATGAGCAATTACATTATGTTTGTTAACAAGGTGCCTGGAAGCAGCCAGTTCATTAATGAAATTCTGGTCAGTAGTCAAGTCTCATCAGTTTGCTTATTTATAGTGCTCGATATTAAACTTTTCTGAAAATCTCTAGGGGATCCATCTTAGAGATCATCATTGGGCAGTGGGCTGGCAGGTTACCTGTGACATACGTGAGCTTTAACTTATTTCTTTATTAATGTATGTATTTTGTTCAGACACTGCTAACTGAATAATTTTTTTAATGTATTAGTTTTAATGAGGTAACAATAGTTTACCATACTGTATGTGATTTGAGGATATAGATTCATACCTCTTCAGAGATGTTTTATCACCCCACACCTATCATCAAGACACCTATAATAATCTGCCAGGGTCCTCTGGGCACCCCCACACCCCTACCATCCCCCACCCTTGCCTCAATTCCACAGTCTGATTTGTACAGTTTCTTTTCTTTTAGTTTTTTTTTTCTGTTCTTGTTTTTCTATATTGGATCCATTTTTAAATATTTTCTTGAAATTCATGGAATCTTTTTCTATTCAAGATTTTTCTATTAAAGGAAAAACGTGGCATTTTATGATCATTGTAACAAGTGTGAACATTATGAGGCATTATGAAGAAAAAGTTAACAATTTTGCCTTTGATTTCCCTTTCCACTTCCTTCCTCTCATTTCCTGCAGACTGGCTTATATTGTTCCACATTCTTCTTCCTCATGAAAACATGCAAAGATATGCACATATACAAGGCTTTCAGTTTTACAAAAAAATTACTTTGCAGTTTGCTTTAATATGTCATAGTCATCCCTCCTCTCAAGTCTCATTTGCAAAAGTATTTTTCTTCTAAACTAAGATTCTCAATTTGTCTGAAAAGATGAGAACACTATTTTTAGTTGAAGATCTCAAACTGGAGTTTAAGGAGAAATGCCTATAAAGATGATGATGCCTATAAAAGGTCCTTACAAAATATGAAAATGCCTTGGTTGCTCTTTAAGGAATTACCTTTCTAATCCAGAATATAGAAAAGGATGGCTGATCCTGATATATTTCCTCTCTACGCTTTAAAACTTAGCAGCTGATGGGCAGCAACTATTTTTGGGGGGGGGGGAATAGACTTTATGCAAAATTATTTTGAAACCTAAAATATTCAAGTCATGTGCTGTTCTTATTTCTCCGTGCCTGTTCAGTTTTCTTTTGTACAGCTTCATAGACCCTCATCACTTAAAAAGAAAATATTCTCTTCCTTTACAAACAGCTTGAATACACTTCTTTATTCTCTTTTTCTAACCTTCTGGTTTATGTGGAATTGGTGCCAAATCCCTCAGCATGAAGGCATCTGTTTTATATTTTGACAGCAGTGATGGCCTGAACTGAAAATTTATAAAAAATATACCCTGTTCTCTTTAGTTATGGACTGTATATTAGTTTTATTCACAGGTTTATAATGCTCCTATTCTTGTGATGCAATGTATGTTTACATAGAAATGCACATATGTAGATTTTAAAAGTATGAAGTACTAAGGACATTTGTTGACAGCTATTAACATTACTGTTATCCTTTCATTTAGCATGCTTTATTTTCTAAATTAAAAAAAAAATAGCTTGCCAACACCATTTAGCATTTTGATAAATCTTTTTTTTTCTGATTATTGGCATTGTTATTGTTAATCTACCATCTAATTTGCTTTTTTTTGTGCTTTCATCTTGCTTCCCCTTGCTCTTCCCATGTACCCTGAACATCTGACTTAACTTAGCTACATTTATTGGAAATAAAGGCATCAAGATGCAATGAAAAGAGCACTGATCAGAGAGTCAATGAACCTGGTTGTTCAAGAAATAGCCTTGGGGTTTTTTCACTGTGGAAATGTGGGGCAAGTCCTATGACCTCTGCAGACCTCTTCTACTTCTTCCGCCAACTCCCTGAGGCACATCAACTTCTTCTCCAACAGATCAAGTGCTTTTATGCTACATGCCTTTACATATGCTATTCTTTCTGCCCGAGCTGCCCTTTCTTGTCTCACATCAGACATAGTCATCAAATCTCATCACTGATAGGACACTTATTCTTGAGTCCCTCTCTTCTTCCTCTTCAAAGAGGAAACTCATATTCTGCAGTCATTTAAGATAATACTTCTGCTGTCATTGTGATTGTGTGTGTGTCTACATCTCCCTCACTAAACCATAAACCTCTTCAAGGCAGGGACTGTGTCTCATTCATCTTCGTCTCCCCAGGCTCTAGACCTCCCCCCGCCATGTCCACCTCCCAACCCCCCCCCCACCACCACAGTCTAGTAGATCTATACCTGTTGGGAGGTGGACCCCCATGTCCACCTCCCAACCCCCCCCCCCCCCCACCACAGTCTAGTAGATCTATACCTGTTTGCTCATTGCAGGTATAATAAGGTGATTGGACCAGGTGAGATTAAAGCAATGCCATGGAACTCCTAAGTTAAAGGAAGGAGAGGACCAAGGTCCAGCCTTGTAGATACTTTAATGCAGAGAGGAAGTGTGTCAGAAGGAATTGGCCACATTGTAAAATTGCCATTTTACAATGGTGGGCAAAAGAGGTACATGACCTTTTTTGAGTTTGAGCTGTGCTGTTAGTTCTGATATTATACCACCTTATAGTATAAGTAGAAATTCTAACTGGGAATATATTATTATTATAGACTTGTAAAATGTTGTATTATTCTCTGCCCCATTTGTCAGTTTGAATAATGCTTGTTTTGAATTATTCTGCCCTGCTAGATTTGATTAACTAAAAAGTGTTCCTTTAAGAAATCATATTTTTTATTTGTACTATATAAATGAATAAAAAGTGTTATCTTTTTTATACTTACATGTATGTTCTAAAGATACATTGGTTAGACATTGTAAAGAATCTGGATTATATATGATTTTATAGATAGATATACATTTAACATTACACAATTATATAGTTATATTATAGTACTTGTATGATATTGAGCCTTAATGATTTCCTGAACAAAGAGGAAATTGATTATTTCCTTATCTGGTGTGATATTTCCTTTCCTGGGGACCTATTCCTGGTTAGGGAAATTTGTGCTTTTACTTGCAGTTCTAACAATCTGCAAGCTGCCCCACCCCCCACCCAATTGCATTAAGTCCCCACTAGGGAAATCCATGCCATGACATTTGCAGTGTAAACCATATTCTATAACAGCCACATAATCTTTCTTTCTTCCCATGGTGAGAGAAAGGAGATTAGCGTTTTTGGAAAATGTCAAGACAAGAGTGGCTTGAGTTCAAGATGAGAGTTAACCCCCTCCATATTTGTTTTTGACTTTAAGTCCATTTTATTTAAGTCCGCTTTTAAGAGCAAGCGCCCATGAGTAGCAGCTGTGGGTATAGATCTGTGGTCCCCAGAAGCCTTTGCAGAGGTGCACCTGCTACTTTCAGAACTGCCTGGGAGTGAGAGAGTGACCCACACAAAAAGCTTCTGTTGGATTTCTGTGCATAGCTGTGAAAGCTTAGATGACAAGAGAAGAAAGCTACTAGTGAAAGAGGAGGATGGACTAGGAAAAGTAAATGGGGATACTGCTGACAAAGGGCTGTGCTGGGGCAAAAAGATGTATGCACACAATTCAGCAGAGAAAAGCTGACAAAGAAGCCCAAAATGCTGAAAAGAAAATGTGGGGGTAATATTCACCTCCAGAAGGGAGGTAGAATCCTAATGATATAAAATCCCTACCAGACATATTCTTTAAAATGTCCTGTTTCCCCCTTGTATTCTGTGCAAGTTACTGATCCTTCCATAAAAGTAGGAACAATTTTGAAGCATTGCCAGGACACCGTTATAACCTGAAGCCAATCTTTTTGTCAGCCTGGTGTGAGAGAAGCAGCCAGAGGCAGCTTTGACATGTGCACATGTTAGCCTCGCTGCCCTGTGTGTGCTGACTATGATGTCATGGTGTTCTGCTGGGTTTACAAAGAAGTATCCTGTGTGATTAAGTCAGAGCTACTTAATGGGTGAATCAGAAACTTTCCATAAATATGATGCCAGTTGTAGGTGACATCTGGGAGGGCTGGGGTGAGCAAATACATAATCATCACTTGACTCAAGGGAAGTCACTCTCCATAGTGACAGACCTGTGGGCTGATCCTCCTTGAAAATCTCTGTCTAATCAGAGACCAGTTGGCTCAGGAAATTGATTTTGGGAGTAAAGATTATTAGATAGCAATGAAAGCTAAATGGAAGAACATAAGAGGCCATCAGCAAAACAAGTTATGACAGCAAAACAAGGATGAAGCCACAGTTTGGCCAAAAATCAATGCTACAAGACAGACAAAAGTTAACACAACATCAGGGTGAGGAAGATGTTCATGTAGAAGGTGTGGAGATAGTTTAGTCATTTTACTAGCAGACACAAGAGTCAAGAGCATCAAAGTTCTACTCCTAAGGTTTAGCTTATTAAGCTTGATCAGGCAGCTTAGTATAGAGAACTAGAGTAGAGGTTCACAGTCAGGTAGCAAGGGCCCAGATGCTTCTAGATAGCCTATTACTCAAAGTACAGTGCATAGCTCATCAGCTGCTCTGTTTTGTTACCCAAGGGGTGATATGCACCTGGACTCAGGGGTCTGAGCAACACCTTGCTTAGGAAATCCCTAATTTCCATTTAAGGCCTTCCTATCCTCCCTCATAAACAGTGACATTATCTTTATTGCCCTACAAAGTAAACAGGTCTTCTTTGGACCAAGGAGCCTCTCTTTGTGTGCCATGCTGATCAGAAAAAAAAAAAAAAATGTGCCCTCTGATCCCAAGTGGGGCTCCATCTCTGGCTTCCTAAACTGTTTTCTAGGTAAACAGCCAAGAAAAGATAGTCTGGTGCAGTAAGACTTTGAGAAATGTCATGAAGAATATCTCCAACACTGAGCTGCTGTGGCCTTCATTCCAGTGTGCACAAGGCTACATCTTATTTTATTTAATGTTTGGATTCACATGAAACTTGTTTCCTTTATTGCCTTTATGCTTTTAAAAGCACCATTTTTTCCCTCACACTACTCTGGGTGGGTTTCTACTCTTTGTCTTTAAAAGAAGACCAGAACTAACACAGAGTTAGAAAATTAGGTAATCAAAATGAGGAGCCTCTGGGCCCTCCCTGACGGTGCAATGGGGTAAAACACAATGCTATGAAGATGTCTGTAGCCACTGCAACTCAAGTTCAATCCCCAGCCAGGGAGGTGACCCACAAGGCTGGAAGACCTCTCCTGACCTGCCTGCTGCTCTTCTCAGCAGTGTATTTCAGTCAGTCTGCCTGTTCTGCTCCCAGTTCTGTCCCTGGTGAATCCTCTCACCCACTGCACTTCTGTACCCCAGTACTTATATACTGGAGGAGTCTTGAATGAAAAGCAAATGAGGAGTCTT
The DNA here is from genome assembly GCF_000260355.1 of Condylura cristata. Lineage (NCBI taxonomy): Eukaryota > Metazoa > Chordata > Mammalia > Eulipotyphla > Talpidae > Condylura > Condylura cristata. The sequence goes on along the minus strand of NW_004567107.1, from coordinate 59,450,894 downwards.
GAATGAAAAGCAAATATGAAATATGAAAAAATGAGGAGTCTTGAATGAAAAGCAAATATGAAATATGAAACCATGACCCTTGGATGCTATAGGACTAGTATCAATCATGCTGGTTCTAATTATGCTTCTGTTCTTTTGGGACATGACTGCTGAGGATACAGGAAATAATTTCTATTTATTGCCTCCATGGCACTTTATGAAGTATTGAATATGAGCCAAGTCAGAAGTGATCAATTTTCTTTCCTGTAATTAGTGTTGTTTGAATGCCTTTTTCCAGATTTTTTTTTAAGACTTGACCCATTTTATTAAACATGGCCTTGGAATCTTTGATGCTTGGCTTACAGATTTACATGCAAGCAATAATACAATTGGAAGCCCCTAAGTTTCAGATGTACACATATGTATGTAAATGCACACATTTATGGGAGGGGCAGAAAGAGATAACCTTGGTCCAGGAGTTATATTCCTCTTAAAGGAAATATCATATTAAAATATGGGTCACAAGTTTTTTTCTTAACTATATGTATTTCTTTTACTGGTAGTAATTAAGTTCTTCTGTGGATAAATGTGGCATACTTTTTAGGACCCAAGGATCTGAATGAACTAGAGCAATGGTGAAGGAAAGGCCTAGAATGTATGAAACTTGCAATACTTTCAGAGGTGTTTCACAGAAGTATTCAGTGTGTCGAGCTCAGGCCTTTTCACTTGCCAGTTGCCGTGTGCTGGACGTTGTTCCCATTTTACCGGTGGTTTCCTGGAACTCTCCAGTCTCTTGTGCACAGGCATTTTCTGAAAGAGGCATTCCCAGACCCACCATCTAAACTAGTCCTTGTCCCAGTGCTGTTGGAGAATTTGCTCTTTCCAGGCTGAGTGCATAGCATAATTTACAGCTGTAAAATGTATGGACATTATGGTGAATGTGTTTGTGTATGTGTAATAGCTTCCTCCTCTCCCCACCCTTCGATTCTAAGCATCATTAAGATAAGTTATGTCTGTTTTGTTCACCACAGCACTCTCAACCTGACTCAAGAAATGGCATACACACTTGGTGTAAATTTGGATTCGTTTACTGTCAGGAGGTGTGAAAACTAGCTCCAGGAGTTTGTGTCACTGAGTTTTATAAAGAGAGGGGTCATATTATCAAAAAGCATTTTCTTTCTGCCATATTTTTCTATTCTATCTTTTTCTATTATAAGAATAGAACATTCTCAGCCCTCCCTCGTGGCGCAGCAGGTTAAAGCACAGCAAGCCACTTCAGGATGAGTTCGATCCCCGCCCGGGGAGGTGACCACATGGCGCAGCAGACCTCTCCTGACCTGCCCGCTGCTCCCCTCAGCAATGTACTTCATCAGTTGGCCTGTTCTCCTCCACACTCTGTCTCTGGTGAAGCCTCTCATTGCCCCTGCACCTCTGGCCTGTACCCCAGTTCTGTATGCATAAATAAATCTTTAAAAAAAAAAAAAGAGTAGAACATTCTCAGTGTCCCCAGTTCTGAAAATAAAAGGGCACAAAGGGGGAAGAGTCCAATATCAAAGGAATTTTGCTGTTAACATTTTGTAGAACTGTAGTTTAAAGGAGAATAATTTGTCATGAGAAGAAAGCACAGAGGAAAGAGAGTGTAGCATATAGGGTTAGTCTGAAGATGTCTCAGACAAATTTGATGTGAAACCCGGAGTAAGGCAGAAGTTGTGGGATTGCAGAGAGAGGGGTGATCTCTGGGGTGATAAGCAACTCCTGCTCATCTCTGGGAACATTCCAGACATGATCTCTATCAATGAGCCTTCGCAACTCATTCAAGGGGCGTGAATGGACCTGCTGAAGGCGATGCTGTAGTGTGGGACATGTGATGGAGAGAGAAGTACGGGTATTCCCCACATTTAGAAAGTTCTTGTTAGACTATTTTGTTTTTACAGATGATATACATTAGCACCTATTTTTCCTAATCCGAGGAATTAAAAGATTATTTCCACATTTACAACAAAAAGCAAAACTTTCACCAAGGTTGTCTTGCAGCATATTCTAGAGACAGTGCTTTCTCCTCAAGGCAAATTATTCATTCTGAGCTGCAGGAGCAGCACCCCCTTTACTTCCCCACCCCCACTCCCAGGAGCAGCACCCCATCTAGTCTAACCCCCAACCCCACTAACAGGAGCAGCACTCTCCCTATCCCCCAATTCCCACCCCCTTTTCAGCTTTACTTAGCCTGTGTATTTATTACCTCATTCCTGCTTGAAAAGTTAGTGTTAATTTTATGTTAGTGTTAATTTAGATTCTATGCATCATTTGATTTGATTTAGTTGGTTTATTTATTTTTATTTATTTTTCCGCCTAAAATTAATGGTAACTGATTCTTTGATTTATCATTTCAGTTTAGGAAATGTTCATGGGAACACTATTTTCAGATGGGGATAGGATGGTGGGAGGGAGACTTATAGTGTTGGACTTTGATACTAAAGGGAAGAAATGGGCTCTGGATACCACAGATGTACCTCCCAAATCTAGTTCCACAGCTGAGCCACCTAACCTCAGTGAGTCCCTTTCCTTCCTCTGTAAGATGAGTTTATGTAATCTCCCCACCCCCTTGCTGGCTTGTGAGGACAGAGAAAGTAATTTCAGAGCAGCTCAAAAGTTAGCAGGTATTCAAAAGCCACCAGTTGTTACTATTAAGGAGGACTGACTGATTGTGTGATAGAGATGATTTTGGTTGTGTTCAACATAGGCTAGAAGCTAAAACTAGAAACTCTGGAGCTAAAATATCTGAATTCTAACTGCACCTCTTACTAGCTGCACTGTCTTGGGTAAGTAAGGTAGCCTTGTAAATTGAGAATAACAGTACCAACCCCATAGTTTATTATGAAGATTAGCAAATTAATCTCATTAAGTGATACATAGAAATATTTGCTATGATCCTTATTGTTTTAAATAGTTTTGAAACTGTCCACCTGGCAATGGAAAATACTGGTCTAAACATTGCATGAGTGATCTGCTTTTTTTTTTTAAGATTTATTTATTTATGCATACAAGAAATGGGGTACAGGCCAGAGGTGAGGGTGAAAGGATTCACCAGAGACAGAGTGGGAAGCAGAACAGGCAGCTTGACTGAAGTACACTGCTTGAGGGGAGCAGCAGATGGGTCAAGAGAGGTCTGCCGTGCCATGTGGGTCACCTCCCTGGCCGGGGATTGAACTCTTCCTGCAGTGGCAGCCCATAGCTTCATAGTGCTGCATTTTAACCAATTTGCACCACCAGAGAGAGCCTGAATGAGTGATCTGTTTAAAAATAGCACCAGGAACAGTTTTCCAGGGTGCTTCATGTGTTGTCAGAGTCAAATTTCCACGAACAGAGGTTCAATCTTATTAACAAGGCTTTCCATTGATAAGTTTCTGGGATGCAAAGTACTTCAGTCAATGTCTCCTGGGCTTTTTGCTCTTAACTCCCAATGTATGCCCATTGCCACAGGGTGATCAAACATCCTGCTCTTGTTTAATTTGAAAGAATCTTTGAGGGTCTGGTATGGTACATTTAGCAGACCCATGATGGGCACCTTAACCTGGTTGTAGGGATGTAGGTAACTGGCTGGTACCATGATGTGCTCCAGACCATGGTCTGAGTGCCTGCAGAGAAAGCTTCCGGCGAGAGGGAAGGCAGAGGAGAGACTGCAGGGGGTGGAGTGGGTGCAGGGCTCAGGCAGTAGGCAACTGGGCACAACATCAGAAGCAAACAAAAGGGGATCATATCCTGGGCCTGGTGCCCATGGAGCCTTTATAATGTCCTTTAGTGCTTTAATGCTCTAGAGTAAAGCCACTCTAAAGGCTAAAAGCATCTGTTTTTTCAGTTCTTTATGCTTTTTATTCAAATATAAACAATTAGCTCAAAAAAAAAAGATTTCTTCAGTCTGCTCTGTGCTTGCTACTTCCCACCAGCAGCTCCACACAGGGAAAATTGTGCACTTCCTATGGTTTCCTGCCCCACCTGGTTCTTTTGTTTTGTTTTTAATATCGATCTATTATTACAGGAAGCACAGAGACTGTTCTCAGCCACCACCTGGTAGACAGGTGTCTGCAGTGGAGTCCTGGGACAATTTGGTGGACCAAGGTCTTCTGTGATAGTACTTGACCAGCTCTTCTCCCTTCCTATGAGTTAATGTGACTTGTGGGGACTGCTTATGAAGGACTCCTGGTCACTTCTATTTTGAACATATCTTTAGCCCCAGACAATTTTGACAGGTCCTATGTTTTCAAAAAGCTATACATTATCAAATACATGTCGCATCTCTCATTCAAGACCCCCCTGCCCGTCAAAGACTCAGGCAGAACTAGGTTTGAACATTATCTCCTAGCACTGTGTGTTCAGTATGGCCCCTCACCCCTACTCTGGCCCTCCCTGTGATTCTCTGCCCCCTTCACCCCTGCTCCAGTCCCTTTTTGTTTCTTTGTCCCTGATATTGAATCATTTGGCCTCTTTATTTTCACTCAGAATCTGACCTGCACTGCAAGCTTTCTCCAGGGGATAAGGCTTTCATGAGAGCTGGGGAGTAGAGGAGGGACCACCTCAGCCATGACCAGCTCTCATTTGCTCCCCTCTACACTGCATGCTGTTGTACCAGTGATCCCTGTCTCCTCCAGCTGTGCACGGGACAGATCTTTATGACTCCTCAAGGCCCTAGGTTCTCTTCTGCCCACACACATACCAAGCATATCATCCTACCCACACCCCACATTAAATGTAATTTTTGCTGCAAAAAATGAAGGCATTTTTGTAATTTGGCTTTTGAAATGGACTATAAGTAACCCATTCAATTTATAGCTAACTCTGATTTCTGAGGCATTCATCTGTCATGTGTTCTTAAAATGAGAAAATGTGATCTCCCAGTTGTTTGCATATAGAATAAAATCTTTTGCGTATTAAATACTCAAAGAAGTAAAAATCCTTTATCTGTAGACATTTATTTAAACATTTGTTGTTTTTTTTTGTTTGTTTTTTTCCTTGTATATTGGAGGTGATCTCTCTTTCATGCCATCAAATAATTACATCAAGGCAATTTATTAGACTGTAGACACTGTAGCTATGCTTCCCGGGGTGGGAAAACAGCTTTGGCTGAGTCACAAATGCACCCAATGCCAGATAATATCCATCAGACCAATTCATTGACCCCTCGTACCTTCTAAAATCATGATGCACATAATTCTCTTTGTGTTATTGTGGACTTCTAGTGAGCCCGGGACCTGGGATGCAGTGGTGAAGGAAGTCAGTCTCAGGGGACTGCTATGTCCATCATGCAGTGAAGCTTTTTAAGCATCCCATTTTATACCCCTTGTTCCCAAGCTTCAGCAAAAGCATGTCTTTTTAATTAAGCTCTGTATACATTTTACTTTTTCTCCAGACCTCCTCCTCAAAACAGTACTGGGCACCTTACACACACACACACACACACACACACACATCTACACCTGGATTTCTTTCCTTAATTGGCTCTTTGATTATCTTTACTGAAATGCTGGGCTGTGCCTGCATGACCTCTGTCCATGTTCTTGGCTCACAGTCCTGGTTTCCAAGGGTTTTCCCCTGGACTCATGTGTTTTCGCATGCACCAGGTGGACTGTCGCCAGACACCGAACAAGGTCAGGCAGGCATCACACCAACATGTCATTCATTATACATATTTTTGTAGAACTCAGCTTAGTAGTTCTACAAGTGGCCACTTGATGCATCCCGCACAGGGATTTCATCAGGAACCTCAAGCAATCTTTGGAAAATGCTTCACTTGGGAGTAGACTTGGTTTGACGTGCAGAGGGAGAGACAAAGGCCCCCTGGTAGGGGCTCCAGCCTGGGAAGTGGTGTGGAAGCAGGGGCTGACATATGCTGGGTCTGAAAGGCCTTTGAAGCCATCCTGAACCTTTGGGAACTGAGCTCATAGGCCGTGGGGTAAACTGACCTTCCAGAACTGGCCGAAATAACAGGCCCAAGGCAACATAAGGTGAATATCATTGATTCTTTTCCTGTCTCCTTAACATATTTTTTTCAGGCATCTCTTAGCATCACTGTTTTGGTTAGCAGCTAGATATGCCCAGGTATTCTGTAAGCCTAGGGAAGACTTGGTGTAAGCAGAACTGATGGAACAAACATCCAGATGTTATTTGGAATTTTGAGTGCACTCTGTTGCTCCATGTACTTTGTGTTTGGATTATGCAGTGTTTTCCCCATGCTTTAATGTTAGGTCTCTTCAACCAAATGATAAGGTTGGGTAGGGTGGAAATTAGAGGTTGTGGATCACAGTGGTGTTTTAGTGTAAGCCATCACTTCCATTCATGTTGCAAGGGTTTGCATAGGTTGTTCTTGTTCTCTTTTGTTTTTGCATTTTACTTATGATAACAATTGTTTGTTTCATTGCTTTTTTTCATTTTGTCTCCTTTTCCTTCTTTTCTCTTTTTTCCTAGTGCTTGCTTTTTAAAAATTCAAGAACCTATGGTTAAAATTCAGATTTCCCGCAAAACTGAATTTCCAGCTTTGAAAGTTGGTATAGATAGCCCTGGCTAGTGTTCCCAAATGCCAACAATCTGAGGGCTGCCTTCTTGACACAGATGTATTATCACAGATGTATCACTCAGACTGTTGTCTCTCTGGCCCTGAAGAGATGCCAGTTACCATTTCACTGAGCTCTGGCTTTTCTGTACCTGCTATTTACTCATTTATGTGACCTATGCTGTCCTAGGAAGTGATTGAATTTGCTATCTTTTAACTGGAACAGTTAGTTAATTTACGTTTATCATTACTAATAATGTCAACCAGTCTTTTGCATTTTCTGTTTATCCCACAATTTCTATTTTTCTTCTTTCCTTGTTTTCTTTTTGATTTGTTGGCTCCATTTTTTTTCTATATGACTCTGAAAGCTACACAGTCTGTTTATTCTTTTTTAGTGGCTAACTTAGTAATTATAACATGTGCCTTTAACTTACTAAATTCTAACATGACAGGTATCTTTACCTTTCTCTGAATAGCACTTCTCATTTATAATCCTCAATTTCTCTGCTAGTCTTTTTGTGTATTTCAGAAGTGTGTGTGTGTGTATTTAAACATTGTTTCTTTTATTCTTTTATGGAGTCAGTGCTTGATTGATTTACCTATAAATTTACCACCTTCAACAACTGAGATGGAAAAGGCACAAAAGGATGTAAACATAAATTATTATATTATTTTAAAATAAATAAATAAATAAATAGCATTTTAAAAATTTAACCACCTTCTCTTCTTTTTTATATCTTGGAATCTTGTGCCATGTATCTTATTATATAGATTTTTGTATATCTTTTGTATGCTGTCTGTGATCCATTTTTTATGCCTGGGCTACATTATTTAAATTTCCCTAAGTAACATATTCTTTCCAGTTTTATTTGTCTATACATGTCTTATTGGAGTGTTCTTTGGTTCTTTTACTCCTCCCTACTACTTTGGAAGCTTTACATTCCATTTTTTTCTCCCCCATCTCCACCCTCATTTCTCATGAAATTAAAATATGCACACCTAGCTTAAAAATTGTTTGAATTATTCAAAACAGCTCTTCTCATTGTGGAAACTAAAAGGACTTTAGAATACCTCACCATGATTACTTTTCCATACTATTACTATCTAATATTTTAGTTTAAACTCCTTCCTCTATTAACCTCAGAAAAGTTTTTAAACAGTTTGGGTGTTTATAAAGGCACTTTCATGCTTATTATTTTCTTTGCTCATCATTCTTGACCTTATCTTTCTCTCAGTTTAATTTACTTAATGTTGAAATGTATTATTGTTTAGTATTTTTTCAGAGAGGGTCTGTTAATTGAACATTCTCTTTTTGTACTTATGCCTTTACATCACTCTCATTTTTGAGCTGTAATGTAGCTGTGTAATAAAAGTCACACAGTTATTTCCTTTCACAAATTTGGATATTTTTATTCCATTATTTTCTGGCCTTTATGTCATTGATGGAAAATATTGCCTACCTGATTGCCATGATAACTTGTTAAAATATCTTTTCTCAGTGGATGCTTATGAATATCTCTTTGACTCTGGTTGTCTGAAGCTTTTCTGTAGCACAGTGTGTGTGTTTGTGCATACACATGTGTATATATGTGCTTCTTCTGAATCTTGCTTGGGATCTTAGATATTTGAAAGGAACAACATGGATATGACTTCAGATTTTCTAAATTACTAGATATTATCCTTTCAGTATTGCCTGTCACAATCTCCTACTTCCTGTGGAAACTCCAATTAATATGTCTTTTTTTTAAGTTTTAATTTTATTTAGTTATGCATATAAGAACTGGATATAGGCCAGATATGCAGCGGCTGACAGGAACCACCAAGCCAGATTGGGGAGCAGAACAGGTAGATTCACAGAAATAAACCGCTGAGGGGAGCAATGGGCAAGACAGGAGAGCTCTGCTGCACCATGTGGGTCAGCTCCCTGGCAAAGGATCCAGCTCATGTTATAGTGGCTGCCAGTAGCTTGATAGTGCTGAGATTTTAACCCCTGCACCACCAGGGAGGCCCCCAATATCTATTTTGTTTTGTCAATCTACTCTATGTCTTATGACCTCCCTCTCACATTTTTGTGTTTCTTTCCTCTCTGCTGCATTATGAGTGATTTCTTCAGGCCCATCTTCCATGACACTAAGATTCTTTTCAGCTGCATCTAATATGCCGCATAGCATTACATATTTTCTTTTTAGGATTCCAATCAGTTCTATTTTCTATATATGTCCTTTTAAAACAGGAATTGGCAGATCTCTATTTTTATTTTTATTACTTTTATTTAAACACACTTTTTTTTTAAGATTTATTTATTTGTGCATACAGAACTGGGGTACAGATGCGGAGGGTGAGAGGCTTCACCAGAGACAGTAGGGAGCAGAACAGGCAGATCGACGAAGTACACTGCTTGAGGGGAGCAGCGGGCGGGTCAGGAGAGGTCTGCCACACCATGTGGTCTCCTCCGGGGCAGGCGGGAATTGAACTCATGCGAAAGTGGTTTCAACTTCTTAGTGCAGTGCTTCAACCCGTTGCGCCACCAGGGAGGGCCCACACTTTTTTTTTTTTTTTAAAGATTTATTTATTTATTCGTACAGAACTGGGGTACAGGCCAGAGATGCGGAGGGTGAGAGGATTCACCAGAGACAGAATGGGGTGCAGAACAGGCAGATCGACGAAGTACACTGCTGAGGGGAGCAGCGGGCAGGTCAGGAGAGGTCTGCCGCGCCATGTGGATTTCCTCCAGGGCAGGCAGGGATCGAACTCATGAGGAACAGGCTTAAGCTTCTTTGTGCTGCGCTTTAACCCGCTGCGCCACCAGGGAGGCCCTAAAAACACTTTTAAATAAAATTAATTTATAGACTCACTAGGTTATCCTATTACATTCTTAGGGTACTAATTCTCCTTTTTGTTTTTAAGGTGACCTCTCCCTCTGACTGGTTTGGTTCCTTGTCCCATTTATTCAGCAGAAATTATTTGAGGGAGTCTTGTGATTTCTGAGTTATGAAAAATACTTCTGCAGAGCAATTTGAACTTGCTTTCACGGAGGTTTCTCTGGTCTAAGAACACCATTTATAGTGATTTATCAGCTCAAGATTTTGCACAACCTACACAATGTAAATTTGGGCAGCGTGTTTATTTATGGCACAACCTCTTTTTATCCATCTGATAATTTTTTTTTTTTCACTCTGAGACTGGGATAGAGTATAGGATTACTTGCCTCCTTCCTGCGCTACTGGGGAAGAGTGGTAGTTTTTCTAGTCTAATTCTCATGTAGAGGTAGATTTTTAAGAATTCTGCTTATATGTGGTTGTCCAGGTTCTATTCTGCTGGGCCAGGAATCAGAGCACAGTTGAAGTGGGCTCTGCCATTTCGGAGTTCATACAAAGCTGTAACTCAGGTCCAGTCTGGGGTTTCATTCATCTCAAGGATCAATGGGGGAAGGATCTGCTTTGTTGTCAGGATTCAGTTCTTAGTGGCCTGTTGTCCTTGCTAGCTACTGACTGGAAGACCCCTCAGTTCCTTGCTATCCAACGTGGCAACTGACTTCATTAAAGTGATTGAAAGAGTATGTGAGCAACAAAAATCTTAGTCTTGTATAGTTTAATCTCAGAGATGCTCTCCACCTCTTTTGCTGTATTCTTTTCGCTGGAGTTAAAGCAATAGGTTCAGTTGTCTAAGAGAATGTTATACAAAAGCATAACAATAGGAGGTAAAGATCATTGAGAACCATTTTAGAAATCCCTATCACAATAGCCTCACTACATCTGCCTTCTGTTAGACTGTTAAAGGTGGGTTGACTGAGAGAAAAGGTATGTGTATGTGTGTGTGATGTATGAAGTCAGTGGAAGATTTAGTACTATATTGTTTCAACAAGATATTTTTCTGTGAACATCTCTGTATTTCTAAAGTTTCTGGGACAACCCCCAAACTTATGCATATTTAAACTTTTCAAGTATAGGGAGCCCTGTTTTTTGCCACTTCACCCTTTTGAAAGATCTCTATTCATAGCTATTTTCTTTTATATTTCTTTTTTTAAAGCCTTATTTATTTATGCATACAGAGCTGGGGTACAGGCCAGAGGTGCTGGGGCGATGAGAGGATTCACTAGAGACAGAGTGGGGAGCAGAACAGGTTGACTGTCAAAGTCCACTGCTGAGGGGAGCAGCGGGTGGGTCAGGAGAGGTCTGCCATGCCATGTGGATCACTTCCGGGGCGGACTGCAATCGAACTCGTGCTAAAGTGGCTTTAGCTTCTTAGTGCTGTGCTTTAACCCACCATGCCACCAGGAAGGGCCCTTTTTTAAGATTTATTTATTTATGCTTACAGGAACCAAGGTATAGGCCAGATATGCAGAGGGTGAGAGGATCCACCAGAGACAGAGTGGGGAGCAGGACAGGTAGATGTACTGAAATATACTGCTGAGGGGAGCAGCAGGCGGGTCAGGAGAGGTCTGCTGTGCTATGTGGGTCACCTCCCTGGCTGGGGATGGAACTCATGCTGCAGTGGCTGCGGACAGCCTCGTAGTGCTGTATTTTAACCTATTGCACCACCAGGAAGGGTCCTGTACCTATTTCACTAACCAAAAGAAATCCAAAGAGGATTAACACTTTTCTGAATGAAGACAAAAAGTAAAACTTGCATTTGGCATGGGTTTTGTCATTCTAAAGGCAACATGTGCCCCAAGCAGCAGGAGTGGCATCACCAAACGCCTTAGAAATACTTTATTCAGAATGGGTATTTATCACTTCAGTGCTGCTTTTACTAGATGTTTGTGTTAATTTAGATCTTACATGTTATTTGGTATGAGTTGATGGGTTTTATTTTGGGTCTGGGAGTGCTCAAAATTTTTTTCATAAAAATTAATGGTAAGTGCTTCTTTGCTTTACACCATTTCAGGTTATGAAAAGTTTTTATAGGGGTGCTCTGCTTTCCTATAGTGGAGAAAACCTATATAATCCCAGGTTCTTTCTTAAAAGTTCTACTCCAGATCTCACAGTTCATTTTGATGGGACTATTTGTTACTTCCTCAGAGGGAGAGTTTGTAGCTCCTCAAGGAATCTTTGCTACATTTTGCTCATGAATTTCTATTCCCTTCCTGTCTTCCATTTTCTTGCCCTCCCACCAATTTCCCAGAACAGAAAATAGCTGCTGTGTGTTTAGTAACAAATGATTGCAAAGGTTCTGATCATGGCATCTAGTCTAGGTTATAGTGACCCAGGTTGTGCCACAAAAAAACGTAACTGCCTTTACTTGTCTGCTGGCTCAGGTAAGATTGTCTTCATCCAGCCGTGGCAAGAGAGATGAGAAAATGTTGGGCAGTGGGGAGAGCAAGGGTGAGCTGATGCGAGTTAGGGAAATTCCATGCGAATCATTTCTTCTAATCCTTGTGAGCTTTCTGGAAGGCCATGCAATAATGAAATGTAACTTCATTTCTGCATTAGCAAGAATGCACCTTTACTTGAAAGTATCCTCCTAAGTAAGCATATGATTGGAGGAAACTGGAATCATTGTCATAATTACTTTATCTCCTTCCCACACATTTTGAGGTAGCTTTATAAAATTAAATAATTCCTAAATCTAGATTATTATTTAAAAAAAAGCAAGCAATTGGTTTTCCATGTATCTGGCTGCTATCAGGCTACATGTCCCATTTGGAAACCAGACTATCCCCACAGCTTCCCAAATGAATAGCAAGGTGCCTTTCTTCCCTCTTCCTCTTGTGAGCAAGGTGGGCTCAAGAGATTGCATGACTTCTGTTGAGGGAACAGCTAAATGTGGTATATGATCCTTGTATGTGACTAGCCACTTCAGTAGACAAGGGCCTGGAGTAACTTCTTATTCAGCCTCCATTTTCCACTTTCAAGTTCCTGTATTGCTCCTAAAAGCTACAGGCTTTCTTTGATATGGATCAATTTAGGAACCTAGCTCTCAGGGCAGAAGCTCCATCTACTCTTGGGATACCAGCTTAGAAAGCTTTTCCTACTGAACATTTGGAAGACCAAGGCCCTGTCTGGGTGCTCTATAAGTCTGGTGGCACACTAGCAAGGCTGACCAATGTGAAGTGATTATCCCAGCATGACCCATCTTTCTCCTTCCCTCAAACAAATGCCTTTGCAGGTTGCACTCACTTTTCATGAGATCACTTTGCTAGTGAGAAAAATGTGTACTTGATTCAGGAGGGCAGGCCCAGTCCTGTGGTTGTATCCCTGCAGAAATGAGAATCCAAAAGCAGTGGCCGGTCAAAGCTGAAATAAGCCAGGGATCCTTGGCCATACTGACCTGGTCTGCTGGGTTTTGTCTTTTTTTCTGGAAGCCACGCTGAGTTAGGACAAATTAGGGGAGACAAGTGAGCTCATTGTGTAATCTAATCACACATCTCTAGGGTGTGAGGGTAGCTGTCTTGTGATTTACATTGTAAATATTGCAAATGGTTTGTGTTTTTATCAGTTATGTAAAGATCTGCTTGTGAGATGTCCTATATAGATAGTTTTCATTTGCTTGTTTTCACTTGTTTCTCTCTCTCTCTCTCATTCTCTCTCTCTCACTCTCTCTTTCTCTTTCTCTCTCTCACTCTCTCTTTTTAAGATTTTTAAAATTATGCATTCAGAACTGGGGTACAGGCCAGCGGTCCAGGAGCGGTAAGAGAATTCATCAGATAAAGTGGGGAGTAGAACAGGCAGATTGATGAAGTACACTGCTGAAGGGAGCAGTGAACAGTTCTGGAGAGGGCTGCCTTGCCATGTGGATCACCTCCAGGGCTGGGGTTTGGAACTCACAATGAAGCATCTGCAGCTCACTTGCAGTGCTGCGCTTTATTTAACCTTTTGTGCCACCAGGGAGGGCCTCAGTTTGCTTCAATGAAGTCTGTATTTTTCAGTCTTCAACTATGTTATGCCTTTGAACTTTCTTGATTAAAGTTGGTGGAAGAAATGTTTGTGGTTATTCGTATCAGAATTTTATGGATTGCTCCACCACCTTCTTCCAGAAAGGAATTTGAGTCATCTGGCACTTACATAAAATCAAACACTGTCTAAACTTAGAGAAGAAAGTGCAATTTAAAGAGGCTGGAGTAGGAGACTGCAAATTAAAGAGACTGGAGTAGGAGATTGTGGCAAGCACCTGCTTTGGATCTTGCTGGGCCAGTGCTATATAACTAGGAATGGTGATGCTTTGTTTCTGCTTTTCCTCTTCTTTCTTAGAACAAATAGGAGAAATCGCTCATAAAAGCTTTCTCAACCGGACCTACTGATGAATGTAGACCCTTTAATGAAAAAGAAGTCAGTGGATGTGGCTTTCTGGACTCAGTGCTTGGACCAAAAATAAAGCAAGTCCTCACCACAGGGGTTTGGCTCAGCCCAGCACCAGCAACCCTTATTTTCCACAGTTTGGCGACAGCACCAGCTTCTCCCGGCAAAAGTTCCCTGCCTTTGGAGGCTTTTGAGGGCTTTTTTCACCCCTATAGCTTTTATTGTTTTTTATGAAGAGTGTTGTCACCTTCACTTGTCATTAAAGAATAGTGTGAAAAAAATAAGATTAGCTAAAGAATAAAACAAGAAAAAAACACTCCCTTAAATGAATGAAAAAAAATTTGTACCCATTACACTTTTGTAGGGTAACTGTTTCCATAAGAGTTGGTCTAGAAACTATGAGATTTTTCTCTTTGATTTTGGTTGTCTTCTATTTTTAACATTGTTGGCAAGTCTACACATTGTGGTTGCATAAGAAAATCAGAATTAATATGTTTGGTATTAAAAAAGCACCTCTGGGCACAGAACGAGGTTTTCTGACACTCTCATGAGGGAACTCACATTCCTCTTGTAAAATAATAGGCACAAATATATGATCAACATGAGCTTCCTGGTCAGCTTCTGAGAATGGTTTCTGGAGGAGCCTCCTAAGCCAAACTCCTCACTTCCTGAAAAGCTTGCCTGCCTGGGCTGTGGGGAGGTGCCAGCAGTCAGATCTGACAGCCCTGATGTTCCTCACTCCAGGGACTGGTTGGAGAGGCTCAGCCTTTCCAGATCACTGAAGGCCAACATATGCCTGACCCAACTATTTGCATTCTAATTATTCCACCACCACCACGATCCTAAGACTGTTTCTGTAAGACACAGCAGAAAGAGTTCCTGACTAGGAGAAGGCCACATGTAAGTAAGTTTGAGAAAACTTTGTGTCAATGATAAGAACTAAAAGCTAATGCTAATTATAAAGTTGCCTTGTGCCTGTTCCTTATTTGGATAACGTCACATAGTTCTCATAACACTACAAGATAGATAATTTTATTATCTCTATTTTACAGAACAGAAATGTTCCATCATACACATCCCCTAGAGGACTTTATAGCACCATGCAAACATCTTTACAAAGATCTACCATGAGTTTTTGAACATTGTTTTAAGTCTGATGTTTCCAAAGGAACTAACCTTTCCATGAATAATAGAAAATGAAAATATGTGAGCAATTTAGATGGGCAGGCACACCACAGGTCCAGTGGCTTCTGTTGATATTTGGCAAAGTATCTGTGTTTTTTTTAAAAGTTGTCTTTGTCAGTTATGCCTTGTGATGACGGGAACATGGCCTTTTCAGCCAGAGAAGGAACTGTTTATCTGTTAGGTATAGTTATCATTTAGCCACATTGTTTAACCACAACACATACATGTCATTATTTGAACTGGGCCCAGCAGCTACTAGTGCTGCAGTGACTTCCAGGGCATATTCATAGCCCCCACAGACTGATCAAGGGGCCAGCTATGTGAGCACAGAAATGCAGCATACTACAAGGTGCGGTTTCTTCACATGTCTCTCTGCTCCATGTGTCTTCCTCAGGTCTCTTTTTGATGCTCCACCCTGCTTCCTTTTTCTCAGTGTCCTCTCCAGATCCCTGTCTTCTCTCCTCAGCTCCACCCTTCTTTTGGGTGCGACAGGGAACTTGGAACCTCCCCTTTTCCTGGGACCACCCTGTTACAGCATATGTGTGCAAGAGAGACGCAAAGGAAATGTGGACTTCATGGGACAGGGGTGGCAAGCCATCCCTTCCTTCTCCCTCCTTTCTCTCCTCCTTTTTCCTCTTACTTTACCAGAGGTTGATGTTAACCCAGAGAAGGTAGAGGAAATTGAGGCTGGGCAAGGGAGGTGCCTTAGCTGGGTATAAGATTTTAGATTCCCTGTGAAAAACATGTTGATATATGTTCCTGGTTGGTCGCCACCTACTGGAGCATACAACAAACCTAGTGCCTACTGACTCTTGTGGGGGTACTTAGATATTCAGCATGCTCTATTCTGAGCATTCTGCAATTTGGTAATAGTGAGGACAGAACCTCCTGTGACTGTGTTGGCTCTCACATATGAGAAAACTTGCAAACACTTGCTAGCCTGGTAATGAAGGCGCACAACTTCTGCAGACACACCGGTTGTGCTAAGCAGGACCTTTGGTATCACAGTAGACCCCACTAGAAACAACTAGCTTTGTAGTAGCAAGCCAACCTGAGCAACCTAATGTTGGGGTTTTAGGAGTGCCCCCTTTTTATCATATCATACCACTTTACATTGCTTTTGGAAAGGTTGATTGAACCAAAAACATAAACAGTTATCAGTTGCATTGCTCATCGACTCCAGATTGGAGGGTATAGTTTGCAGTTAGCCAAATGAGCTTGCGAAACCCAGTATTACCCAGCACCTTGCTGGAAGTAATACTGAAGTAGCTGAACATTCTCAGTTGATCCTCATCAAATTTACCAATTAAATAAATGCATCCGGCCCCTCCATGGTGGCTTAACGGGTTAGGACCGCAGCACTACAAGCTAGCGGCAGTCAGTGCCGGTTCCATCCCTGCCCGGGAGGTGACCCACATGGCACGGCAGACCTCTCTTGGCTTGCCCGCTGCTCCCCTCAGCAGTGTACTGTACTTTGTCAATCTGCCTGTTCTGCTCCCTACTCTATTTCTGATGAAGCCTCTCACCACCCATATACCTCTGGCTTGTACTTCAGTTTTGTATGAATAAATAAATATTTAAAAAAAAATTAATCCCTTCACTTTTCCTGGGGCAATACTAGTGAACATTAGTAAATGGAAGCCAGTTGTGCAGATAGAAATCCCCTCAGAAAAACCAACAGTAGGGAAATAGCGCTCTATGATATTGATATTAGTATCCTCCCTCCATCTAACCAAAGAGGAACCTGAAGCAGGAAGAGATACCTCAGGAAGGCAATTAGTTAAGGGCAAAGACTGGACTCCAGCCCACACCTTTCTGATTCTAAGACTGGAGGATTCTCTCCAGTCTTCCAGTTGGTGGTATTGTTTACAATAGCTTGTCTACTTCACTTTTATTTCATACATTTTTCCTTGTAGATATGTTCAGGAGTGTAGAGAAGAGAACATCATTAATTATTAGGCTTAACTTTATCTCAGTATTATCCTCCTTGTCCATCTGTTTTCACCTAGGCAATTGAAAAGCTCTCAGGTAGATGGCTATCTTTTCTCACTTGAGACTTTCTGGGGGTGCAACCTAATCCTCCAGGACTACCTCTGTGTTCTAATAACAGAGATAACTTTCTAATCAGTTGAGAAAGTTATTACTGCTATGTGAACATAGAGATCCAAGCTGAGTTATAACCTGTTTCATTAAATGTAAAAATTTAAAAATGTTTAGTAAGAAGAGTTTATATTCCATTCAGAAAAGTGTTTGAGGGGTTAGTGGGAGAATATGGGGAGTATATTTTCCCTATTCTATCCAAATTCATGAAATGACATTATACTTGAATTTGTTATATGCAGAAACACAAGAATTCACAATATTAACCTGAGGTGATTATAAAATGTTGAAGAATACTGACACATTAAATCACTAAGATTATTACTTCCTTTTGCCAGACAATTAAAAGTTTATCCAAATGAAGCAAAAAGAAAGCATTTGTTTTCTTTTCTCATATGATGGGTGCTCACTGCTACTCTCCCACCTCTGCACTGTCTCTTTTTCATAAACACACATTTGCATTGAACTGAATCACTTCATTACTCATGTCATTTCTTGGTGTTATGTTGAAAGTTAAACTTGCCTTTGTTTCCAGACACATCGTCAGTAGTCAGATAATGGTTTTCTGTTTATGAAGTACCTTCACAGGCAGTACCTCTTTTAATTTTTACAACAATCTTGAGAGGTAAGCTCCATTTGTCTTTAAAGAAGACAAAACTGAGGCTCAGAAAGGAAGTCTTAACTTAAAGACATAAATAGTCACCGCAAGCACCTGAGTCTAGACTTTTCAATTCTAGACCAGAAAGTCTCAAGAAACAGAGGTACTGAGGAGTGGCACAAGTCCATGTTCACAGTTCTAGGTCTGTGTTTCTCCCATCTTCTTTCTTAACTCTTTTAAATATGCCTTAGAAGTTCCTCTGTTTTTTTTGTTTGTTTGTTTTGTTTGTTTTGTTTGTTTGTTTTGGTCTAAACAGGCAGTGTTCATTTAGAGTTAAGGGTTTTGAAGTCACCTTGACTACATATGGGTTCTGTGAGCTGTAGTAAAGTTTTGTCTTAAGCTTTTCTTAAGTGTAAAACTAGGGTAATAATTATACCTAAGTCACATAGTCCATGAACTTGAAAATAAATAATAAATGAATGTCAGGTCAAATAGTAAATGATATAAAAAGTTAGGTTGAGGGCTCTCCCTGGTGGCACAGCAGGTTAAGGCACAGCACTAAGAAGCTAACGCCATGTCAACATGAGTTCAATTCCCACTATGGAGGTGACCCACATGGCATGGCAGACCTCGCCTGACCCGCCTGCTGCTCCCCTTAGTAGTGTACTTGCCTGTTTTGCTCCCCCCTCTGTCTCTGGTGAATCCTCTCACCACCCCCAGCACCTCTGGCCTGTACCCCAATTCTGTATGCATAAATAAATGAATCGCTAAAAAAAAAAAGATAGAATAGAATTTTAAGCTTTTAAGGTAGATTCTCAGAGACTGTTTGGCCCCAAGAAAGCTATTAAAATTGTTTTGTAAATACCATTCAAAGCATGATGATGACAGCAGTAATCACATTTCTCAGTGCTTGTTATGTTTCAGACATTTTACATTTACACTGTTGAATTCTCTCCTCAACCCGCAGACACTACACTCTTAGCTACTGAATTATATTCCCTTAAATCTTGAGATTGGTGTCAATTTTACCCATCCCCCACCATGCTTAAAAGTAGTACCCTTCTGAAAATTAGAAATCTATTTTCCATTGTTCAGTCTTTTAGTTCATTTTTACCCCCTTTAAAGATCTCTTGCAGTGGCTTCAGATGTCATACATCAGTTCTAACACTGCCAGGGATAAAAATTTTCCGGACTCTGAGGCTCAAATTCACTTACAGTGGCTAGGAGTAAATGCATCTCTTGGCAGTTACAGGAACCAACTTCCTTGAATTTGAACATTTTTCCTTAAATCTGGACTTTTCACAAGAAAGAATTGGTGTTCCTGTGTGAAGGAGAAAGAGGATAGTGGTGACTGGCAATGACCTTTATCCCAGGATCCAGTGGAGGTTTTGAATGACATCACACCAGTTGGCAGACACATGTGCTTTAAAAGTAAAAATATGTCCATCCCTGATGGTGCAGTGGGCTAAAGCACAGCACTAAGAAGCTAAAGCCACTTCAGCATGAATTTGATTCCCAGCCAGGGAGGTGACCCACATGGTGCCACAGACCTCTCCTGACCCACGCGCTGCTCCCCTCAGCAGTGTACTTCACCAACCTGCCTGTTCTGCTCCCTTCTCTGTCTCTGGTGAATCCTCTCACCGTCCCTGCACCTCTGACCTGTACCCCAGTTTTGTATGCATAAATAAATACATCTTTTTTAAAAAGTAAAAATATATTTTGGTCTACTGTATTTTAAAACTTTCAGCCACTATTTAGCTTTCTCATGTTCCCCATGCTGCTAACCCCTCCCTGATTTAAGTATTGTGTTCCCAAATCATACTTTTTTAAACCAAAGAAACAAAAAAACTTATCTCAAGTTTTTATCTTATAATAATTTTACTTTCACTATTTTTAAAATGGTGAGACTGGATCAGTCCTCCAAGGTTGAACCAAACATTCCATATCTCCATTATTGGAATTCAATAATGGAAAGACTTTATTGAAGAGAACATTATTCCCTGTAAGAAAACATTCTTTTAAAAGTTTGTTTTTTTCAGCAGAAAGTGATATGTGGTGAATTAAAGCACACCAACTAAATCTCATGCTTTACTTTTCCCCCTGTCCATTCCACCATTTCTCACTGCTGCATATTTTTGTCCAAATGATGATATGCTCAGGTCTGTGAAATGAACTGTTATGGTCTCTTGCTGTACATATCTATGTACCTAAATATTGCTGCTGTTGTTTCTGCTACAGTTCCATGCAACATTTTATTTTGGAACTTTTCATGCCAGAGTATCTGCACCGATGTCTGGATAAGTAAAGGAAGTATGTGAGGATGCAAATTCAAGAGGTAGACTGTGGTGGAGAATAAAGTTCAGGTCACAAACTTCTGTAGGGCTGCATCTACTTCCACTGACGCATCTGTGATCAGAAATAACATGGTCATTTCAGGGCTCTGGAATCATGCATATCTGTGAAGACTAAAAAGAGGCAGCAATGTTTCTCTCCTATAATAAAAAAAATGCAAGAATATCATAGCTCAAAGTTGAGGAGGTAGATTAGTGGGACAACAACAACTACAAAAAAAAGTCCTGTTTAGATCGGACTCTCCAATTTTGGAGTCTCTCCAGTCTTCTGCGTAAAGGTAGCTCATAATCAATAAGTGGGAGTAAAACAGTACGTAAAGGGTGATGAAATCACATTTTCAGTCACTTCCTTGATCAGAGACTGTGAAGGTCAGAGGATGTTCACTTTATATTCTTTCTCTCTCTCTCTCTCTCTCTTACACACACACACACACACATACACCCCTTCTAAAATAAAAACCTCATCTTATTCAAGTTTTGGTGTACAAGAGGAGGGATACATGGACTCTTCCAGTCATAAAGAGAATAATATATAGTGGAAAAATGAGATATCAGACCAGTCATTCATCAGTTTTGAAGAGCTGGAGTTTCAGGTAATGGGAAAGGAGTTTCTTTCTAGGAGGGGATGCTTCAGGCTTCAGAACAGCCCAGCACCTGGAAACATCTTCCATCCTTAAGTTGGCAGTGAGGTTACAGGTGGGGGTGGAGTATCCACATAAACAAAGATGTGAGAGGTCTGATTTGGTTTTACCTTCAGGGTTTCATTTATATATAGTGAGTTCCTCATTCTCTGTTTATTCATTCACTCAGCAAATTCAGTGAAGTCAACTGTATGCCAGGTACCATCCTTGTTCCCAAGTCCCTGGCAGTGGGGATGACATGGCATCTCCCTCGCGTGGGCCACTTGTGGGCCATTGTTCTTGTGGCCTTTCTGTAGCTAGTTGCCCTGACACTTGATACAGCAAGGAGTCCTCTACCTCACACTTAAGATATTGAACTTTTTTACCTCAACTAACATCTGTTTTGGTTACTCTTCATTCTGTTCTGTCACTCTTCCGTACCGCTGATAGCTCTAGCAGTAGTAACAGCTTCAGAAGAGGGATCTTTCAAGAGCAAGGGGGAAGCATTTTCTCCTTATCCTTGGCAAGGACTCCTTGATTTTTCAACTAATAAGGTAGACATCAATAGGAAAAGAAAAATAAGAGTTCCCCTTGCCAGCGTTGCTTAGTTACCTTGTCAACATTCCGTTGCACTTTAGCCGAGTTCTCCCTGCATATTTTTATAGTGCACATGTTTTATTTCTGTAATTGATCTATTAAGCAGAAAATATGGAGAGCACATGCAGCGTCTGTCAATTTTATGCTGTTTATTTGGATTTCCATTTTTCCCTTTCCATACGACCTCACTCTAATGTCATTTTCATTCCTAACATAACCTAATACTATGAAGAAATTGCATGACTCTCCATGTTAGTGCATTTAACTTTGTAACTTAAAAAGCAAAACCCAATAACTAACCTTAAAACTTTCTGTTCAAAAACAGTTTTGCTTAAAAATTAGTTGCTCAAAAGCAAACTGAACTTTTCAAAGGCAGGGACTGAGTTTTAATTATCTGTGTCTTCTTGCCTAGTCCTCTGTATCTGGTCATAAAAGACCTTTTGTAAATGTTTATTGATTGAATAAGTAATTGCTTTCAAATGTTTATTGAGAGCCAGAATTGTGGTGGGTGCTATTCATACCATAGGATTTGCTAGCAGTTTCTTTCTGGAGACTGGAGAAGACAAAGAATAATGACTGTGTTGTTACTAGTACTACATTTTATTTAGCCAAAGAAGCTTTTTTTGCAAGAGCTTGCAGCAGCAGTGACAGTAGCCACATTCCATCTGGCATTTTTGAGAAGATAGTCACTTGGGGACCTCCTTAGGGTCCCAGGGTAGCCAAAATCTGTCCAGATGATGAGATAGGTCATTATCATTGTATTCACAACAGTGGATCTCTCCTCATTCTGTTTCTTAACACACACACACACTCTCTCAAGATTGTTTTTTAAATAAAACTGTTGACAAAACACAAAATGGAAGTTTTAGTCATCCTTTTATCCAACCAGTCAGGCAGCTGTCTAACACAGTACTCTTTAAAGTATATGCTGGTTCAAAAGTTGTGTTAAGATGTCGATTTAGATCTAGTAGGTGTGGGGGTGAGATCCAAGAGTCTTCTTTTTAACAGCCCTCACTTGGATCAGTTCTTGATGTTTAAAATGTCATCTGTGGACCCAAACACTGACATCAATAAGGAAGTTGTTAGATAAGTAGACACCACCCCAGATCTACAACCAGAACCTGCGTTTGAGGGGACCCCATGTTAGCATTTGAGAAGTACCTCTCTTAACCATTTGCAAAATTTAGAATAAAAATTATGAGTGGTTTTGCTCTAGGCTGGAAAGGCCCAGTGCATTTCATGATTTCTTCATTTTCTTTTGAGAGTATCTGCCCCAGTGTAGCATCTTATTCTCAGATAAAGCGAACTCTTTCTTTATTCATTCTGTAACACAGTGACATGTTGAATTTGCATATGATCGACTCCGGGCTGCCATGGTCTCTCAACATGGCTGTCCAGAGCTCACTCTCTCTAGAGAACTTCATTCTAAATGAAAATATTTGACGAGAAAAGGCAGCCTCATGTCTGAACATGTCAGACTGATGAATACATTTGGAATGAACACTAGGAGATCAGAGTTTCTGTTTCTTTGCCTGTAAAGAAAAGATAATAATACTGCCTGTTCTAGCCTTCTTTATAGTCTTGCTGTGAGGCGCTTTGAATCTGCATGTAAAGGAACTTTGAGAACATAAAATGTTTTTAAGATTTTAAAATAGCTTTAATGAGAAAAAAATTTTTTTATATGGTTTCAGTGTCAGAGAGGTCTGGTCAAAATTTGGCCTTACCATCTATTAATTTTGTGACTTATACAAAATCATTTCATCTAGTTGAGCTTGTTTCCTTTTATATAAAATAGTTATAAAAAAAGCCACCATGCTTTCAAGACGGTGGTGAGAATTAAAATGTTAATAATATGTGTAAAGGATCTGGTGCATAGTAGAATTTAATAAGTGACAGCCAAGAACAACCCTTCAATGATGGTTTTTCCCTCAGGTTATAGCCTGTTGCATTGGGGCCAAAAGAGAGAGTAATTTTAAAGCTAGTTAAGACTTTGAATAAATTCCCATCCAATTCAAGAGACTAATATGTTGAAATTTATTATCTAAATATCTCTGGAAAATATCCACAAACCTCAAACAAAATTTTAATATTTATTTACATAATTGTGAGTTCCAGCCACTGCAGGCCTTTGTGATGAGAAGGATTTCATGGGATTATCTGTCTCATTCACACACTCTCATCAGAGTGCCAGAGGGCCCTGTTGATGGCATCCACAGAAACCTGGCACTGGTATGGAAGAAGGTGCCATATAGGTCCAGGCAAGTAAACCCTCTAGGCTATAGGAAACAGCAGACTTGAGACCAAGGAAGATTGCTCTGTGCACCGTGGGAATAAATGGTACCCTCATTATCAGAATAGCAGACCAGCAAGTCTTATTTGCTGGAGACATGAGGGGGCAGCTGTTGGGTTGTTACTGCTTGACTGACAGTAATTAAGCATTTACAATACAGAGGGACTATTGTCTGTCTTTAAAGAAAAAAAGACCTCATCTTCATTTTTCTGTCTTCCCAACCTCTAGCTCATATTTTTATTTTGGAAATGCCCTATTGGTCCTCAGCTTTCTTAGGCCTCTTTCAGGAGGTTAAGCCTTTGGGAAAGTATTCTTTTGAAGAAGAGATTACCCCCTTTCTTTCCCTAGAGTTTGCAGAGTTTATGTGGTGATACCTTTCCTGGGGATACTCTGAAGTGCCCAGGAGTGGGATTTCATCGTCTTAGACAGAGTGTCATGTGACCTGCCTGTTCCTTTGTGGGGTGTCTGTCTGCTCTATACAATATGAGAAAAACAAACAAACAAAACAAAAAAAACAACAACTCTGCATTTCAGTGAAAACCTATTAAGAAAAGGGTAGGGTTGAGATGAAAGAAGTAAGAATATATATACAAATGTTTGTGCACATACACACACATATATAATTTACTTTTTAATTAAATAATTATATACCTCTCTACTAGCTGAATAACTTACTGTTGAATGTACCACCTGGCCATGCTTAAGAGTGGTTTGGTGGGATAATGCTCTAAGTCCTTTCCAATGGATTCCATGATGGACCCTTCTGATCTGGCCTTGGCGCATTTGAGTAAGGCTTGACCCATGAGTGGATCACATCTCTGCTTCCAGAACACAGGGTCTGGTCTTCACTGCTAGACAATCTATCAATATATTACAATAGTATCCCTTGGGGAATGTGTGGATGGAAACTCTGGGTAAAAGAGCTTCATGAACCAGCAAGAAATACAAATTGAAGGGTATCACTTTTTAGAATTTTAGGCCATGTGGAAACAACATTTTATCAAATTCAAGAATCTGAATTTCAGTCCTAACCATGTCCCCTACTAGTAGCTAAGTAGCGATAGGACCTGTTAAGCAAGTATTTTTATTTCTTGGCGATCCAGGGGTAATAATGCCTACAACATATCCATTATATATAGTCTAAGTGTATATTACCTCACCAGAACTTTGTAAAGATTGAGTTAGACCATGGAGAAGAGATTATTGCTGATTTCAAAGCTGCCTGTGGCTTTTTAAATTGAATTGAAGTTAAGTTAAATGAAAAATTCAGTTTTTACACTCACTAGCCACATCCAGGTGTTCAATAGCCACTTATAATTAGTGGGTACAATATTGGACAACAAAGATATAGAAAATTTGCATTATAAAGTTCCCTTACCTAGTTCTGTGTTAAAGTGCTGTATATACAGTGTGATGTGAAGGACATAAAGGATGGGGCATTGTATGGGTGGTAAATACTTTGATAGTTTGCGATTCTTGGGGAAGGAAACACAACACACTCATGTTAGCTGAAGTAAAACAAGGATTTATTTTACTTAACTACTTCAGGAAAAACACCAGGATTACAAGGCCTAGAAACACAGCCAGGCCTCCAAAGGAACTGATTCCTGAAAGATTATCAGAAACTGAAGAAGATACTCTGTGCTTCTCACTGTTTCTCTTTTGCTCCTGTATTCTTCTCCCATGCCCACTGTGCTATTGTCTCTTTCAGAGTATGTCAGTGGCTTCCTCCCTCTTCTCCTTCCCCTCCCAGCACACCCCTACCTATAGACTAAGTTTCTCAACTATATTACTCATGGCCTAAATAGAGTAAGGCAGACCCAGTATATCACTTCTTAAGGGTAATGTCTAACAAAGGCTGGGTATTGATTCCAAGTTCCCAAGAGAGATATTAGTCGGCCCATGTGATAACTGCCTCTGCTCCATTCAGCTATATCCAGGAAAGATTGAGGCCCTAAAGCTTACTCAGTAAAAGCTGACAGCAATGGGCCAGATACTGTAAAACAAAATGAGTTCATGTGGGATATGTCATTGACTAACATTATCATCCTAACACATTAGAGAGATCCACTGAACTTAAACTCACACAGGGAAGATGTGCCACAGATTTGACCAAAGCTGTGAAGAAAGGGAGTGATGCCTTTTCTTTGCAAGATTCACCAACATGGATTCTCAGGGCTTTGCCTTCTCCTCAGCAGCATTGTACCTGGATGGAAGTGGGCCTACCCAGGAGCAGATGAAAATCGAATTCTATGCCATTTCCTAAATGCAAACCAGGCATTCACAAGACCCTTTCTCTCATGCTTTTAGGAAGAAACATGAGGTTCTCCTGGAAATTGTTCAAGAGGAAGATGGAAGGAGCTGCATAAAAGAGATTAAAAGTTGTTTGCTGCAAGACTGGGGCCAGAAGGCTGGCAGTGGAAAACCCTGTTGGGTTGTGATCTCTCACTGAAAAGTTCCAGGTGCCTTTTTACTTCTTGCAAAGGAAAGGAAGAGCGGGAAGAAACCATGTCTATTGCCTTGAAGCAGGTGTTCAACAAGGACAAGACCTTCCGGCCCAAGAGGAAATTTGAGCCTGGCACACAGAGGTTTGAACTCCACAAACGGGCTCAGGCATCCCTCAACTCAGGTGTGGACCTGAAGGCGGCCGTGCAGCTGCCCAGCGGGGAGGACCAGCATGACTGGGTGGCCGTGCACGTGGTGGACTTCTTCAACAGGATCAACCTCATCTATGGCACCATCTGTGAGTTCTGCACTGAGCAGACCTGCCCTGTGATGTCAGGAGGCCCCAAATATGAGTATCGGTGGCAGGATGACCTCAAATACAAGAAGCCGACCGCCCTGCCAGCGCCCCAGTACATGAACCTTCTAATGGATTGGATCGAGGTCCAGATCAACAATGAGGACATATTTCCAACATGTGTGGGTAAGTCCATGACCAACTTCTTGGTTTTTAGTCCTATCCTGCCTGAGCTCAGGAGATTCGCAGATGCTTCCTCCAGACTGCCTTGACAGCCAGAGAGCACCCATATCATTGCTGCCTTAGATCTCTTGACTGACACCTGCAGTTTTATCTTACCATATCTGAGGGCCTTGTTGAAATTTTATAAAGTTATTTGTGGGTCACTTACAACAAATTTGTCGACCTCAATGGTGCACATAGTAGTGCTGGGCAACACTGACTTAATGAAATGCTCAACTTGATCTTGCTGGCTGCCTGAAGATTAGACTCCATGGTTTTAGTTTTTTCACTAATTAGTTAAAATTACATAAACTGAGCTGCAATGATTGGTATTCATAGTCCAGGCTAATAAAATCTTGTATGAGAATCCATGGATTTGTTTGGAGATTGAACAAAAAGAAGCTAGCATTGTGAGAAATAAAGATCCTATGTCTAATTATTTCCTAGAGAAATATAAGAAGTGGGCATATTTAAATTATCCTGGTATGTCTAGAAGTTGCACAAGGGTCCAGAGTTAACAGTTCTATAAATTAATAAACTATGATCAGGAGAAATAATGAAATCAATGAAGTGATGATTGGCTTTTCCCTGCACCAACAGGCTATATTTTGGTTTTATTTCATTTTTTAAAAAAGATCTATTTAACTATGCATACAAGAACTGGGGTACAGTCCAGAGGTGCAGGGGGTGAGAGGATTCACCAAAGACAGAGTGGGGAACAGAGAGGTAGATTGACTGAAGTATACTGCTGAGAAGAGCAGTGGGCGAGACAGGAGAAGTCTTGCAGTGTCATGTGGGTCAGCGACTTGGCTGGGGATCGAACTTGTTTGCTGCAGTGGTTGCAAAGGGCTTCATAGAGCTGTGCTTTAACCCACTGCACCACAGGGAGGCCCCTAGATTTCATTTCTGTAGGCCCTAACTTCAATATAAACCCATTGCTTCAGCAGTATACCTCCAGTGCCTAGTACAGTGTCCTGGAATCTTGTCAGCATTCAGGAAATATTTGTAGAATATTGAAAAAGATACTTGTGTTGTTGGAAAACATTTAAAAGCTCTAAGATGGTTGGGGTATAAAAATAAGTATTTGAAACCATCTCTAAGTGGGGGGATCGGGGGATCATGTGGCATATGGAAAGTTGAAGTGGGTATATGGAAGTACTTACATTTACATTAGAAAAAAAGAAGTGCATGAATTGATTAGTGCAGTGTGTACATTTAGAAATATTCCGCACACAAACCAATTTGCTCAGAATCCTGTTTTTGCTGAGTTGTCCAGTTCCCTCATGCTCTTTTTTTCTACTGACCCAAGTTAAGGAAGAAGGTGGAGTGTTGTAGTAGACTCCCTTGGCTTGCTGGCCTAGGAGGAAACAGGTTTAAAGAAAACTACCTGCCATATAATAGGCATGTTGGAAAGGTGAGAATTTCTTAAGTTCATTTCTTTTTGTAATTTCACTCACTGCCAGAGGCTTCTTTTGGAGCTGGAAGACAGTTTTCTTTTTCAAAAAACATTACAAGCAACTCACTACCAGTGCTTTATACAGAACACATGACAGCAGCAAAGATAAAGAAAAGTGGGCAAGGATACCACCCCACCCCTTCTGTTTCTGTTCTGTGATGCTTTGACATTCTGGACATTTCTTTCTCTGGCAGCTGTGGTTACTACAGAGAGTTGGGGACCAGAAATAACATCACAGATCCATGGTGTGTTACTTGAAAGCAAGGGAGCTTTAGGCTGTCTGCTTAGAAAATAGGATATCTCAGGTAGGTTGAGACTAGAGGAAATCAGCAAATGCTGCCATATCTCCGGAGGTTATTGACTTTTCTTCTTTTTCTAGGCATTTCCTTAGCATTCAGTGGGTTGGAGAATAAACTTACCTGATCAGTATGCTGTTTCAGCTCCTAGTCTGTGCTGCAGGGTACTTCAATGTTCTGTGGGGTCTCAGGAGGTGTATAGTATGTATGAAGGTTTCCCCAGTGGAAAGATAAGTTTGGTAAATACTAAGTGAAAGTAAATTATTGACAGCAGGGCTTTTAATATACTAAGATGAATTCTAAATCTCTAAGAAAATAATACTTTAATGTGTGGTATTCCCTAATTTGAAGCTGGATCTTTTTATTTTTGTTTTAATAGAATACTGTTAACAACCTTTGGAAAATGTTAAGCTTTGTAAGCTGGAGTTGTTGAACTTTAGTTTTATCAGAATTACTTGGGGCTTCAAAATACACATTACTTTTTTCTCCTCCTTAACAAGTAAGTCAAAATCTGCACTTCTAATAAGCATCCACAACTCCTCTGTTTATTGTAACATATGAAATTAACTCGAATGCCTAAAAACAGATGACTGGATCAAGAAGATGTGGCAGATATACAAAGTGGAATATTACTCAGCAATCAAAAAGATAAACCCATGCCATTTGTGACAACATGGAAGGGAACATAGTGAAATAAAGCCAGACAGAAAAAAGAAAAATACTGGGTGATTTCACTCATAGCAGTAGTGTAAGTTTTTGGGAAAAAGAAAGTAACTGGAGTAAAGTAAAAACTAAAATCAACTAACAACTACAAACCAGAGACTTTCTACTAGGTTGGAGAGGGGAATAGGACCAAAACTGGGGTGTAGGAGAACACATGGGACTATGGGGATGGCACATGCGTGAACTGGTGGTGGGAATTCCACATGGATTACAACTGAGATGAAAAAAATGTACAAAATGAAGAATGATGTGGAAAAAAAAAATAAAGCCTAATGATAAATAAATAAAGCCTATTGTGCTTGTTCTAGTAAAAAGAAATTGAAAATTGACATGCTGGAAGTAAACAAAACAAACATAACTTAAGAATCTGCACTTTTAGTAAGCATCCAAAACTCCTCTCTTTATTGTAACCATCCAGAATGCTTTTCGTTCCCGTCCTCCACCCAAACAGTATTTCTTTCCTTTCTGGTTTATTTCATTCTGGAAACACCTACCTTCTCTCAAGTAAATTTACTGCAACCTTTAGTTACAATAAAGGTCTCTGTGAAGGCTTTCTTTCACCCAATAGAATGCAAGCCCCTTAAAGTTATACAATCTGTCTTAATTTATTTGAATATCCTAACACTAAATCCAGTTCCGGTATCTTATAAGTTGTTGGATGGGTTTAAAAATAATATTTATAAAGTCCCAATATGCTTATATTCTGGTGATCAAAATGAAGTTAAAAAGTGTCTCTGAAACCTTTTATCACCTAGGTATTTTGAGTGCCTTGCTTTCAAAGGGCTTAATTTTCTGTGTTTTGACTTTTCCAAGGTGAAATATTAACAATCAGTAAAAAATCACCTTCACCCTGAGGATCTTCAGTACCACCCTGCTTACCTCTGGTATTTGCCTGCTGACAATATTTTTGCTATCTTTTGGGAAAAACTTGTCTTTAAAGCCACTTTCCCTGGTAGACTTCATCTCCTCCTTCTTCCTCCCCCTGATTCCAGCCTACTTCTTTTTGATCTTTTGTGCTGCTATGAGTCATTATCATGGAAATAATCAAGATATCTGTCAGGATAAAGTAAAGGAAGAATTCTCAGCAAACAGCAGATCCTTGTGGATAAAAAACTGGGAGTTCTGCTCAGCATTACAGCTTTGACTCCTAGGCATATTCTGTGTTTGTGTGCATGGAAACTGGAGGGATTCAAATTTGACCTTGTCCCCACAGTGATCCAAAGGAAGTAGAACTGGAAAATACTGACAGATGTGGAGGTTTCACCCTTAGTTAGGTATTGAAAGCTATAAACAGCTGTTGATCTCTACCACTGGAACATGAGGAAAGAAAGCTATCATATGTTCCTGGATTCTAGGGTAAGTAGTACACTGCTGCTATTTCAGAAGTGGAGCTTTCTCACGTGGGGCAATATCAAACAGACAAGGCTACCTACTGGACAGCGTCCTCTGCCCTCCCTGGGTCTCCTTTGTTAAAAAGTCAACCAATGTGCCTGTGAAAGTTCCTAAAACAGCAGTAACTTCAAAAATAGGGCCACCTCCTCTTCAATTGTACCTTTTAACCACTTTTAAAGATAAGAAGGTTAGAAAACCACAGTTTTAAAAATCCTATTGTCTGCCTAATTAAAGTCATTTTATGTTCTAGCCCCCGGCTTCTCTGTTTTTCTGTTATGTAACAAGACTTAGCATCTTAGAGCTGACATTCAGAAAAGAGTGAGTGGAAAACTTAGTGATCCTCCAACTTGTGTTTTTAAAAAGTCTTTGAATAGGAGGAGTAAGAACATTCAGAAAATAATTACATCGCTTCACTTACCGCTATGGTTTTAGAATAAATACGCATTCAAGAGCAGCAGGAAAAAAAAGGCAGAGAAGGGAGGGAAGGAATCACATCTGTTGAGCCATCCAAGTGACAGGCTATGTACTGGCCACTGTTAATTCTTACAATAACTCAGTGGAGTTATTCCATTTCTACACTGAAGAAGCTGATACTTCAGCAAACTAAGGTACTTTATCAAGATTGTACATCTTATCAGTAATTCAGAATTCAGGGGTTGAGTTCAAGTAGCCAAAAATCTACCCCCTGCCACCCACTAACTTTCTTTGTCATTATTTTGCAGATTTTTCTTCAGATAACTAAAGTGACTAGTTAGTTTAGGAGGTTGTTTAGATGGAGGAACTTTCAGAAAAACTTATTTTTCTTCATCTTTTAAAGAAATCATTAGGTTGTATTTTCATTTGCTCCTGTTCAAAAAAGTCACCTCTGAAATGCCTGTGGAGCGCATCCAGGCATGGTAACTGTTTGTTCTCATGCTCCCTTCCTAGGGCCAAGGGTGATGTAGCCTGATGCCAATGCTTTGCGGGCTACAGTTGCCTGCTGTTGTCATCATTTATTCATCCACTCATTCATTTACTAAATATCTTTGAGCATCTAGTTGAAAGCAATCCCTATACTAGGCACCAGAAGAAAGCAAAGCAGACAATTTCTGTCCTTGAGCAGTTTCCACAATGTCCAGATTGCCTTGTTGCTCCAAATTGCTCTATGCATTTCTCTAAAATAAGTAGGTTGTTCAATGGTCAAGTCCAGTATGGAAATCAAGCGTCCCTTTGACACCTTTCTTATGAGACTACAGTTCAATGTCAGCATCTCTCAAGATATTGTAGCAGGAAATGTGAGACTTTATAAATGTCGACAAGGATGAGCTTTCAGACACGGGGTGTTAGGGAACTAAATTTTTAATTACCCTTTAAATTTTAACTTTCAATTTTGTGTTATAAGTCTTGCTCATGTATTTTGACAGCAAAGTATATTTATAATGGGGTATAACTAGCACTGGACTTGGTGACAGGTTTATTTAAATAGCTCTACCATTACTAGATGCTCTGTGATGTTGATGTTGGTAAACACAGACTCTGATGTATATTTCTCTGTTTGCAAACTGAGAATTATAATGTTGGTGTCACAGGGCTGGTGTAAGGATTAAATGAGACAATGTGAATCAAAACACTGAGCCACAGCTGTACATACCATTGGAGGTGCTGGAGATGTGTGTGTGTGTGTGTGTGTGTGTGTGTTTTACCTTTCTGCACACATTTCCACCTATCAATCAAAACTCATGCAGCCCAGTAAATTCAGAAAAGTAATATGCTTTGTAAAAGATTCAACAAAATTTTTAAAAATTAGCAGTTTTCATTGCTGAATTGCTCTGTAATGGGGATCTTAAAGTGCTTCAGTTTGTCATTTCTCTAAGATGTGGGAAATTTTAGTCTTTCTTTAGGGGCTAGACCAATTTCCAGTTTCAAGGATGAATACCTCTCTTGAGAGAGAAACTCACAAGGTGGGCCTTTTCACTTCGTTCTCAGAATTTTAACAGAAAGTGAGAAGGGTTAGCTAGAAAAGTAAAGGGATAGCTACTAGTCACATTTGGGACAAACTATTAAAATTAATGTTGGTGGAGGTTACCTATATCCTGAATTTGATCACTCAAGAGAAAGGATTCCCAGATAACTCAACGACTGGAGACACACCCCCAAAAGCTTTATGAACTGCAAGATTTTCCAAGGTTGATGATGATTTGCCTTTGTGATTTTGATAAGTTGTTTGATGAGAAAAAAATTTACCAGTTGGAAGGGCATAATAAAGCTGCCTTTTTCTGAACACATGCTACCCTCAATACTTTACCTCCATTATATCTTTAATCTGTAAAACAACTCTTTCAGGCAGGCAGTATGGTTTCCATTTCACAGACAAAAAAAAAAACAAAGTAAATTGTCCAGAGTCAGAGCTAGGATTCAGACTCATGGTGGTTCACTTCCACATGCTCTCAACTACTTCAGCTTCTCCCATCTGTTTTTACCCTAGAAAACATCTCTCTTGACTTACCCTTGCCTGTTGCATCAAATTATTAAATCCTATGTAGGGGATGTCCTTAGACAAATCCAAAGTCCTAGCAGTCAGGAGGTGAAGAGAGCCAGGGCCCTGCAAATTATACTGGGTCTTTGCTGAAGGGAACACTAAGGTTCTGCTTCTTTTTAGAACATGTTTCTTCTAGATACTGATGCTACCCAAATTTTGTTCCATTGTCTCTTCATGGAAAACATGCAGAGACACGTTGTATATGACAAGCCATTCCTACTGGCTGCTGGAGAATACATGATCTATTGATGGTCAAAGTTCTCCAACCCCACCAATGCTGTACTGACTTTGAGGTTAATTTTAATTAGGACAATGTTAAATAACCACCTTCACTGAATAAATCCCAAGAGATTTCTCTGAAAAAAGGGTCTCTCAAATGCTAAGACTGCCCTTCAAGTTAAGGCTAATTCAATTCAAGACTGCAGCTTGCACTGACTTCTCCTTTACCTGTGCTATGCAATTTTAATGGGCCATATCTCAGGTGACAAGTTGTCACATCTCAGCATCAGTTGGGAAGGGAAATAGGATATGTGATATTCAGTGAAACAGTGATGAAAACAAAGATGATAATGGGGGGAGGGAGGAGTCATCTGCTGCTTTTACTCAACAAGCTGTTGTAGACATGGAACCCACACTTCCTGTATCAAAAAACAAAGCATTGTGGAGGTCAGCACTGTGTGGAAAGGCAGGCAAGCTCATGGCCAAGCTATCAGGGATGTGAAAATGTCTCTTGATGTGAAGTGGGATGGGGAAAAAGCCTTCACAAGAGGTCTTGCTCAGAATGCAGTGGGGAAGGAACAGTTGGCTAAATCCTTGCAATGAGGATGAAATTTACAAGAGCATGCTGGTATTTGCCCTAAGAGACTAAATGTCTTCTAAAGAGAGCTCAGGTTTTGTCTGAGTTGGGAGTATCACAGGGTTCTGACTCCAGAGACCTCCTCAGAGATAAACAAACAAACATCCATGTGCTGTCCCCTTTAGACAGAAATGGTATTGATACTTAAATATAGTCATTTTGAAAGAAGGCTGTATTATTACATATCTGTTTGTGAAGACTGATTAAAAATGCCTTTGTGGGTTGAGAGACACCTGTTGTCTATAAGACCTGTGCTAAGGTCTTTTCTGGTATTTTATTTAAAAAAAGTTAAATCTATATTCCAAATGATTTTTGCATTCATGTTTTATTTCACATAAACATTTCCCCCTCTTAATTCTTCTAGTAAAATGGAAGCTCAGCCACTTTGGGAAGCAGGGGAGGGATGGGGAAAAAGGAGTAGAAACATTAATCTCTACTGAGCCTACTTTTAAATTCCAGTTATCAACTTTTACAAGCCAGTTTTTAGCCCCTCTAAGCCTGTTTCCTCATCGATAAAATGCATGTAAAATATCTACTTCATGGAATTGTTAAAGGTATTACATAACTTATTACACTTAAAACAGCACAGTGTTGGGACATAGAATAGGTTTGCTTTAGATGATAGCTTCCTCCATGTCTACTAGCATCAGTGTGATGAACTGACCTAGTCAGATGAATTGAGATTGGGAAAGAATCTTTAGTGAAAATCCATAATTACACCAAAGACTTGGTCCTGGAATTGATTTCCATGTTCCCTTCATCTTTTGCTGTATTTTGAACTAGCAGGATAAAAAGTAAACATGCGGGCCCTTCCTAGTGGCGCAGCGGGTTAAAGCACCGCACTAAGAAGCTTAAGCCACTTCTGCATGAGTTCGATTCCCGCCTGCCCCGTAGGTGACCACATGGCGTGGCAGACCTCTCCTGACCCGCCCGCTGCTCCCCTCAGCAGTGTACTTCGTCGATCTGCCTGTTCTGCTCCCCTCTCTGTCTCTGGTGAATCCTCTCACCCTCTGCATCTCTGGCCTGTACCCCAGTTCTGTATGAATAAATAAATAAATCTTTAAAAAAAAAAAAAGTAAACATGCATTGGACTGATACTAACTTTGGTTGGCCTTGACATTCAGAACCAGAAATGGGTCCACAGTTGAATATGAGAGGTTTCACATGCATAGAATATATGACCTGCAAGCCAGTTCCATCTCCTTGTATCTGCTACAGGTTGCAGCAGCCAGCATAAGACTTTGCACTGAGAACAACAAGGTGAGCTAGTACTGTGCAAGTATAAATTGACTGATTGGTGTCATGTAAAACATACATATTACACCACAGGTGTATTCCTGAAAATTGTGAGTCAGTTACATTTTTTTTTTTTTTTGTCACTTGGTGGTGAATATTTTCACTTCGCATAGAGTTCAATTTTTAAAGAAAAACATGGCAAAGAATTTATTATACGAACACCTCCTTACTGATGTGTATTTGATTTTTAGGCCATGCCATTGAGAGTTCATATGTTTGTCTTCATGAAGAGATAAAGTGGAGCTGTTAGTTCCTTCTGAGGAAAAGAAAAATCATTCTTCAAAAGAAGCAATAGGTTCTCTCTCTCTCTCTCTTTTTTCTTATATCATTGTCAATTTTTGGACTGTTTTATTTTTCCCTTCAAGTGTGGTCCCCATAGTTCTCCCACTGCCATAACTTTTGTGAACTGTCACCATAGTCCCTCATGCTCTTCCCTCCCCTTTTTTGGCCCTTCTCCCACCTGCTCCCTTGTTGTACATCCCAGGTCTATGGTCTTGCAAGAATCTCCTTGGTTGCTGGTTCAGTCAGGTTGTCATACATGGCCATCAGCAGCAGAGGGAAGAAAGCCATTTAATATTGGAAATGTACTTGTTGTAGTCCTCAGGTAAAGCACTCAAGTTTCGCCTTCCTAGGTTGGGGGAGGAAAAGTCCCTAACTGAGCATATCAGCCTCTCTGTGCCACTGGAGAGCAACATGAGGAAGGATGTTAGTGACAGATACCAGGAACAGTAGGAAACTCTATGAGTGGTAACTGTTAGAATGCATTTCTGTTTTCCAAAAATAGTGCATAGGTAATGTCTCCTCTTCAGTACAGGTTCAGATCTGTATGGGCTCAGTGACTTTGGCAAGCCCTGAATCTCTCTGAGCCTGTCTCCTAATCAGGAAAGTTGGGGTAATAGTAATACAGCTTAGTAAGATTAGAAGAATTTATGCCACGGGGTATGTAAAGGTCTTAGTGAGTTCCCAGTAGAGACCTAAGTGCTGAATAAGTTTGAGCTTTATTACCTTTTTAATGATATAAAAAAGTAAGGCCTTTGGGGCCTCCTTGGTGGAGCAGGGGTTAAAGTCTCAGCACTATCAACATGAGTTTGATCCCCAGCCAGGGAGCTGACCCACATCAGGCAGCAGACCTCTCATCTCACCCACTGCTCTCTCAGCAGTGTATTTCAATCCATCTGCCTGTTCTGCTACCCAGTCTGTCTCTAGTTAATCCTCTCATCCACTATACCTCTGGCCTATACTCTTAAATGTATAAATAAAAAAATAAATCTTTTTTTTTAAAAAAGAGATAAGGCCTTTGACTTATTTCAGTTTGTTACACATGATTGTATAGAAAAATTTTTCCTGCTTTAGTCTCTGTATGTTTCTATTCCAACTGAGGTATAAATTGAAAAAAAACCATTGATTATGTCATAATTATAGTAGTTATCTTGGAAAAATAATTTTTCATGTCTATAGGAACATCAGTTAATAATCAAAATTTGAATACCAACTGCAAGTACTAGGTTCTGTTATATCTATATATGTAAGTAGTAATTCCAAAATCTAAAATACAGTAATAATATTAACTAACATTTATTACCCTTTCTGGGTAAGCCACTATGCTAGGTCCTTTATGTTTATCTTTCCAACCACTGTCCCTGGTTAATTATTATTATCAATCCTATTTTCAAGTGAGGAACCCAAGATAAATTTCTTCCCCCAAAGTATGGGGAGAGCTGAAAAAGTCAAACTAGGTGGTGAAGCGATCAGAGATCACAGATGATAGCAAGAGAGCAAACCAATAAAGAGGGGTAGGGGGAGCCAGTGATGTCACCGGGGCTAGGAGCACAGAGGACAGGCCCATTCCTTCCACAAGCTTGCGGCCCGGCCAGAGAGAGACCTGGGCCTCTGTCTTCTTTCTCCAGTTCCCTTTGTTGCTTCCTATTGTTTTTGGCAAAACACCTGGGAAACAAATACAGGGATGGATCTGAGAGCAAATAGCTAAGTGGCTGGGATATGAAGAAATAGAGGACAATGAATAAATGTAGGATAAAATTTTAGCCTGTGATAAGTTCTGTGAAGACAAAGCTGGGGAGGGAATTGGGATACAATAATATTTAAATGAGTGGTTCTTAATTATGTGCCACCTCAGAACTCCTTTATATATTGGAAAATTATTGAAAATCTCAAAGATCTTTGGCTCATGTGGGTTTTACCTGTCAATACTTACTATATTAGGAATTGAAATTAGGAACATTTAAAAATATTTAAGTCATTGAAAAAATAATAAACCCATTACA
The DNA here is from genome assembly GCF_000260355.1 of Condylura cristata. NCBI lineage: Eukaryota > Metazoa > Chordata > Mammalia > Eulipotyphla > Talpidae > Condylura > Condylura cristata. The sequence goes on along the minus strand of NW_004567107.1, from coordinate 59,413,611 downwards.
TATTAACATAATAATATATTTTTTACATCATTTTGTACATTTTTTTTTCCATCTCAATTGTAATCCCCGCGGGTTTCCCATCACCAAATCACCCATGTGCCATCACCATAACCCCGTGCATTTCCCTCCCCCCCCTTTTGATCCCAACATAATAATATTTTTAATAAAAAAAATAACCATACTGCCCAAAACAAACAAACAAAAGATTGGCATTGTTTTACGTATCGTAAATCTCTGTGGTTAGTTTAATGGAAGATAAATGATGTCTCTTCATCTACTTCTGCATTTCAGTCTTGTGATATGTTTAATGCCAATCCATGCAGAAGGAGAGGACTTTGTGAATCCCACAAAGGGCTCCAGAGATCTATACAATCTATAAAAACCACTTTTTTGGCAGCAATGGGGACTGTACCTGCAAAAGACGGCACCTAGTAGGTACTTGACAGTTTTTGGTTGAATGGAACATGAATGAATGCTTTGAGGGCTTCACAGTGTCCCTTGTGATAAGCCAGTTAGGCAGCAGTGTTCTAGGACCCCATTCATCAGTAGGCTTCATGGTATTTACCCAGCAGTACTGATAGTTTCCCACAGTCTTCATAGTCACACAGTCATGTTTTTGGGTTTTCACAGGACTGCTGATGGAAAGATGCTAATCAGCCTCTAAAATAATGAACCTTCTGATTGTTCTAGGATGATGTTCATTAACCTAATGAGGTAGTTCAAACTAAACACTTAACTGGCAGTCTTTTATGTACACATAGGAAGTATTTTATAATGTAAATGGAATTATTGCCATATAATTATCATGTTATTCAATGGAGGACGGTAGCCCACCACCAGGTATTCATCTTGCAAAGGCTACCCAGCAGAATCAAGTTCAAGATAGCTTTCTCTCTGGATGAGAGAGGTCATGAGTTTCTTCTCAGCATCCACTGATGTGTTTGTTATATATCAGTCAAGACCTAAGCAATGTCGTAAGGTAGCTCTTAGGCAAACAATATTAATGAATGATTTAGAAAGTATTTGTTCTTTGGAATCATCTGTTCTTTGTATAGTTCACTGGATTTAGCATTAAGTGAATTGCATGACAAGGGACACTATGGAGATGAACTCTGGTCATCTTTAGATGGTCATGGCCACAGTGCATCAGCTATGGGCAGACTAATTTTTGACAGTGTTTATAAAACATCATATGCCAATTGAAATAATGTTTTCATGCAGGTGTCAGGCCTATCTCATACCTGCCCTTCTACCTGGAGTATGTTATATCTAGCTTACATTTTATACAGCTGATGTAAAAATTATGTATGCTATCTAGTGAGGGTCTACATTAGGTAAGGTGCTTAACAAAGCTCACTTACTTTTCACAGGGGTGTTTTTTTTCTCTTTTCCAAGTGAGGAATCTGAATCTCAAAAGAGGCATGGGTTACATAGCTTGTAAAGGCCAGGTCTTCCTGACTTCATTGTGCTTTCTCACTCTACCACGAACCTCTGTGAAAAATACTTCTATGCACATGCATGCATGCCTTTGCATAAATACTCAGGCATAAATATATTCAAAGACCAAGTAAGAAAGGAAAAAAAAGGAAAGAATAATTTGAAGAATCAAAAAAGTTTGACATTTCCATGACATGAAAGCATGAAGCCCTTGCCGAAGAAATCCTGTATGTATGATATAAGATATTTCAAGTCATGCTTTTGCTACATTCACATTATGCCTTGAATTCTTGCATTTTGATTTATGCTCTGCTGAAACTAGGAGACTAATACCAGTGGAACAGATCTCCCATGAATAAGGTGAGACAGATGGCTCAATAATTTACATGTTGTGGTGAGGAGACGGGAAGGGAAAGGAGAGAAAAGGAAGGGAAGGAAAGAATTTTTTTTTAAAAGATTTATTTATGCATACAGAACTGGGGGTATAGGCCAGTGGTGCAGTGGTGGTGAGAGGATTCACCAGAGACAGAGTGGGGATCAGAATAGTCAAATCAATGAAGTACACTGCTGAGGGGAACAGCAGGAGGCCCAGGAGAGGTCTGCTGTGCCATGTGGGTCACCTCCGGGCTGGGGATCAAACTTGCATGGAGCGGCTGCGGCTAGCTTACAGTGCTGCACTGTGCCACTAGAGAGGGCCCAGGAAAGAGTCTTTTAAAGTGATGTCTCACTGATTAGGAAGAAAGGAAAGAATAAAAAGAATATGAGGGCATGCCAACTTGTTACATTTAGTGCTCTGGGTTTCACAATTAACAAATGAGCAGGCCAATATCAGTCAGTATTCAGCTTTTAACTTTCAGTTCAATGTGCATAGTCCCTGGGACTTTATTGCCTTCCCTGCTCACTCCTTGGCCAGTTAACCATATTTTCTTTGCTATAACCTAGGTCAAAATGTTGTTGTGAGGTCTCAACAAGATAACACATAGAGTTTGCCATGTACAAAATGTTCCATAAACACCAGCTAACTTGTGAATGGTATGGGGTATAAAAATATATGAAGGTATAAACCTGTCCTTCTGAAATAATGGTAAATCGATCAATTTCTTTACAAAGTCAACTGATATGATAACTAATAATTTATCATTATTGTACTTCTGCAAACAAGTTACTGTATTTTTCTCCCATGTGAGTAGCTGCAAATACAAACAAATGATTAAAGCTCCCAGAAATTGAGACTTCGGAGACCCTAAGCTCCTGGACAGACAGACTCAGAGACAATTTTCTGGACTTACTGCTGAAGTGGACTTTTCAGGCATAGTTTTTTTAGTCACCCCTATTAGACAGGTGACAGTTGGGGCCCCACATCATTTTTAATCCTAAAACTTGGTGACTCTTAAAAATAGCCAAGGAGGCCCTCCCTGGTGGCGCAGCGGGTTAAAGCACAGCACTGAGAAGCTAAAGCCACTTCTGCATGAGTTCGATTCCCACCTGCCCCGGAGGTGATCCACATGGTGTGGCAGACCTCTCCTGACCCGCCCGCTGCTCCCCTCAGCAGTGTACTTCGTCTATCTGCCTGTTCTGCTCCCCACTCTGTCCCTGGTGAATCCTCTCACTCTCCACATCTCTGGCCTGTACCCCAGTTCTGTATGAATAAATAAATAAATCTTAAAAAAAAAATAGCCATGGAATCTGGCTTCCCTTATCAGTCTGCAATGACTCATAGGGCTGACTGGTCTTGGTGTTATTTCAGGTGACACAGGTGTCCATTTTGTTTCCTGCAGCTCTGTCTTCCTGCAGTGTATTTAACAGCTGGTCGAGAGGAAGGGGTACTCTGTTGATTCATGAGAAATATGACCAAAACTCAGGATCAGGTTTTTCGGATAAAAGAATATAGCCTTTTCTAGGACAAGTTTTTTTTTTTTTTTAAAGGTATGTAATCAAAGCAAGCCAATAAATAGATCCATAAAAATAGGCTTCTTTTATTTTTTTTAAAAGATTTTATGTATTTATGCATACAGAACTGGGATATAGGCCAGAAGTGCAGGGGGTGAGAGGATCCACCAGAGGCAGAGTGAGGAGCAGAACAGGCAGATTGACTGAAGTACACTGATGAAAGCAGCAAGTGGGTCAGGAGAGAGCTCTGCTGCACCATGTGGGTCACCTCCCTGGCAGAGGGCCAAACCCATGCTGCAGTGGCTGCAGAAAACTTCACTGTGCAAAGAACTTCACATTACACCACCTGGGGAGGGCCCCAACTAGGCTTATTTTAACAGCAAAATTTCAGGAAAAATTTCAGGGTTATCATTTAGCACCTACAAATTCCAAGTATTGTATAAGCAAAGGAATGCTCGAGTCTTTCTGGCCTTTGTGTGTGGCCCTTGGGACTCTTGCATACTCCTGGGAGTCCTCTGTTGCCACAGATGGAGTATTTAGCTCCATCCTCAATTCAGACCCATCAGAGACTCTGACTTTCTTCACAGATTTTAGAGGGAGGATGGACTCTACTAGTAATATTTATTGGTCATCCCGAGACTCCAAATTCCTACATCAGAAACAGGATACTTGCCTTGCATTCTACTTGGTATCCCGGTCATTGGCATTCCATCTTTGCTTCCCAGTGTGCCATATTGGAGTCATATTTCTGGTGTCCATCCCAATGACAGGTCCCTACCTCTTGATACCAGCCTGTCCTATGTTGCCCATTGTGTTGTTAAAGGACAGTCACAAGGGGAGGAGGGGTGTGCTTGGTGTAAATCATCACTTGAGTGATTAAGAACTCTGGATAAGACTCAGGGGCAGGCACATTTAAAAAGGTATATTTACAAAGTAAATGAGAAGAGGGAAAGAGAAATGAATTGATCAGTGCATCCTAACAGTAAGTGCCTATGCTGGGGCCCCAGATACACAATGAAGAAGGCAAAACCAAGAGAGCATAGGCCTCCGTATGTCCTGAGGGGCACAGTCCAATCATGACTGCTTAATGCACCCTCAGTTACCAGCAACCCTTCCCATCAGGAAATCAAGAGTCATCTTGGATTCATGGCATGATGGGAATTGTAGTCTTCAGCACATGGGATCTCTCTGGCAAGATGGGACTAGAGTCCATAAAACATTAGTGGCACAATGAGTTAAAGCGCAGCACTACGAGCTAGCTACAATCACTGCAGCACAAGTTCCATCCCCAGCCAGGATGGTGACCCACATGGCACAGCAGACCTCTCCTGTCTTGCCTGCTGCTTCCCTCAGAGTATTTCAGTCAATCCACCTGTTCTGCTCTCTACTCTGGCTCTGCTGAATTCTCTCACTCCCCTGGCACCTCTGGTCTGTACCCCAGTTCTATGTGTATGAATAAAAATATATAAAACAACAACAAAATCAGTGGGTGGAGTTCATCCCGGACATACCATTCCTCCAACAGTTCAGTCCCTAGTTTTTTGTTTGTTTGTTTGTTTGTTTTAACCAATTCCCTGTCCTCTTGCCCCAACACCCAGCCATTTGCTAAGGTGGTTCCCTTGGTCATGTCACACTGTGTACACCAAGCACCTGCCTTAGCCTCATGAACCTATCAGAGACTCTAATCCTCCTACCATAATAGAAAGCCTCCTACCATCAGCCAACTCAGGAACCACAGTTGTGAGGCTGGCACAACACTACCAGCAGAAAGCAACCGTGTCCCCTGAGGCAGGAACCTTTCTAGGTAGTTAGTGCCCTGAAGTTGTTGCTCAGGATTTTTCTAAGGTTAATGCTCTTCTCTTTTGCCCAAGCTGAACCAATAGCAAAAGGCAGTATTACTAAGAGGTGGAACAAACCCTTTCTTGGAAGGAAAGAATGCTAAGTGCCCTTGGCTATTTACAAGGTTACTGCTCCTGTTAAAGTGACTTCTGAAAGGTAAACCATCTTGTATCACAATGTCTTAACAGTCTTGAAACTAAATTTGAGCAGGAAAAATTCATCCCAATATTGAGTATGGGAGGCCCTTGTGAGAAGGTCCCTTTCCATTAGCCCAACTGCCCATCTCAATTTAAATAATAGTAATTTGGCTTCTGTCTTCCATCACTTCTTCTTTCTTTCTTCGTTTTTTTTTTTTTTTT